>NC_081186.1:3595794-4248294 GCF_029867415.1 Vicia villosa
GACCATGCTTTTCAGTGAATTGAGCATTCCTGGGGAATTCTGCTACCAAGTCTTTGAGTTCAGATGGCACCGTTGAGATATTGATTCGGATGTAATCTCTGGTGGCGGGAGCCATTACCTGCAAAAACAAAAGTAAACTCTTTGATCCTTGAAATGTGTAGTGCAAAAATGATGTGCTTATGATGCAAACATGTGGCACACAAAAACAAATCAAACAATAGCCTTAGGTTTAAAGGCTTGCATGAGGTTGATAGGTGATACCCTCCCCTCTGAAGTTGAGTTGGTTGAAAACCTGTCCTAGAATAGTATTCGGGTTCTATGATCCTTGGAGACAACATCTCAATACGGCGCTCGGACGGCCGATCAAGAATATTCCTCGAGGATAACTAGCTTCGATCAATTTCAAAGCTAGCCACTTAATAGGCCACAAGTCAAGTTCAACTAAAAGGTTCTAAGACAAATTAGTGTTAATGACACTTCGGAAGCCTAATATACTCCTTGATCGCTTTCAAGGGACATCAGTATAAACCAAAGTATCACACTAACGATGACTACCAGATCAACCGTATCGGTACATGCCGTACAGTTTCCTTGGTCTATTGTCATATACTTAAGGTATCTCGAGATTCGGGTTAGAATCTTTCACACAAGCAAAGTACCCAAGCAAACCTGTGAAAAGTAAAGCAATCAGATCAAACATTTGAAAACATCGAAATGATCTATACTCTAAAGGTAACCCCTTTTGAAAACATTTTGAATTTGTAGTCCCCAGCAGAGTCGCCAGTTCTGTGGACCGTCCTTTCGGGCCATACCCCTCCGTGGGTGGGATACGTGAACTGACTCTTTTTTGTCGATCGGACGCTTTCGCGTCACTTTTGAAAAAGTTTACAGAGTCGCCACCGACCTTTTATTTTATCCAATGAAGGAAAGGTTTATAAAAGAAACAGAAAAAAGACCTTTGAGAGATTCTGGGTAAGGGGGTAGGTTATACAAAGGGAAGGTGTTAGCACCCTTTGTATCCATGGTTATCCATGGGCTCTTTAGTTTGCTTAGCTCATTTAACTTACTTTTCAATTGCTTCAGAATGCTTTACCTGTGTTTTTGAAATACCTTTGCAAATAGAATTTGTAATGATCCTTGTGCGGATATATACAAATGCTTGTTTATCTTTCGAAAGATGTTTTGAAAAGATCGTTAATTTTGTAATGATCCGTATTTGGATGTATACAAAATATTGTCTTTTGGAAAATTCGTTTTAAAAAAAACAACAGTGTATGAGAATTTTGTTTGTTTTGATTTTGAGCAAGCAAACTAGGAGGTCTACCCTGAGTTAGGAGGTCTTTATCCTTGTTCCCTTTAAAAATCTATCCATTCGTCGGATATAAACAAAAGGTTCGATTTTGTACTCGAAACAGTAGAAATGTAACTTTGATTTTGAAAAGAGTGAAAAGGGATTACCCTAGGAGGTGCAAATGTGATTGTGATTGAATTCAGATATTTTATCTTTGGAGTTAGTGATCTAACGATTCAGTTTTATCTTTGACATACACGCAGTTTATAGGTGTGCTGGAAATTAAAATGCGGAAATGTAAAGTGCGGAAAGTAAATCTACGCTATTACATCGATTGTGCGGGAAATGTAAACTAGCCTATTTACATGAATTTGACATCCTATACATTTATCTAGGAATTTTAAATTGCAAGAAATAAAAGGCATATTTTTTGGATTTTTATGATTTATTTTAAATATAATTAATGCATGATTAATTAATTTTAAAATAAAGAAAAGATGAAAAAATGATCAAACTTAGAAAATAAGTTTAGAATATGTACAAAATGTTTGTTAATTGATTTTAGAACAAAACTAATTTTTTTGGAATTTTTGAAATTGTTTTTGGATTTTTTAAGTTAATTAAAACATAATTATATAAATAATTACACAAATAATTAAGACTTAATGATAAAATTATCCTAAATATGTACAAAATTAGTTTATGATATATAAACAATATTTAACACAAAGAACAATTTTTTTATGATTTTTTGACTAATTAAAATAATTAATAAGCAAATATATAAATACATACTAATTAATTATGAAAAATATTGAAATTTTGAAGAAAAATAAAATATTTTTATTTCAGAAAATAATATATTATTTTAGAAGTTTAAAATATTTTTTGGGGAATTTTTTGAATTTTTAAACTATTTTTAATTAATTTATCAAAGAAATTAAAATAAAATAGAAAATAAAAAAGGATACTTATTCAGTGTGGAAGTTGACTGAGGGAGCATGGTGTAGCTGCGTGTGTGAGGCGTTGGATTGGAGATTGAAAATTTGTATGATGGTACTTTGAGATGTATGGATGTATATGAAATCCATTTGAGCTCTCAAAAACTTGTTGCTCCTGTTAAAACAAGAAAAACCCTGATTAGGGACTGTCTGTATAGGAGGCAGTTAAGCGTACCTGATTTTTGTGCAGTGTTGAGTTTCTGCTAATCATGTGATATTCAGAAGACTTCTAACACAAAAATCTTGGAAATTTGAATTGTGAATGATTGATTTGATTGATTGTACAAATCACTGAGAATTGTACTGTCAGCAGTTTTGTCTGTCAACTGACTGTTCGTGTACTGAAGCAGCAGTTAAAGTGAAAAAAATCAACTGTCAAAGTTAATTTTCTTTTTTTTTTTTTTTTTTTTTTTTTTTTGTGTTGTTATTTTTGTTTTTGTTTGGTGTGAAGCATGAAAATTTATTTACATGACTTGTTAGAAAACAGAAACATAATAAATAACTGATATTTACGGTATGCGGGCAAAATTACCGATAATAACCTGAAAATTATTTAATGCACAGAAATAGAAATATTTGACTGGCAGAAAATACACAAAATATTATCTTAGTAATTAAGCAATATTATGACAACTAGTACAACATTTAATACTGACAGTATAAATATTACATACTATATTGAAAAGTACGACGAATAAACGGTACGTTTAAGAAAATAAGAAACACGACAAATTTTAAAAATGACGGTTGATGAACCATGCTATGATCAATAACATGTAGAGGATTGGGAATGCAACCATTGCAGGTCCACACTTCTCAGGACTGTGTAGGCAGAAGAAAGTCATGATCACCGTAGCAATGGTGATGACTGTAAGAAACAGTGTCTCTATCCATTTTGCCATTCTTGCTAGGAAAGAAGAAAGAAAATGGATGATGAAGTAGAAATTTGAAAGATGATTTAGAATTTGATGTGAGATTTGTGGGAAGAATGAGAGGTATTTATAGAATGGAAAGATGATAGAGACGTTGGGGAATGATGTGATTCCGTACAAAAGGAAATTTGAGTGGTAGTGAGATTTGAAAGAAAGTGTAAGGTATTGTTGGGAAAAGAGAGATGGATAGAATAAAGTTGAGATTTGAATTTGAAAGGATAGATTTGAAAAGATTTTGAAAATAATGGAATATAGCACAAAAGTTAGTGGGAAAACAAAAACAATTGTTACCAGTACAGTGTGAGTTTCCTGCTTTTGCGCCTGCAAAAAGATTTAACCCTGCATGAACTGTGTTAGTACTATTTATCTGTAAAATAAATAAATAGTATTTGTGAAGTAAAGAACAGTATTTGGCGTTTGCGTAAGAATAAATTCCACTGTAAGCCAAGTTACTGTGTAAGAAAAATTCTGAAAACCAAGTTCTTCATATGTCAGGATATTTTGAAAAAATCCATGTTTATATGAGACTCTTAATTTTCATATTGAAACTTTCCTGAAAAAAGAAGTGGGCAAATTTTGGGGTATAACAGAAGTGTTTAAACACCCTACATATCTGTAGTACTCTACAGGAACCTTCTCTGTGTCATTGTGATTGTGTTTGCTGCTAATGATTGGGAAAGTTTCTCCTTTGTGTTAGGAGAGAGAATTGAATTGATTAAAGAAAGACAGACAGATAGACAGACTGACTATTTTTGGTATTTTATTAGCTCGCTGAGATTCCTTGTGAACCTCATGCCTACATATCCCTAGTGGAAGTCAGAGCTTAATGTAGTTCGGGGAACTAACTAGGGAAATTAAATGTTTTTGGTGCCTTGCTTGAAGCTCAAGGTTGAAGCTTTGAATTTAATCTCTGTTTACAGTAAAGAGACATGAAATCATCTTTACAGAGAGGTATTTGTACTATTCTACCACAAACATTTAAAGGAGTGACAGAATAACTGGATTCATTTCATTCAAGAGGGGGACCTTACTTGTGTGTGCAAGTATGCCAGTCAGATGCCTCTTAAATGAAAGAAAGATGCTCGTCCAAATTAGGGAAAGTGTACAAGTCTGGGGATGTGCCAGAGCATGTCTTTCAGAGTCCTAAATGGGAGACTTTGATTGAAATTGAAATTGAAATGTTTGTTTGTTTGAATGTGGTAGAGTAGTAAAAATATCTCTCTATAGAGATAAGCTATGTCTGTTTACTATATGAAAGATTTGACTTTAGCTGGCTTGAATGAGGCCCAAGCTTGAGGCTTTTTGATTGATTTATTAATTATTATTGACTCTGGGAGATGACTCCACTGGGGATTAATTACAGGGTATTTTTGTGTTCTGTACAAAGCCCAGAATTGAGGTTGACTCTATTTAGGGAGACTCTATTTGTGTGCCTTGTACAAAGCCCAAGGTTGTGGCTGACTGCTGAGGATAACTGAATTTTTGAGATTATGAATGACTCTATTTTGTGTGCCTTGTACAAAGCCCAAGGTTGTGGCTGACTCTAGCTAGGGAAAACATTATTTTCTGCCTTGTACAAAGCCCAAGGTTGTGGCAGACTCTTAAATAAACTGAGTATGGATGACTCTATGGGGAAAAGATCCTAGGTGTTAGGAATCTTTGACACATGAAAATATGGTTTATCTGCCTTGTACAAAGCCCAAGGTTGTGGCTACTGAGTGATGAAGAACTTACTGGGGAGACTCTATTATCTGCCTTGTACAATGCCCAAGGTTGAGGCTGACTCTTGACAGGGGAGTTTTATTGTTTGGTGCCTTGTATGAAGCCCAAGGTTGAGGCTAACTATTTTTGTTGGTTTTGACTCTACTGAGGAGATTTTATTTATTGAAAGACTGTTTTTCTTTGGAAGCTAACCCTTTCCAGGGATTTTGACTCAGCTGGAGAAATTATTTAGTAAAAGACTGACTTTATCATGTTTTTTGGAGGCTGACCCTTTCCAGGGGTTTTGACTCTTTTGGGGAAATTATCTCCTAAGAGAAATGAATCTTTATTTTTTTTGACATTTTTATTAATTGACTTTGGAGGCTAACCCTTTCCAGGGAATTTTATTGAAATGATGGATTGATTTGGAGGCTAACCCTTTCCAGGGGATTTTATTGAAATGATTGGCAGAAAGATTATCTAGTGGAGACTTCTTGTTTAAAGCCCAAGATGAAGGCTGACTCATGCTGAGGAGAAAATAAACATAGATCCTAGACTCTGCTAAGGAAGATTGATGAAGATAAGGGTGATAGAGACTGTCCATGTCTCTCATTCCAAAAGGTGTACTCAATGCAAAATTGAGACAAACTTAGCTTGTTTAAAGTCTGGTTTAAATTGGAAGAAACTCACCAGGGTAGGCTAAAAGGTGACTAAAGACCTGTTCCTATGTTTATAAGAAACCTGATGGGTCCTTGTATACAAGCTCAAGAGGAAGCTGGAAATGCTTTTAAGAAGCCTGTGGGTCCTTGTACAAAGCCCAAGAGGAGGCTAATCGAGGGTCCTTGTTATAGCACAAGAGAAAGCGTTGTGGTTTTGAACTTATTTTGGCTCTAAGCAAATGGGTAAGAGGTTTCACCGGGAATAATTCCTCTTTGGGTGGATGTGTCCTATTTTTTTGGATTCTAAGGTTTTTGCCAAGATGTTTCACCGGGAATAATTCATCTTGGGGGTTTGAACTACAGATCTCTAATTAGGAAAGAGCCTTCACCGGGAAGACATTCTCAATCCTAGGTCATATTCCTATAATATATATATAGTTTAACGGTCCTAGGGTTTTGTACTCAAACGTAGTTCTAAACTAATATATGCACAGTTTATATTTGACAGTAATTTAAATAAATACTGTAAATTGAAAGCTTGTAAAGCCTAACCTGGATGGAGTGGAGGCCATTGAAGAAGTATGTACAGAGCCTCAACAGTAATTTTTGTTGTTTTGTTGATAACAGTTGAATATTATATAATAAACAGTTAATGGTTTTGAAAACAGAAGAAGTGAAGATGGACAAAGGTCACATAGGTATCTGAAGAGTTTCACCGGGAATAATGCCCTTCAAATACCAGAAGAATGTTTTGAAAACAGAAAGAAGATTTTGAAAATACAGTTTTGAAAACAAGCTAAGAAGAGAAGGTTTTTGGGACTTACACTCTATTAGAGGCCCAGTACTTTACAGTACTGGTGTAAAAGCAATTTGAAAAATGATTTGGAATGATGCAAGGTTTTGTTGTTTGAAAACCTTAATCATCCGTTTAATCAGAGATTGAAAACAGTTTTGAATATTGACAAAAGTCAACTTAATTAAGGCAAAGATGAAATCTATACCCAATTAAGACCTAAATAATTAGGGTTTTATCATAAAATTATTCACAAAGTAATTAGGTTAAAACAAAATGAAAATATATATTTTAAAGTATTTAAGAAAACATTTAAAACATACTATTTTAAACCTAATTAAAATACATGAAATAAATAATATTTTTATGATTTTTTTTATTATTCACAAAGTAAGTATATTAAATAGCAAGTGTGTGAAAAATGAAGTGAAAATGATTTGATTTGATAAGTTTATTAATTGTGTGAAGTTTGTATAAAAAAAAGAATGAAAATGGATGCTAAAAAATTGGTTTGGCCCTAGAGAGGTTCGAACCCACGCCCTTCATGATCACATTTCAAAACTTAACCAACTGAGATGCGCGCGCAGCTTGTTAACTATATACACCCAATATATTATATTTTCAGATAAGCCAGGAAATTCAAATTTTACGCGCGCCATGTTCATCTTCTTCCTCGAGCTTCAGATTTTCAAATTCCTAACTCTCTGGTTTCTCAACTAAATGGCATGATGTAAACATCAATCTCACTCGTTTTTGGACAAGGAACATGATTATGGGCTCAGAATTCATTTATTCTAAGTGTAGCTAACGAATTTCATTATGAACACGAAGAACACATAAACCCTAATTTTAAAATTAAATGATGCACAAGATGAATAAATGAATGATGATAGAGGGTTTTCAATCCTCTGATGATACTGAACAAGATAGAATCGAGCTTTACCACGAAGAGTGCTTAAATTAAAGAGGTGGAGTTCAGAAACTTACCTCTGAAAATGGAGGTCGTGAGGATGATGGAGAGCACCTGGGCTTGAATGAATGATCTCAATAGCTTCCCTGAGACACAATGATGCTAACTGAATGCTTATTGCAGCCTGAATCCTTCTGAATTGTTCTATGGACCTCCCTCGATTTCAGCTTCAAGTGAACATGGAGGGTGTTGATTCTCGGGTTACAGATGAGCTGCAGCCATCTGGTTAGCTTCACTATGACCTGAGGAGTGTGCCTGGATGATTGGCTTGGCTCGGAACCTCCTGAATTACTCCATGGACCTCCAACTGCAAATGCTCCAAAGTGAGAGCAACAATGGTGTTCCTCCACTTACAGAAGTGATCCAGGTGCTTGGATCACCTCAAATGACCTCCCTTGAGATGTTAGAATGTTCACTTCCCAAAGATGAGCTCTGGTTTGAAGAAATCGATTCTTCTTGCCAAAGAACTTTGAAAAACAATGAACATGAGAAGAGAAAGAGAAAGCAAGGAATATGGTTGCTTTGGTGTGTTTTTGAATGAGGAATGCCTCTGTATTTATAGGCAAATGGATCAGTATAGCTGCAGAGGAGTGAGCTTCCTTAGTGAAGTTGATTTGCTTTCTTAGCCATGAAGGAAGTTTGCAAGTATCTCTTATGCAATGATGAGAATTTTGATTCCATTTGATCAATCCCCTAGCCCTCGATTTTGTTTAATCTTAGGGGACAATTCTGAGCCAGAAATGAGCTCTAATTGGTTGATGAGAAGATTCCTTGGGTGATTCATCAATTTGCCATAAATTCACAAATGTAATCATTACATAATCACATGTTCTTGTTTTTAGAATCTTCTTCAATTCTTATGGCATGGTGAAAATGAATGCATGGCATGGTTTCAGATGTGTTATGGGTCGTGTAGCATCCATAAGAGAGGTTATTTGCACAAAATTTGCAAAGTCCAAAAGTGTCCATGACCTATAATTTTACTTTATGAGGCCAACTTTGAACAAGCATAACTCTTAGCTCAAATTGAATTTGGAGAAGGTTGAACACAATTTGGAAAGCCCTAAACATCTACTTTAAATCATTAGTTTATGTCTTCTTCAGAATCATTTGGGAAATTTGTGAAAAATGAGCCCAAAGTTGGATGAAAACTAGGTTAAAACACTTAGAAAAATTTCTAAGTGTTTATGACCTAAACTTCAAAATTTCCAAAACTTCATAAATGATTGATCTTTTGAAAAAAGTTCCTTTGTAAGATGTTGTTTTATTTTGCAAGATCTACAACTTTCATGTTGGAAGTTTTTTGAGTTGTGTAGGTGAAATTTTGAGTTCTCACCATGCCTTCAAAAACCCTAATTCCCGACTTTTTGCTCCTTGATGAATTTCTTTGAATTTCTTTGGTCAAATGACTTTAATATCCATATATTGATGATATTGATCTTTGAAAGTCATTTTTTGACCAAAAACCTTAAAAGTCAAAGGTGATCCCCTACAGTTGACTTTTGCCTGACAAAGTGAATTTTTGGACTTTTGTGTAGAAACAAGATCTTATCCTCAAATGAATGATGTAAATGGATTATATTGAGGTAGTAGAGACTCTTGAATCATGTCTTGAGTTTTGGATTCATGCCCTGATTAAAAGTCAACTATATTGGTGAATTAGGTCAAAAACCCTAATTGTCGACCAGAGGACAATGATGACTGTAGACTTTGAACTGAGGTGTAATGTCCAGTGGATCTTGTCATGTGAGTTATTTGAAGATGATTTATGTCTTTGAATGGTCTCCTGGGGCTTTTTAGGGTTTCCCAAAAGTGATCCCTGATTTTAGTCCTTGATAGGCTCCAAACCCTAGTCTGTTGATCTAAGTAATCCTGTGCTTAGATGACTGGGTGTCTTAATCAATCATAGGTGTAATAATGAGGCTTTTGAGTCTTATTATTGTATTAGAGACTAATCTCTCTATTGATTGATCCTTTGCCTGAGTTTTCTTGTCTTTGAACACCCTCGATTGAATGTCGGGCTGCTCTGGGTACTTGCTTTGACTTGATGAAAATCCTGAAGATATGTCATCTCATGGGGGTTAAAAATTAGGGTATGACAGATGCCCCTATTTAAGTTTCTTTTATCAGGAGGGAGAGAGATTGAGATCTCGATTTCTCCTGCGTAAAAGAGACTTAAATATCAAAGAATGCCCGAATTTTGGGCGCTCCTGAGATGATAAAATCTTTGCATGATTTGATCCCGTTGTCGCACTTGGCGGGGGATGAGGAGACAAACTCCTGCAGAAATACTTGATGTGGATTCTGGTGAATGGATGGTAATGTAGGATGTGCAATCCATCTTTTTTAACTAAGTGTTAACACTTAGAAAAAGGTAAACTACCTCCCTTTGTTTCGGATGTCCATATCTCGAAACTGGTCTTAGTTGTGTTTGGACAATATCTCAGATAAAGAGAAAATTTCCAACGGTTTGTTTCCTCATCAAACTTCTTACCAGCACTTGGAGGTAAGATACCATTTGATGGTAATAAAGAAACTTCAGAGGGTTGTTTCCTCATCAAACTTCTCATCAGCACTTGGAGATGAGATACCATTTGATGGTAATAAAGAAACTTCAAAGGTTTGTTTCCTCATCAAACTTCTCATCAGCACTTGGAGATGAGATACCATTTGATGGTAATAAAGAAACTTCAGAGGGTTGTTTCCTCATCAAACTTCTCATCAGCACTTGGAGATGAGATACCATTTGATGGTAATAAAGAAACTTCAGAGGGTTGTTTCCTCATCAAACTTCTTACCAGCACTTGGAGGTAAGATACCATTTGATGGTAATAAAGAAACTTCAAAGGTTTGTTTCCTCATCAAACTTCTCACCAGCACTTGGAGGTAAGATACCATTTGATGGTAATAAAGAAACTTCAGAGGGTTGTTTCCTCATCAAACTTCTCACCAGCACTTGGAGGTAAGATACCATTTGATGGTAATAAAGAAACTTCAAGGTTTGTTTCCTCATCAAACTTCTCATCAGCACTTGGAGATGAGATACCATTTGACGGTAATAAAGAAACTTCACCATCTTCCCTTTTGACCTGGCATCTTTGAAAGATTGTCATATGGGCCCGCGCTCTTTTGAGGGGCTAATGACTTTGTTTGAAGGCGGACGAACTGTTTTCGGGGTGAAAACTGCCATTCGTCGACTGGTGCCTGGGGAATCAACAAACTGTTTTCCTAAGGGGAAAACTACCATTTATCGACTCTGTGGGGAATTAAACATCCCTGAAACAGACAAACTGTTTGAAAAAACTGCCATTTGTCGATCTCTTGAGTATTTAACAGACAAACTGTCTTTCCTTGGGGAAAGACTACCATTTGTTGACTCCGCTGAGGATCATGAACTATCTTCTGGATGAAGACTACCATTCACTGATTCTGCTGGGGAATCATTTGTCGATATGCTGGGAGATTCTGAATTATTTTCTTTGACGAAAAAGTGGCATCTCTCGACCTTGCTGGGGAAATACCAAACCTGTAGGGAATTCCAAAATGCGAAGCAGACTATCTTATCTGAAGAAGACTGTTGAATGTCGCTCTGCAGGAGAATCTCGGCTGAGGAATTCCAAAAGTGAACAAACTATCTCTTTGAGGGAGACTACCATCTGTTGACTTGCTTGGTGAGATCCTTGTGTATGAACTGTTGTTTCGAAGGAAAAAGTTTCTCCGGAACTTGCAGGGGAAACTCGAGTTCATGCCTCAATGACTTAGGCATTTACAGGATCAAAGCCTGATTCGGCTATGCAATTATGATGTAATGTATGCATGAATATTATGACAATGATAAAATGTAAAGTGAATGTGAATAGAATTGTCGCGGATGTAAAATCCTATGATACGACTTGAATTCTTGTTGATCAGAAGATGTCCTCCTCTTGTAGTTCGAACTCTCTTGGGAATATCTGGTTATCAGTTGTCCGCTGTCCGAAGTAAGTAATACGAATCGAAGTAAAGATCCGTCATCGGGAGATGTTCGCAAAGCGACCTCATGGGGAAATCTTGGTTCCCGGAGTCTCAACCGTTCTCGGAGCAACTATTTGCATTCTTCCTATTGTTTGTAAACCTTAGAAAGAAATTTCACCTTTATTTTTGCAAGTAAATTCATTTTTATTTTATGAAAACATTTGTTTCAAGAAAAATGACTGTTTAAACTTAAAAATGCATTTCAAGAAACTGAATAAGACTAGATTGCAAAGGAAAAGCACAAGGCTCAAATTATTATATATGGAATGGTAATCAGCCAAATGCTTGATTCCATGGAGTATTTACAAAGTTGGAAATTGGTAATTTTCGGGAAAAGGGCTACGATGAAACGTGACGACCGTTATCTCTCCCTTCCACTCCGAGTTGCGCTGTATTCGTGCTTCGTAGAAGATGACCTACTGCTGATGAATACTCCGCTATGGATTTTGAATGATCAAGTGTGTCCTAAACACAGTTACTTGCCATATATCCCTAACTTTTGCGTAAACTACCCCTTTCGGGTTTTAAGTCTACCGGGATTGATTAATATATATTTTTTATGTCTCTAATTTTTGCCTGAATCGCCCTTTCGGGTTTTCGATTCACCGAGACGCTCTTTTTTGCCTAAGCCGCTCTTTGCGAGTTTTCAACTTAGCGAGCTGTTCTTTTAATTATTTAGGCGAAGTATTTTTTGACTGCGTCGACGTTCACAGGACGGGTGAATTCTTCTCCATCCATAGTCGTGAGTATTTAGGCACCTCCTGAGAAAGCTCTCTTGACCACGTAGGGGCCGTCATAATTGGGAGTCCATTTCCCTCTCGAATCTGTGAGAAAAGATTGAATCTTTTTGAGTACAAGGTCGCCTTCTTTGATTGTGCGAGGTCGAACCTTTTTGTCGAAAGCTTTCTTCATTCTTTGTTGATATAGCTGTCCGTGGCATAAAGCTGTCAGGCGCTTTTCTTCGATTAAGTTCAATTCATCGAATCTGCTTTGACACCACTCGGCTTCTGTTAATTTTTCCTCCATCAAAACTCTTATTGATGGAATCTCAACCTCTATTGGTAGGACTGCCTCCATGCCATATACAAGGGAGAAAGGAGTTGCTCCAGTCGAAGTACGTACTGATGTACGGTAACCATGAAGAGCATACGGGAGCATTTCATGCCAATCTTTGTAAGTGATGACCATCTTCTGAATGATTTTCTTGATGTTTTTGTTAGCTGCTTCTACAGCTCCATTCATCTTTGGTCTGTAAGGAGATGAGTTGTGATGTTCAATCTTGAATTTTTCACAAAGCTCCTTCATCATTTTGTTATTCAAATTTGACCCATTGTCAGTGATTATCTTGCTAGGAACGCCGTAGCGACAGATGATGTGATTCTTGATAAACCTGACGACAACTTGTCTTGTAACGTTTGCATATGAAGCCGCTTCAACCCATTTGGTGAAATAGTCTATGGCTACCAAGATGAAGCGATGTCCGTTGGACGCTTTTGGTTCGATCATTCCAATCATGTCGATTCCCCACATGGAGAAAGGCCAAGGGGAAGAGAGTTTGCTGAGAAGAGATGGTGGCACATGAATTTTATCGGCGTAGATCTGGCATTTGTGACACCTCTTTGCGTACTGGTAGCAATCTGACTCCATTGTCAGCCAATAATATCCTGCTCTCAGTATTTTCCTTGTCATGGTGTGTCCATTGGTGTGAGTACTAAAGGAACCTTCATGTATTTCTCTCATGAGTATTTCTGCTTCTTTTCTGTCAACGCATCTGAGCAGAACCATGTCGAAGTTTCTCTTGTACAGAACATCTTGATTCAGGAAGAATCTACAAGCTAACTTTCTCAAAGTCTT
The DNA here is from genome assembly GCF_029867415.1 of Vicia villosa. NCBI lineage: Eukaryota > Viridiplantae > Streptophyta > Magnoliopsida > Fabales > Fabaceae > Vicia > Vicia villosa. The sequence goes on from NC_081186.1 coordinate 3,609,010, forward strand.
TCTATCTTTCTTTGACGCCCCAAGAGGGTACTCTTGCTTTTGAAGAAAGTTCTTAATGTCGTGATACCACGGTTTGTCGTCGATAATCGCTTCTACTGTGAAAACATGAGCGGGCCTATCCAGGCACATAACATTGATTCGAGGAATGTCATTCCAATGATTTATCCTAATCATGGAAGAGAGTGTGGCTAATGCATCAGCCAAATTGTTTTCTTCACGAGGAATGTGATGAAAATCTACCCTGTCGAAGAATGGTAATAATCTTCTCGCGTAGTCTTTGTAAGGAATTAGCCCTGGTTGGCGTGTTTCCCATTCTCCTTTGATTTGATTGATGACCAAAGCAGAATCTCCGTATACATCCAAGTGTTTGATTCTTAGATCCATGGCTTCTTCGAGACCCATGATGCAAGCTTCATATTCGGCCTCATTGTTTGTGCATTTGAAAGTTAATCTGGCAGTAAATGGAATATGGGTACCCTGAGGTGTAACAATGACTGCCCCAATTCCTCGTCCATAAGCATTGACAGCTCCGTCAAAGATTAAGCCCCACTGGGATCCTATCTCAGGTCCTTCGTCTGGTAGTGGCTCGTCGTAATCTTTCATCTTGAGGTACATGACGTCCTCGTCCGGAAAGTCGAAACTGGTTGATTCATGACCATTGAGTGGGTGGTGAGCCAGGTGCTCAGCTAGAATGCTTCCTTTCACGGCTTTCTGTGCGTGATACTCAATGTCATATTCTGATAACAACATCTGCCAACGGGCAATTCTCCCGGTTAAGGCAGGCTTCTCAAAGATGTACTTGATTGGATCCATATGAGAGATCAAACAAGTAGTATGTCGAATCATGTACTGGCGGAGACGCTTGGCAGCCCAGGCCAAAGCACAACACGTCTTCTCGAGCATGGAGTAGCGGGATTCACAGTCAGTGAATTTCTTACTCAGGTAGTAGATGGCATGCTCTTTTCTCTTTGTCTCGTCTTGTTGTCCAAGGACACAACCCATGGAGTCTTCTAAGACGGTTAAGTACATTATCAAAGGTCTTCCTTCCACTGGAGGAGATAAGATGGGTGGTTCGAGCAGATATTCCTTAATGCTGTCGAACGCTTTCTGACAATCGTCTGTCCAGACGCAACTTTGATTTTTCCGTAGAAGTTTGAAAATAGGAGCACAAGTTGCTGTCATGAGATATATGAATCTCGAGATGTAATTCAGACGTCCAAGAAATCCTCTAACTTGTTTCTCGGTTTTGGGTGAAGGCATTTCTTGAATTGCCTTGACTTTGTCTGGATCTACTTCAATTCCTCGTTTGCTGACAATGAAACCAAGGAGTTTTCCTGAGTAGACACCAAAGGTGCACTTGTTGGGGTTCAGGCGAAGCTGAAACTTCTGTAAGCGTTGAAATAACTTTGTCAGATTCTGTATGTGATCTTCTTCATTTTCTGATTTGGCAATCATGTCGTCCACATAGACTTCCACTTCCTTATGCATCATGTCGTGGAAAATCGTAGTCATGGCTCTTTGATAAGTTGCCCCTGCGTTCTTTAGTCCAAAAGGCATAACACGATAGCAGAACGTGCCCCAGGGGGTGATGAAAGCTGTTTTTTCCATGTCTTCAGGTGCCATTTTGATTTGGTTGTATCCTGAAAATCCGTCCATGAATGAGAAAACTTTGGATTTTGCTGTACTGTCCACCAACATATCAATATGTGGTAAAGGAAAATCATCCTTAGGGCTAGATTTGTTCAAATCTCTGTAGTCGACGCACATGCGGACTTTTCCGTCTTTCTTAGGAACGGGAACAATGTTAGCTAACCACTGAGGGTATTCTGAAGTGACGAGGAAACCTGCGTTGATCTGCTTTTGAACTTCCTCTTTGATTTTCATGGCCATCTCCGGATGAGTTCTTCTTAATTTTTGTTTGACCGGAGGGCATTCTGCTTTTATTGGCAAGTGATGCTCCACTATACTGGTATCCAACCCTGGCATATCCTGATAAGACCAAGCGAAGACATCTGAGAATTCTTTGAGCAGCTGTATCAAACTCTCTCTGATCTCTGAACTGAGCGAAGCTCCAATCTTAACCTCTTTCCTGTTTCCATCGGAACCAAGGTTAATGATCTCTAGAGGCTCATTGTATGGCTGAATGGCCTCTTCCTTTTGTTGAAGTAACCGTGAAATTTCCTTTGATATTTCTTCGTCTTCTTCTTCCTCTGCCTCGAATACAGGAAACTCAAAGCTTGGAGAAGTCATACGGTCGCACGTTTCAACGGGGTATTTTATGATTAATCTGCATATGTGTGATAAGTTTTATTTTAGACAACGAGGGAAGACTCGGTGTATGCAGTTAATGATATTTTTGATGTTTTTTTAAGGGTGTTTTTTAGGATTACCAATTTCCGAAAAAAAGAAAAGGGAAAACTAAACGAAGGAACAGAATGACATTTTTATTTATGGACAGTCATTTCTTGAAACAAAGACCCTATAAAACAAAACTCTATTGCTTTGGGCGAAGCAAAGAGGGACATTTAACTAAGAAATAGTAAAATGCAAAGCCCTATGAAACATCTCTTCACCCTGGGCTATGGTGAGAGGACAAAATAACGGTGAAAGTTCCTACTTAGGAGTGCGAACAACAGTTGAAACTTCAACAGCTGTCCAGTAGTGGCGAACCCCATTGTGCACTAAGTAATCTGGAACCTTAGGCTTAAGCTGGCCTGTGGTAGGTCTTGATTTACCAACCACTGTCTTTGCAACACTCAGACGATCTTCTTCTACTTCAGCAGACTGAGCGGTGTAAGCATACCCATTTCCAAGTGGAGTATGTCGAACTTTCTTTTGAGGAAACTTCCAATCTTCTGAATGGAGAGACTCGTTGTCGGAGACACTTTCGAGATCGTCCTCTTCTGTATTTTGGCCTTGCTCTTCTCCCAAGATGGCATTGACTAGATATGTGAACTCTAGATCCGTAGCCTCGGAAGGTGACTTGGGGATATAATCCTCAATGATGATTTCACCAGTAGATGATGATGAACAGCAAGGGTCATACATCTCTTTTGGCTGAGAGAGGTACTCATAATCAATGTTCCATCCAGTTGGAACAATATCTTCAAGAGAGATTCTTGAACTTTCAGGAGCGGAGTATTTTACCATGTAGTCGAATTTTCCGCTTGGTTCTCCTAATGTATCCCAAGTCTCTTCGGGGATAGGAGGAACTTCTTCTGATGAACCATGACTTCTGGTGGTGAAGCTGTCAGTAACTTCATCACTGCTTGGTTGAGTCTTACTTTCAGATCCCTTAGTCGGATAACAGCAAGGTGAATCAGACTCTGGTAGGGAGATGTATCCTGCTTTGTTAAGATAGGATAACCATTCCTCTTCATCGGTGTTTTCCGTACCGATGGTATTGACTGTTTGTTGAACAGGTTGAAGAAAACCTCCACTGCAAAAAGTTTCTTGAATAGGGAGAACTACCTCAATCCCTGGGATAGCTTTTGATGATGTTGGAAAGAATCCAATTCCTGTTCTGTTCTTGTTGTTGGTAGGAATATTAATGTGTCCCCAACCACTGGTAGTGCCATCTTTTACAACTTGGATTGCATCTTCGTATGAAGAGATAGACGCTGCTTTCCCCTTTCCTTTGTCCAAGGAAAGTGCTTGGAATTTAGTTCCAACAACTTCTTTTGGTTCTATGTCGGAGAATGATGACAGGTTGCTGACGATCAGAGCTCGTTCTCCACATACGGTTACCAATTTGTCATTTCTTATGAACTTCAGTTTCTGATGAAGTGTTGAAGTAATTGCCCCAGCCTCATGAATCCATGGGCGACCTAGCAAACAACTGTATTGTGCTGGAATGTCCATAACTTGGAAAGTGATTTTGAACGTCTGAGGTCCAATAGTTATGGGAAGATCTACTTCTCCGAAAACTGACTTCCTTGATCCATCAAATGCTTTGACGATGACATGACTTTTTCTTAGAGGGTAATCTTCGAAAGATAATCTTGATAATGTTGATTTAGGCATGACGTTGAGAGAGGATCCATTGTCTATTAGGACTCCTGTGAGTGTATCACCCATGCAGCCAACTGAGATGTGAAGTGGAAGATTATGGTCTACTCCTTCTTCAGGAAGATCTTCGTCACAGAAACTTAGGTTAGTTCCGGCGGAGATGTTGGCAACGATGTTGTTGAATTGGCTTATTGTAACACTTGGTTCTACGAAAGCTTGTTCCAAAACTTTCTGTAGAGCTTCCCTATGAGCTTCAGAACTCAACAGCAGGGAAAGAACAGATATCCTAGACGGAGTATGTAGTAATTGATCTACAATGTTGTATTCACTCCTCTGGATTAACTTCAAGATCTCATCATTTTCTTTCGCTTGAACAGCATTGGTCGGATGATTGTCTTGCTTATGTGGTACTTCCTCCGAAGGTTTCTCCACATTTTCTGTTGTTCTGTTGAAGACTCGTCCACTTCTGGTGACTCGACTAACATCAGCAATGTTGACAACAGACGGTAATGGTATTTCCTTACCATTTTCAATGAATGTAGCGTTGTACTTGTATGGTATAGCCTTGCTGGACTCATACAGTACAGGACCTGGTAAGTAGATGACTAGTGGTGCAACTGCTGTCTTCCTGCTATCATACTTGACTTGCATTGGTTCAACTTGATTAATTTGAGGAGATACGGTGAAGATTTCATCATCTTCTCTGTTGGCAAGAACAGTAATGGTATTGTCATCCATCAGCTTTTGAATGTCGTTGCGAACACGCAAACATCCTCGTGAATTTCTTCGACAGATTTCGCATCTACTGTAAGCGTGGAAATCCGTTCCAAAGTAGGCAAGTCCATTTAAAGTTTTGTGGAACCTGAATACCGATCCTTCAAGATCTTCAACTTTGTAGATTTTGTATTCTCCTGGACATCCTTGAACCATGTTGATGTCATGTTCAGTTCTGACTCGGATATGTTGAATCCATCCTAAGTCCATTTGTTCTTGTAATGCAGCTTGAACTACGGCACATCCTTGAGTATTCTTCGGACAAATTTCACATGTGAAGTAGTTGTGAGGTGGTACATGACCGTACCCAGCTTGTTTAGCGTGCATCCTGACAAGATTTTCCCCTATCTGACGAATGTCGTAGATTTGAATGACATTGGGGTGTTGATCTATCAGATTTACTGAAGCTTCCTTATGCTGCGGCAAAGGATTTGCTTGGATGTTTGGATTAGTATCTTTGAAGGATAACATTCCGCTCTTTACTAATCGTTGGACGTCAATCTTGAAAGGGAAACAGTTCTCAATATTGTGACCTGGTGCCCCCTGATGATAGGGACAAGATTGGTCAGCCTTATACCATGGTGAGGAACTGTTTGTAGGATTTGGAGGACTCCTTGTCTGAATGAGTCCTTTTGCCAGTAATGTTGGAAACAATTCTGCATACGGCATTGGTACGGGGTCAAAGGCAGGATACTTTGGAGCCCGGTTGTTGTAATTTGGAGGTCGAACCTGCTGCTGAGGTTGCTGCGACCTTTGTTGAATTTGTTGTTGCGAGACCTGAGGTTGATAAGCTGGCGCTGAGTTAACAACCGGAGTTATTGTTGCAACTTGAGGTTGGAATTTCTTCTTGATTTTGTGCAAGACATTGCTGACATCTTAATCCTTTTTCTTCTGGAAAGAACTTCCATACTTCCTTGGACCAATAGAAGATTCTGGTTCTTTGTTCAAGCGTCCTTCTCGAACTGCTTCTTCTAAACGCACACCCATGTTTACCATCTCGGTAAAGTCACTTGGTGCACTTGCAACCATTCGTCCGTAGTAAAATGGACTCAAAGTTTTGAGATAGATTTTTGTCATTTCTTTCTCTTCAAGTGGTGGACAAATTTGAGCAGCAACTTCACGCCATCCCTGAGCGTATTCCTTGAAGCTTTCTCTATCCTTTTGAGTCATGGCTCGGAGTTGATCTCTGTCGGGAGCCATATCCAGATTGTACTTATACTGTTTGACGAAGGCCTCTCCGAGGTCTCGAAAAGTACGAATCTCTGAACTGTCCAAGTTCATGTACCATTTGAGTGCAGCACCAGTCAGGCTGTCTTGAAAATAATGAATGAGCAATTGTTGATTATTAGTCTGAGTTGACATTCTTCGAGCGTACATCACAAGATGACTTTGTGGGCATGAATTCCCTTTATACTTCTCGAATTCTGGTACTTTGAATTTGTGAGGAATCTTAACATTTGGAACCAGACAGAGGTCTGCAGCATTCTTTCCAAATAGATCTTGTCCTCGGAGAGTCTTGAGTTCCTTCTGCATTTGCAGAAACTGTTCTTGGAACTCGTCCAATCTTTCATACACGCCAGCATCCTCACTTGGAGCGTGATGATATACTTGTCCGCCCTGCGGGGGGAAAAGTATGCATAATGGGCTGTGGAGAAACCATGACAGCAGATCTTGGAATCTCAGCATTCTGTTGTGTGAAACCCATTGCCGTTTCTCTTGGAACTTCAATTTCCAGAGGTTTGTAACCCTCCGGTGGACGCATATCCATGGTGACTTTTGGAACTTCAGAAGCTGGAGGTATGTACCCTTCTGGAGTAAAGCTATACGGCATGCCCCAAGGTCGATCAGGCGGCATGGTATACTGAGGAATAGGAGTAGAAACAATCTCGGAAACCACAGTCCTTTGTGGTTCTTCTGGCGTTGGTCGATTCTGCGCAACTACCAGGGCTTCTACCATACTATTGAGTCTTTCAACAGTACCTTTGAGAGTATTAATCTCTTCTCTGAGTTCTTCATTCTCTTGCTCAAAGTCTTCCATTCTTTTCTTGCGACTTGAACGAGTGTTGTATGGATGAGACAGCTTGAAAGTCTTGGTTCACCTCCTTCTCCTCCTCTCTTTCTCTGAAGTTCAAAACGTTCGTTATTTAGTTTCCTTGAAAAACGACTCGAAAAAGACTCTTTTTTTTAGTTGTTTATTAATGAATGATGCATGAATGCATGAATGCACACAAGAGTTTTTAAACAAACATGGCGTTGAAGGGTATAGTGGTCATGAAGTCAAAACGCAATCCCCGCCCCAATGGTAAACTAAGGTTAAGGATTTTTGTACCTGTAGAACGGGTTCTAGGGGTCTCAGAGTTTTTTCTCAACCTTAAAGATACGTTGATTGGTATCTATAAGAGAGTTTTCTCTGAGTGTAGTATCTGCGTGACAATTACTTCCGTAATCACCGCTCTACGTCCTAAAAAAAAGGCTTTAAGTGGGGTTAATGTGTTTCTAGGTCCTCCTGGTACAAATCAGTCTCGGAATGCAGTGGCGCAGTTAATCACAACCAGCCAGGCAAATCCCAAGAGTAGACTTGGAAACCAAGATTAGAGGGCCTTCACCGGGAAGACATCCTCCATCCTATCTTATGTTGCACTCAAATCCGGGTATAGGATTTCTCACCACAAGGGGGAATCAAGCCCTTTCCCGATACAGAATAAACAAAATAAACAAATATATATGCAACAAACACATGATATGACACAGAGGTTAGGCAGGACCTCTCTTGTTTGAGGGGGAATTTGGCATCCCTAATTCCTCATTGGGGCTGGACCAGCAACAGGTCAACCATTGGTTTGGATGAAAAACCAAGGTTTTTAACACTTATATCCCCAGCAGAGTCGCCATTTTTCTGTGGTGGTCGTTTTCTTTACCTCCCCGTTTCACTTGGGAGGACGGCACGCTAAACCCTTCACGCGAAATTTGGAAGGAGAATGCGCCCGTGGTGGGATGAATTTTATTTCAGTTCTTCCTACGATATCACACGAACTTTCTTATTTGTCCTACGAGTAGGAAAGGGAAAAAAAGATCTCAACTAAACCCTAGGAGTTTGCTAAGTGTGGGGATTTCACCTAGACTAGAAATTCTGGAGTCCGGGAGGTCGGTTATACATAGGGAAGTGTTTAAACACCCTACATATCTGTAGTACTCTACAGGAACCTTCTCTGTGTCATTTGTGATTGTGTTTGCTGCTAATGATTGGGAAAGTTTCTCCTTTGTATTAGGAAAAGGAATTGAATTGATTTTAAAAGACAGACAGACAGATAAACTGACTATTTTTGGTATTTTATTAGCTCGCTGAGATTCCTTGTGAACCTCATGCCTACATATCCCTAGTGGAAGTCAGAGCTTAATGTAGTTCGGGGAACTAACTAGGGAAATTACTTGTTTTTTTTTTGGTGCCTTGCTTAAAGCTCAAGGTTGAAGCTTGGAATTAAATCTCTGTTTACAGTAAAGAGACATGAAATCATCTTTACAGAGAGGTATTTGTACTATTCTACCACAAACATTTAAAGGAGTGACAGAATAACTGAATTTATTTCATTCAAGAGGGGGACCTTACTTGTGTATGTGCAAGTATACCAGTCAAATGCCTCTTAAATGAAAGAAAGATGCTCATCCAAATTAGGGAAAGTTACCACATGTCTGGGTTTTACTGCCAGCTCATGCCTTTCAAAATCCTAAATGGGAGACTTGATTAAAATTGAAATTGAAATGTTTGTTTGAATGTGGTAGAGTAGTAAAAATATCTCTCTATAGAGATAAGCTATGTCTATCTACTGTATAAAAGATTTGACTTTAGCTGGCTTGTATGAGGCCCAAGCTTGAGGCTTTTTGATTGATTAATTAATTATTATTGACTCTGGGAGATGACTCCACTGGGGATTAATTACAGGGTATTTTTGTGTTCTGTACAAAGCCCAGAATTGAGGCTGACTCTACTTAGGGAGACTCTATTTGTGTGCCTTGTACAAAGCCCAAGGTTGTGGCTGATTGCTGAGGATAATTGAATGAATGACTCTATTTTATGTGCCTTGTACAAAGCCCAAGGTTGTGGCTGACTCTAGCTAGGAAAAAAAAACATTATTTTCTGCCTTGTACAAAGCCCAAGGTTGTGGCTGACTCTTAAATAAACTGAGTATGGATGACTCTATGGGGAAAAGATCCTAGGTTTTAGGAATCTTTGACACATGAAAATATGGTTTATCTGCCTTGTATAAAGCCCAAGGTTGTGGCTACTGAATGATGAAGAACTCACTGGGGAGACTCTGTTATCTGCCTCGTACAATGCCCAAGGTTGAGGCTGACTCTTGACAGGGGAGTTTTATTGTTTGGGTGCCTTGTATGAAGCCCAAGGTTGAGGCTAACTGTTTTTGTTGGTTTTGACTCTATTGAGGAGGTTTTATTTATTGAAAGACTGTTTTTCTTTGGAAGCTAACCCTTTCCAGGGATTTTGACTCAGCTGGAGGAATTGTCTGTTAAAAAGACTGACTTTTATCATGTTTTTGGAGGCTGACCCTTTCCAGGGGTTTTGACTCTTTTGGGGAAATTATCTCCTAAGAGAAATGAATCTTTATTTATTGACATTTATTAATTGACTTTGGAGGCTAACCCTTTCCAGGGGTTTTATTAAAAATGAAAGAATGTGTGGAAGCTAACCCTTTCCAGGGATTTTATGATTGAAAAATGGATGGCAGAAAGATTATCTAATGGAGACTTCTTGTTTAAAGCCCAAGATGAAGGTTGACTCGTGTTGAGGAGAAAATAAACATAGATCCTAGACTCTGCTAAGGAAGATTGATGAAGATAAGGGTGACAGAGACTGTCCATGTCTCTCATTCCAAAAGGTGTACTCAATGTAAAATTGAGACAAACTTAGCTTGTTTAAAGTCTGGTTTAATTGGAAGAAACTCACCAGGGTAGGCTAAAAGGTGACTAAAGACCTGTTCCTATGTTTATAAGAAACCTGATGGGTCCTTGTATACAAGCTCAAGAGGAAGCTGGAAATGCTTTTAAGAAGCCTGTGGGTCCTTGTACAAAGCCCGAGAGGAGGCTAATCGAGGGTCCTTGTTATAGCACAAGAGAAAGCTATGTAGTTTTGAACTTATTTTGGCTCTAAGCAAATGGGTAAGAGGTTTCACCGGGAATAATTCCTCTTTGGGTGGATGTGTCCTATTTTTTTGGATTCTAAGGTTTTTGCCAAGATGTTTCACCGGGAATAATTCATCTTGGGGGTTTGAACTACAGATCTCTAATTAGGAAAGAGCCTTCACCGGGAAGACATTCTCAATCCTAGGTCATATTCCTATAATATATATATAGTTTAACGGTCCTAGGGTTTTGTACTCAAACGTAGTTCTAAACTAATATATGCACAGTTTATATTTGACAGTAATTTAAATAAAGACTGTAAATTGAAAGCTTGTAAAGCCTAACCTGGATGGAGTGGAGGCCATTGAAGAAGTATGTACAGAGCCTCAACAGTAATTTTTGTTGTTTTGTTGATAACAGTTAAATATTATATAATAAACAGTTAATGGTTTTGAAAACAGAAGAAGTGAAGATGGACAAAGGTCACATAGGTATCTGAAGAGTTTCACCGGGAATAATGCCCTTCAAATACCAGAAGAATGTTTTGAAAACAGAAAGAAGATTTTGAAAATACAGTTTTGAAAACATGCTAAGAAGAGAAGGTTTTTGGGACTTACACTCTATTAGAGGCCCAGTACTTTACAGTACTGGTGTAAAAGCAATTTGAAAAATGATTTGGAATGATGCAAGGTTTTGTTGTTTGAAAACCTTAATCATCCGTTTAATCAGAGATTGAAAACAGTTTTGAATATTGACAAAAGTCAACTTAATTAAGGCAAAGATGAAATCTATACCCAATTAAGACCTAAATAATTAGGGTTTTATCATAAAATTATTCACAAAGTAATTAGGTTAAAACAAAATGAAAATATATATTTTAAAGTATTTAAGAAGACATTTAAAACATACTATTTTAAACCTAATTAAAATACATGAAATAAATAATATTTTTATGATTTTTTTGATTATTCACAAAGTAAGTATATTAAATAGCAAGTGTGTGAAAAATGAAGTGAAAATGATTTGATTTGATAAGTTTATTAATTGTGTGAAGTTTGTATAAAAAAAAGAATGAAAATGGATGCTAAAAAATTGGTTTGGCCCTAGAGAGGTTCGAACCCACGCCCTTCATGATCACATTTCAAAACTTAACCAACTGAGCTGCGCGCGCAGCTTGTTAACTATATACACTCAATATATTATATTTTCAGATAAGCCAGGAAATTCAAATTTTACGCGCGCCATGTTCATCTTCTTCCTCGAGCTTCAGATTTTCAAATTCCTAACTCTCTGGTTTCTCAACTAAATGGCATGATGTAAACATCAATCTCACTCGTTTTTGGACAAGGAACATGATTATGGGCTCAGAATTCATTTATTCTAAGTGTAGCTAACGAATTTCATTATGAACACGAAGAACACATAAACCCTAATTTTAAAATTAAATGATGCACAAGATGAATAAATGAATGATGATAGAGGGTTTTCAATCCTCTGATGATACTGAACAAGATAGAATCGAGCTTTACCACAAAGAGTGCTTAAATTAAAGAGGTGGAGTTCAGAAACTTACCTCTGAAAATGGAGGTCGTGAGGATGATGGAGAGCACCTGGGCTTGAATGAATGATCTCAATAGCTTCCCTGAGACTCAATGATGCTAACTGAATGCTTATTGCAGCCTGAATCCTTCTGAATTGTTCTATGGACCTCCCTCGATTTCAGCTTCAAGTGAACATGGAGGGTGTTGATTCTCGAGTTACAGATGAGCTGCAGCCATCTGGTTAGCTTCACTATGACCTGAGGAGTGTGCCTGGATGATTGGCTTTGCTCGGAACCTCCTGAATTAATCCATGGACCTCCAACTGCAAATGCTCCAAAGTGAGAGCAACAATGGTGTTCCTCCACTTACAGAAGTGATCCAGGTGCTTGGATCACCTCAAATGACCTCCCTTGAGATGTTAGAATGTTCACTTCCCAAAGATGAGCTCTGGTTTGAAGAAATCGATTCTTCTTGCCAAAGAACTTTGAAAAACAATGAACATGAGAAGAGAAAGAGAAAGCAAGGAATATGGTTGCTTTGGTGTGTTTTTGAATGAGGAATGCCTCTGTATTTATAGGCAAATGGATCAGTATAGCTGCAGAGGAGTGAGCTTCCTTAGTGAAGTTGATTTGCTTTCTTAGCCATGAAGGAAGTTTGCAAGTATCTCTTATGCAATGATGAGAATTTTGATTCCATTTTATCAATCCCCTAGCCCTCGATTTTGTTTAATCTTAGGGGACAATTCTGAGCCAGAAATGAGCTCTAATTGGTTGATGAGAAGATTCCTTGGGTGATTCATCAATTTGCCATAAATTCACAAATGTAATCATTACATAATCACATGTTCTTGTTTTTAGAATCTTCTTCAATTCTTATGGCATGGTGAAAATGAATGCATGGCATGGTTTCAGATGTGTTATGGGTCGTGTAGCATCCATAAGAGAGGTTATTTGCACAAAATTTGCAAAGTCCAAAAGTGTCCATGACCTATAATTTTACTTTATGAGGCCAACTTTGAACAAGCATAACTCTTAGCTCAAATTGAATTTGGAGAAGGTTGAACACAATTTGGAAAGCCCTAAACATCTACTTTAAATCATTAGTTTATGTCTTCTTCAGAATCATTTGGAAAATTTGTGAAAAATGAGCCCAAAGTTGGATGAAAACTAGGTTAAAACACTTAGAAAAATTTCTAAGTGTTTATGACCTAAACTTCAAAATTTCCAAAACTTCATAAATGATTGATCTTTTGAAAAACGTTCCTTTGTAAGATGTTGTTTTATTTTGCAAGATCTACAACTTTCATGTTGGAAGTTTTTTGAGTTGTGTAGGTGAAATTTTGAGTTCTCACCATGCCTTCAAAAACCCTAATTCCCGACTTTTTGCTCCTTGATGAATTTCTTTGAATTTCTTTGGTCAAATGACTTTAATATCCATATATTGATGATATTGATCTTTGAAAGTCATTTTTTGACCAAAAACCTTAAAAGTCAAAGGTGATCCCCTACAGTTGACTTTTGCCTGACAAAGTGAATTTTTGGACTTTTGTGTAGAAACAAGATCTTATCCTCAAATGAATGATGTAAATGGATTATATTGAGGTAGTAGAGACTCTGGAATCATGTCTTGAGTTTTGGATTCATGCCCTGATTAAAAGTCAACTATATTGGTGAATTAGGTCAAAAACCCTAATTGTCGACCAGAGGACAATGATGACTGTAGACTTTGAACTGAGGTGTAATGTCCAGTGGATCTTGTCATGTGAGTTATTTGAAGATGATTGATGTCTTTGAATGGTCTCCTGGGGCTTTTTAGGGTTTCCCAAAAGTGATCCCTGATTTTAGTCCTTGATAGGCTCCAAACCCTAGTCTGTTGATCTGAGTAATCCTGTGCTTAGATGACTGGGTGTCTTAATCAATCATAGGTGTAATAATGAGGCTTTTGAGTCTTATGATTGTATTAGAGACTAATCTCTCTATTGATTGATCCTTTGCCTGAGTTTTCTTGTCTTTGAACACCCTCGATTGAATGTCAGGCTGCTCTGGGTACTTGCTTTGACTTGATGAAAATCCTGAAGATATGTCATCTCAGGGGGGTCAAAAATTAGGGTATGACACCCCCCCCCCCTCTTAGGCGCACTCTTAAACTTACATAGAATAGTTTAAATCAAGTTTTTATTTTGAACTCTTTTAAAATTAATTTTTTTAATTTCATATAAAATTTAAAATTTTATATTAAAAAGTAATATTTTTAGAATATACTTTTTCCGAAAATTTTTATTTTCGCTTTCAGCGAAAAAAAATTCGTATTTAAATTTTTTTTATTTTTTTAAATTTTTTTAAAAAATTAGTATTTTGAATTTTTTTTATTATTTTATGGAAATTTAATTTATATATTTAAACCAGTTTATAAAAAGAAACTGGTTCTGAACCAGTTTTAAACTGAATTTGAATTGTTAAAATTAAATGGTTCAGTTCATTAACCATTTAAGTGGTTCAATTTTTTTATGGTGCAATGCAATTCAATTCCAGTATACAATTCAGTTAACCATATTTTTGAACACCCCTAATATAGAGTATTTCATGTTTAATTTCAGTTTTAGGGTTCTTCGTGTTCATGCGTATGAATTTTGAATTACACTAAAAATAAATAAAATCAAAGGATACCATCATGATCCTCGTTCAAAAACGAGCAAAATCCATGTTTACATCTTTAAGTTTGGTTGAGAAACGAAGGAGATAGCAAATTCAAAAAATTATAAGCTTGAGGTTGAAGATGAAGATGGTGGCGCCATTTTTTGAAATTCCCAGAAGCAAGTTTATTTTATTTTGAATGGTAGGCGTGTTATCTACGAATTCATCGTAGTGTCCCAATGGTTATAGCGCGCGTCCAAACTCTTGCCATGCCTTAGGTCTGGGGTTCGATCCCCCCCTCAGACCTTTTGTTCATTTTATTTTTCTTAACTCTTTTAATGCTTTTGCTTTCATATATAATAGTATGGACTCCTTTCCTAAACAGGCCACGCGCGTGGCCCAGTTGGTATTTGTTTTGTTTGATAACCTATAGGGCGTGGGTTCAACCCTTGGCAAGACCAAACATTTTTTTATCACTATTTTCTTTCATTTTATTTTATAACTTCACATAATTAAATCACCCACCAATTTAAATCATTTTCTTTTTATTTTTTACACAATTTTCATTTATTATATCTATTTTGAGAATATATCAAAAATCATAAAAAAAAATATATTATTTTAGTGTATTTTATTTAGATTAAAAATCATATATTTTAAGTATGTGTTAATACCTTAAAAAATGTAATTTTTACTTGTTTCTCAAAATTAAATCTCTTGTAAATATTTTTGTGATAAAACCCTAATTATTTAGGTCTTAAATCAAGATTAGACTTGGTCATTATCTTGATTAAGTTGACTGTTGTCAAGATTTAAACTGTTTTCAAATCTCCGATTAGTCGGCCGATTAAAGCTTTCAAATAAAACAGTAATCATTTCAAAATTATTTTTCAACTGTTTCCATAAACAGTAAATATTTTAATGGGCCTCTATTAGAGTGTAAGTCCCAGCACCTTTTCTTTTCTTAGTTTGTTTTCAAAAACTGTATTTTACAAAATCTCCTTTCTGTTTTCAAAACATTCTTCTGGTATTTGAAGGGCATTATTCCTGGTGAAACTCTTCAGATACCTATGTGACCTTTGTCCATCTTCACTTCTTCTGTTTTCAAAAAACCTTTAACTGTTTATCATAAATATTCAACTGTCATCAATCAACTGCTGGTAAGGCTTTGTATATACTTCTACAAAGGCCTCCACTCCATCCAGGTTAGGCTTTATAGCTTTCAATTTACAGTCTTCATTTAAATTACTGTCAAATATAAACTCTATATATATTGTTTAGGACTACGTCTAAGTAAAACCTTAGGACAGTTAAACTATATATATATAAATTATAGGACTATGGCCTAGGATTGAGAATGTCTTCCCGGTGAAGGCTCTTTCCTAATTAGATATCTTTAGTTCAAACCCTCAAGATGAATTATTCCCGGTGAAACATCTTGAAAAAAACCTTAGAACCCAAACTAGGACACATCCACCCAAAGAGGAATTATTCCCGGTGAAACCTCTTACCCATTTGCTTAAAGCCAAAATAAGTTCAAAACCACATAGCTTTCTCTTGTGCTATAACAAGGACCCTCGATTAGCCTCCTGTTGGGCTTTGTACAAGGACCCACAGGCTTCTTAAAAGCATTCCCAGCTTCCTCTTGAGCTTGTATACAAGGACCCATCAGGTTTCTTATAAACATAGGAACAGGTCTTTAGTTACCTTTTAGCCTATCCTGGTGAGTTTCTTCCATTCTTTAAACCAGACTTTAAACAAGCCAAGTTTGTCTTAATCTCATATTGAGTACACCTTTTGGAATGAGAGACATGGACAGTCTCTGTCACCATTATCTTCATTAATTTCCTTAGCAGAGTCTAGAATCCGTAGGTATCTATCCTCAGTCAGTGTCAGCCTTAATCTTGGGCTTTAAACAAGAAGTCTCAATTAGATAATCTTTCTGCCATCATCCAAAACCCCTGGAAAGGGTCAACCTCCAAAAATTCATTCTTTCAAAAGATAATTTCCCCAGCTAAGTAAAACCCCTGGAAAGGGTCAGCCTCCAAAAAATCAGTCCTTTAATAGATAAATCCTCCAGTAGAATAAAACTCCCCCAGTGAGTCCTTCATCATTAAGTAGCCACAACCTTGGGCTTTGTACAAGGCAGATAAACCACATTTCCTGTGTCAAAGATTCCTAATCTCTAGGATCTTTCCCCCCATAGAGTCATCCATACTCAGTTGCTTTAAGAGTCAGCCACAACCTTGGGCTTTGTACAAGGCAGAAAATAATGTTTTCCCTAGCCAGAGTAGCCACAACCTTGGGCTTCATACAAGGCACAAAGTAATGACTTCCCCAGTTAAGAGTCAGCCACAACCTTGGGCTTCATACAAGGCACAAAATAGAGTCTCTCTAGGTAGAGGCAGCCACAATTCTGGGCTTTGTACAGAACACCAAATAAAATCCATCAAATAAATACTCTCCAACTAGAGTCAGCCTTAATTCTGGGCTTTGTACAGAATACAAATTCCCTGTAGTCAATCCCCAGTGGAGTTATCTCCCAGAGTCAATAAAAATAATCAAAAAGCTTCAAGCTTGGGCCTCATACAAGCCAGCTAAAAATCAAATCTTTCAAACAGTAGGTAGACATAGCTTATTTCTATAGAAAGATATTTCTCCTATCTCACCACATTCAAACAAACATTTCAATTTCAATTTCAATTTCAAACATTCTCCCATTTAGGACTCTGAAAGGCATGCTCTAAGGCAAACAAACCCAGACTTGTACACTTTCCCTAATTTGGATGAGAATCCTTCTTTCATTTAAGAGAACGCGAATGGCATACTTGCAAACATACAAGTAAGGTCCCTATCTTAATGAAATGAATTCAACTTTTCTGTCACTTTAAAATGTTTGTGGTGGAATAGTAGAAATACCTCTCTATAAAGATGACTTCATGTCTCTTTACTGTAAATAGAGATTTAATTCAAGCTTCAACCTTGAGCTTCAAGCAAGGCACCCAAAAATATTAATTTCCCTAATTAGTTCTCCGAACTACATTAAGTTCTGACTTCCATTAGGGATATGTAGGCATGAGGTTCACAAGGAATCTCAGCGAGCTAACAAAATACCAAAAATAGTCTGTCTGTTTGTCTCTCTTAATCAATTCAATTCATTCTCCTAACACAAAGGAGAAACTTTCCCAATCAATTAGCAACAAACACAATCACATTGACACGGAGAAGGTTCCCGTAGAGTACTACGGATATGTAGGGTGCTTAAACTCTTCCCTATGTATAACCGACCCCCAGACTCCAGAATTTCTAGTCTAGGTGAATCCCCATACTTAGCAAACTCCTAGGGTTTATTTGAGATCTTTTTCCCCTTTCCTACTCGTTAGGATAATTAAAAAGTTTGTGTGATATCGTAGGAAGAACTGAAACAAAATTCATCCCGCCACGGGTGCTTCCTACTTCCAAATTTCGCGTGAAGGGTCTAGCATGCCGTCCTCCCAAGTGAAACGGGGAGGTAAAGAAAACGACACCATTGAAAAATGGCGACTCTGCTGGGGATATAAGTGTTAAAAACCTTGGTTTTTCATCCAAACCAATGGTTGGCCTGTTGCTGGTCCAGCCCAATGAGGAATTAGGGATGCCAAATTCCCCCTCAAACAAGAGAGGTCCTGCCTAACCTCTGTGTCATTTCATGTGTTTGCTGCATTTATGTTTGTTTATTTTTGTTTATTCTGTAGCGGGATAGGGCTTGATTCCCCCTTGAGGTGAGAAATCCTATACCCGGATTTGAGTGCAACATAAGATGGGATGGAGGATGTCTTTTCGGTGAAGGCCCTCTAATCTTGGTTTCCAAATCTACTCTTGGGATTTGCCTGGCTAGTTGTGATTAACTGCGCCAATGCATTCCGAGACTGATTTGTACCAGGAGGACCTAGAAACACATTAACCCCACTTAAAGCCTTTTTTAGGACGTAGAGCGGTGATTACGAAAGTAATTGTCATGCAGATACTACACTCAGAGAAAACTCTCTTATAGATACCATTCAACGTATCTTTAAGGTTGAACAAAACTCTGAGACCCCTAGAACCCGTTCTACAGGTACAAAAATCCTTATCCTTAGTTTACCATGGGGCGAGGTTTGCGTTATGACTCCATGACCATTATACCCTTCTACACCATGTTTGTTTAAAAAACTCTTGTGTGTGCATTCACGCATTCATCATAATAATTAAAACCAAAAAGAGTCTTTTTCGAGTCGTTTTTCAAGGAAACTAAATAGCGAACGTTTTGAACTTCATAGAAAGAGAGAAACAGAGAAAGGACTTAAGGATCTATACCTTGGATTACGGAAGAAAGAGAGCTAGGAAATACACCTTCAAAATTCCTAAGGTTGAGGAATTGGAAAAGCTCGGAAAACTGGTGGTCAACCCCCAGGCTTTCAAAGAGAAGTATGGAAAACTTCTGCCTCTTCTCAGCACTAACATTGTGGATGGGATCCTTCCCACATTGGTACAGTTTTACGATCCAACGTATCACTGCTTTACCTTTCCAGATTATCAACTCATGCCTACGTTGGAGGAGTACTCTCGTCTGATTGGAATACCCATGTACGCGCAAGATCCGTACTCCGGTTTGAAAAAGAATCCTGACGACATTATCATTGCTGCAACTACTCCTTTGAATGTAGTCGACATCAGAACTCATATGGTGAGTAAAGGAGGAATTCAAGGATTACCCTCCAAATTCTTGTTGGATCAAGCTCGGTACTTCGTCAGCATCCAAGATATGAATGCATTTGAGGAAATCTTGGCTTTGCTTATCTACGGATTATTTTTGTTTCCTAACATTAACGATTTCGTCGACATCAACGCAATTAAGATCTTTTTAATTGGAAATCCAGTTCCAACCTTGCTTGCGGATGCTTATCACTCTGTGCATTCAAGAAACCTGCAGCGAGGAGGATTAGTTACATGTTGTGTATCGTTGCTATACGAATGGTTCGTCTCGCACCTGCCAAAGTCTAGTACTTTCGGGAACATGAGGGATGGCCTTTACTGGTCACAGAAAATCATGTCTCTCACTCATTCAGACATTGATTGGTGTAGTCCTGACAACGACGAAACCAAGATCATCTTCAGTTGCGGAAGTTATCCCAACGTACCCCTTATTGGAACTAAGGGAGAATCAGTTACAATCCAGCTTTAGCCCGTCGTCAATACGGCTATCCCATGAAAAATATTCCAAGTAGCATTTAATTGGAGGGTCTGTTCTTCAAGAACATCGACGATCATGGCAACATGCTGAAGAAGGAAATTGTCCAAGCCTGGCGTCTTGTTCACACAAAAGGGAGAAGATTGTTAGGAAAACATCTTTGCATCTCTTTGGATCCTTACCTTCAATGGGTACGCGTTAGGGCATTCAAGCTCAGGATGCCATACCAACATCAAGAACCTATTCCCCTAAGGGAACCAATTTACCTTTTCTCCACCGATGTTGAAAAACTGCAAGCGGCATTAAACAAAGTATGCCAAGAAAGGAATGCTTGGAAGAACAAGTATCGAATCGTCAACACGGAAAATGTTGAGATTCAGAACATCCTAAGAAGAAAGGATGAGTTACTTGAAGTACTCGATTGACAAGTGGCACAATCGACACTTTCTCATCATATCCCTCCTGCTTCATGGATCATCGATCAGCTTACATCAGAGAACGCTCAGCTCAAGAAACAGAAGAAAATGTTAGAACGTGAAGTCGGCTCTTCGTCAAAGTTTTAGAGTCCTTTCTCTCAGTTTCTCTGTATTTCCCTTTTCAAAGTGTGTAAAAAACGGCGTTTTCGCTTAATTAATAAAAAGTCGATGTTTCACAACGTAATTATGGTGTTTCCTTGAAAAATATTAAATTAATTACACATCATGCATCGCTTTAGTCGTACGCACTGACACGAGAATTGTCGCGGATCTAATAGTCACTTTCCTTTCTCTAGAAAGAGAGGAGGAGAAAGAGGTGAACCAAGGCATTCAAGCTGTCTCATCCATACAACACTCGTTCAAGTCGCAAGAAAAGAATGGAAGACTTTGAGCAAGAGAATGGAGAACTCAGAGAAGAAATTACTACTCTCAAAGATACTGTTGAAAGGCTCAATAATATGCTAGAAGCCCTGGTGGTTGCGCAGAATCGACCAACGCCAGAAGAACCACAAAGGACTGTGGTTTCCGAGATTGTTTCTACTCCTATTCCTCAGTATACCATGCCGCCCAACCGACCTTGGGGCATGCCATATAACTTTATTCCAGAAGGGTACATACCCCCAGTTTTTTAAGTTCCAAGAGCTACAATGGAGATGCAACCACCGGAGGGTTACAAACCTCTGGAAATTGAAGTTCCGAGAGCAACAGCAATGGGTTTCACACAACAGAATGCTGAGATTCCAAGATCTGCTGTCATGGCTTCTCCACGACCATTTGTGCATACTTTTCCTCCACCGGGTGGACAAGTATATCATCACGCTCCCAGTCAGGACGCTGGCGTGTATGAAAGATTGGACGAGTTCCAGGAACAGTTTCTGCAAATGCAGAAGGAACTCAAGGCTCTCCGAGGACAAGATTTATTTGGAAAGAATGCTGCAGACCTCTGTCTAGTTCCAAACGTTAAGATTCCTCACAAATTTAAAGTACCAAATTTCGAGAAGTACAAAGGGAATTCATGCCCACAAAGTCACCTCGTGATGTACGCTCGAAGAATGTCAACTCAGACTGATAATCAACAATTGCTCATTCATTATTTTCAAGATAGCCTGACTGGTGCTGCACTCAAATGGTACATGAACTTGGACAGTTCAGAGACTCGTACTTTTCGAGACCTCGGAGAGGCCTTCGTCAAACAGTATAAGTACAACCTGGATA
The DNA here is from genome assembly GCF_029867415.1 of Vicia villosa. Taxonomy (NCBI): domain Eukaryota; kingdom Viridiplantae; phylum Streptophyta; class Magnoliopsida; order Fabales; family Fabaceae; genus Vicia; species Vicia villosa. Next base: position 3,630,002 of record NC_081186.1, read on the forward strand.
TGGCTCCCGACAGAGATCAACTCCGGGCCATGACTCAAAAGGATAGAGAAAGCTTCAAGGAATACACTCAGAGATGGCGTAAGGTTGCTGCTCAAATTTGTCCTCCACTTGAAGAGAAATTAATGACAAAAATCTATCTCAAGACTTTAAGTCCATTTTACTATGGACGAATGGTTGCAAGTGCTCCCAGTGACTTTACCGAGATGGTAAACATGGGCGTACGTTTAGAAGAAGCATTTCGAGAAGGACGCTTGAGCAAAGAACCAGAATCTTCTATTGGTCCTAGGAAGTATGGAAGTTCTTTCCAGAAGAAAAAGGATCAAGATGTCAACAATGTCTTGCACAAAGCTAAAAAGAAGTTTTCACCTCAAGTTGCTACAATAACTCCGGTTGTTAACTCAGCGCCAGCTTATCAACCTCAGGTTTCGCAACAACCATTTCAACAAAGGTCACAACAACCTCAGCAGCAGGTTCGACCTCCAAATTTCAACAACAATCGGGCTCCAAGGTATCCTCCTTTTAACCCCGTGCCAATGCCTTATGCGGATTTGTTTCCAACACTACTGGCGAAAGGACTCATTCAAACAAAGAATCCTCCAAATCCTGCATATGAAACATCACACTGGTTCAAGGCTGACCAATCTTGTCCTTATCATAAAGGGGCACCAGGTCACAACATTGAGAACTGTTTCAGTTTCAAGGCCGACGTTCAAAGATTAGTGAAGAGCGGAATGCTATCCTTCAAAGATACTAATCCCAATGTCCAGGAAAATCCTTTGCCGCAGCATAAAGAAGCTTTAGTAAATCTGGTAGATCAGCACCCCAATGTCATTCAAGTCTACGACATTCGTCAGATAGGGGAAAATCTCGTCAAAATGCACGCTAGACAAGCTGGATACGGTCATGTACCACCTCAAAACTACTTCACATGTGAAATTTGTCCAAAGAATAATCAAGGATGTGTTGTAGTTCAAGCTGCATTACAAGAACAAATGGACTTAGGATGGATTCAACACATCCGAGTCAAAACTGAATGCGACATCAACATGGTTCAAGGGTGTCCAGGAGAGTACAAAATCTACAAAGTTGAAGATCTCGAAGGATCGGTAGTCAGGTTCCATAAGACTTTAAATGGACTTGCCTACTTTGGAACGGATTTCCATCCTTACAGTAGATGCAGAATCTGTCGAAGAAATTCACGAGGATGTTTGCGTGTTCGCAATGACATTCAGAAACTAATGGATGAAAATACCATTACAGTTCTTGCCAACAGAGAAGATGACGAAGTCCTTACCGTGTCTCCTCAAATTAATCAAGATGAACCAGTGCAAGTCAAGTATGACAGTAGGAAGACAGCAATTGCTCCCTTAGTCATCTACTTACCAGGTCCTGTATCGTATGAGTCCAGCAAGGCTATACCATACAAGTACAATGCTACATTCATTGAAAATGGTAAGGAAATACCATTACCGTCTGTTGTCAACATTGCTGACGTTAGTCGAGTCACTAGAAGTGGACGAGTCTTCAATAGAATAATAAAAAATGTGGAAAAGCCTTCTGAAGAAGCACCGCATATGCAAGACAATCATCCGACCAATGCTGTTCAAGCGAAAGAAAATGATGAGATCTTGAAATTAATCCAGAGGAGTGAATACAACATTGTAGACCAGCTGCTACATACTCCGTCTAGGATATCTGTTCTTTCCCTGCTATTGAGTTCTGAAGCTCATAGGGAAGCTCTACAGAAAGTTTTGGAACAAGCTTTCGTAGAACCAAGTGTTACTGTAGGACAATTCAACAGTATCATTGCCAACATTTCCGCAGGAACTAACCTGAGTTTCTGTGATGAAGATCTTCCTGAAAAAGGAGTGGACCATAATCTGCCACTTCACATCTTAGTTGGCTGCATGAGTGATGTACTCACAGGAGTCCTAATAGACAATGGATCCTCTCTCAACGTCATGCTGAAATCAACATTGTCGAGATTATCCTTCAAAGATTACCCGCTAAGGGACAGTCACGTCATCGTCAAAGCATTTGATGGATCAAGGAAGTCAATTTTTGGAGAAGTAGATCTTCCCATAACTATTGGACCTTAAACGTTCAAAATTACTTTCCAAGTTATGGATATCCCAGCACAATACGGTTGTTTGCTAGGTCTCCCATGGATTCATGAGGCTGGGGCAATTACTTCAACACTTCATCAGAAACTGAAGTTCATAAGGAATGACAAATTGGTAACTGTATGTGGAGAACGAGCTTTGATCGTTAGCAACCTGTCATCATTCTCCGACATAGAACCAAAAGAAGTCACTGGAACTAAGTTCCAAGAACTTTCCTTGGATAAGGAAAAAGGAAAGGAGAAAGCAGCGTCTATTTCTTCCTACAAAGATGCAATCCAAGTTGTAAAGGATGGCACTACCAGTGGTTGGGGGCACATTGATATTCCTACCAACAACAAGAACATAACAGGGGTTAGATTCTTTCCAACATCATCAAAGGCTATTCCAGGAATTAAGGTAGTTCTTCCAATTCAAGAAACTTTCCACAGTGGAGGTTTTCTTCAACTTGTTCAGCAAATAGTCAATACCATCGGTACGGAAGACACCGATGAGAATTTTGAAGTGGAATGTATGTCCTATCTTCTCGAGGCAGGATACATATCCCTATCAGAGTCTGATTCACCTTGCTGGTATCCCACTAAAGGATCTGTAAATAAGACTCAACCAAGCAATGATGAAGTTACTAACAGCTTCACCACCAGAACTCATGGTTCATCAGAAGAAGTTCCTCCTATCCCCGAAGAAACTTGGGATACATTAGGAGAACCAAGCGGAAAATTCGACTACATGGTGAAATACTCCGCTCCTGAAAGTTAAAAAATCTCTCTTGAAGACGTTGTTCCAACTGGATGGAACATTAATTACAAGTACCTCACTCAACCAAAAGAGATATACAAGTCACCTTCCGAGGCTACGGATTTAGAGTTCACATACCTAGTCAATGCCATCTTGGGAGAAGAGCAAGATCAAAATACAGAAGAGGATAATCTCGAAAGTGTCTCCGACAACGAGTATCTCCATTCAGAAGATTGGAAGTTTCCTCAAAAGAAAGTCTGACATACTCCACTTGGAAATGGGTATGCTCACACCGCTCAGTCTGCTGAAGTAGAAGAAGATCGTCTGAGTGTTGCAAAGACCGTGGTTGGTAAATCAAGACCTACCACAGGCCAGCTTAAGCCTAAGGTTCCAGATTACCTAGTGCACAAAGGGGTTCGCCACTATTGGACGGCTGTCGAAGTTTCGACTTATGTTCGCACTCCTAAGTATGAACTTTCACCGTTATTTTGTCCTCTCACCATAGCCCAGGGTGAAGAGATATTTCATAGGGCTTTGCATTTTACTATTTCTTAGGAAAATGTCCCTCTTTGCTTCGCCCAAAGCAATAGAGTTTTGTTTTATAGGGTCTTGGTTTCAAGAAATGACTGTCAATAAATAAAAATGTCATTTTGTTCCTTCGTTAGTTTTTCCCTTTTCTTTTTTCGGAAATTGGTAATCCTAAAAAAACACCCTTAAAAAACATCAAAAAAATTTTCCATTAACTGCATACACCGAGTCTTCCCTCGTTGTCTAAATAAAACTTATCACACATATGCAGATTAATCATAATACACCCCGTTGAAACGTACGATCGTATGACTTCTCCAAGCTTTGGGTTTCCTGTATTCGAGGCAGAGGAAGAAGAAGACGAAGAAATATCAAAGGAAATTTCACGGTTACTTCAACAAAAGGAAGAGGCCATTCAGCCATACAATGAGCCTCTAGAGATCATTAACCTTGGTTCCGATGGAAACAGAAAAGAGGTTAAGATTGGAGCTTCGCTCAGTTCAGAGATTAGAGAGAGTTTGATACAGCTACTCAAAGAATTCTCAGATGTCTTCGCTTGGTCTTATCAGGATATGCCAGGGTTGGATACCAGTATAGTGGAGCATCACTTACCATTAAAAGCAGAGTGCCCTCCGGTCAAGCAAAAATTAAGAAAAACTCATCCGGAGATGGCAATGAAAATCAAAGAGGAAGTTCAAAAGCAAATCGACGCCGGTGTCCTCGTCACTTCAGAATACCCTCAGTGGTTAGCTAACATTGTTCCCGTTCCTAAGAAATACGGAAAAGTCCGCATGTGCGTCGACTACAGAGATTTGAACAAAACTAGCCCTAAGGATGATTTTCCTTTACCACATATTGACATGTTGGTGGACAGTACAGCAAAATCCAAAGTTTTCTCATTCATGGACGGATTTTTAGGATACAACCAAATCAAGATGGCACCTGAAGACATGGAGAAAACAACTTTCATCACCCCCTGGGGCATGTTCTGCTACCGCATTATGCCTTTTGGACTAAAGAACGCAGGGGCAACTTATCAAAGAGCCATGACTACACTTTTCCACAACATGATGCATAAGGAAGTGGAAGTTTATGTGGATGTAATGATTGCCAAATCAGAAAATGAGGAAGATCACATACAGAATCTGACAAAGTTATTTCAACGCTTACGGAAGTTTCAGCTTCGTCTGAATCCCAACAAGTGTACCTTTGGTGTCTACTCAGGAAAACTCCTTAGTTTCATCGTCAGCAAACGAGGAATTGAAGTGGATCCAGATAAAGTCAAGGCAATTCAAGAAATGCCTTCACCCAGAACCGAGAAACAAGTTAGAGGATTTCTTGGACGTCTGAATTACATCTCGAGATTCATATATCTCATGACTGCAACTTGTGCTCCAATTTTCAAACTTCTACGGAAAAATCAAAGTTGCGTCTGGACAGAAGATTGTCAGAAAGCGTTCGACAGCATTAAGGAATACCTGCTCGAACCACCCATCCTGTCTCCTCCAGTGGAAGGAAGACCTTTGATAATGTACTTAACCGTTGTGGACCTCCGTTTTTTCTCGGGCCATACCTCTGAGCGGGAGAGATACGTGAACTGACTCTTTTTTATCGCTTATGCTTTCGCATTTTTTGAAAATTCACAGAGTCGCCACCGACCTTTTATTTTATCCAATTAAGGAAAGGTTTATAAAAGAAACAGAAAAAAGACCTTTAAGAAATTCTGGGTAAGGGGGTAGGTTATACAAAGGGAAGGTGTTAGCACCCTTTGTATCCATGGTTATCCATGGGCTCTTAAGTTTGCTTAGCTCACTTGTTTTTCGATTACTTTTCAATTGCTTTAGAATGCTCATATGTGGTTTCAAATACCTTTGTAAATTGAATTTTGTAATGATCCTTGTGTGGATGTATACAAAATGTTTGTTTATCTTGCGAAAGATGTTTTGAAAAGAACGTTAACTTTGTAATGATCCGTGTTTGGATGTATACAAAATATTGTCTTTTTGGAAAGTTTTGTTTTGAAAAACAACAGTGTATGAGAATTTTGTTTGTTTTGATTTGAGCAAGCAAACTAGGAGGTCTACCCTGAGTTGTAAGGTCTTTATCCTTATTTCCTTTAAAAATCTATCCTTTCACCGGATACAAACAAAAGGTTCGATTTTGTACTCGAAACAGTAGAATTTTGATTTTGATTTTGAAAAGAATGAGAAGGGATTACCTTAAAAGGTGCAAGTGTGATTGTGTTTGGATTCAGATATTTTATCTTTGAAGTTAGTGATCTAACGGTTCAATTTTATCTTTGACATACACGCAGTTTATATTTGCTGGAAATTAAAATGCGGAAATGTAAAGTGCGGAAAGTAAATCTACGCTATTACATCGATTGTGCAGGAAATGTAAACTAGCCTATTTACATGAATTTGACATCCTATACATTTATCTAGGAATTTAAATTGCAAGAAAAATAAAAGGCATGTTTTTGATTTTTTTTTATGATTGATTTTAATTATAATTAATGCATGATTAATTAAATTAAAATCAAGAAAAAAGATGAAAATAGATTTAAACCTAGAAATTAAGTTTAAAATATGTACAAAATATTTGTCAATTAATTTTAAAACAAAACTAATTTTTTTTGAATTTTTGAAATTGATTTGAAATTGATTAAGCTAATTAATACATGATTATGCAAATAATTATACAAATAATTAAAACTTAAAGAGAAAATTATCCTAAATATGTACAAAATTAGTTTATAACATATAAACAGTATTTAATATAAAGAACAAATTTTTTTATGATTTTTTGATTGGTTAGAATAATTAAAAAGCAAACATATAAATATATACTAATTAATTATGCAAAATATTGAAATTTTGAAGAAAAATAAAATATTTTTATTTCAGAAAATAATATATTATTTTAGAAGTCTAAAAATATTTTTTGTGTATTTTTTGGATTTTTAAAACTATTTTTAATTAATTTTGCAAAGAAATTATAATAAAATAGAAAATAAAAGGATACTGATCAGATGTGGTATGCATGTGAGTCCATGGTATGGATTGCTCGTCTGATGCGTTGGATGAAAATTTGAGATGATCCAAGGGCTCAGATTGGAGGGAACATGGTAGGCGTGGATGAGAGTGATCACGTGGGATCACAAAGACTTTCAATAAGTCAGTTGGGCCCCACCATGCACGCGTGGATGGGAGGACTGGTTGACTGGCGAATGAGAGGTTCCAGAAGTGCCACGCGTCAAGATTTCCAACATACTATTCATCTTCTTCAACCTTTTACCTATGGATTTAGCTGCGGATTTAGCTGCAACATTACCTGCGGATTTTCTTTGCTTTTTCCATACTTTTAGAAACCTGCAAAAACGTTAGTTTCAAACAACAAAAGCAACCCAGATCCCCTAATTAGGATGCTCTGAGTTCATTGGTGGTGTTAGTTTTGATTAAAACCCACTCTATCTATGAAAACGAAAGCTTTGCATCTTTAGAGTTCAAAAATGGCATACGATGCTCTAGGGTGTATGGCTCACATGTGATATGTTGGATCATCTCTATATCATGTTAGGAACCCATAGAAATGATTAGTTTGTATTATAGTTAAGCGCGCATACGAAAACGAAAGCTATGAGTGTATGTTCATGTAAAACTTTATACACTTATTACGACTCTCATGGGACCAAACAAAGAGCTTATTCTTACTCTATGTTGCTTTAAGAGATGATTGGAAGTGATTGTTTGTATTGATATTGATTGGAATATGGAATTCGAAAATTACAAAGTTTATGGAATTTTGAGAGAATTTATGAAGTTTCTTGCTATGCTTTGGCAATATTTTCGTGCTCTCCTTTTTGCTCCCTTGTTGCTGAAATATTCTAGCCTATTTATAAGCCTTGAAGTGCTTAGAAACTAAGCTAATAAGCCTTGATTGTCTTTGTTGGAATCTTGACTTTCAAACTTAAAATCTAAGCAACCATTGCTTGAATCTTCCACACTCTTGCTCTAGGCTTCCTTTGCTGCTTTCCTTGCTGAATAATTAAGTCCCATGTGGAGACTTTAGCTTAGAAAATAAGCTATGCTTTATCCTTCCTTTTTTTTTCCTTTTTAATTTAATCTTAAATGATAAAATTAAATCAAAAAATGGAGAAAAATGTTATGGGCTTGGTCTTGGTCGTGGGAGGCCCATAATAACATGGCAAACATGTTTGAACCATGAAAACTTGGCCCCATTTGGAAAAAATGCATTTTTGAGCAATGTTGGTTTTATGCATTTTCCAAATTTAGCCAACTTCAACAAGGTGTAAATCCCTCAATTTTTGTCATATGAAGGAGTTCTTGCACTTTTTCGAAACCTCAAAGAGTCCTATAACCAATGTCTTTGGTCTCATGTCAAAATGATTTTTGATGCTCCTTGTGTGTCCTTTTGAAAAAAGTGTCTTTTTGTTGACTTTGAAAATGACTTGTAATGTCTTTGGTCATATTTTTCAAATGGTGAATGCAATGACCATGGGATCAATTGCATTTGAAAGATAATTGAATTTCCTTCAAAATGAGCTTTGGTTTGAATTTTTTGGATGAAGGATGAGAGAGTTATGACCAGTCAAAGTTGAGTTGACTTTTCAGGCAAAAACCCTAATTTTGAATCTTAGGGTTTTGTTGATTTTTGATCTTTCCTTGATGAATTATGATCATCCAATGATCAAATGATGAATCCTTTGACAAAATATGGACTTTGACATAAAAATTCATTTTTGACTGTCTGTTGACTTTTTGGTCAAACGGGTCGTCTGTTGACTGTTTGAGCTGCTGACGGTGCGTCTGAGTGAATTGAAGTTTGAAAATTTGTATGATGGTACTTTGAGATATATGGATGTGCATGAAATCCATTTGAGGTCTCAAAAACTTGTTTCTCCTGTAAAAACAAGAAAACCCTAGTCAGGGACTGTTTGTGTAGGAGATAGTTAAGCGTGCCTGATTTTTGTGCAGTGTTGAGTCTCTGCTAATCGCGTGATATTCAGAAGACTTCTAGAACAAAAATCTTGGAATTTTGAATTGCAAAAGATTGATTTGATTGATGGTACAAATCACTGAGAATTGTACTGCCAGCAGTTTGGCTGTCAACTGACTGTTCAGGTATTGACGTAGCAGTTAGAGTGAAAAATCAACAGTCAAAGTTAATTTTCTTTTTTTGTTGTTTTTGTTTTTGTTTTATGTGAAAAATGAAAGTTTATTTACATGACGTGTTAAAAAAAACATAGACATAATAAATAACTAATATTTGCTGTATGCGGGCAAAATTACCGATAATAACCCTGAAAATCATTTAATGCATAGAAAAAAGAATATTTGACTGGCAGAAAACACACAAAATATTATCTGAGTAATTAAGCAATATTATGACAAATAGTACAACATTTAATACTGACAGTACAAATATTACATACTATATTGAACAGTACGACGAATAAACGGTACATTTAAGAAATAAGAAATACGGCAAATTTTAAGAATGACGATTGATAACCCATGCTACAAATAGTAACATGTAGATGATTGGGAGCATAAGCATCCCAGGTCCACAGTGTTCTGGGCTATGTAGAGAGAAGAAAGACATGATTACCGTAGCAATGGTGATGACCATAAGAAAACACGTTTCCCACCGCTTTGCCATTTTGTCGGGGAAGAAGAAAGGATGGATTATGAAGTAGAAATTTGAGAGATGAATTAGAATTTGATGTGAGATTTTTATGAGAAAATGAGAGGTATTTATAGAATGGAAAGAAGGATAGAGACGTTGGGGAATGATGTGATTCCGTACAAAAGGAAAATTTGAGTGGAAGTAAGATTTGAAAGAAAGTGTATGATAGTGTTGGGAAAAAGAGAGATGTAGAGAATAAAGTTAGGATTTGATTTTTGAAAAAGAGATTTGAAAAGATTTTTGAAAATAATGGAATATAGTACAAAAATTAGTGGGAAACAAAAGATAATAATAATCTACTTGTTACCAGTACAGTCTGAGTTTCCTGATTCTGCGCCTGCAAAAAGATTTAACTCTGTACCAATTGTGTCAGTACTATTTATCTGTAAATAAATAAATAGCATGTGTGAAGTAATAAACAGTATTTGGCGTTTGCGTAAGAATAAATTCAACTGCAAGACAAATTACTGTATAAGAAAAATTCTAAAAACTAAGTATTTCATATGTCAGGATATTTGTTGAAATAAAAATCCATGATTATATGAGACTCTTAATTTTCAGATTGGAGTTTTCTTGAAAAAAGATGTGGGCAAATTTTGGGGTATAACAACCGTCTTAGAAGATTCCATGGGTTGTGTCCTTGGACAGCAAGACGATACAAAGAGAAAAGAGCATGCCATCTACTACCTGAGCAAGAAATTCACTGATTGTGAATCCCGCTACTCCATGCTCGAGAAAACCTGTTGTGCTTTGGCCTAGGCTGCCAAGCGTCTCCTCCAGTACATGATTCGACATACTACTTGTTTGATCTCCCATATGGATCCAATCAAGTACATCTTTGAGAAGCCTGCCTTAACTAGGAGAATTGCCCGTTGGCAGATGCTGTGATCAGAATATGACATTGAGTATCACGCACAGAAAGCCGTGAAAGGAAGCATCCTAGCTGAGCACCTGGCTCACCACCCACTCAATGGTCATGAATCAACCAGTTTTGACTTTTCGGACGAGGATGTCATGTACCTCAAGATGAAAGATTACGACAAGCCACTACCAGACGAAGGACGTGAGATAGGATCCCAGTGGGGCTTGATCTTTGACGGAGCTGTCAATGCTTATGGACGAGGAATTGGGGCAATCATTGTTACCCCTCGAGGTACCCATATTCCACTTACCGCCAGATTAACTTTCAAATGTACAAACAATGAGGCCGAATATGAAGCTTGCATCATGGGTCTCGAAGAAGCCGTGGATCTAAGAATCAAACACTTGGATGTATACGGAGATTCTGCTTTGGTCATCAATCAAATCAAAGGAGAATGGGAAACACGCCAACCTGGGCTAATCCCTTACAAAGACTACGCGAGAAGATTATTACCATTCTTCGATAGGGTAGATTTTCATCACATTCCTCGTGAAGAAGATAACTTGGCTGATGCATTAGCCACACTCTCCTCCATGATTAGGATAAATTATTGGAATGACATTCCTCGGATCAATGTTATGCGCCTGGATATGCCCGCTCACGTTTTCACAATAGAAGCATTCATCGACGACAAACCGTGGTATCACGACATCAAAAACTTTCTTCAAAGGCAAGAGTACCCTCTTGGGACATCAAAGAAAGATAGAAAGACTTTGAGAAAGTTAGCTGGCAGATTCTTCCTGAATGAAGATGTTTTGTACAAGAGAAATTTCGACATGGTCCGGCTCAGATGCGTTGACAAGAAAGAAGCAGAAACACTTATGAGAGAAATACATGAAGTTTCCTTTTGGTACTCATACCAATGGACACACCATGACAAGGAAAATACTGAGAGCAGGGTATTATTGGCTGACAATGGAGTCAGATTGCTACCAGTATGCAAAGAGGTGTCACAAATGTCAGATCTACGCCGATAAAATTCATGTGCCACCATCTCTTCTCAACATACTCTCTTCCCCTTGGCCTTTCTCCATGTGGGGAATCGACATGATTGGAATGATCGAGCCGAAAGCGTCCAATGGACATCGCTTCATCTTGGTAGCCATAGACTATTTCACCAAGTGGGTTGAAGCCGCCACATATGCGAACGTTACAAGACAAGTTGTTGTCAGGTTTATCAAGAATCACATCATATGTCGCTACGACATTCCTAGCAGGATAATCACTGACAATGGGTCAAATTTGAATAACAAAATGATGAAGGAACTTTGTGAAGAATTCAAGATTGAACATCACAACTCATCTCCTTATAGACCAAAGATGAATGGAGCTGTAGAAGAAGCTAACAAAAACATCAAGAAAATCATTCAGAAAATGGTCATCACTTACAAAGATTGGCATGAAATGCTCCCGTTTGCTCTTCATGGTTACCGTACATCTGTACGTACTTCGACTGGAGCAACTCCTTTCTCCCTTGTATATGGCATGGAGGCAGTCCTACCCGTAGAGGTTGAGATCCCGTCAATGAGAGTCTTGATGGAGGCCAAATTAACAGAAGCCGAGTGATGTCAAAGCTGATTCGATGAGTTGAACTTAATCGAAGAAAAGCGCATGACAACTTTATGCCACGGACAGCTATATCAACAAAGAATGAAGAAAGCTTTCGACAAAAAGGTTCGACCTCGCACAATCAAAGAAGGCGACCTTGTACTCAAAAAGATTCAATCTTTTCTCACAGATTCGAGAGAGAAATGGACTCCCAATTATGACGGCCCATACGTGGTCAAGAGAGCTTTCTCGGGAGGAGCCTTAATACTCACGACTATGGATGGAGAATAATTCACCCGTCCTGTGAACATCGTCGCAGTCAAGAATACTTCGCCTAAATAAATAAAACAACAGCTCGCTAAGTTGAAAACTCGCAAAGAGCAGCTTAGGCAAAAAAGAGCGTCTCGGTGAATCGAAAACCCGAAAGGGCGATTCAGGCAAAAATTAGAGACATAAAAAATATATAATCAATCCCGGTAGACTTAAAACCCGAAAGGGGTAGTTTACGCAAAAGTTAGGGATATATGGCAAGTAACTGTGTTCAGGACAAACTTGATCATTCGAAATCCATAGGAGAGTATTCATCATCAGTAGGTCATCTTCTACGAAGCACGAATGCAGCGCAACTCAGAGTAGAAGGGAAAGATAACGGTCGTCACGTTTCATCGTAGCCCTTTTCCCGAAAATTACCAATTTCCAACTTTGTAAATATTCCATGGGATCAAGCCTTTGGCTGATCACCATTCCATAAATAATAATTTGAGCTTTGTGCCTTTTCTTTGCAATCGAGTCTTATTCAGTTTCTTAAAATGCATTTTAAGTTTAAACAGTCATTTTCTTGAAACAAATGTTTTCATAAAATAAAATGAATTTACTCGCAAAAATAAAGGTGAAATTTCTTTCTAGGGTTTACACACAATAGGAAGAATGCAAACAGTTGCTCCGAAAACGGTTGAGACTCCGGGAACCAAAATTTCCCCGTGAGATCTCTTTGCAAACATCTCCCGATGACGGATCTTCACTTCAATTCATATCACTCAAAACAGCGGGCAACTGATAATGTGGTATCCCAAACAGAGTGCAAAGTACAAATTGCAAGAAGAAAACATCTTCTGATCAACAAAAATTCAAGACGTATCATAGGATTTCACATCCGCGACAATTCTATTTACATTCACTTTACATTTTATAATCATCATATTCATGCATACTTCGCACCTCATAACTACATAATTAGCATAGCCTAGACAGGCTTTGATCATGTTCGTACTCGGGTCACTAAGGCATGTACTCGGGATTCCCCAGCAAGTCAACAAGCAGTAATCTCCCTCAAAGAGATTGTTTGTTCACTACTGTTGTTATCCCCAACGGGTCGACAGATGGCAATCTTCTCCGGAAGATAGTTTGTCCACTTTTGGACTTCCTCAGCAGGTCAATAGATGGCAATCTTCTCCGGAAGATAGTTTGTCCGCTTTCGAATTTCCCCATCAAAGTCAGCAAATGGCAGTCTCCTTCAGTAGAAGACAGTTTGCTCACTTTTTCCTAAGACGGGTCAACGAATGGCAGTCTCTTTCGCAGAAGACAGTTCGTTCTGCTTAAGGATTTCTCCAAAGGGTTGGCAAATGGCAGTCTCTTTCAACAGAAGACAGTTTGTTCCCTTAGAGATAACGAATGACAGTCTTCTTCATGAAGACAGTTCGTTTAAGAATTCTTTATTTAAAGTCAGCAAATGGCAGTCTCTTTCAGCAGAAGACAGTTTGCTCACTTTTTCCTAAGACGGGTCAACGAATGGCAGTCTCTTTCAGCAGAAGACAGTTCGTTCCGCTTAAGGATTTCTCGACAGGGTCGACAAATGGCAGTCTCTTTCAGCAGAAGACAGTTTGTTCCCTTAGAGATGACGAATGGCATTCTTCTTCATGAAGACAGTTCGTTTCGGGATTCTTTATTACAGTTGAGCGAATGGTAGTCTCTTTCAGCAGAAGACAGTTCACTCACTTTTTCCGGTAGAGATAACGAATGGCAGCCTTCTCTACGAAGACAGTTCGTTTCGCTTAAAGATTCCTCAGCAAAGTCAGCAAATGGCAGTCTCTTTCAGCAGAAGACAGTTTGCTCACTTTCCTTTTCCCAGCGGAGTCGACAAATGGTAGTTTTCCTCCTAAGAAAACAGTTTGTTAATTCCCCAGCATAAGTCGATGAATGGCAGTTTTTATCCCGAAAACAGTTCGTCTACTTTCAAGCAAAGTCATTAGCTCCTCAAAAGGATGTACGATCATATGGCATTCCTTCGAAGACGTTACATTGAAGAAAAGTATGATAAAATTTCTAGTCATCCGTCAAATGGCATCTCTCCAACGGACACTGGTGAGAAGTTTGATGAATAAACAAACTTTTGGAGATTTTTCTCTTTATCTGAGATATCGTCCAAAATCACAACTGAGACCAGTTTCGCGATAGGACATCCGAAACGAAGGGAAGTTGGTTACCTTTTTCTAAGTATCAACACTTAGTCAAAGAAGATGGATTGCGCATGTTACATTGCCATCCATGCACCAGAATCCGCATAACACATTTCTACAGGAGTTTGTCTCCCTATTTCCCGCAGAGTGCAACAACGGGATCAAGTCATGCAAGAATTTTATTATCACCGCAACATCTCAAGGACGCCCAAAATTCGGGCATTCTTTGGTATTTAAGTCTCTTTCACTCGGGAGAGATCGAGATATCAATCCCTCTCCCTCTAGTTGAAAGAAACTTAAATAGGGGCATCTGTCATACCCTAATTTTGACCCCCCCTGAGATGTCACACTCTCAGGATTTTCATCAGAATCAAAACAGATACTCAGAACAGTCACTGGTTCATCTGATGCTTCATCGAGGGTGTTCAGAAACAAAAGAGCTCAGGCAAAGGATCAGTCAATAAAAGGGGTGGTCTCTAACACAAACATAGGATTCAAAAAAAAACTTCATTATATTCACCTATGATTGATTAGACACCCATCACTTGAACCCAAGTTTGCTAACTTCACCAGTCTAGGGTTTTGAGCCCCATCAAGGACTAAAATCAGGGATCACATTTGGGAAACCCTAGAAAACTCCAGGGCATCATTCAAAGGAATCAATCATCTTCAAATAGCTCATATGACAATATCCATAAGGCATTGCACTTCAATTCAAGGTCTACAGTCACCAATTTCACCTGGTCGACAATTAGGGTTTTTACCCTAATTCACCTGGACAGTTGACTTTTAATCAGGGGATGGATCTAAAACTCAAAACATGGCTCAATATTCTCCAATAAATCAATAAGATCCATTCATATCATTCATTTGGTGAGGATAACTTAATTCACTTGAAATCTCCAGAAACGCGATTCACCTGAAAAAGTCAACTGTACAAGATCACCATTGACTTTTTGGAAATTTTGGTCAACCATGACTTTTTAAGTTTTAAATCATCAATATATGATATTTGAAGTCATTTGATCAAGGAAAATCAAGAAAATCAATCAAGAATCAAAAAGTCAAAGTTTGACTTTTCATACTTAGAAAATTTTCTAAGTGTTTTCAAGTGGTTTTTACCAAACTTTGGAAGGGAATATCTCAAAATTTCACCTACAAACTGAAAAAAACTTCCAACATGAAAGTTGTAGATTTTGATCCAATGAACAACTTTGTCACATATAATTGTTTGGCTAAAACTCAACCATTGAAGAGATATGGAGCTTCAAAGTGACTGCCTTCACAAAACTAGCAAGAAAACCCTAGTTTTCTTCAAACTTTATGAGACTTTTTCACTAATTTCCCTAAGGATTTTGGGCAAACACCAAACTAATGAATTGAAGTACATATCAAGGGCTTTTCAAATTGTATTCAACCATCTTCAAATTCATTATGAGCTAAGAGATATGGTTGATCAAAGTTAGGGCATTTGAAGTGAAGTTATGGGTCTTGACCAAATTTGAACTTTGCAAACTTTGTACCAATGCCTATACCAATTAATGCATTCTTGTACATGATATATCAGAAGGGATTTAGAGGAATCAAACACATTATTGCATCATTTTTGGCCAAGTTGCAAGAATTCAATGCCATGTGATTAAGTAATCATTACAAATTTGGAATCTTGATGAATCACCAAAGAATCTTCTCCTAAGCCAATTAGAGTTCACTTCTGCAACAGAATTGTCCCCTAAGATCACACAAAATAGATGGCTAGGGGATTGATCAAGTGGAATCAAAATTGCCATCATTGCATTTTGGATATTTTTGAATTCCTTCATAGCCAAGAAAACCAAACTCACTTCACTAAGCAAGCTTACTATCTCCAATTGCTCTGCATCATTTGCCTATAAATAAGAGAGCATACCTCAGTAATTAAACACACCAAAGCAACAGAATTCTTGCTTTCTCTCTTCTTTCTTCATACTTAAGTTTTTCAAAGGTTCTTTGGCAAGAAGACTCGGATTCTTCAAACCAAGGCTCTTCCTTTGAAAGTAAGTATTCAAACACATCAGGGGAGGCATTTAGAGATGATCCAAACCTCTGGAACACTTTTGTACGTGGAGAATCATCATCTTCACCCCTCACTTGGAGCTGTTGCAGTTAGGGTCGAGCAAGGGGTTCTGGGCAGTTTCAATCCAAGCTAAGCATCTCAACACCTTCCAGGGGGATCACTGAAGCTATCTGGATCATTGCAACAACTCTGTAGCACACTTTGATCAGAGCCAGATCTTCATTTTTGAGGTAAGTTTTAAGAGCTTCAAACTCTATGATTCACGCATGATAAATTAGAAATGAAGTTACTAGTTGGTTTCTGCACCTTTAAGAATCATTAACCCTCAATCAATTGCATCAAATCATGCATATAGAGTAGGGGTGTTCATGGTTCATGAACTGAACCGCACTGAACCACAATAATAGTTTGGTTCAGTTTTCAAAAACCATTTCAATAAAAATTCAGTTAATTGTTAAACCAATTTCATTTCAACTTATAACCGGTTCTGAACCAATTTACTTTTATAAACTGGTTTTATTATATCAAATGATTTTAGAACCAATTGTATTTTTAAAATTGATTTATTTTAAAATGACATTTTTAGAATTTGATTATATATATATATATATATATATATATATATATATATATATATACACTGGATTTATAAATTAACTAAAAAAGATTGAAAAATTCTATTTATTTATTTTTATGATTTTTGTTGAAATTTTGAAAAATAAGATTTTGATTAAAAGCGTTTAGAATAGTTTAAATCAAGTTTTTATTTTGAACTCTTTTAAAATTATTTTTTTTAATTTCATATAAAATTTAAAATTTTATATTAAAAAGTAATATTTTTAGAATATACTTTTTCCGAAAATTTTTATTTTTGCTTTCAGCGAAAAATATTTTTGTATTTAAATTTTTTTAAAAAATTAGTATTTTAAATTTTTTAGAATTTTTTTATTATTTTATGTAAATTTAATTTATATATTTAAACCAGTTTATAAAAAGAAACTGGTTCTGAACCAGTTTTAAACTGAATTTGAATTGTTTAAATTAAATGATTCAGTTCATTAACCATTTAAGTGGTTCAGTTTTTTTATGGTGCAGTGCAATTCAATTCCAGTATACAATTCAGTTAACCATATTTTTGAACACCCCTAATATAAAGTATTTCATGTTTAATTTCAGTTTTAGGGCTCTTCGTGTTCATGCGTATGAATTTTGAATTACACTAAAAATAAATAAAATCAAAGGATACCATCATGATCCTCGTTCAAAAACGAGCAAAATCCATGTTTACATCTTTAAGTTTGGTTGAGAAACGAAGGAGATAGCAAATTCAAAAAATTAGAAGCTTGAGGTTGAAGATGAAGATGGTGGCGCCATTTTTTGAAATTCCCAGAAGCAAGTTTATTTTATTTTGAATGGTAGGCGTGTTATCTAGGAATTCATCGTAGTGTCCCAATGGTTATAGCGCGCGTCCAGACTCTTGCCATGCCTTAGGTCTGGGGTTTGATCCCCCCTTCAGACCTTTTGTTCATTTTATTTTTCTTAACTCTTTTAATGCTTTTGCTTTCATATATAATAGTATGGACTCCTTTCCTAAACAGGCCGCGCGTGTGGCCCAGTTGGTATTTGTTTTGTTTGATAACCTATAGGGCGTGGGTTCAACCCTTGGCAAGACCAAACCTTTTTTTAACACTATTTTCTTTCATTTTATTTTATAACTTCACATAATTAAATCACCCACCAATTTAAATCATTTTCTTTTTATTTTTTACACAATTTTCATTTATTATATCTATTTTGAGAATATATCAAAAATCATAAAAAAAAATATGTTATTTTAGTGTATTTTATTTAGATTAAAAATCATATATTTTAAGTATGTGTTAATACCTTAAAAAATGTAATTTTTACTTGTTTCTCAAAATTAAATCTCTTGTAAATATTTTTGTGATAAAACCCTAATTATTTAGGTCTTAAATCAAGATTAGACTTTGTCATTATCTTGATTAAGTTGACTGTTGTCAAGATTTAAACTGTTTTCAAATCTCCGATTAGTCGGCCGATTAAAGCTTTCAAATAAAACAGTAATCATTTCAAAATTATTTTTCAACTGTTTCCATAAACAGTAAATATTTTAATGGGCCTCTATTAGAGTGTAAGTCCCAGCACCTTTTCTTTTCTTAGTTTGTTTTTAAAAACTGTATTTTACAAAATCTCCTTTCTGTTTTCAAAACATTCTTCTGGTATTTGAAGGGCATTATTCCCGGTGAAACTCTTCAGATACCTATGTGACCTTTGTCCATCTTCACTTCTTCTGTTTTCAAAAAACCTTTAACTGTTTATCATAAATATTCAACTGTCATCAATCAACTGCTGGTAAGGCTTTGTATATACTTCTTCAAAGGCCTCCACTCCATCCAAGTTAGGCTTTATAGCTTTCAATTTACAGTCTTCATTTAAATTACTGTCAAATATAAACTGTATATATATTGTTTAGGACTACGTCTGAGTAAAACCTTAGGACAGTTAAACTATATATATATATATTATAGGACTATGACCTAGGATTGAGAATGTCTTCCCGGTGAAGGCTCTTTCCTAATTAGAGATCTTTAGTTCAAACCCTCAAGATGAATTATTCCCGGTGAAACATCTTGAAAAAAACCTTAGAACCCAAACTAGGACACATCCACCCAAAGAGGAATTATTCCCGGTGAAACCTCTTACCCATTTGCTTAAAGCCAAAATAAGTTCAAAGCCACATAGCTTTCTCTTTTGCTATAACAAGGACCCACGATGACCCTCGATTAGCCTCCTTTTGGGCTTTGTACAAGGACCCACAGGCTTCTTAAAAGCATTCCCAGCTTCCTCTTGAGCTTGTATACAAGGACCCATCAGGTTTCTTATAAACATAGGAACAGGTCTTTAGTTACCTTTTAGCCTATCCTAGTGAGTTTCTTCCATTCTTTAAACCAGACTTTAAACAAGGCAAGTTTGTCTCAATCTCATATTGAGTACACCTTTTGGAATGAGAGACATGGACAGTCTCTGTCACCCTTATCTTCATTAATTTCCTTAGCAGAGTCTAGGATCCGTAGGTATCTATCCTCAGTCAGTGTCAGCCTTAATCTTGGGCTTTAAACAAGAAGTCTCAATTAGATAATCTTTCTGCCATCATCCAAAACCCTTGGAAAGGGTCAACCTCCAAAAATTCATTCTTTCAAAAGATAATTTCCCCAGCTAAGTAAAACCCCTGGAAAGGGTCAGCCTCCAAAAAATCAGTCCTTTAATAGATAAATCCTCCAGTAGAGTAAAACTCCCCCAGTGAGTCCTTCATCATTAAGTAGCCACAACCTTGGGCTTTGTACAAGGCAGATAAACCACATTTCCTGTGTCAAAGATTCCTAATCTCTAGGATCTTTCCCCCCATAGAGTCATACATACTCAGTTTCTTTAAGAGTCAGCCACAACCTTGGGCTTTGTACAAGGCAGAAAATAATGTTTTCCCTAGCCAGAGTAGCCACAATCTTGGGCTTCATACAAGGCACAAAGTAATGACTTCCCTAGTTAAGAGTCAGCCACAACCTTGGGCTTCATACAAGGCACAAAATAGAGTCTCCCTAGGTAGAGTCAGCCACAATTCTGGGCTTTGTACAGAACACCAAATAAAATCCATCAAATAAATACTCTCCAACTAGAGTCAGCCTCAATTCTGGGCTTTGTACAGAACACAAATTCCCTGTAGTCAATCCCCGGTGGAGTTATCTCCCAGAGTCAATAAAAATAATCAAAAAGCCTCAAGCTTGGGCCTCATACAAGCCAGCTAAAAATCAAATCTTTCAAACAGTAGGTAGACATAGCTTATCTCTATAGAAAGATATTTCTCCTATCTCACCACATTCAAAGAAACATTTCAATTTCAATTTCAATTTCAAACATTCTCCCATTTAGGACTCTGAAAGGCATGCTCTGAGGCAAACAAACCCAGACTTGTACACTTTCCCTAATTTGGATGAGAATCCTTCTTTCATTTAAGAGAACGCGACAAGCATACTTGCAAACATACAAGTAAGGTCCCTATCTTAATGAAATGAATTCAGCTTTTCTGTCACTTTAAAATGTTTGTGGTGGAATAGTAGAAATACCTCTCTATAAAGATGACTTCATGTCTCTTTACTGTAAACAGAGATTTAATTCAAGCTTCAACCTTGAGCTTCAAGCAAGGCACCCAAAAATATTAATTTCCCTAATTAGTTCCCCGAACTACATTAAGCTCTGACTTCCATTAGGGATATGTAGGCATGAGGTTCACAAGGAATCTCAGCGAGCTAACAAAATACCAAAAATAGTCAGTCAGTCTGTCTTTCTTAATCAATTCAATTCCTTCTCCTAACACAAAGGAGAAACTTTCCCAATCAATTAGCAACAAACACAATCACATTGACACAGAGAAGGTTCCCGTAGAGTACTACGGATATGTAGGGTGCTTAAACTCTTCCCTATGTATAACCGACCCCCTGGACTCCATAATTTCTAGTCTAGGTGAATCCCCACACTTAGCAAACTCCTAGGGTTTATTTGAGATCTTTTTCCCCTTTCCTACTCGTTAGGATAATTAAAAAGTTCGTGTGATATCGTAGGAAGAACTGAAACAAAATTCATCCCGCCACGGGTGTTTCCTCCTTCCAAATTTCGCGTGAAGGGTCTAGCATGCCGTCCTCCCAAGTGAAACGGGGAGGTAAAGAAATTGACACCACAATATCCAAAGGTTTTCAAGTCATATTCATTAGAAAGACGCCAATTAGAGCTTCACAGAGGTTTAAATGGCACTTAAAAAGGAATTACGGATCAAAAAGTACATCATTTCAAAGTTACAAAAAGTTTTACACAACAGGGTCCGCTCAGCGAACCTCCAGCACGCTTAATGAAGCTAAATTTTCAACAAGCCAGCTTGAAGCGGGCTTGTGCAGACTAAAAACAGTAACTTATAGTTTTCACAGCCTCGCTTAGCGAGCTCGCGCATTTTCAAATTTTCACTCAACATCTACTTAGCAAGCCAGGGGCCGATTAGCGGACGCACGATTATGCAGAAAAATAACAGAGCGAGCAGAACTGCATAATCTCACTTCCACCACACCAAACCCTTCTCAAACAGCAATTAGAAGCATATAACAATACCATCTAACATCATTCACCAACAATAATCATTCAAAACATGATTTCAATCCCAATTTCATGAAAATTAATCACAAACCCTAACATCCCAAAGCTATGAAATTGAAAGATTAAAGGTTAAACACAAATCACAATATCATCCACTCATATAAAACTCTAATAATACATCAAATTCTCAACAAACCATTCATCAATTTCAACATTCATTAACATCATCAACATTGCAATTCTCTACATATTCATGGATTTTAATTATGAAACCTAATCTCTACCATACCCATCATCATGCCAACCCTTAGAGAGTAAGAACCTCACCCTTATCTTATCAAAAGCTTCATCTTCTCCAACGGAGTTCTTCCTCTTTATGCCCTAGCTTTCCTCTCTTCCTCTCTTCCTCTCTTCTTTCTCTTTTTTTCCCTTCTTTCTCTTCTTCCACCAAATGAGTTATGAGACTAAATCTTTAAAACCCTAACCTTTATTATCTCACTAATAGGCTTAACCCATAACTCTACCACTTAGGCCTAATACTACTAACTCCATTATATTATATATCCAATAAATCATAAGATGCACTATACATAATTAAATATCCACACAACATAAATGAATATTATTCCCAATAATCCACAACTACAATCGATCCATAACGCAAATACTACCAACTCGCAATTGTATTTCTCTGACTAATCCGACCATAACTTAACTGCTTCAATCGATACATTAATCCATTTACGCCTTTAGAATAATACCGATAAATCCTGACTTCAACTAATTCCAACGAATAAATCTTTGATCAATTTAATTAAATAATTAATTAAATTTGGGGCGTTACATTTATTCTCTCGTCAAGCCTTAAGATGTTCAAGTTAAAACCTATGAAATGTTTATCTTATGTGATATTATTATTACTATTGACAACAATCAAGTTGTTACTAATATAATATATGACTTTAATGATTGTGATAATTATCCTTATAAGAATGTGATTGTTTGTTATTATGAATGTTGAGGTTCTCACCTTTGAAAGTGTTCTTGATAACCCTATACAGATTGTCACCACTTACTTTTAACCTAAAGAGGTTGGTTATAATATTAATGTCTATAAAGATGTAACTCAAGATGTCAATGAAGATATGAATACGTCAATGAGGATGAGTTTATAAGTTAAGATGTTAATGAAAACGAGGTTATCAATGATGACTTTGTTGATGAGATTTTAGTTGTTAGAAAATTCCCTAGAAAAGGAAAGAAACAAACTCTTAGTATTATAGAGCATGATGTAAAGGGTGTTATAAATGTTAAAGTGTCTATTGAAGGAAAGAAGCTTCCCAAAAACAATCCATTTGATCCTTTTAATTTTGAAGAAAGTACAATCAAATGTGATTTTGATTATAATAGAAGGATGGCTTTTGATAAACTCTATGTTTAAGAACTAAAGTACAATGAAATTATGGAGATTCCTAGTAATTCTCAATTGCCAAAGACAATGCTTGATGTTGGATCTTGCTATCTTAAGTTGGTGAACAAATTTATGGTTAGACTTCTGATTAGTTTCCTCTTTTTAATTTGTGATGTAAAGAATGATGGTATTGCTTTTAGGTTGCTGAATTTCAGTTAAAAATTGTTTGTTGAGAAACATTTCCTTAATATTTGTCTTCTCAATGTTCCTGTTATTGATGAATTTAGTTTAGTTGGTGAAGAAGATATGCCTAATACGGAACCTATGTTTAGGCCGGTAAAAAGTTACATTCTCAAGGTACTTATCCATGAAGACAAGGTTTTGAAAGAAATCATTGTCTTATCCACTACCAACAAAGATGTTTGTGAAGGTCATGTTCAAATGCTAAGTCTGCAATATGGAGAATGTTGTTTGTGCCAGGTAGGAACGTATGCTGCCTCGAAATATGGAGAATGTTGTCTCTATCTATTTTTTAGACATGATGAGTCTCATGTCATCCAACCACCTATTAGTGTTCCGTCTTTAATTTTTGGTATTTTGAGTGTTCAAAAGAAATATATTATTAGTTGTGATGATGAGATTGGTGCTGCCACAAGTATTTTGACTTTGAGTTACATGGTGATTGTTGGGAAACATGTTGCTAACATTGTGATACACATTATTGCTCTTACTAATGAAATCGGTATGATTTTTTATGAAGAAATGTTGTATGAGACAATGAGAAGTTATATTCAGAAAGTCTTTGATTTGTGAGAGAAATGGTCTCATCTTTTAAAAAGAGGGGTTTTATATTTTGACTCGTGTTGGTTGTTTCTTCGCTGATTGATTGATGGTGGTTATTTGTCCTTTATCTCTTTTGAGGCAAATAGAGGGAGAAAAAGGAAAAAAGGCACATTTTCCTTTGAGGATACTGTACGTATCTTTGCTTATGCACTATTTGTCATGCATTCATGAAGAAGTGTTTAATTTATGCTTTGCCTAAATAATAGCCAAAGAGGGAGATTGTTACTACAATTAATTGACTAATTTTTGTAGGCAACTTGTTGAGCAAGATATCTTGAACATATCGTGTGACATCATGGCGCGCGTATTACTCTGTCTATGCTATAGGATCGCTTCAAAATTTGGTTAGAAATTCTATTTCAATTCGAGTACAATCAGAAGATTACTTTTGAAAGAAGTTTGTTAATCCAATCAATGTGGAAAAAATGTTATTATATCATAATCCATAATGGTTGAAGATGATTTAATTGGATATGATTTAATTAAAAGATTTGGATTTGATCCAATCAAAGAAGATTTAATTGAATTTGCATTGAAGAAAAGATTTAATTGAATATGCTTTGAAGAAGAATTGGTTCTATGTTATTTAATCCAAGATTATGCTGAAATTTATCTACAAGATATTGATTTAAGATTTAATTAAACAAATATTCCATGAAGTGATTTAATTGAATTTGTTTTAATTACAAGATATGAATTTGCACTTAATGAGAAAATCTCCAATCTTTATAAAAGATGCTATAAAGTGAGGTTTAGTTTTTGAAAGAGTTTGTGTTCTGAATCCTTTACTTGAGAGGTTAGAATTCTTATTCATATCAAGTAAAGATGGTATTGTAATTCTATATTGAAGATTCAAAATTGGTCGTACGTGGAAAGCAAGATGTCAAGCACAATGTCTTAGACATCCTATATTGGATTGTTTGCTTAGAGCGCAAGATAAATTGAAGTATATCTCTTCCTTTCAAGATTTGTTTCCCTTATATTCTATCAGAGATATATGTGTGTTAGCATACATTTGGTTTTGGAAAAGATATGTTTTTAGCAAGATTGCTTTTGGAGTTCTAAATTGTTCAAGATTTGTATCAATTAAGGATCTCAATCTTCATAATAAAGATTTGATTGATTATGTGTGTTTTTGGAAGATATGATCTGAATCAAATGCTTCAAGATTGAAGTTGTTATAATTAAGAGATTCAAATCTATTCAAGGTAATCAATCAAGATTAGTAATCATCATTATTGAAGATTGATCTTATGTCCTTTTTTCGAGGTTCCGGCTGAATTCATGACAAAATCCTAGTGGGATTTCTAGCCGGACTTCGTGTTGCTATATAAGGATACAATCTCTTTCGTGAATGCTCATGACTTTATAAAAAATATTTACTCCATAGGAGAGTTTTAGTTGAGTTTTATTTTTGTAGTTTGTACACTCTATTCATGGGCATGTATTATAAATTAGCCTAATAGAGTTTTTGAACTATATTACAGTCTTATCTTTCATATTTGTAATTGAATATACACTAGGGAGAGTGATCGAGTGAAAGTGAGATGTGTCTCAGATTCAGGGGGGAGCCTTGATGGAATATTCACGATTAGTATTAGGAAAGCGACATTGGACGAAGTAAGTTCAGACAAAATTAATAGTACTTATGACTATTAGGAATGGAGTTCTTTATATTGGGGTTCCTAAATAGAAATTCACAGGTAGTATTAGGAAAAGAGGCATTGAACCAAGAGAGTTCAAAGCAGACCAATTTGTACTTATTACTATTAAGAGTAATTGTCCTTTCATTGGGTTAACGTCATTCAGACGTAGGTGATTTTGCATCAAACTGGGTTACCAATTTCTGTGTTATTTATATTTTGCTTTAATTCTGTCTACTACACAATTAACCTGGCATACACATTGTCCCAGGCATTATGTCTAACATATTTCCGTCAAGCGAACAAAATTTCAATCTATTTAAAAAAGTTTTGCATGGTCTATATCTTTGTAGTCTAGGTCTCAGATCAATTATTGCTTATGTTAGTTAGTTTGACTTGAATTATTCACACAAAAAATTCTCCCTACTTGTTTATAAAATCCCTCATACAACAAATGTAATGTTGTTTCATTTTGCATATGGTTGTCGCATTTAGTGATGTGTATTATCGTCTAATTTTGCATAGCTTGTAAAATTTCTTATGTAAATTTGTACTTAGAATATGTAGTGTTGTCCCATTTTCCCTAGAATTTGCATAGGATTGTCCCATTTTCTCATGTGTAATGATGTCTAATTTTGCATAGCTTATAAAGTTTCGTATGAAAATTTGTACTAGGAATATGTAGTTTTGTCCTATTTTCCTAGAATTGTTATTTTAAATTAATTTATGATAAATTAAATTTAACAATATAAAAATAATACTTTGACTTTTGTTATATTTTTATAATATTAAATTGAATAACTAAAAAAATATAAATATGACTTAAACAATATAAAAAATCATTTAAATTAATTATATGAAAACAACCATTGATACATATCATTATAATAA
The DNA here is from genome assembly GCF_029867415.1 of Vicia villosa. Lineage (NCBI taxonomy): Eukaryota > Viridiplantae > Streptophyta > Magnoliopsida > Fabales > Fabaceae > Vicia > Vicia villosa. The sequence goes on from NC_081186.1 coordinate 3,656,027, forward strand.
ATTAAAAATAGTCAAAAAATTATTTAAAATAAAAATAAATTAACACAAAGCTCTTAAATCCAAGGAATCTACCTTTCCTTTTCATTTTGGCAAAAATGTTTACACATCTATCTTTTTCCCTCTATGATAAATTAAAATTTAATAACATAAAAATATAATTTTGACTTTAATGATGTCATAAAATTAAATTTATTAATATAAAAATATAATTTTGACTTTAATGATGTCATAAAATTAAATTGAATAATTCATAAATATAAAATACAAATTTATTAAGATAAGAAATAGTCATATAATTAATTCATATAAAAAACTAATCTCACACACACATTATATATATATATATATATATATATATATATATATATATATATATATATATATATATATATATATTATAATAAATTTAAAATAATCATTAAGTTTTTTAAAATAAAATTAATTTAATAGAGTTTTTAAGTTTAAAGAATCTAACTTTTATCTTCCATCTTGATAAAAATATTTATGCACCTATTATTTTTCTATGATAAATTAAAATTTAATAATATAAATTACATTTGAATTTTATGATGTTATAAAATTAGATTGAATAATTAATAAATATAAAATATGAATTGAATAGGGTAAAAGAATCATATAAATTATTATATGAGAACAACCATTAATACAATATATTCAATTTTAATATTATTATTATTATAATAAATTAAAAATAGTCAAAATATACTTTTTTACTTAAATATAATTTACCACACCATTCTTAATTTTTTCTTCTTTTCTCCAATATTATAATGAAACAAAACTTTTCTTCCTATTTGTTTATAAATTTCTTATACAAATTTGTACTAGAAATATGTAAGGTTGTCTCATTTTGCATAGAGTTGTCCTATTTTATGATGTGTAGTGTTATCTAATTTTATATAGTTTATAAAATTTCTTATGCAAAATTGTAATAGGAATATGAAGTATTTACCCATTTTGCATAGGGTTGTCTCATTTTGTGATGTGTAATGTTGTTTAATTTTGCACGATTAAAATTTTTTTTTATATAAATTATATTAGAAATTGGTAGAGTTATCCCATTTTATATAGGATTGTCCCATTCTTTGTGTGTAATAATATTGTCCTATTTTACATGGTTTATAGAATCTCTTATGTCAACTTGTACAAGAAATGAATATATAGGGTTGTCTCTTTTTGCATAGGTTTGTCCCATTTTTTGGTATGTAATGTTGTCCTATTCTATGTTGCATAGTATTGTTTTCTTTAGTGGTGTGTATTGTAGTATTGTCTCATTTTGCTTCCTTTATGTGATGTGTAGTGTTTTCCCATTTTATATTGGCTACACCACATGTAACGAATTTGTCTTTTACAAATTTAAGCAATTATTATATTTTTGAATTGATGTTTATACGGAAGCCTATAACGGATTGTAAAACACTAATTATTAGAACTGTCAAAATGAACTATTTGACCAAAGCCCATCTAGAAAGCCCAATAGGGTTTTATCATGAATTTGGTTGGAACCTCCAAAAATGGCATGAGATCAATCTTCAATAATGGTGATTGCCAATCTGGATTGGTCACCTTGAACAAATCTAAATCTCTTGGTTATAACAACTTCAGTCTTACTGCATTTGATTTAGATCATATATTTCAAAAACACACATAATCAATTAAATAATTATTATGAAGATTGAGATTCTTGATTAATACAATTCTTAAACATTATATAAATCTGAAAGCAATCTTGCTAAAAATAGATATTTTCCAAAACTAAATGCATGCTAACACACTTTTATCTCTGATAGAGCAAAAAAGGAAACAAATCTTGAAAGGAAGATATATACTTCAATTTATCTTGCGCTCCACGCAAACAGCCAGAGAAATGATGACTAAGACATTGTGCTTGACATCTTGCTTTTCTCGTACAACCAATTATGAATCTTCATTAAAGAATTCCAATACCGTCTTTAGTTGATAAGAATAATAATTCTAACCTCTTAAGTAAAAGATTCATAGCGCAAACTCTTCCAAAAATTGAACCACACTTTAAATCATCTTTAATAGAGAATGGAGATTATCTCCGTATGTGCAAATCCAAATGTTGTAATTAAAACAATCCAATTAAATATATTCACGGGATGTTTGTTTAATTAAATCTCCAATCAATATCTTGCATATCAATTTCAGCATAATATGGGATAAAATAAAACTGAAATATTCTTTCAAAGCATATCTAATTAAATCTTTTCTTCAATGCAAATTCAATCAAATCTTCATTGATTAAATCAAATCTAAATCTTTTAGGTAAATTATATCCAATTAAATATTCTTCAACCATTATGGATTATGATTTAGTAAAATCTTTTTCTAAATCTTCTTCCTATTTGTTTATAAATTTCTAATACAAATTTGTACTAGAAATATGTAAGGTTGTCTCATTTTGCATAGAGTTGTCCCATTTTATGATGTGTAGTGTTATCTAATTTTATATAGTTTATAAAATTTCTTATGCAAAACTGTTATAGGAATATGAAGTATTTTCCCATTTTGAATAGGGTTGTCTCATTTTGTGATGTGTAATGTTGTTTAATTTTGCACGATTTAAAAATTTTCTTATATAAATTATATTAGAAATGAGTAGAGTTATCCCATTTTATATAGGATTGTCCCATTCTTTGTGTGTAATATTGTCCTATTTTGCATGGTTTATAGAATCTCTTATGTCAACTTGTACAAGAAATGAATATATAGGGTTGTCTCTTTTTGCATAGGTTTGTCCCATTTTTTGGTATGTAATGTTGTCCTATTTTGCATAGTATTGTTTTCTTTAGTGGTGTGTATTGTAGTATTGTCTCATTTTGCTTCCTTTATGTGACGTGTAGTGTTTTCCCATTTTATATTGGCTACACCACATGTAACGAATTTGTCTTTTATAAATTTAAGCAATTATTATATTTTTGCATTGATGTTTATACGGAAGCCTATAACGGATTGTAAAACACTAATTATTAGAACTGTCAAAATGAACTATTTGACCAAAGCCCATCTAGAAAGCCCAAAGGGTTTTGTCATGAATTTGGTTGGAACCTCCAAAAACGGCATGAGATCAATCTTCAATAATGGTGATTGCAAATCTGGATTGGTCACCTTGAACAAATCTAAATCTCTTGGTTATAACAACTCCAGTCTTACTGCATTTGATTTAGATCATATATTTCAAAAACACACATAATCAATCAAATAATTATTATGAAGATTGAAATTCTTGATTAATACAAATCTTGAACATTATATAACTCTGAAAGCAATCTTGCTAAAAATAGATCTTTTCCAAAACTAAATGCATACTAACACACTTTTATCTCTGATAGAGCAAAAAAGGAAACAAATCTTGAAAGGAAGATATATACTTCAATTTATCTTGCGCTCCATGCAAACAGCCAGAGAAAGGATGTCTAAGACATTGTGCTTGACATCTTGCTTTTCTCGTACAACCAATTCTGAATCTTCATTAAAGAATTCCAATACTGTCTTTAGTTGATAAGAATATAATTCTTACCTCTTAAGTAAAATATTCAGAGCGCAAACTCTTCCAAAAATTGAACCACACTTTAAATCATCTTTAATAGAGAATGGAGATTATCTCACTATGTGCAAATCCAAATGTTGTAATTAAAACAATCCAATTAAATATATTCATGGTATATTTGTTTAATTAAATCTCCAATCAATATCTTGCATATCAATTTCAACCTAATATGGGATAAAATAAAAGTAAACCAAATATTCTTTCAAAGCATATCTAATTAAATATTTTCTTCAATGCAAATTCAATCAAATCTTCATTGATTAAATTAAATCTAAATCTTTTAGTTAAATTATATCCAATTAAATATTCTTCAAACATTATGGATTATGATTTAGTAAAATCTTTTTCTAAATTGATTTGGATAACAAACTTTTTCTAAAAATAATCTTCTGATTATTCTCGAATTGAAATAGATTTTTTAACCAAATGCTGAAGCGTACTTATAACACCTACTGCGAAGTACACGCTCTAGGGTGCCGCACAACATGTTTAAGGCATCTTGCTCAGAAAATTGCATACGAAAATTAGCCAATCAATTATAATATCATAGAAAAAACATATTTTTTATAAGTCAATTTAGTATTAAATGTTAGTGAAAGGCTATAAAAAAACCTTTTAGGTCTACTAGATCGACCTATTTAAATAAATATGAATAATTTCATTATTATTATTATTATATTGTATATTATACTTTGAGTTAAAATACACAAATAAAACTTAATTATATTGAATAATTTATAAATCTAGGCTGAAAAACACATTATAAACTAATGTCATAAGTTATTTTCATAACGAAATAGTCTCATAAAACTAATAATATTAAGTAAGCTAAAATAAGTCAATACAAACAAATTTTTAGTATATTAAATTTTTACTTCTTTAGTTTATATAAACATTAATGAAATTGCTTATTTATATATTTCAAATAAAAATATGTTTTTAAGTAGGCATCAAACATTCGAAAATGTCATACTTATGCATAAAAATAAACTTAGGACTTGAGATGACAAAACGGATCTGGCTTCTCGGGCATACTCGTTTTGTATGCACTTTTTCACGAGAGACCATGGTGTAGGTCTACACCACTCTAATATGGTCGTCCCTCCCTGTATGCTTGTTTACGGGTTTTTTTGCGAGCACAGACATTAACATGACATTTGTAATTTTTAGACTTAAAAGATGCAATACCTGAGGACCCGCAATACTCTCGTTTTTTTTATATGGTGGATCAAGGTTTTAGACTCGCACCTTCAAATATGTTTGTCTTATTTCTTTTTGCGGGTTTTTATGGAATGAGCTTAAACGGGATAAACATGCTCGTTTGCCATCTCTACCTATGACATACTATAAATCAAACTCAAACTATTTTTAACAGATCAGATTTAGGTTTGACAAAATCTAACTCGACCGAGCATATTCCTAAACTTATTCATGTAAGAGAAGAGAAAAGATGTGTTTAAACATTTTTTAGAACCATGTGCTCCATTATTTTTAAGTTTAACAGGTTTTTTTTTTAAACTATTTTTAATTTATTATGATAATATTTAATTTAAATATATGGTATTAATGTTTGTTTTCATATAATTAATTATATGATTTTCATCTTGTTTAATTCATATTTTATATTTATTAATTATTCAATTTGATTTATAGCATAAAAAAGTTAAAATTATATTTTATATTATTAAATTTTAATTTATTATGGAAAAAATAATAAATACACAAACATTTTTATTAAGACGAAAGATAAAAGTTAAATTCTTCGAATTTAAGAACTCTCTTAAATTATTTTTATTTTAAAAAATTAATGATTATTTTTAATTTATTGTAAAAATAATAAATTTAAATATATACGTAATTATTTTTTATATAAATAATTTATATGATTAATTTATCTTAATAAATTTATATTACTCATTCATTATTCAATTAAATTCTATGACACCATAAAACTCAAGGTTATATTTGTATATTATCAAATTTTAATTTATCATATAAAAAATAGATGCACAAACATTTTTTTCCAAAATGGAAGGTAAAAGGTAGATTCTTTGAATTTAAGAACTTTGTATTAAATTTTTTTTATTTAATTTTTTTTACTATTTTATCTTTAATTTATTATAATGATATTAAATTTAAATATATGGTATTATTAATGGTTGTTTTCATATACTTAATTTATATGTTTTTTTATCCTGTTTATATTTTTTTTAGTCATTCAATTTAATATTTTAAAATCATAAAGTCAAAATTTTATTTTTATATTATTAAATTTTCATTTATCATAAATTAATTTAAAATAACCAGTCAATATTTTTTAGTTTTTTATGGTACTAGGTTACCTACCATACTAGTCATTATCATTATATCATTATATTATATAATATAATTAATTTAGCATATATATATAATTAAAAAAATAAAAGAATTTATATTTATTTAATTAATTTAGCATATATATATAATTAAAAAAATAAAAGAATTTATATTTATTTAATTAATTTGTTTGTTTGTTTGTGGGTTTAGCTTGTTGTATAAGTTGAAAGTAGAAGCATGTTTGGTTCTTCTTCACCCGCCGCCTGAAAACAACCAACAACAACAACAAAGGACTCCGACTCACTCACAAACCTTATAACTCATAACTCTAACTATAACCATACTCTTTCTTTCTCTTTTTTTTTTTCATGCACATTGCTTCTCATTCATTCACATTCTCAATACCCAGGTTTCTCATTACTCTCTCTCTTCTTTCCTCTATTTTTTTATTATCTTAACCTCGTTTTTTTGTTCTGCATGTTGTTTTTTATTTGTGTAATGTCGTTCCCCTTTGTCTATTTTGTTATCCTTTCAGTGTCATTATTAAGGTTAATGTTTGCTTTCTTACTGTTGTTGTTGTTGTCATGTTTTTGTTGTTTTATCAGACAACAAAAATGGATCTCAAAATTAGTCAGGGTTTTTGTTAGTATCTTGTAGTCTTTTCAAAAATATTGAAACTGTGATAGTTTAATTTAAGTGGGTTAGGCATTGTTTGGATAAACAATTTAATTAAGTGATTATAGCATAAACGCTTGTATATAATAAAATATCTCTCAATTTGAAAAGTGCTTATGCTGGTAGATAATTTAAAATAAGTTAATAAAAAAACCCCTTATATTATACTACAATGAAGTTATTCGAACTGAATCACTGTTTTAGTTTAGTCTTATGTTGTTTTTGTAATGAGACTGATATATTGTTTTGTGCATGTTGCATAGGTTAAGCAGCAGAAGAGGATTTTTTTTTTTTTGGAGTAAATTGAAGAAAAGATGAAGTATGTTTTAGTGACAGGTGGAGTTGTTAGTGGACTTGGAAAAGGAGTTACTGCTAGCAGCATTGGAGTACTCCTTCAGGCTTGTGGCTTTCGAGTTACCTCTATCAAAATTGGTATTTCCCCCTCTTTTTAGACTTAATTTCTCACTTTTTATTCTTCTTTTGCATAAACATTTCATTGAATCACAATTCAAATTACTTACTAGGGGTGGTTTACAGATTGACATTTTTGTAATTAAAACTGAAAACAAAACATTTGTTAATCAGGAAATATTTTTATTTTATCTTTTTGTGGAACTAATATTTTGATAATATGTAAAACAATGCTATTTTTTTCGTAATTGTTTTATTTGTATTTAAATTTAATTTCTGTTACTTGCAGACCCCTATCTGAACACGGATGCAGGGACAATGTCTCCTTTTGAGCATGGTGAAGTTTTTGTCTTAGATGATGGTGGTGAGGTAAAGATTTTAGTCAACCTTTTATTTTTTTTTCATGCTTGTTCCTAAATTGGTGGCTTGAGATTGTATGGATCTTATCTTTACTATCATGGCATCAGCCATTTTAATGTGAATCTTAACTTATGTGGTGTTCATCCTTTTGATTTTTCAACTCATTTGAATGAGCAGCTTATTTGTTGAGGTCATTTTTCAGTTTTCACTTATAATAACAAGGTAATAGCATTCCCCTTTTCCACTCGTGTTCTATTTTCAATTTTTTTCTCTTGTTGAAGGTTGACCTTGACCTTGGAAACTATGAACGTTTCTTGGACACCAAATTAACCCGTGACAACAATATTACAACTGGAAAAATTTATCAGGTAAACAAAATGTAGTTTTTCTTCTATTTAAATACTTGATTTTTATTTTGTTTTTGTTTATTTACTAGAAGTTCCTGCGGTTTCTTGATTTTTTTTTTGTTTTTGTTTTGAATGCTTAATAGTCTGTTGTTGAGAAGGAAAGAAGAGGAGACTATCTTGGCAAAACTGTCCAGGTATGTTTAGACATTCTGATTTTTCTTTCTGAATCTTGTTATTATGGTTGATTGTCTCTTGGTTTTGATTTTATATTTGATGTACTCGTAGGTTGTTCCACACATTACTGATGCCATCCAAGAGTGGATAGAACGTGTAGCACAGATACCAGTGGATGGAAAAGAAGGCCCTGCTGATGTTTGTGTCATTGAATTGGGTGGAACTATAGGTAAACTATTATTTTCTGGACAAATTCTAATAAATATTAGATGGTGGTGCCCTGTTGTTGTAAATTAGGTTTACACCGACGTCCAACTCCTATGAGAAATTATCATATCGCCACATAAGTCCACTTTGTAACCATATTTAAAAAATAACTGCAACATACTCGATTACCATTGGACGTCAGTGCTAAATTAGTTTACATTGACGGGGTGCATGTCCCCCTTTGCTAGATACTAAGGTAGAATTTGAATTTCAGTACTTTTTTATATATAGTTTTCTATATTTAAGTTCTAAAAATCATTGTTTGATACTGAAATTGAAAATCGTGCCTGTTGCCCTGTTCTACTTGGCAAACATTGGTTGTGAAATTTTTCTTTTAGTAGTAATATAAAATGCTAAAATAAAATGACTTTATTTTCATGTAGGCGACATTGAATCAATGCCTTTTATTGAAGCACTTGGCCAATTTTCATACCGTGTAGGTAATGTTTCTTATGCCCCAGACCTCATAGTATACTATTACTGCATTACATCAACATATTTTGGCTCCGTGCTCTTTGGAGAACTAGTCTTATCTCATTGGTTATTATTTTTTTCTAGGCCCTAGCAACTTCTGTTTGGTTCATGTGAGCCTTGTGCCTGTTCTCAGCGTTGTTGGTGAACAGGTGGGTACCTGCAAACTGTATGCTATCAATGGACATTAAAATTTAATAGTATATTTGTATTTATTGTTATGTTTTAATCTACAGAAAACCAAACCAACCCAGCACAGTGTTCGTCAACTTAGAGGGTTAGGGTTGGTCCCAAATCTTCTTGCTTGTCGCAGTTCAAAGGTCGGTCTCTCGGTCTTTGCTTTTTCTTTTCAACCCCAATGGTTCCCGTAATAATGATTAAAGATTTTTTATCTTGTCCTTTCCAGGAACTTGATGATAATGTTAAGGGAAAACTTGCTCAATTTTGTCATGTGCCGGTAGCTAACACAAAATAACAACACTTTTTCACTTTCCTTATCCTTAAAGCTTTTCATATATATTCTCAAACCAAACTTGTGTATCTGCAGTTATCAAACATACTCACTCTCTGTGATGTTCCAAATATTTGGCACATTCCTTTGCTCTTGCGAGTAAGTGATTCTATGATACTTTGTTAAACTTCTTTCTCATACCTATTTGCCTAGATAGTTGAGTTATGTTAATTTTATTTAATGTAATTCATATATTAACTAGAAGTTTTTCTTCTGATATTGTTTGGTAATGAATAGGACCAGAAGGCACATGAGGCAATCCTGAAAACATTAAATCTTCAAGGGTTTGTTTCACAAACTCATTCTTGTTTTTGTGTAATCTACACCCCTACCCCTCACCCCCAAAAAAAAGAGAGTCCTTATCCTGTTGTTTTGATTTTCTGATAATTTATTTTCAATTATGGTACCAAAGTTATCGCAAAATAACTTACTTTGAGCTGATGGATTTATTGTTTGCAGTGTTGCTACGGAGCCTAATTTTACAGAGTGGATCACTAGAACAAAAGTTTACGACACATTTCATGAATCTGTGAGTTTCTTTATTTTTAATATATCGTTATAAAAATATAATTATAATTATAATACAGGACTTGTTGTTCACCTCCCTGAATGGTGCCAAGTATTGACCTCACACTCACACACCTGTCATGTTCTTTGCAGGTTAGAATTGCAATGGTGGGCAAATACACAGGACTTTCAGATGCATATCTTTCTGTACTGAAGGTGCATTACTCTTAAATAATTCTCATTTTTTCTATTCTCATCTAAAGTAGTATCAGCAGCCTCTGCACCATCTTTATTTTTGTCGCTCTTATATTAGTTTAATCACGAATGTATTACTTTTGGGGCTGATGCTGTTATCTCTTAGGATGGTTGATATGCCATATTATCATATAATGACTATCTATAGGACTAGCTGCGATTCTGATGCACGAAAACCTGAATTTGTCCAAATTTCAGGCCCTTGAATTTTAAAATATGGTAGGCTGTCGAAATGAGTTATTTTGCGTCACATTGAAAATTTATCAGGATAGAAGTCTTGTTGAGTTGTTCATATCTTGTCTTTTTAGCATCTTCATGCTTAATGTCAATGACAGCATGAGTAGGTACAATTTGTGTACTAATTTGCTTCGCTGACAGTGCTTCTTTGTGTAATAAGATTTGATGTTTGTTGTGAGGATAAGCCAGTGAGATGCTGTTTGTTAAAAAATATATAATAATTCACTAATGATTGTTATGAATGTGTATGAAGCCTTCTTTTTTTTTGGTGAACAACTGTATGGAACCTGTGAATTATGATATGTTTAAAGGAAAAGTCTTACATAATATTGGTCTTTGGTGCAGGCACTTATGCACGCTTCTGTTGCTTACAACCGCAAGCTCATAGTGGATTGGGTTCGTGCTGAAGATCTTGAAGATGATACGTTCAAAGGGGTAATTACTGATTTTCTCCTGTTGCTGCATATGTTAGTTAGCTGTTTTTTTTTTTACTCTATTCCAAACCTCTGACGATTAATTTACTGTTTGCAGAATCCTGATGCATATAAAACTGCTTGGAGTCTTTTAGAGGTTTTTTCGTTGTTTCGATTATTTGAGCTTTTTATGAACGAAATGCATTTCCTCAACCTAAATGTTAAATGTATAAATGTGATATTATCTTTAAATGTTACCTAAGTGGTTTTCTGTTGCAGGGTGCTAATGGAATTCTAGTTCCAGGAGGTTTTGGTGATAGAGGAGTGAAAGGGAAAACTCTCGCTGCGAAGTATGCTCGAGAAAACAGTGTTCCATATCTCGGCATTTGCTTGGGGATGCAAATTGCTGTCATTGAATTTGCAAGATCTGTTCTAGGTCTCCCTAATGCTAATAGCACGGAGTTTGATCCTGAAACTGGAAACCCCTGTGTCATATTTATGCCAGAGGTATATTTGCTGATAATCCCATTTTGTGATAGTTATATCGTGATAATTTTATTCGTTTTAGAATTTAGTTAAACTTTTTTTTTTCTACTGATAGGGTTCAAAGACTCATATGGGGGGAACTATGCGTCTTGGTTCAAGGAGAACTTACTTCCAAGTTGCTGACTCCAAATCAGCCAAATTGTAAGGATTAATAACGAAACTCCAGTTTATTGATATATACAAACACCGATGAATGTGATGAATGTGATCCAGGATTAAAATTTAGGTTAAATATGTTGAGTTTTTACAAAATAACGATATTTTATCTATAAAAACTGCTTCAAAATGAATGTTATTGGTCTTCCCCGAACATTTATATATCATTTGTGATAATGTAATTGAGTTTTGTGTAGGTATGGCAATGCAAGCTTTATTGATGAGCGACATCGTCATAGATATGAGGTAAGTTGTGTTTGCATGCAATAAAACCTTCCTTTATGAGAAAAAAATGGACATTGTTCATATACTAATAGTGGTTGTACTGTGCAGGTTAATCCTGACATGATATCACACCTTGAGACTGCTGGTCTATCTTTTGTTGGCAAAGACGAAACTGGGAGGCGTATGGAGGTGTGTGTGTACTTGCATGACATTGAAAATATTATATCATCGATCTTAAGTCCGGTTTTTCTTATTGTAATTATGTTACAATTACAGATAGTTGAAATACCCGGTCATCCTTTCTTTATTGGTGCTCAGTTTCACCCAGAGTTTAAGTCAAGACCAGGGAAACCTTCTCCACTATTCTCAGGTATTTTTCTTTCAAAGTTATTCTGTGTCCGGTCTCGTTCTTCTGCTTCCATTATTTATCTTTTTTCCTAATCGAGTGCCTCATTTTAACAACAGGATTAATAGAAGCAGCATGTGAGAGGAGGCTTTTGTCAAAAAGCAAAGGAAATGCAAACGCAACCAATGGAATAGCGTCGAAAGCGCAGAATGGAAATGGGTTAAAATCTTCCAATGGTTCCTTGAATGGCAATGGCATTTATGTTGATGGGGGAGTTTAGTAATTTTGGTTTTGTCCAAACACATTTGTTGTGTTTGGTTAGCTTGTACAGTTTGAATGGTTGGTTAGATAAGTTTGAGCTCTATCTATATATATATAGCTTTTGTTTCCAGCATGAAGCAAATTTTGGATGTAACTGCTTTTGCTGTCAAAGCATATATAGGGGCTAAAGCTTAAGGATAAAATCTTTGTTTTGTTTTTCAGAATGGATTAAAATAAAATAGTAGTGGTTTTTTCCTTGTAATGAATAATGTGATGAGTTTTGAAAACAATTTCTCCTTACTTTACAGGGGAAAAACCACTTTCATTTTCTTCAGTTTTGATTGTCCCAATATATTTTGGCTGATTCTTGACTACCCATACACAGCATGGGTGAATACAAGGGATATCATATAGGTTTTAGTGATCTTTATGCAAGAACTCCTTCCTTTGAGATCTAGTAATCAGTCCACAAATTAATTCTTGATTTGTCTCGGCTATCATAGCCTCTAAAGTGACCCTCCAAGAGTGTCTTCCTAAAACTCCCCTCTCACTATACTCGCTCGTCCAATAGTCATACGTGTGTGCAGATAACACATCAACGATATGATCTGTCATAGCTTTTTCCTCCTCTAATATCTTTTGATAAGCTGACTTAGGTGGCTTTCCCTCCGCTACCGATCTTATGTAAGGATGGGGTACTCTGAAAAGCCATAAGATATATCCGAATGCAGAACTCCATAGACGAGGAGATGACCCATGTGAATACTATTGCCATTTAGGATTATTTTGCATGATGTCAAAACTAAGATTAAATAGCTTTTCTGTTCATTGAATTTTGTCTCGAAGTATGCGTGTGCACTCTTGTATTAGAAATATTAGGAAGCATTCAAAACAAATGTTGAAAGTGACCTAAAAACATGAAAAATAATTTCTGCACAAATGCACTACATGTGTTGCCTGTTTGCACATACGTTCTACAGGCCGACACATATAACTCAATTTTAAGGCACGCAGCCTCTGTCATAGTTAGGCCAGGCTGACATATACTGTAAGTTTGCATATCATGTGTCGGCAAATACGACACTCAGGTTAGCACATGTGCATCAATATTGAAGCCTGCAACCTCTAACTTGCTCAGGCCGGCACATGCATCTACAGAGGCTGACACATATTGCTAAAAACAATATATGCGTCGACACATCCATGATTTAGACCGGTACACCACATCCAAGCTTTAGACCGGCACATCCTGCATGTTTTGTCACTATCTCAAATCACACTTTATCCCCTTTCCCTTTATTTTTTAATGACCAATGCACTCACATTATAAGTACATCCCTCACGCATCGTTTTAATTTGATGATATCATAACTGATTTTCTTGATCACTTTTCACCTTCAACCCTGACCCTATACATACACATTGCAAATCATACATAATCATCTTTTGTTGGGGTGGCATCTAGACTCAGTTGACAAAACTCAATTTAAGTTTATGGGAACTTATGATTGAGGTTGAGAATCAAGGAGGTTTCATCCAGATAAAAATCGAGAAAATTTTTACCTCAAGATCATAAGAAGATTTGAGGGTTTTTTAAAAGTTATGCAAATTGGATTTAACCGAGTGAAGACCTTGAAGAACAGGTGGTTCTTGCAAGCCTAATAGTGCGAGACGGTGAATCATTTGGATTCAACCGAGTCAAAACCTTGAAGAATTGGAGCTTCTTGCGAGCTTAGTAGAGTGAGACGGCGAATCGGTTTGATGGTTGGGGGCTTGATTTCACTCTAATCAAGCAAAGGAAATTTATTAGGTCAACATCAACTAGAAGGGTGTAGGATTGCAACATTTCTCTTGTAATGAATCTTTTGCAATAGTAAGAAATTTATCTCAATTCCAAATGGAATTAAGGGCATACGTAACCATAGTGAGGACGAATGGTGAACTGCCTAAACAAATTCTCGTCTCTCTCTCTCTCTCTATTTTAATTCTATTATGCAATCTATCGAATAGTATTGGTCAAATGATCAATTCGTATGAAATTTCTTGAATTTTTTTAAAGGAAATGTGTTGATTAACTTATAATTACCTTGAACATAAGAAACTTTTACATCAAGAGAAATCTACAGGAAAATTTTGAAAAACTCTATCGCATACCAAGTGCTCGATAAACGTGAAAATGTGTTGCTCTAGACAATTTCATTGGACATATATAATCCTTTTAGATGAAACTCATGCTCTAGTTATGTAACACTTTGGGGGTTGTACGTTTGATTTCATGTTTATGTTAAGAGATATTGTATTACTCTTTTTACATTTTGGATTTATGTTGGATTATGTGATGTGGTCGTAGTGCCTAACGTTTTATGCATGATTATATGCTATGAGATCTAGCGATTGGTATCGTTATATTATTCTGTTGTCATGTGCATATGAAACATGATATTCAAATGAGTGTTATGAACATGACTAGATGCATTATGTCGTTTTTGTTTTGTTGTATTTTGATATACATGTGATGCCCTCTTGATATGCATGCTTTTACTTTGATTTATGTCATATATTTTTCGTGGGGTTTAAAAGGTGTTACACGTTGCATCCTTAAAATGGTGGATACTTAAGAGTCGATCATATTGAAATTTATGTGGTATATCTTCTCCTCCACAAGATCAAAATTTGCTAGCCAATCTACTTTGTTTCTCATATGTTCAGCTTGAAGGAAGCCTCCAAGGGAAATCCTTTGCCTATCTTTCCATGATTGCCATAACCTCAACTACTTCAACACTGGAGTACCAAATCTACAATATATGTCTCCTATTATGGCACAAGAATTCTCTCAGCATACCTTAACGTTGATGGGGGTACTTTTGGGATGAGGAAAGGGAACAATACTACCTTCGCCTTGGCAATAATGGTGAAGCATTCTACAACTTTGATGATGTTGACGCATTTAAGGAAAGTGATAACGAACCACAAGGGGATGAACACATTCATGAGGATGCTAACATAGAGGATATTGATCAAGATGGAGATGACGATTGGGATCAAGCTAATGATAATCAAGGATGAAGACCATGGCCTCAACAAGGCTATGAGCAACGGGAGTATGAAACCAGCTACCAAAACTATGGATCAGGGTCACAAGGAAATGATTTTGCTGTGTTGGGAATGCTTCAGAGCATGCAAGCCAAACAAGATGAGCGCTATGAAGAGTACATGGGATGGCGCACAAGCTTTCAGAAGAATCAAGATGAGCTTTATGAAGAGTACATGGGCTGGCGCACAAGCTTTAAGGAGAATCAATATGAGTAGTACAAAAATTTGCAGGAACACTTGAACTACCAGGATGCACAGATTTTGGCCATCCAGAATGACATAAATGATCTGAAGTTTGGAGTTTAGTTCTTAGAGCTTAGTGTTTTGTGTCTCCTAGTCGTGTCATTTGGTGTTTTAGCCGTGTCATTCATCGTACTGTGGATGTTATTGCATTTTTCATATCATGTTTATGCTTTTGCTGGTTTTGTGTAAGAACAATGTTGTCTCTATGAGGTGCATTTGTTTCGTTATATGTTATTTTGTGTATGTATGAACTAATGTTTCTAATGTATTCACGAGTTACCATATTTTGTTCTTATGTTTATTAATTTTGCATAATGCCATGTGTTGTTACGTTTTACTTTTGCAAAATTTCCTCTGACTGATATATTCATGTGTGTGAACTTCGATACTTCTCATTATGTGCTTTGTGTCTTTTTGATGTTGTCAAAGGGGGAGAAGTACAAGGAAAGATGGACGCACACTTTCAGGGGGAGCAATTCATGGAATTCACGAAAAACATCATCTGAAAGTCTGTGTTTTGCCATCATCAAAAAGTTGACCCATGTGAATACAGTTGCCATTTAGGATTGATGTCAAAACTAGGATTAAATAGATTTTATGTACATTGAATTATGTCTCCGAGTATGTCTGTGCACCCTTGCATTAGAAACATTAGGAAGCCTTCAAAACAAAGGTTGAAAGTGACCCAAAAATATGAATAATAATTTTTGCACAAAAATGCATTACATGTGTTGGCACATACGTTCTAAAGGCCGACACATGTAACTCGATTTTAAGGCCTGTAGCCTCTGTCATAGTTAGGCCGACACATACAAGGTTCAGGCCGACACATACTGCTAGTTTGCATATCATGTATTGGCATATACGACACTCAGGTCAGCACATGTGCATCAATGTTGAATCCTGTAGTCTCTGACTTGCTCAGACAGACAGATGCATCTACACAGGCTGGCACATACTGCTAAAAACAGGATAATGTGTCAACACATCCATGATTCAGGACGGCACATCCTGCATGTTTTGTCACTATCTCAAATTGCACCTTATCCCTTTCCCTTTATTTTTCTAATGACCAATGCACTCACACTATAAATACACCCCTCGTGCATCATTTCAATTTGATGATACCATAACTGATTTTCTTGATCACTCTTCACCTTCAACCTTGACCTTATGCATACACACTAACAAATTATATATAATCATCTTTTGTTGGGGTGCCATCTAGACTCTCTTGACAAAACTCAATTTAGGTTTATGGGAACTTATGATTGAGGTTGAGAATCAATGAGGTTTAATCCAGACAAAAATCCTGAGAATTTTTCCCTCAAGATCGTAAGAAGATATGAGGGTTTTTTTACAAGAATTATGCAAATTGGATTTGACCAAGTGAAGACCTTTAAGAAGAGGTTGTTCTTGCAAGCCTAGTAGCGCGAGACGATGAATCTTTTGGTAATCTTGTAACAACAATTTCAAATTGGATACAACTGAGTGAAGACCTCGAAGAACTGAAGCTTCTGGCAAGCCTAGTAGCGTGAGACGGTGAATCGATTGGATTGTTGGGGGCTTGACTTCACTCTAATTAAGCAAAGGAAATTTGTTGGATCAACGTCAACTAGAAGGGTGTAGGATTGCATCATTTCTCTTGTAATTAACCTTTTGCAATAGTAAGAAATTTATCTCAATTCCAAATGGAATTGAAGGCAAACATAACCATAGCGAGAACGCATGGTGAACTGCCTAAACAAATCCTCGTCTCTCTCTCTCTCTACCTCTCTCTTTATTTACTTGTTTTAATTCCATTATGCAATTTATCGAATAGTATTGGTTAAATGATTGATTCGTATGAAATTTCATGAAAATATTTTGTTAAAGGAAATGTGTTGATTAGCTTATAATTAGCTTGATCATAATCATCTTTTACATCAACACATATCAACAGGAAAATTCTAAAAAAACTCGATCACATACCAAGTGCTCGATAAATGTGCAAATGTGTTGCTCTAGACAATCTCATTGGACATATATAATCCTTTTAGTGACATTGAATGATTAATTGAAAAGATTATGTGGAAACCTCTCGTGACAGTATCTTAAGTTCCATTAGGCTCGCATATCTGAGCCTCTAATAATTTGGTTCGTATAGACTACAGTTTGATCCTGATGAAAATTTGTTGTGTATACATGTGTTGTGAAAATAACTGGTTAATATTGATTAAGAGTTAAAATTGAAATTAGGGCCTGGGGCATCTATTCACCCCCCTCTAGATGAGTTGACATAGTCTAACAACCCACACTACATATATCCTATAAGACTAAATGTTAAAGATACTCCAAAAATATTTCATCAACATCTCTGCTGTGACTATGAGAGGAGTAACAATAGTGGGGGCTCTAGGAATACGTTGCAGATACCCGAACTGGTGAATGACTCACTTAGGTAGATGTCGATACATCAGGTTTTACCTACAAGACACTTATCCATAGTAGAAGGATCTCTCATTGAAGGGACTTGTCTCACAATTGTCGTAAGATTTACATCATTTGCTGTCATGCGGTCAAGATAAACTAAATAACTCGATCGAATGTTTCTCTCTGAGTGGGATGAAGGAACAAACACATGGAAAAGCCTCGTCTTATTCATCCACATATGCACATCCAGAGGGGTGTGGAAAATGTTAAAGGATCCATGCCTGGAAAAGGTTTAAATGAAATATTAGTAATGATGTAGCACAAGTGTTATGAAATATTAGTAACGATAAAGGTGCAAATATATTACCGTAAATAAGGTGTTGCTTGTTGTCATGTGTCTAGTATTTCATAAATAAGTGTCACCTGATTTAGAGTAGAGGTAAACCAAATAATAAGATGTGCCAATAAGATACAAGAGGTATGACCTCAATGCACTTACTCTATGATGTGCTACATAAGCATCAACACCACCAGTCTCAACTTCTACATCCAGGTGGTATCTGTACAACCTCCCTAGACATCCAAATCTGACATGATATCCTCTAGTGTCATCCATCTCCTACTGAGCATCACTAGGGCCAGCTGCCAAATATTGCACCATCATATCCAGTGTCTCAAGTCTAGTGAGTCTTGAGTAGTTTAAAAATCTCCCCCTGATCAAAATATGTAAAAGGGATAACACATCATCAAGTGTAATGGACATCTCACAATCAAAAGATGGAATGAATAAGTCTCTAAGTGTCATCTCTTAATGAAAACAGACAACAAACCATGGTTAAAAAACATATATCAAATCCTAAATAAACCTTGTAGCCCATTGTGGTTAATACATTTCAAAGACTCACAATGTTGTAAAAAAATCATATCAATGTCTGAATGTTAAAATCTTATAACCCACGTTTAAATGAAGAAATACATATTTATTATACCTCTCCATCCCACATGTGTCCGGCAACATGGTTTGCATACAGACAAAACAGTGAGGTGTCTAAGGGGCCTTCTAGATAAACATCATAAACGACAACAACAAGTTGAACTTTTGGGGAATCACGGGGAGTAACAGGGGGCTCATATCTTCGGGAGGACGATGTCGGAGACGCATGAACTCCAGTATACAATGCTTCAACATTAAATGAAGTGGCACCTACGAATAAACGAGAGGGTCTAGCTCTTTCTATCAAATGGAAGCATGTTAAGCCACTCTACCATGCCTCAATCTGTCTATGCCGTTAAACATTTTACATATAATTACACCAAAAAAATCATATCATAATAAAAAAAGTCAAACTCAGGGGACAAAACAGGAAAAATAAAAAAACAATGCAGAACAACAATATTCAAAAGTTAACTTGCGCATTGCAGAACTCCAAAAACTGGAAGTTAACTTTTGTATCTTCCTGAAACCTGAAAATGCAAAAACAAAGCAAGTCCAAATGCTCTAACTACAAACAAAATCTACACGCACGTCTCACTAAACAACTTATTATGTATTTTAATATACTATAAACAACCTATTATGCGTTTAACTTCAAATTGAAAAATTTACCGAATGTGAGAAGTCAACGATTTTCAATTGAATGAAGCGGAATAGAGAGAATGAAATGAAGAAGGAAGAGAGAATGTCTGATTCATATAAACGCGTACAAAACTTAACCTTCTTAAAAAGATGAAGGTTAAATTCTAGATTTCGATGGCATAATTAGTTTTATACTATGCACACCACTAAAGGCGCCAAAAGTAATCCACAAAATGAAACTCTCCAAACTCTCCAAGTCTAGTTTACATAGGCTAGACAAATTTATGTATTCATGAGTTTCAAATTTGTTTAAGGTTAATCCTTACTATCTAATTCTTTGCAATCCATACATAAAATGATGATGATGATGATGATGATGATCCAAGTAAATGTGTCATTCATGTCCTTTGATGATGATCCAAGTAAATGTGTCATTCATGTCCTTTAATATTCTTATGCAAGAATGAACATTGTTTGTCTTAATTTCTACTTGGAATCAAGGCACTAGTAGCCGTTCCATTCAACTATCATGTTTGTAAATTTTCATTTTATACATTTCTAGTACCACCCAACAGGATAGCATTTTAGAAGCACACAAGATAAACATAATGTTCAGCTATTATTTTTTTTTTTTGGGAACATTCATTCATTGAAAAAACTAGTCTAAATTTATGTTGGCGATTATAAAAGCTATAGCTGATCGTGATTTTCATAGGTCAAATAATTATTTCACAATTACTGGTATCAATCCAGAGATAAAATTGCCATTAAAGAAATGTAACAGGTCTTCTGCTAGAGCTGTTCAAGACATGATTTGAAATAAAACAAGGCGAAAAAGACTCGAAAATAGAGTGAGAATTTAGACATGATCTCAATATTATTCTGGGGCAGAACCAGCAACATTTACGTTGGTTTCTTCTTCTTTTTCTTCTTCTTTTTCTTCTTCTTCATCTTCATCTTCATCTTCATTGACCGTAGAAGTTCCTTGTGACTTGGCCATCTCCATCACTTCTCCAGGTGGTGGATGGTCAAACTTGCAGGTTGCACCAAACTTGCATGTGCCAGTTTTCAAATAATATGGACACAGCTCAACATCCTTCAAAGATATCATACAAAAAAGTTATGGTATGTTAATAATACTCAATAGTTTTATACATGATAGTGAATATGAAATTCACTAGTATCATGAATATCTGATAGAAATTTGAGGTCAGTTAAGTTGATTGATACTACTGAAAACAGAAGCTAATGGATACAATGCCAATGTACAAGAGCCATTTTCTTTGGCATATTGTTTGAATATGCTACTCATGCAGTTTAACAATCAGCATCTACTAAGAATGACTAGAAAACCTTCCACCACACGCAGTACATGACAAACCAAGTTATCATGCACTTTTTCAAAAATACAAAATCAATTATTAATGGAAATTCTTAAAATTTGAGTTGGGCTTATATTTATACTCGTATACCATCTTAGAATCCTAGAATTTAAATTAGACCTAACTCAACTTTATAAAACCGACTTATAAAGTGAAGATCGCTCTCACTTATAAACTCATTCAGACCATATCTCATTCAATGTTGGACTATTAACGCACCTTCATTACGCCCATAAATGGACATTTGGAGCTGGACCCTAGTGGCCTCCTCCACATGCAGTACATAACAAACCAAGTAATCATGCAATACTTCAAAAATACAAAATCAGTTCATCAATGGAAATCCATATTCAAACTCTTTCTCATTCAATATGGGATTCTTAACACACCATCATGCTCATAAACGGACATATGGAGTGTGACCCAACTGGCCTAATAGCAAAAACCTAATGAGTGGCCCAACGGATCTTGGACAAGCTCTAATAAACCAACTTAGAATTTAGGTTGGACTTAACTCAACCTTACAAACCGGCTTTTCAGGTGAGGATTGCTCTCACGTATTAACTTATATTTGGACCTTATCTCATCCAATGTGAAACTCTCCACAGAAATAAAATGCAAATAATTTGCAATTTTGTAGTGTGTATCTTGGACAAGTTCTGATATACCAACTTAGAATTTAGGTTGGACCTAATTCATCCTTACAAAATGGCTTTTCAAGTGAGGATTGCTCCCACTTATAAACTTATATTTGGACCTTATCTCATCCAATGTGAAACCCTTTACAGAAATAAAATGCAAATAATTTGCAATTTTGTAGTGTGCATGTGAAAACTAAACATACCTCTCTTCTTGGTAACCCTGCAGGAGTGAGTTTAACATTTGATGACGGTTTTGACAGCGATGATGTTGAACGGTCAACAGGATGGTGGTACTTGCATCTTTCCCCAAATTTACATATGCCGGTTTTCATAAAGAACTACATGGCATATCATTAAATAAAAATGTAAAAGGAAATTCGATAATGGCTTGAATGTAGAGTTAAGCAAATAATATAAGCTTGCATAATAAACAGATAGATTGCCAAGAAGAAACATAGCCCCTGGTTCCCAACATTTTTCACCTAATACTAAATTGACCCGAGCAGAGCAGTAAAAGGAACACATGCAAGGCACGCCTAATAGATATTGGTTGATGAAGTATAATGATATCACTGGAACAAAAGGAAAGTACATACATCACATTCAATCTGTCCAGGGCGCTGAGGATAGATACTCTCTGTCATTCCCACCTGAGCCTGCAAAACAAATAGCCATATGAGATGCATTAGACTTTAAGTATGTTCATTGTATGATATGTCTTGGAAACAAATTTAAAGTAACATAAGAATGGAAACTTTTCTAAGCTGATAACATTCTCACTAAGTAAAGCAACTGCAAAAGTAGTAAACTTAAAAAACAACAACTTTGAGGTCACGCGTAAGTTACGTTTAAGCCTCTGAAACATTTGTTTGTTCTAAATAACCACTCCCATACCCCACAAGAATGAGCAGCAAATGTTTGTTTACATTATTTGCAATTAGCACCAGTATATTCTGAGATTAAGTACAGTAACAACTTCCACATTACCATTGGATTTGAAAGCCTTGGATCAAAAGCTTGATAAAAAGATGCAGCTGGATTAATAGCTCCAATGTTAAGATTAGTAGCAGCTGAGGATGTCAAAACAGATGGGGCCAATGCCGACATAGCAGGATTAATTGCTGCACCAAAGTAAAAACATGTGACATGATAGTTTAGGAAACATGAAAAAGTGTTAACATCCAACGCCATACAACATACCATTCATGTCTGGATGATTGTAGCGGCAACTGGCACCGAACTTGCAACTGATTAATATACAAACAGGTAAAGAATAGTAAGGACATTTAACCCATAAAATACTTCTATTAACAACTTAAGCATTAACCAATTAAACAGAAATTAGTATTTCCACTTCAAGAAAAAGAACCATCAATATTTACCTTCCAGTTTTCATGTAGAATGGACAATCCACTCCCCCCTGTTAGCAGAGATTTATACAGTGGAAATCAATGCTTAGGCAATGTTGATGTTATGTGTTTTAGCTATTATGCAACAGAGAATTAACACCAAGGAATTTAAGAGAAAACAAATACCTGTCTCACGGGAAGCCCTTTGCTATTATGCAACAGCGGAGAAATAAGAGGCTTAGTTGGCTGTGCATCTCCTATTGCCCCGTCAAACACAGAAGAATTTGTTTGTGTCTGCTCAGTGGTACGGCTCAATTCATCAGAGGACTGAATCTGGATATCCTTGGGGTGATGGAATTTGCATTCAACACCATATTTACATTTTCCAGTTTTCAAGTAGAACTGTATAAATATACAAAAGTAAGCCATATATAAATCATGCCTCAAGTATAAGAACAGAGCTAGCAACACACTCCACTGTTACACTCTTCTATTGGTTGAAATTCAAATGGATTCTACTAAATCATATGAATTTCAACCAATAAAAGAGTGTGTTGCTAGCGAATTGAAGATAAATATCTAACCGCACAAGGGGGCTCTAGTGGCCTCTCGGGTAAGCCAGAAACATCGGCCTTTTCAGATGGAACATTTGGGTGATTAAATTTGCATTTTGAACCAAACTTGCATTTTTGAGTTTTCAGAAAGAACTGCATTATATTTGACCCAAAATGAATTAGAAATGATCAAATGAATCTGAAGGAAAAAGAACATTGTAAACTCTACTCACTGGACAATCTGGCTCTCCAGGTCTCTCGGGAAGAGTTTCACTTGGAACATTATTTGGAACCTAAATCAGTTAAGAATAAACAATGTGTATCATAACAAATCAGTAAACCCATTTTCTATAGAAGAATTCAAATTTCTAAGTGATTATAGTTCACATTTTGTGACCGAAACCAATTGGCAGAAGACACATATCAGGAAAAATACGAATGACAAGAAACACGGGTAACAATTTAGCTAATTTATGAATTAATTGGAACACAGTTATCCTAGCATAAGATTTAACAAAACCTCTATACACATCCTAAATTTGATTGGGCATTGCATACTACTAGAACAAAAATATATTGACAAGTTTCATAAAATATTATTCTTATAAAGTTAGTTGACTTAACTTCAAATTGATAGGATATATGCTGAGTTACTTAACTTCAAATTAGTGAAATAGTTGTAAGCAATCATGTGACACCATAAAGAAACAGCTTCATTAATATAAAAAGCTCTATTGAAATTTGAAAGCGAAGAAATAAAAAAGAGAGTAGCATTTTGACAGAATTTAAATAGTATCACTCGCAGCTCCTAAGTCATCAGCTCTTATTCCAATTGACAGAAACCCGGAAATCAGAATATGTTCTGCTGAATTTAGAAATATAAAGATCCTTCACTACCACTGATAGTACTGAATGAGACAGGTTTCTAAATACCCCTCACGCTCTGTGAAAGAAGAAGGAAACAGAATACAGTGAAAGAAAGAAGATAAGGCTAGAAAATGCAGCACTCTAAAAAACTGTAACGTCCTTTCCCATAATAAGAGGATCCCCTATCAAAACCTAAGAATTACTGAAAATATGTTGGGAAATTAAATTGTTTTACACTTGCAAGAGATATTTCCTTCACAATCGGCATGCGCAGTCAATTTCTACAAGCTCTGTATAAGTACTAGGATGATGTATATTAAACTTCACAATATACATTCTTTCGGTGGAAAGATGGTGTTCCCCAGAAGCAAGAACCATGATTTGACAGGTCAAATGCAACAGAAGTATACTAAACTAAACCATGTAGTGATAAGGTGGTTCAAGGGGAGGAATATAAGGGCTATGGATAAGAAGGAATGTGGGTTCAACTCCCCCCACTAGCATTTCTACAACTAATTCATATTCTGTAATTAAAAAAAAAAAAAAAACCTTGGGCTAGCAGTAAATTGATGTGGGTAAAAAAGATATTCCAAGAATAGAAAACTTGAGGAAGTAATACAGAATGTGATAACCAAAATGCCTTGCACATTGCATCTAATTTAGTTTTTAATGAGAGGATCTAACATAAAGCAGACTGCCATTTTATAGAAGAGTAGGTCTGGTCAAAAATTGATTTCTGGCAAAAAATTTATATGCTCCATCTTGGGGCAAAACGTTGAGATACTATAGTTAGTTAGTTGTTTTCAATATTACTAGTTTGTATGTTTTTGTACTACAGATACTATTGTACTAGACATGGCTGTGCTACTCTTTATTCGATTATAATTCATTAATACCTCTACAGTTTTGGGAAATGATATTCACAGAAATCAAGGGTTTTACTATGAATATACATATAAAAATGTTAAGAAATAGAATTGGTCAAACTAGTATATAAATATAGAATAATAAATTCATGTTGCAATAACCAGTAGTAAATGTACTATAAAATAAAAATATAATTTTGATAGGCAATAATAATAATAATAATAATAATAATAATAATAATAATAATAATAATAATAATAAGAATAGTAGTAATAATAATAATAATAATAATAATAATAATAATAATAATAATAATAATAATAGTAATAATAATAATAATAATAGTCACCTCTTTCCAATATGGGATTCCACCATCAGGAACCCAAATAGGATGATCAAACTTGCAGCTCTCTCCGAATTTACAGGTTCTTGTTAGCATATAGTGGGCACAATCCCTCTCTCCTGGCCTGTGAGGATAAATAGGCAGAGTGCTTCCGGTTTCGTATCTAGGGCGCTTGGGCAGTGAGTTTGTAGTGTACCAAGCTTCGTTTTGCCCAATTGTACTCAAAATAGTTGGATGGTAGAGCGCTATAGTACATAATAGAAGTAATATATACAGGGAAACCAAAGCAAATGTATAATGTTACTTTATAAGTTTAACTAAGAAAATAATTTTGACAAAGAGCATAAGCTTAGTAACTATGAAGAATGTGTTTCATTTAAAAACTGAGATTACTAAAGTTCATTTCACAATTATATGAAAATAATGTATATAAATATGGTGTATAAACAAACATAAGCTAGAAAATATGTAAAATAGCAAGACGGTGCATTCAAAAGGTGAAATTCATTTGATTAGTAAGTAACGAAAAATAAGAAGGCAACTCTAGAAGTGTTCTTTTTCTGCCTCTATTGCTGTCATAGTTCACAACTTGTCATGAAATTTAAATCACCTCACCACACACCTTCTATGGGTATATCTATCTATATCTTTGGCTCTCTGCTAATGTTCTACACCGGCAACAATTAGAGCTATAGAGTAGCAAAATTAGAAGAGAATATACCATATATAGGAAGCATTTATAACCTTAGAACACTAACAAGTTGAGGATAGTTGAATTTAAAACAAGATCTAACTCCAAAAGAGGGGATGGATGGAAGGAAGAAAGAAACTAACTAACCGTCAGAAGAGCGTTTAAGGTCAAGTGGAGCAGAGGCAACATTAGCGGCGGTGAAAGCGGCAGCCCAAGGGTTAGAGTGAGAAAAGAAGTTAGCGGTAGAAGAAACACCAGGAGGAGCAATGTCGACGGCGGCGGCGGCGGCGGCAGCTTCGGCGGTGCGGCGATAGTGAGCGAGGAACATAGTGTCCGGGTTGTAAAGTCGGGTCGGGGATGTGGAGGGGGCTCCGGATACAGTGTAGTTTGTAGGGCTGTAAGAAGCGTAGATGCGATTATCCATATTTTAATTTCAAGTTCAAGAAGAATGAGAAAAGGATGTGAGTGTCACGCGATATAGGTTCGGTTCGTATCTGTTGAGTCAAGACTCATCGGAGAAACATGAGAATGATTGAAGCATATGATAGAATGCATTTTTTATCTTAGTTTTTTTTATTAGTGGTCCTGGATTTTAATTTTTTATTCCAATTTCGTAAAAAGGGATTTTATTTTATTTTAATGAACTATTAATTGAAGCATACTAATCAATCACTCCAATTTTGTTAAAAGTATAAAGTTTTAATTGAAGTAGGCTAAACTGTCAAAAAAAAAAAAATTGAAGTAGGCTAATCACTTCAGTTTCTCCCTTTTCATTATAAACTTTTTAATTTCTTAAGTTTATTGCATGTGTTTGAACTATATCTTTCTGCATTTTTTTTAAAATATTTCAAAAGAAATATTAGATTAATTTTGTATGAAAGTTATATATTCAAAATTAAAGAGTTAAATATGTTTTTAGTTCCCATAAAAATTTTAAAAATAGCAGGGACTAAAACTTCATGTATAAAAATTTTATAGAGATTAAAATATATTTTTTTAATAGGAACTAAAAATGAAATTTGAGATATTTATAGGAACAAAAAACATACTTAACCAAAAATCAAAATATGGTGTTAGCTTTGATTTTAATTGTTTCCCATGTAACCACATATATTTTTTATTTAAAGAAAATCAAATAAATCTAAATCACAATTAAATAATTATGAAAATTTAAATAAGTTGTTATGTGCTGATGATAGATCAAATAACGAGAGACCTATAATCATCTGTTCAAAGTTATAAGAGAAATTTCAATCTACCTCTTGATACTCTTAGGCACCTAGCGCAATTTCATTTATGTCCCCTGATTCTAGAGATACATATCAGGAAGCACATTTTTTTTTGCCAAAATTTGGTTTTTTTCGGGAACTACAGCTACGAAAGTATTTTAAACTAGTAAATGTTGGGAAGGAAATCATAATAATTCAGTTCAGGGAATCTTCCGTAGCTACATCTACGAAACGTCTTAGCACCATAATATTTCGTAGATATAGCTCTGGGACTTTTTGCTATATTTGGAACCAACATGATCACTCCCCAATTGTTATTTTTCTTCTTCAACACTCACCTTCACCAACCTAAAAAACCCTACTTCATTAATATCATTTTTCACTCCAAAGCTTCAAATTTTTAGTCCAACAAATCAAAGGGAGAAAGAGAAGACTGAATTTCAGGTAAAGATTCATCTTTGTCCATTACATTGTTCACATTAATCATGAAGTTTTTTTTAAAAAAAAGGTAACATTGCTTCCGTAGGTATAGCTCCAGAACGTGTTGAAGATGAACCCGTTTCGTAGGTACATCTCCGAAACATGTCTGTGTTGTTTTTTTTACAACAGTTTTGTAATTTTGTGTTATTTTTGTTATTGTTTACAAATAGGTATGGTGCACCCTGATAATATCTCAAAAGAATTAGTTTCTACATACGATGTTTCTCCGAATGTTCAAGGGGTTGTCGTAAAGGCAGTAGATATCGACGGTGACTTCAATAACAAGGAAGGGTTTGATGATTGTGATAGCATGCTCACATGGATTCGTAGGACTGCAACTAGACTTGGATTTGGTGTGGTCATAGGAAAATCAGATAATAGTTCGGAAAGAAGAAACACTTTTGTAACAATGTTGTGCGAAAGAAGCGGGAACCATACTCCTCTAAGGAAGTTTAAAAGAGACGACACGAGTAGTAGAAAATGTGAGTGTCTTAATAAAATTTGTGGTTATATGTTGGCTACCAAAAAGTGGAAATATTTAGTGTTATTTGTGATTTGCATATCCATGATTTGTGTTCAAAGTTACAAGGTCATCCTAGTGTATGTCGGCTTAAACCGGAAGAGAAGACATGTATTAGTGACATGATCTTAAATCTTGTCCAACCGAACAAATATACATGCCACATTGAAACGCAAGGAACCTGACAATGTATCAAATATAAGGCAAGAGTACAGCATCTGGTACCGCACTAACAAGGCGATTAGGAGAGATAGAAGTGAGATGCAACAACTGTTGTAATTGTTGGATGATAACAGTTACGTGTCCCGATGCAGAACTTGCAAAGACGGAGTTACGGCCCGAGATATTTTTTAGACTCTTCCGAATTTGATAAAGTTGTTCACCATGTTCTCGATAGTGCTCATTCTCGATTCTACATACAAGACCAATAAGTATAGACTTCCATTATTGCATTAAGATTGGGACTCCGTAAATCTCATGATTAAAAACCAACATAATGGGATACAAACCACATCTGGTCAGAGTATTACGATGTTGGAACATTGATTTAAGGACAACATTCTTTATTCTTGATTGGTCGGCAATATGTCTCGGCCCGGGTTGAACAATATTTTTCACGAGGCAAAATAAGGTGATATTGTAGGTTCCGATAGCGCAAAATGTGGTTGCACTATTTCGAGAACATATGGTCTCCCGTGTGCTTGTGTTATTGCTAAAAAGATGAAACTTGGTAAGCCAAT
Organism: Vicia villosa; assembly: GCF_029867415.1. Classification (NCBI taxonomy): domain Eukaryota; kingdom Viridiplantae; phylum Streptophyta; class Magnoliopsida; order Fabales; family Fabaceae; genus Vicia; species Vicia villosa. Next base: position 3,685,087 of record NC_081186.1, read on the forward strand.
AAGAATGGACAAAGTTATCCCTCATTGCAAAAGACTTAGTTTTGATGATGATGGTTGCAAGGAAGGAGGTAAAGCGAATATTTCTATTTCTACCAAATTGGAAGCGATACAAGAGATATTTTTGAAGGCCGATGACAACATGAAACTCCACATTAAAGAATAATTGAGGAAGATTGGATATCCCGAAACAACTGACATGAAACTATCTTCTCAACCGGTAAAGACAAAGGGTGCTCCAAAGAAAATGAAGCCTACACCGAGTGACAACTTGACTACACAGTATCCTTCTTATTGTGAGCACGTTGATAAAAATTTTCCCGACTCACCGACTCCTAAATCTCAAAAAAGTTCCATGAAAGGGGCTCGCATAAGCAAACCGCCTCTGACACCAATTCCACCGAAAATTCCATTCATCGGGCTATTGACAGGTAATATTTAAATTTCTATTGAAATCATCAATATAATGCCGATTTTAATTTATGAATGTTGTTTTTACCATTGCAATGTTGATTTTCTTGTTTTCTGGGTTTATTCCGTAAATATATATACGAACAAACTCCGTAGATTCACTTACGGAAAGTTTTCACGCTGAATAAAAAAATGTGCATCCAGGGATACACCTCCGGAAGCAGAGGGGTAATTTTGGAAAGGCACGTGGTTCCTAAGAACACGAAGCGGTGGGGGTAAGAGTTTCTCAAGTTATAAAGTGATGAAAGTATTCCTGCATTCCTTATAACAACAGAACCTTCTTGGAGCACAAGTTAAAAAGATTTTGCCTTTGATATGTAGACCTTAACTTGTTCTGTTTACTTAAAAATTTTAGGAGAATATAATTTTCTTTTTACACGTATGATTCTCCCCCTTTTTGTCATAATAAAAAAGAAATGATGCTTAATGAAAATGTATGAGTTTAGTCAGGTAGGACCATTATAGGCAAATGATAAAGAGAAAATATTCATTGATTAGAAGAACATGATAGAATACAGACTCAAGATACATAGACTCCTAGTAGATGGGTTCATAATATCCTCCATGAAAGAAGAAACGGTCACAGCACTCTGCATGCAGTACTTCCCTCTTGTTCGGAAGTTCTGACGTACGGAGAGTGTTCACGATTCTTGCAGATTCAAAACATGCTGACAGGAATCTTCTATAGGGAATGAAGAATTCTTGTCCACATTTGAAGGCTATTAGATACTCTCTAATGTGTCCAAAGATAATTGCAGCAAGATTTATCGGTTTACCCGATTCCTGTAACACCCGTATAATTTTAATATTAATTTAATTTGGAATATTGAATTAATAATTAGAATTATTAAGGATTTTGTGAAAATAATGGTTTATGGCATTTGAGCCATGTGAGAAATAGTAAAAGAGGGAGTGTGATATAGGAAGGACCTTTACTAATTTTATTATTATTTTCATAAAATAATTAGAATTGGGAAGGAAAGAATAGAGCGTGAAAATAGAGAAGTTGGAACACGAAGAAAGTGAAAGAAGAACAAAGAGGAAGAGACCAAAGATCAAAAATTTTGCTAAGGTAAGGGGGACTCTTTCAATTATCATCTCTTATTGTAATTATAGATGAATAGTGTGTGAATAGTTGTGTTGTTGAGTCAATTCTGTTTGTATGTCAGAGTTAGGTTTTGGGTTCTAAGAATTGGTTTAGATTTTGGGATTTTGATGTGTAGATTGATATGTGATGATAGATTAATCTGTATTGAATGAATCCTGTGAATGAAAACGTAGAATTGGACTGTTTTAGACTCAAAATCGTGAACTGGTATGAGTAAAAACGAGTGAGAATTGGACTGTTACGTAAACTGCAGAATTCTGGGCATTTTCTGATTTTTCGCGTATGGAACAGTGTCATACGCGTATGGGATGGAGTCATACGCGTATGAGGGACATTCCCCAAGGGTTATACGCGTATGATACGTTGTTGCCCTGTCCCAAAATACACTGTACTGGCTATTTGCGTATGAGGAACGTATGAGGATGCTCATACGCGTATGGGAATTTTTCAAGAGGAAATTGATTCTGGTGATACGCGTATGGCAGGGTTGATACGCGTATGAGGTTGTTTTTAGGCCATTTTGACTCTGATGAAATGCGTATAGTACGCGTATGAGGAATGGTGATATGCATATGGACGCGTATGGTCTTGATGATACGCGTATGGCTTTTGTATGTGAAATTTCTGTTTTGTGATTTTTCTGGAAAGTTCTATGATGCATAATTTTCGATCTGTAGGCCTGTTTTGTGTACTGTTTGAGAATGAGTAAACCTTGTGATGTGATTTTGTGGTTTACTGATAATTGATTGTAATGAATGATGTTAATGTATATATGAACATGCTTAATAATGATGATGATGATGATGATGATGAAATGAGTATACATGATGCGACTCATAGAATGGAGATGATGAAAGTATGTTATATATATATATATATATATATATATATATATATATTTGCATGCATTCATGAACATTGATGAGGGCTGAATCCTAGAAGATGAGAGGATTCAGTGAATGGCAGAATTCCCATTGTGTGGAATTTGTGCTGGCAGGGCCGTATCTGGATGATGATAGATCGGTCGGTGGGTGATTCCCATTGATGATGTTGGTACCACATGCATAGAGTCAGTTGCATTCATTTGCATGGATTTGATAACATGACTATATGTATGCTCTTGTATTGTTTTGGTGGTATGTGTTTGTATGTTGATGAATGATCTGGATATAGATGAGTTGGGTGAATAATATAACTATTGATGTACAGTTATTTATAATGCAATAATATTTGTTAATTGCGAATGAGACTCACCCTTACATTATATTTTTCAGATTGAGGATAGCGGCTCCGACTCGGTGAGGTTTAGCTCATGGGTCAATGTGTCGGTTAGCGTCGGGTCATGCTCTGATAGGTGTAACACTGGGGAACGTTGTTTTAAGTTCATGACATTAACTCTGTTTTGTTTATTTTATTTGAGAATTAAAACATTGATGATGTAATGCTAGTTGATGATTCATTCCGCTGTGTAAAACATGAGATAGTTTATTTATGAGTTATGTTAAGATGTCCTTCAGTGAATGCATGACTTATGACCGATGCGTTTTATTTTGTTTATTAATTGTGACGCCCTTGTGCATGTTACTCTGATTTATTTTGTTTAATTGCCGCGGGGTTTTGAAGGGTGTTACAATAGTGGTATCAGAGCATAGTTGGTCGTTGTGACCAGAGTTTTGGTGTCAGTCCTTTCTGTGTATGCGACTAATACGAGTTATTTGTCGATACTTTTGTTCTGATTGAATTGTGTGTGATTTAAGCAGAGCAATGGCTGGAAGAGATGGAAGAAATGATGATGCTATCGCTGAGGCTCTGGGCATGATTGCCGGTGTGCTTGGAGGAGGAGCTGTAGGAGCAGGGATTGGTGCTGATAGGCAAATGGGGAATTTTCAGAGGAACAATCCTCCATTGTTAAAAGGCACACATGATCCTGAGGGTGCTCAGAAATGGCTCAAAGAGATCGAGAGAATTTTCAGAGTTATCGATTGTGCTAAGAATCTCAAGGTGAGGTATGGCACACACATGTTGTCTGAAGAGGCTGATGACTGGTGGATGTCGACCAGAGCTGAACTAGATGCTGATGGTATAGAGATCACTTGGGCTATATTCAAGAGGGAATTTTTGAGAAGGTATTTCCCTGAAGATGTTAGGGGCAGAAAGGAAGTGGAATTCCTGGAACTGGTCCAAGGTAATATGACGGTACCAGAATATGCTGCAAAGTTTGTGGAACTGGCGAAGTACTATGTGCACTACAACAATGATGAAACCAGTGAGTTCTTAAAATATGTCAAATTTGAGAATGGCCTTTGTGATGAGATCAAGCAGGGTATCAGGTACCAGAGGATTCGGAGGTTTGTTGACTTGGTGGATTGTAGCAGGATTTTCGAGGAAGATAACATCAAGCTGAAGTCATCTCACTCTCGCGAGTTAGTTGACAGAAAGGGAAAGAAACATATGGACAGAGGTAAGCCATATGGTAGAGGTAAACCTGCTGATTGGAAGAAACCCAGTGGGGGAGATTCCAGTGCTCGTATCAGATGTTATAATTGTGGTGAGATGGGACATCGTAGGAACGAGTGTAAGAATGATCAGAAGAAGTGTTACAAGTGTGACCAAGTGGGTCATATTGCTGTTGATTGTAAGAAGAAGGTTGTGACTTGTTACAACTGTGGTGAAGAAGGTCACATTAGTCCGAATTGCACCAAGCCAAAGAAGAACCAATCAGGAGGAAAGGTTTTTGCTTTGACCGGGTCAGAGACTACTCCAGAGGACAGATTGATTAAAGGTACGTGTTTCATTCGTGGCACACCTTTAGTTGCGATTATTGATACCGGAGCAACGCATTCTTTTATTTCTTTGGATTGTGCTGAGAGGTTGAATCTAGAGATATCTGATATAAATGGAAATATGGTTTTTGACACTCCTGCGTCGGGTTCAGTAACTACTTCGTCTGCATGCTTGAATTGTCCGGTTGACATTTTTGGTAGAGAATTCGGGATGGACTTAGTGTGCCTTCCGTTGAAACAACTTGATGTAATCCTGGGAATGAACTGGTTGGAATTCAACCAGGTTCATATCAACTGTTTTGCGAAGACGGTAATTTTTCCTGAAGAGGTTAGTTCTGATGATCTGGAAATGACAGCTAGGTAGGTGAATGAAGTTATCGGAGATGGTGCAACAGTGTTTATGTTGTTCGCATTGATGAACGTGAAGGAAAGAGTGGCAAGCAGCGAATTACCTGTGGTATGTGAGTTTCCAGAAGTTTTTCCAGAAGATGTGAATGAATTACCACCGGAAAGAGAAGTAGAGTTTTCTATTGATTTGGTTCCGGGAACTAGTCCAGTGTCGATGGCACTGTATCGTATGTCGCCGTCTGAGTTGGGTGAACTGAAGAAACAGTTAGAAGAATTGCTTGAGAAGAAATTCATTCGTCCTAGTGTTTCTCCGTGGGGTGCGCCTGTGTTGCTAGTGAAGAAGAAAGAGGGTTCAATGAGACTGTGTGTAGATTACAAACAATTGAACAAAGTTACTATCAAGAATCGGTATCCATTGCCGAGGATTGATGATTTGATGGATCAACTGGTTGGAACATGTGTATTTATTAAGATTGATCTGAGGTCTGGGTATCACCAAATTCGTGTGAAAGATGACGATATTCAGAAGACTGCTTTTAGGACAAGGTATGGACATTACGAGTATTCGGTAATGCCGTTTGGAGTGACTAATGCACCTGGTGTTTTCATGGAGTATATGAACAGGATCTTTCATCCCTATCTCGATAGGTTCGTGGTGGTGTTTATAGATGATATCCTGGTATATTCTAAGAATGATGAAGAACACGCGGAACATCTCAGAACTGTGTTAGAACTGTTAAAAGAGAAGCAACTTTTTGCCAAACTGTCGAAGTGCGAATTCTGGTTAGAAGAAGTCAGTTTTCTTGGACATGTGATTTCTAAGCATGGCATTGCTGTTGATCCTAGAAAGATAGAAGCTGTATCTCAATGGGAAGCTCCGAAGTCAGTGTCAGAGATTCGTAGTTTTCTTGGTCTTGCAGGTTACTACCGAAAGTTCATTGAAGGATTTTCAAAGTTAGCATTGTCGTTAACTAAATTAACCAGGAAGGGCCAGGCCTTTATTTGGGATGCAAAATGTGAAGAAGGGTTCCAAGAGCTGAAGAAGAGGTTGACTAGTGCTCCTATTTTGATTTTGCCAAATCCGACAGAATCATTTGTGGTTTATTGTGATGCTTCGTTGATGGGTCTGGGTGGTGTATTGATGCAAAATCAACAAGTAGTTGCTTATGCGTCGAGACAACTCAAAGTACATGAAAGGAATTATCCGACTCATGATTTAGAGTTAGTAGCTGTGGTTTTTGTTTTGAAGTTGTGGCGACACTATTTGTATGGTTCGAGATTTGAGGTGTTCAGTGATCATAAGAGCCTGAAGTATCTCTTTGATCAGAAAGAGCTGAATATGAGGCAGAGGAGGTGGTTAAAATTTCTGAAGGATTATGATTTTGGTTTGGACTACCATCCAGGTAAAGCAAACGTAGTTGCTGATGCATTAAGTAGGAAGACTTTACATATGTCTATGCTTGATCAGTGGTTTTCACACATATATTTACCGTTGTTTTTAAGTATTTTTAAGTTATGTTATTGAGTGTTTTATTTCTTTCTTCGTCATTTTATGCTTTGGTTGTGTATTTTACTGTTTGCAGGCTCAAAGGAATAGATCGAGACAAATCAATGCGAAAAAGTACAAAAAGGGGAGTTTCGAAGGAAGTGAAAAATCAAGCTACATGAGGTCTGACACGACCACCTGTGTCACCTGAAACTGGCCGTGTTAGGATGAAGCGTGGCCAAGAAAATGCAACAGAGATGAAAGTCACGGGGCTGACACGACTCGTGTTAGCAAGTGTGAGATCTGGAAATTTTCAGCATGTTTCTCATTGTGACAGGTGTGTAGTATTTTGATCATAACTAGAGCTTCGTAACTCCGATTGACGCGGTTCCGGTGGCAAAATTTCGCTAACGAAAAGGGCTACAACTTTGATGAAGAACTCAAAGCCAAAATATGAAGTTATGGGCTGACACGGGCCGTGTTACCTGACACGGGCACCCGTGTCAAGAGGCCTGGGAGAAAAAAAATAAGTTTTAAGATGACAGAAGTCTGACACGGGTGCCCGTGTTGGCTGACACGGCCCGTATCAGCATGTGACGCTGATTTTATGATTTTTTCATATTTTTTTCCATGGGTTAAGCTGTGGGGGCATTTTGGGTACTTCCAACTAACCTAAGTGAGTATGCACTATATAGAAGAGTTTTAATGATGAAAAAGGGGACTTTTTGGCCAGGAGAAGACACGATTGAAGATTGGAGAAAACAAGGGTTTGGGAGAGAAGAAGGTCTTCATGAACGGAAGCGATTGAAGATCAACTTTCATCTCAATTCTTGTAATGTATCTATTTTATAATTTGTTTTCTTTGAACAATATGAGTAACTAAACCCTAATGCTAGGGGGTGTCCCTGATTTGATTATGTAATGATTTTGAATTCCTGAGTTCATTAATAGATTTGTTTTCTTATTTAATTTAATTGTACAAGGTTTTTATGCTTTCTTTGTCGGACCAACAAGATTGATTTACGGTTAACAACCAGCTGGACAGCGGTTGTTAAGGTTTTTGTACGATTAGACTATAGTAGATATCACCTAGGACTAGGGATACCCTATAGTTACCGGTTAACTCTTGATAACATAAAGGCTTGATTTCATCATAATTCTCTAAGGACTTAGGAGTTAGGATGAATGTTCAAAGGTTTTCCCACTAAGGACTTAGGGGAAAATAATCTAAAGGACGGTAATTAAAGGTTATGAACTTGTTGAAGAGATCTAAATCCAAGGTTATTACAGGAACAATCACACACTATACCCCTAGCATAATACTCATATTTGTCAAAAAGCCAATTTACTTTTCTGCTTATTTTAATTATTGTTTAGTGACAATTTGCAAACAAAACCCCAATATTAGTTTTTGTTTAATTGATCTATAATTTGAACTCGATATTACTACGCAGTCCTTGAGATCGACATTCGGGGAATTTCCCTATTATTACTACAGAGGCAAAATAGTACACTTGCTATTTTACCGATCAATGCTAATGGTGAAGGAATTGGATTTGATTGAACAATTCAGAGACTTGAGTTTGGTGTGTGAAGGTACTCCTACTAGTGTCAAACTGGGCATGCTAAAACTAACTAGTGGTATTCTTGAAGAAACCGGAGAGGGTCAGAAAGCTGATGTCGAATTGATCGACAAGTTGACTTTGATTAATCAAGGCAAGGGTGGTGAATTCAGAATTGACGAGAATGGTATACTGAGGTTTGGTGACCGAGTTTGTGTTCCTGATATTGCTGAACTCCGAAAACGTATTTTGGAGGAAGGACACCGTAGTGGGTTAAGTATTCATCCTAGTGCTACTAAGATATATCATGATTTGAAAAAGTTGTTTTGGTGGCCTGGAATGAAGAAAGAAATTGCTGAGTTTGTGTATTCTTGTTTGACGTGTCAGAAGTCAAAAATTGAGCATCAGAAACCATCTGGGTTTATGCAACCGATGTTTATTCTTGAGTGGAAGTGGGATAGCATATCGATGGATTTTGTTTCGGGTTTGCCGAGAACTGTAAAGAATTGTGAAGCTATCTGGGTCGTGGTGGACCGGCTGACGAAGTCTGCATATTTTATACCGGTGAGAATGGATTATCCGATGGAAAAGCTGGCTCAATTGTATATTGAGAAGATAGTTAGTCTACATGGTATTCCTTTAAGTATCATGTCAGATAGAGATCCGAAGTTTACGTCTAAGTTCTGGGAAGGTTTGCAGAAAGCTTTGGGTATTAAGCTGAGTTTGAGTTCTGCTTATCATCCGCAGACTGATGGACAGACTGAGAGGAAGATTCAGTCGTTAGAGGATTTTTTGAGGGCTTGTGTGTTGGAAAAAGGAGGTGCTTGGGATAGTTATCTACCTTTGATTGAGTTTACCTACAACAACAGTTATCATTCGAGTATCGGTATGGCTCCGTTTGAGGCTTTGTATGGTAGGAGATTTAGGACGCCGTTATGTTGGTACGAATCTGGTGAGAGTGTTGTGATTGGACCAGAAATTGTACAACAGACTAAAGAGAAGATTAAGATGATTCAGGAGAAGATGAAAGCTTCTCAGAGTCGTCAGAAGAGTTATCATGACAAGAGGAGGAAAACACTTGAGTTTCAAGAGGGAGACCATGTGTTTATGAGAGTTACTCCTATGACAGGTATTGGTCATGCATTGAAGTCAAAAAAGTTGACTCCGCGTTTTATTGGACCATTCCAAATTTTTGAAAGAGTGGGAGAAGTGGCATATCGTATTGCTTTAACGCTGATGCTTGCCAATTTGCATGATGTATTTCATGTGTCTCAGTTGAGGAAATACATTTCGGATCCGTCCCATGTGATCCAAGTAGATGATGTACAGGTGAAAGACAACTTAACAGTTGAGGCTTTACCTGTGAGGATTGAAGATCGAAGGCTGAAGCAATTGCGTGGCAAGGAAATAGCTTTAGTCAGAGTAGCTTGGGGAGGACCAGCTGAAGGAAATGTTACGTGGGAGCTAGAGAGCCAGAGGAAGGATTCTTATCCAGAGCTCTTTACCTAAGGTATGTTTTCGAGGACGAAAACTCTTTTAGTGGGGGAGAGTTGTAACACCCGTATAATTTTAATATTAATTTAATTTGGAATATTGAATTAATAATTAGAATTATTAAGGATTTTGTGAAAATAATGGTTTATGGCATTTGGGCCATGTGAAAAATAGTAAAAGAGGGGGTGTGATATAGGAAGGCCCTTTACTAATTTTATTATTATTTTCATAAAATAATTAGAATTGGGAAGGAAAGAATAGAACGTGAAAATAGAGAAGTTGGAACACGAAGAACGTGAAAGAAGAACAAAGAGGAAAAGACCAAAGATCAAGAATTTGGCTAAGGTAAGGGGGGACTCTTCCAATTATCATCTATTATTGTGATTATAGATGAATAGTGTGTGAATAGTTGTGTTGTTGAGTCAATTCTGTTTGTATGTCAGAGTTAGGTTTTGGGTTCTAAGAATTGGTTTAGATTTTGGGATTTTGATGTGTAGATTGATATGTGATGATAGATTAATCTGTATTGAATGAATCCTGTGAATGAAAACGTAGAATTGGACTATTTTAGACTCAAAATCGTGAACTGGTATGAGTATAAACGAGTGAGAATTGGACTGTTACGTAAACTGCAGAATTCTGGGCATTTTCTGGTTTTTCGCGTATGGAACAGTGTCATACGCATATGGGATGGAGTCATACGCGTATGAGGGACATTCCCCAAAGGCTATACGCGTATGATACACTGTTGCCCTGTCCTAAAATACACTGTACTGGCTATTTGCGTATGAGGAGCGTATGAGGATGCTCATACGCGTATGGGAATTTTTCAAGAGGAAATTGATTCTGGTGATACGGGTATGGCAGGGTTGATACGTGTATGAGGTTGTTTTTAGACCATTTTGACTCTGATGAAATGCGTATAGTACGCGTATGAGGGATGATGATACGCGTATGGCTTTTGTATGTGAAATTTCTGTTTTGTGATTTTTCTGGAAAGTTCTATGATGCGTAACTTTCGATCTGTAGGCCTGTTTTGTGTACTGTTTGAGAATGAGTAAACCTTGTGATGTGATTTTGTGGTTTACTGATAATTGATTGTAATGAATGATGTTAATATATATATGAACATGCTTAATAATGATGATGATGATGAAATGAGTATAAATGATGCTACTCATAGAATGGAGATGATGAAAGTATGTTATATATATATATATATATATATATATATATATATATATATATATATATATATATATATATATATATATATATATATTTGCATGCATTCATAAACATTGATGAGGGCTGAATCCTAGATGATGAGAGGATTCAGTGAATGGCAGAATTCCCATTGTGTCGAATTTGTGCTGGCAGGGCCATATCTGGATGATGATAGATCGGTCGGTGGGTGATTCCCATTTATGATGTTGGTAACACATGCATAGAGTTAGTTGCATTCATTTGCATGGATTTGATAACATGACTATATGTATGCTCTTGTATTGTTTTGGTGGTATGTGTTTGTATGTTGATGGATGATCTGGAAATAGATGAGTTGGGTGAATAATATAACTACCGATGTACTGTTATTTATAATGCAATAATATTTATTAATTGCGAATGAGACTCACCCTTACATTATATTTTTCAGATTGAGGATAGCGGCTCCGACTCGGTGAGGTTTAGCTCATGGGTCAATGTGTCGGTTAGCGTCGGGTCATGCTCTGAAAGGTGTAACACTGGGGAACGTTGTTTTAAGTTCATGACATTAACTCTGTTTTGTTTATTTTGTTTGAGAATTAAAGCATTGATGATGTAATGCTAGTTGATGATTCATTCCGCTGTGTAAAACATGAGATAGTTTATTTATGAGTTATGTTAAGATGTCCTTCAGTGAATGCATGACTTATGACCGATGCGTTTTATTTTGTTTATTAATTGTGACGCCCTTGTGCATGTTACTCTGATTTATTTTGTTTAATTGCCATGGGGTTTAGAAGGGTGTTACAATTCCAGGCAATTGATCAAAAAACCTGTCTCTGGCACACAGGAGTTTATGGAATTTTCCTCTAGGAATGAGATTTGAAAGAATCATCCTGAACCAGACTTGTTTGGATGATGAGAGGTAGTAGGGATTGTTTTTTATACGATGAGCGAGTCTGCTCAAATCATTTGGAACGACAAATGCATTGGTATAGTCGAAGACTGAGAGACATGCATCATCGTGCCTGACTGGACAACCAATTACTTCAGCAATGGATGCTTCAAAAATAGTGAAGTGAGTTCCATAAATGGAGGAGGTGATACTGAGGTTATCTTCACTAACACACGCATTGACCCAGAAGTTTTTGATAAGGTTTGGAAGGACAGAACCGTTTAGGATAGAAATGTAAGATTCCCACCCTTACTTATGGCAGAGATTTATGTAGTAGTTGTCTCTTTTAGATAGCCATAGATTTTGTTCTTTTATGACAGTGAGGGAAGTTTGGGACAACATGTTGGAAGGAAGTATTGATGAGAGAACAGAAAACTGATACTAATTGAATGAATAGATGTTAGAAAAGGAAAGCTTTTTATAGAGGTTGATGAGAAGAGAAAACGTTTGGACTAGGTAATCAATGTATGAACTCGCATGCATTATGGAATGAAGAGAATAAGAGAAATATTGCAATGACCAAGGAAATAGTAGCGTTATGATTAAAACATGTTAGGGAAAACGTAGAGAATTAATGCAACAGTTACCAAGACTTATTACTTATTTTGCTTTACACGCGCGCCCTTTCAGATTTTGAACATGTGCTAAATAATCTCAGTTTTACGTGAATTTGCAGTTTTATATGCTGAACTTCTGATGCATCTTAGAAAACAAACTTCTGATCCAGAGGGTCAGATATTTCTAGATCATAACTTTGTAGATAGTTCAACTTGCACTTCAGAATTTAACCATGATTTCATTCAGGACACAAATCCATACTAATGTTCTTTAGAATGAACTTGAATCTATCTTCAGAAAGAGGTTTCGTGAAAATATCATCCCATTGATGGTCTATATCAGTAAAGCTTAAGCTCAATATCCCTTTCTGAATGTAGTCTCTGATGAAATGATACTTAATTTCTATGTGTTTAGCTTTTGAGTGAAGAATAGGATTTTTGGAAAGGCATATTGCAGAAGTGTTATCACAGAAAATGGGGATCTTACGCTCATAGATGTGATAATCTTCTAACTGACTCTTCATCCAGAGCATTTGAGCGCTACATCCTACAACAGAAATATATTCTGCTTCTGTAGTTGATAGTGCAATGATGGCTTGCTTTTTGCTTTACGTTCAATTCTATCTCTAGCAAAATCAGCATCACAGTAACCTACTAAGTTAAAGTTTTTGGATTTTCTGTAACATAATCCAACATTAGTAGTACCTTTCAGATACCTTAGAATTCTCTTGACAGTAGTCAAATGTGATTCTCTAGGATCTGATTGGAATCTTGCACATAAACACACACTAAACAGAATATCAGGCCTAGATGCAGTTAGGTAGAGTAATGATCCAATCACACCTCTAAGGAGCTTCTGATCTACCTTCTTACTTACCTCTTCTTTGCCTAAAATGCAAGTAGGATGCATTGGTGTTTTTGCTTCTTTATTTTCTGATAATTTGAGTTTCTTCAGAAGTTCCTTGACATATTTTGCTTGATGAATGTAAGTCCCTTCAGAAGTTTGGTTTATTTGAATTCCCTGAAAGAATTTCAGTTCACCCATCATGCTCATTTCAAATTCTTCCTGCATAGACTTAGCAAATTCTTTTCCAAGAGAGATATTAGAAGTTCTAAAGATAATATCATCCACATATATTTGACAGATTAAGATATCATTTTTGAATGATTTTCGAAAGAGTGTTGTATCAACTTTCCCTCTTGTGAAACCTTTCTCTAGAAGAAATGAACTAAGTCGTTCATACCAAGCTCTGGGAGCTTGTTTTAAACGATATAAATATTTCTTTAATTTGAAAACATGTTCAGGATAAATAGAATCTTCAAAACCAGGGGGTTGATGAACATACACTTCTTCTTCGATGTAACCATTTAAAAATGCACTTTTAACATCCATTTGATATAGAGTTATGTAAATTGAGTAGCATAAGCAATTAATAATCTAATTGACTCTAACCCGGCGACTGGAGCAAAGGTTTCATTATAGTCAATGCCTTCTTGCTGACTATACCCTTGAGCCACTAGTCGTGCCTTGTTTCTGATGACTTCTCCTTGCTCATTCGTTTTGTTTCTGAACACCCACTTTGTTTCGATAATGTTGAATCCTTTAGGTCTTGGAACTAGATCCCATACATCATTCCTGGTGAATTGATTTAGCTCTTCCTGCATAGCAATGATCCAATCTGTGTCTTGAAGTGCTTCATCTACTGAAGTTGGCTCTATCATTAATACTAATCCAAATAATGAATTTTCATTATTTCGTAGGTATGCTCTAGTTCTTATAGGATCATCTTTCTTTCCCAGGATAACATCTTCCGAATGATGTGTAGTTAGTCTTGGAAATCTTTTCTGAGAGTTTTCTCCAGAGGTTCTCATGTTCTCCATGGTTGATGTGATTTCTGATGTATCTTTGTCTTCTGAGTCATCAGGAATCAAAAGTTGTTCTTCTGTACCTGTAAGATTTTCAGTCTGCTTTGGCTTTTGATGGCCAAGCTTATCATCAAATTTGATATTGATTGATTCTTCAACTATTAATGTCTCTGTGTTATATACTCTGTAGCCTTTTGAGCATTCAGAATATCCAAGCAGAAAACACTTTTGAGCCTTAGAATCAAACTTGTTCAGATGTTCTTTAGTGTTAAGAATAAAACAAGTACAACCAAATGGGTGAAAATATGAAATATTAGGTTTCCTATCCTTCCATAGTTCATAAGGAGTCTTATCAAGAATAGGTCTTATGGACACTTTATTTTGAATATAGCATGTAGTGTTTAATGCTTCTGCCCAGAAGTGCTTAGCCATATTGGCTTCATTGATCATTGTCCTAGCCATTTCTTGTAATGTTCTGTTTTTATGTTCTACAACCCCATTCTGCTGAGGTGTTCTAGGATAGGAGAAGTTATGAGAGATTCCATTTTCTTTGAAGAACTTCTCAAAGAGATGATTCTCAAATCCTTCTCCATGATCACTTCTAACCTTAATGATTTTAGATTCTTTTTCATGTTGTATTTGTTTACAGAAGTCAAAAAATACAGTATGTGTTTCATCTTTATGTTTTAAGAATTTTACCCATGTCCATCTGCTGTAGTCATCTACAATGACTAAACCATATTTCTTACCTCTCATTGATGTTGTTTTCACTAGACCAAATAAATCAATATGTAGAAGTTCTAAAGGTCTTGAAGAAGAAATAACATTTTTAGATTTGAAAGAGGATTTTGAGAACTTTCCCTTCTGACATGCTTCACAAAGAGCATATGAACTTTAAATTGGGCAGTCCTCTTACTAAGTTGAGTTTGTTAAGCTAAGATAATCTCCTCAAGCTAACGTGTCCCAATCTTCTGTGCCAAACCCATTGCTCATCATTTACAGACAGAAGGCAAATCACTTTCTGAGATTTAAGATCAGAAAGATCAATCTTATAAATGTTATTCCTTATTTTACCAGTAAAAAGAATTGATTCGTCTTTGTGACTTACACCCTTGCATGATTTTTGATTAAATACTATATCATAACCATTATCACTGAGTTGACTGATGGACAACAAATTATGAGCTAATCCTTCAACAAGTAAAACATTAGTTATAGAGGGAGAGTTACCATTACCAATAGTTCCTGATCCAATGATCTTTCCCTTTTGGTTCCCTCCAAACCTGACGTCTCTGCCGCATTTAAGTTCCAAGCTTTGGAACATAGACCTTCTTCTCGTCATGTGACACATGAATCCAGAGTCCAGGTATCATGACTGGTGTTTTAACTTTACTACTAAGGGCATCTGCAAAATAGACAATTTTCTTCTTAGGTACCCATATATTTTTGGGTCCTTTGATGTTAGTGTGCTTGAAGCTTTGTCTTAGCTTAGGTCTAGCACAATAGTTTTCAGAGTAGGATGTATATTTAATATTGTGGGTGTGACCAAATTTAAACTGTGTGTGCAAAGGTTTATATTTTAATTCCATGTCATCAACTGATTTTGGTATGTAGGGTTCCTTACCTTGAGGTGTTTCGTAGCCTATTCCATTTCTATTGCTTCTACTAACACCATAAATCATTGAGGCTATTTTTCTTCTGTTTATGCTTTTAACAAGAAATTTTTGAAAACTATCATCATATTCTTTCAGAATATCTGACTTTAAGGTGCTATTAAGGATCTTTGTTTCCTTTTCCTCTATTAGTTGTGTAATGTTATCTTTAAGTTCAAAATTTTCTTGTTTAAGTTTCTTTGTTTCAGTTAACAGTTCAATCTTTAGCCTTTTAAATTTTGTTCTTAATCTATTATGTCTTTCTAAAAGTTCTGATAAGCTTTCTTCAAGCTCTTTTCTAGTAAGTTCAGAAAATACCTCATTTGATTCAGCTTCTGAGTCTGAATCATTTTCTGTGGTGGCCATGTATGCTATGTTGGCATGTTCATCTTCTAAGTTGTATTCGTCCTCAGATGATTCAGAATCATCCCAAGTAGCCATCATGCGTTTCTTCCTTTCAGATCTCTTCTTAGGCCTTTCTTTTTGCAGTTTAGGACATTCACTTTTGAAGTGTCCTGGTTCATTGCATTCATAGCACACATCGCTTCTTCTGCTAGGCCTTATGTATTCAGAGGTTTCTCTTTTATATTCTGGTCTTCTGAAGTTTCTGAACTTCCTTTGCTTGTTCCTCCAAAGTTGATTTACTCTTCTGGATAGAAGAGACTAGGGGTGTTCATGGGTCGGTTTGGGTTGGATTTGGCCAAACCCAAAACCCAAACCATATAGGG
Source organism: Vicia villosa (assembly GCF_029867415.1). Classification (NCBI taxonomy): domain Eukaryota; kingdom Viridiplantae; phylum Streptophyta; class Magnoliopsida; order Fabales; family Fabaceae; genus Vicia; species Vicia villosa. Next base: position 3,701,300 of record NC_081186.1, read on the forward strand.
TACTTCGGTTTGGGTGATGTAAAATAACCACCCATAATTCATTGGGTCGGTTTGGGTATACCCGCTAGTTTTCGGATTGGATTGGGTTGGGTAGTGGGTTACCCAATTGTTTAAACATATTAAATTAATAAATAATAAGTCGTCATTTTTTATTCAAAATTTTCTCCATATTTTTTGTTTTCTTTAAAAAAAAATCATCTAATTTTTTTAACTATTTTTTTTGGCATCATGAAATAAGAAATGATAATATTAAACAATAAAATTCATTATAAGATACTTGCAGACTTGCAGTATGCAACAAACTAAAATTGCTTGACCATATTATCATCAAATAACTAAAAAAAGTAGAACATCCAAAATTAAAATTAACTCCAAAAAGCTAAAAAATAATCCAAACAAGAATCTTAACTTAAAAGTAATAACTAACAACTAAAGAACATTTGCATATTATATTCTTGCAGCTCCTGCTTTCTCAATAATTCACTTAAGTCTTTATCAAGAGAAAGAAAACTATTTTTTCCTAAGCCTTCTTGATAGCACCACACCTTGTATTCAAATTTTGAAACACATTTTCCTGTAACCTGTTGCAACGTCCATTTATTAGATATATATACAAATATTAAAGAATGCACATTAATTTAAGAATAAAAAATTGCTTTAATTGAGAAATGTTTTAAATGTTTTATTAGTACTAGTAGTATCGCTACAATACAAGCAGTCCTGCATTTTTCACTAAGGTAACATTTTTAAGGTACTAATTATGCTTCAATTAATCAGTAGTCTAAAAACTAATAAATATGCATTAGATACTCAACATATAATGAGGAAGTCACCTTTTTCACATCTCTCAGTGCTATTAGGCTTCTGCTGCAAGATCTTCAAGACCACTCAAAATCAGACATTTCTTATGACATAAAAGAAACAATGTTACAATAAAAACAAAAGATGAAATTAAAATCTAAAATTTAAGATATAATTAGTACCTGTATCAATTTCCACCACATCAAATTCTTTGTTCTCATCTAAAACAAATCTTGTGACAGGTTTGATCCAACTTTGTGTACAAATCAAAGCCTCGACTGTTTCAGCTTTCAAAGAACTACGATATGGATCAAGAACATGACCTCCAGTGCTAAAGGCGGACTCAGACGACACGGTGGATATCAGAATGGCTAATATATCCCTAGCCATGATTGAAAGAACAAAGTACTTTGTGCTCTTACTTTTCCACCATTTCAAAAGTTCAAAACCATCATAATCATCTTCAACATCATCTTCTAAGTATCTAACCAACTCACTTGATTTATGTTCACTTTGTCTTCTTTTAACCCTTCTCCGGTGCAAAATATCGATATCTACATTACCTCCAACGCCCATAGTAACAACATCACTTTGAATAGTACTACTGGAGCTAGAGGTTGCATATCTAGAATCAAAACTGACATGATGCAATGACTTATAATGATCAAACAATTTACCTATGAGTTCTTGAAGTTTAACAATTATCTTTTTTCCCTTTTCCTCCCCATACATCCATCCAAAACATAATTCAAGATATTCAACCTTGTATCTAGGATCAAGATAAACTGCTACAAACAATAGATAATTTTTACTCTCATCACTCTAATACTTGTCAAATTTCTGTTTCATAGTCAATGCCATGTTTTTCAACACAACATCTTCACCTTGAATCCATGATGTCAATGCACTATGAATCTTCACCAACTTTCTAAAAAAACAGTTAGCACTTACATGCAAAGAAGAAGAAAAAGTTAGGGTGGCATCATAAAATATCCTCAAAAAATTAATAAACACCCGTGCACGGTTCCAATCATACACACTTGGAGTTCCTTTGACAACCTCAAGTTCAGATACATATGAAGGATCCTCACTCTCTAAGCGATTGAATGCTTCTTCATATTTAGAGGCTATCTCCAACATTAAATAGGTGGAATTCCATCTAGTTGCTACATCAATTATAACCTTTTGTGAGCAAGAAATATTTGCATCTGCCACACACACTTTAAACAATGCCAATCTTGATGGAGATGACTTAACATGCTTGCAAGCAGCCCTTATCTTAATAATGGATGAATCTATAAGAGATAGCCCATCAGACACAATCAAATTTAAGATATGGGCACAACAACGTAAATGCATATACTCTCCATTAAGAAAGGTATTTCCATTCCAAGCACTCATATTTCTAGTCAAATAAGATAAAGCAACATTATTAGGGCTAGCATTATCTACTGTAATTGTGCAAAGTTTTGTAATTCCCCAATCTTTCAAGCATTTTTCTAAGGCTTTACCTATAGTGTCACCCCTATAGTTAGCAATCAACCCAAACCCTATAATCTTCTTTTGTAATTCCCACCCTTCATCAATGAAATGACATGTCACACACATATAATTCATATTCTGAATTGAGGTCCATGTATCTGTGGTCAATGACACCATTTGATGGTTGAGAGACAATAAAGATTTTAAGACCACTTTTTCTTCCTTATACAATTGCATACAATCTCTAGCAACTGTAATACGACTAGGAATTTTCAAGCGAGGTTGAGCACGACTCATAAAACCTTTAAATCCAACACCTTCAACATGTTTAAAGGGAAGCTCATCAATAATGATCATCTTAGCTAGTTCCAATCTACACTCTTCTTGATTGAATTCAACAAGCTTAAAAGATATACTGTTATCACCATCTACTTGCTTCCCAAGTACAATAGTTTTTTGTTTCTTATCCATTACCCTATTTGGATTCTTATGACAAACTTTATAATGTTTATTCAGATTTGTGGTTCCATGCTTGCTACCATTTGAAGCATATGTTAAACCACAGTGAATACACTCTGCTATGTTACCCTTTTTCACAAAATGATCCCAAGCACGAGATCTTCTAGAAGGGTTTTTGACATTACCTACCTCTTGAACTTGTAAGTCTTCATCACCTTGTGAGTTTTCGTCAGAATCAACATCAATTGGAGTTTCCACAACATTTGCAGGAACAAAATCAACATTCATATTCTCCTGCAATAACAACGGTTCCACAATATATCAAACAATAGAAGCACTGCAATCAAAGGGACAACAACACAAAATAAAAATGATGTACTAATGTTATTTCAACAATCACTAAGGAAATAATGATATTTATAATTCTTTTATTGGAAATAATAACATTTTATAAAGTGAATCTAAAAATTAACCAAAAAGTATTGATACATGTTTAGCTTTTTATTCCATCCTTAAGAAGCACATATCAGTATAGTATATGTCAAAAGTTATAGCATCAAAGTTCAAAGCAAAAAAATGAGGTTATGTTTAAAGTCACAAATGAGCTTATGTTAGTTTTACAACTAGATAGAACATCGCCGCAACTTCATCTCAATGCAAAGATTTCTTTAAAATATAAAAAAAATGGGTCACAAGAAAAGGAAAATAAACACATGGTAAAAGAACACTAGAGGAATCTGGAAACGGAAAAATAATAGAGAAAAGAAGTTTACCATTTTTGATTGATGATGCAAAGTGACGATACGACGAGTACGATTTCTTTAAGTGAAATGAAATAGAGTGACAAAGGGAGAGTGAGATTGGGTAATGAAGAGATATGTTGTTACAATACAAGCCATTAGTTCATACTTATACTACATACGTTGGAAGAAGGAGAGGTAAGGTAAGAAACTAATTTAATGTTGTTTTTATTGGTGAGAGAGAAGAAGACGGAACGGAATATCTTTTGGGAAGAAGGCGAGGCAAGAGTCTTTTCATTTTTATTCAGAATTTAATGTGTTTTAATTTTCCCATTTTCAGCGTGTCTTTTAAATTTTCGGGTTTTATGGTTTTTATGGGTTGGGTCCGGGTTTACCCGGAACCCAATTAATTTGAATGGGTTTACCTTTTTGAAAACCATGTTTACCCAATAACCCAATCCAACCCATTTTTTTGGGTCGGTTTGGGTCGGTTTGATTGGATTTGTTGGGTTTACCCAACCCATGAACACCCCTAGAAGAGACAACTCATCTTCTTCCTCTGATCCGGACTCACTTGAGCATTCTTCCTTAGCCTGCAAAACATTAGTTTCAGATTTATTAACGGATTTAAGAGCTATAGACATACCTTTCTTTTGAGGCTCATTTACATCGAGCTCAATCTCATGACTTCTTAGTGCACTAATGAGTTCTTCAAGGGATACTTCATCAAGATTCTTTGCAACTTTGAATGTTGTTGTTAGAACATGAAATGTTCAGATCAATATTTCTAGTTTTGATGATAACATTATATATGAATTTTGTATAAGACAATGTGGTACTCTAATTATTCACGTTTTCCATTTCAGGAAAAGTCTAAGAGAGTATGCACAAAATCAACATTCAGAAGCTCTGACCCAAAATATCTGGATGGCTTCATCAGAACATGGTCTGGAAGACATCAGAATATGGTCTTGGGAAAATCAGAACATGATCTGGAAAGCATTAGAAGATGGCAGTCAGAAGTAAGGCTCTGAAGATCTGATGGTATCACGCTACAAAGCATTTCCAAAGTCTGATGACTGAAGTTATATTCTGCACCAACGCTGAAGACTCTGATATTCAAACGTTATTCTAATAGTCTGAGTCCAGAAGCAAGTACAAGATGAAAAGGCTACAACGTCAAATATGTCTGACTGACAAAAGGAACGTTAGAAGCTACAAAAGGCAAAGTCACCAAAAGCAGTTGAAGCATGGCTCGAGGTAGTTGACAAAAGAGTGAAACATTAAATGCAGCAGTGTACTATTCACACAAAGCATTAAATACTACTCAACGGTTACATTTCTCATTGCCTATATAAGAGAAGTTCTGATGCTGAAGCAGTTAACAACTCTCGCTCCAAGTAGCATTACGCTGCTAAAATGCTATCACACAAAAATAGAAAAGAACTTCATCTTCAACCTCACAACTTGTAATATCTTAGTGAGTGTTAGAACTTAATCTTGAGAGAAAATCACTCGGTGATTATAGCTTATTAAGAAGCATATTAAACTCTTGTAATATTGTTTACTTTTGTAAAAGGAATTTCCTAGAGTGATCAAGTTGTGATCTGTATACTCTAGAAGACTTAGAAGTTGTCTAAGTGGAAAACCATTGTAATCAAGATTGATTAGTGGATTAAATCCTCAGTTGAGGTAAATCACTCTGAAAGGGTTGGACTGGAGTATTTTGATTAACAACGAATCAGGATAAAAATAAATGTGTGCTTTTTTTTTATTTGTCATTTTTAGAAACAACCCTTATTCAATCCCCCCTTTCTAAGTGTTTTTATCTCCTTCAATTGGCATCAGAGCGCCGGTTCTAGGTGCAAATGCTTAACAGTGTTAGACAAAAGATTCAGGAGAAAAACACAAAAATGGTTGATCCAGTTCCAACTCCTACTGAGCAGAATAACAATGGTAACAATGGAAGTAATAGCTTTAATGGATTCAATAGACCACCAGTCTTTGATGGTGAGAACTTTGAATATTGGAAAGATAGACTTGAAAGTTACTTTCTATGCCAAGATGGTGATTTATGGGATCTAGTGTTGGATGGTTACAAACATCCGGTATCTACTCAAGGAGTCAAGCTCACTAGACAGGCTATGAGTGATGATAAAAAAAAAGAGTACAAAAATCACCACAAAGCAAGAACTATATTGTTAAATGCCATTTCACATGCTGAGTATGAGAAGATCACAAATAGAGAAACTGCTCATGACATCTTTGAATCTCTAAAGATGACTCATGAAGGAAATGCACAAGTCAAGGAGACAAAAGCTCTGGCTCTAATCCAGAAGTATGAAACTTTCAGAATGGAAGATGATGAAAACATTGAAGCAATGTTCTCTAGATTCCAGACTCTGACTGCTGGATTAAGAGTTCTTGACAAGGGATACACAAAAGCTTATCATGTTAAGAAGATAATCAGAAGTCTTCCCAGAAGATGGGGACCAATGGTTATGTAACGCCCCGAATTTAATTAATTAGTTAATTAAATTATTTAAGAATTTAATCATTGGATTTAATCGAAGTTCGAGGATCAATCGGAATTGTCAGTATTATTTTGGGAAGCGTATTTGGATTATTAAGTTAAAGTTGGATTTTATTCGGTTAGTCGGAGAATTAATAAAGTTGATTTCGTTGAAGAAATAATATTATTATTAATATTGGACTATTTGTATTTAATTCGAATTTTATCGACGAAGTCGGAATTATTTTATTAAGTTGGCATGGTAATAAATTGGATTAATTTGGTAAAATAAAGTTGAAGTGTTATTTTATTAATGAGCTTAAAAATAACTTTGGATTTAATTTGAGTTGTTGTGAAGTAAGGAGGGGGTATGTAACTTAGGCCCAATTATGTTGGATTTAGAATTGGAAGAAGGAAGAGCTATCATAACACAAAGAAATTCAGGGTTTGGAGGAGAGGTGAAGAAGAGAGTCATGGCGGAAGAGAAAAGCTAGAGGAAGTCCAATTTTCGCAGCAAGTTTCTGCAGTGAGACACCTTAGTAAAACGGACGTTTCTCCCAAACCAACCGTTGGATCGTCGCGGTTCTTGGACAAAATGTTCCAGACTCGTAGAGGTAACTTCTGACCGGAGCGATTTTCGTTTTGATGATTTTAAGTCCGTCTGACAAAGCGATTTCCGAACAGGTTTTTGTTGCGTCTCTGCACGTTGTTAGAAAAGATTTTCGGAGAAAAGATGGAAGCGGCGGCATAAGCTATGGCAACCGGGAGAGTAGAGAAATCTCATATCCAAGGTAAGGGTGGGGTTCTAGCTCTATAAACAGGATTATGATGAATGATATGTGGGGGTTATGGTTGTATGATTGTCTCTGTTTCGTGTGTTGTGATTGTATTGTTGAATGTTGAAATTGATTGACGTCGGTGAATAAGGTTATAAAAGTTCAATCAATGGTGGTGGAAAATTAACCTAGGGTTTATAATTATTATTATTGAGGAATTAGTTGCAGAAAATTGCTAGATGTTGTCAGTAAAGTATTTTTTTGGCACTTTAGAGTTGTAGAGATTATTATAGAATTATTTAGAGTTCTTGGAAACTCTGTCGAGTTATAATTATTAATTATTATAAATTTTCGCGAGTTAAGAGTATAGAATAAGTTAATAAAAATATTTTGTTAGAGTGTTGAATGAGTATGAAATTATTATGATGTTGTTGTATATTAGTTGTTTCGTGCATTATGTTGAATACGATGGGCTGCTATTTTCTTTGGGATTTATCAGTGATGTGTATGTTGCTGTATTTTGTTGTTTTATGCGAAGTTGCAGGATGTTTTAGTGACGATATTTACCACTAATTATTGGTAAATGAATTGGTGATATAGGCTTATGCCTGGCGACGAGGATTTGTTGTTTATGTTGTATGTTGTGTGATGTGCATTATCGAGTTGCATACATTGCATATTTTGGCGACGGCCTGGATTGGCAAATTAGCGATGAAGGCTTATGCCTTGATGCCTCTGTTTAACTGGCAATTGGCGATGGGGGCTGAAGCCCTGGGTACCACATGCATATGCACAGTTGTGTCTCATTTGAAGTGACATGAGTTGATTTTTGCGATGTGAAATGATTTATAGTTTTATGACTGTGAAGTGATAATTTTATATGATTTAATCCTAATATATTATTTATCATACGCTTGTTTATATTGTTGGATATCTCACCCCTTCTGAATGATGTTTCCCTACCATGGGAAATGGACAGGTACTCAAGATAGCGGTGGGAGTTTGAAGTGATCTTATGAAGTCTTTAGTTGCTGTTAGTTCGAGTTGGGTCTTGCTCTGATACGTAGCACTCGGGGGGATGAACGATTGTCTTTTAATTGTTGTTATAACTATAAGTTGTTAACTTTTAAGTGGAATTTATGAAGTAATATGATGTTGGTGAAGTTGTTTTAGTTTAATAAAAATATTATGCGAAGTGAAGTTGAATAATTGATATTATTATTATTAATAAAAGTTGTTTTTATTTTTTAAAAGAGTAAACAGGTTTTATCGGGTCATCCGAGTTATGTGTTATGTATCTATGATATATGTGATTAAGTTGTTTGTTGTTTTACGTTGAATGTGACATCCCAATTGTATGTTGAATTTCCGCACTCTGATTTTATTAAATATTCGTTGGGTAGATTTGGGGTGTTACAGGTTACAACATTCAAGATTGCAAAGAACTTGAATGAAGTATCTCTTGAGGAGCTTATAAGTGCTCCGAGGAGTCATGAGATTGAGCTATATGCAAATGAGCCTCAGAAGAAAGGTAAGTTGTCATACCCGAAAATTTTCCTATCATATTTCAATATATCTTGACTCATATGATCTTCATTTAATCAAGCATATGCAAGAATTGGGCACACCTACCTATCTCCTAAACAATCAACCCACAACTAGGGTTTTGATTCTCTCAAAGTAAAATCAAGTTCTAAGACCTCAAGGATCCCATGGACTCTCATATGCTTCAAAGGGTCCTCATGCCAAGTTTCAAGCTCTGATTCATAAGATTGCTCAGTCAACTGTTCAAATGGTCAATAGTCGACCAATTTGACCTAAAAGTCAACTATGGTCAAATCACAGTCAAAACTCCTGATTTTTGGTCAACATCAATATTTTGAAGTCACATTCATCATTTGATCAAGGTTTGATCATGATTCATCAAGAAGAGCTTAGAAATCATCAAAAGTCCAAGTTGCTAATTTAGGGTTTCTAGGAGAAAGTCAACCTAACTTTGACCGATCATATCTCTCTCATACTTTATCAGAAATTCCCCAATCAAATCCTATTCTCAAGGAAATTTCATTCTCTACAACTTTGATGTTGGGCTCAAGTTCAAGAAATGCTTCCACATAAGAGATATAAGTCAAAACATTATAGGTCCTTCTAGAAGCTCACAAAAAGCTGTTTTTGTCAGGAGCAATATCATCAAGATAAAATCTCCAAATGAAAAATATGTTCCAAAGTGGCTTGTAGAGGACATCTTGAGATTTCCAAAAAGTACTAGAACATATTTATATGACAAATATTGAATGAGTTATGGTATGCACAAGTTGGGCGAAATTTGGAAAATGGATGAAACCCTAATTGGTGATTTTCACACTTTTGAGTAATGGGCCTGTAATCTTGAGTTATCCACGTGATATTAAGCTTATTAAGAGCCCATGAATCAACTCCCATTTATTTTATGGTTTTATTTCAATTATTTTTGATTTTATTCATTTAAAATCAATGAAAAACCAAATAAAATCATAATTAAATGAAAGAATATATCATGAATCAATTTCCATCCATTTATTCAGATCCAAACCTAATCAAAGGGATCCAAATTCGTGCTAGCATGATTATGGAGAGAGATTGATCAAAAAAGGAAAGAATATATGATTTTTTTCAATCAAAATTCATTCTTCTCAATAACATGATATATTCCCTAAACTATTGACCTAATTCATCACACTATATATATCTAACACATGCAAACCCTAAGGAGGACGAAAAATTGGAGGAGAGAGCAAGGTTTCAAGGTTCCAAAATTTGGCAAGAATAGTGCAATTTTCGTATTCTTCTTCCAAGCCATCTCAAGGCCAAATAATTCCTCCATTCCACTCACAAGGTAGTAAATAGTAAGTTCACACGTTTCATAACATGTAATAACACTTAAAACTCATACTTCACACTCTCCATATGCATGTGTATTTGGTGATATTCGTATCTCCCAAATAATTATGATTTCATGTGATCTCATTGTTTTCTTGAGTTTATGAGATCTTTTAGAGAAGATTTGAGCCATTATTCATAAGCTTGGAAGCCTAAACCGTAAGTTGTCATGGCTAGGGCACAAGGAATGGAAGCTTTCGTATTCATCAATCTAGGTCGTCCCAGGACTTAAAAACGTCACCAACGAATCCATAGCAAGATTTTAAGAGGATCTGGGCAGCTTTTGCGTGTGTGTTGTTTGATTTTTGCAGGTTACGAATCGGAGCCATGGGAGAAGAAAAACCTGCGGAAAATCCGCAGGTAAATCCACAGCTATACCCGCAGAAAAATCCACAGGTAAGATGAGGAAGATGATGAATAGTCCCCTGGGGACCACTGGACTGCGCGTGGCGTAATGGCAGAGGTCGGTCAACAAATCAAGTCTCTCTCTCTCTCTCTCATTTTAATTGGATGTTGTGTAAGAATGTGGGACTCAGCTTTGGAATCTTCGACTTTGTCCAATTATTTACGTGTTTCATATTTAAATGTTTTTTACTATACTACTAATGACTCATTAACACAGCATGATTGGCAATAGAAAGAGGACTGCATCCTTGAGGACTTCGAATCGAATCCTGTCCAGGTCTAAAATTTTTTTTTACAAATATTTGTTATAAAGATCTCACGTTTCTAGCATACAGGCTCATGATGCGCTATCCAAATCTCCACTGTTGGATATTTCTCCAGCCAGATCCAAAGGCCACGAAAACGTACTCCACCGTGAATCATCAAGGGGCCAATGCACCAGATCTCCAGCGTCTGTGTTTGTTCTTTTCCAGCTTTTTGTTTTTCTTTTTTCTTTATTTTCTTTACTTTTTTTTAACCAACAACCTTTTACAATTAACACTAGGTTTCCTTTAATTGACTTAGTTTTTTTACTTAGTTTAATTTTATAGTTATAGGAATCATAAAAACAAATTAGGATTAATTAATTAATTAGTTTAAATTAAGTTAAATAATTATAATTTATTTTTTTATTTTTTAAATTAGTTATTTTAATAATTAGGGTATAGATTAATTTTAGGTTAAATAAATTAGGATTAATTTTAGTTTGCAATAATTTTAATCGTTTAGATAATTTAGTGCAGTTAGGCTTAGTAATTACCCTCAACTTCAAAAACCATAGATAACCCAAGAGGTAGGTGTTGCCCATTAACCTAGGCTTAGGTTTTAACCTTTAGGTCTGCCACTAGGTTTTTTTAGCCATAAGGTTTTTAACCCTGATTTTTCCAAACTTATATTTTATTCCCGATTCTCTTCTCATCCCAAACTCCAATGATTGTCGAATGCGTTTATTTAATTTTTGCCTTTATTTAATTTTTGCCTTTATTTAATTTTTGCATTTATTTAATTTCTGCCTTTATTTAATTTCTGCTTTAATTTCTGCCTTTATTTTATGCTATTTATTTAATTATTTATTTTTCTGCCATTTAAATTCTAGAAAATGTGTATAGGTTTGCAAAAGGTTTTTTTGTAATAGTTAGGTTTTTATTTTCGCGCTCCATTCTTCCTCTATTATGTAACTGCCCCAAAGCCTTGTAATAGTTGTAGGTTTATTTTCTGCCTTTAAATTTCCGTACAATATAACTATTATTTAACTGCTGTGGTTAGTAATCCTAGGGAGTGCAAGCCTTGAATTAACCTAGAATAATTAATTACAAGATAAAATAACTGAATTTAACCACGTGATTGTGCCACACACACACCTTTAGGGTAACCTCTCTTGTTGCCTGTTGCCTTATTTGTTGCCTTGTTGCCTTATTATTTGTTGCCTTTAAAATAGTCAAGTCCCTCGATTCCGAGGATAACAAAAGAAAATGTTGCCTTTAGTTCATTCATCATCCATTTTGTCCCTCGAGGTTGCCTTATAAAGGATGATTGTCCCCATTGCTAAGGTATCCTCGCCTGTTGCCTAAAAGATTAAATGAATATTATATCCTTCCCTTAGACTACCTGCCCTCTTTATGGCAGGGACAGTCTTATGGCGAAAGATAATCTCGATGACCTTTCAAAAATCCAATAAAAGGACTTCCTACCCTCTTATGGTATGGATAACCTTTTCAAACTAAAGAGCTAAAAGAACAATTTTTCCAACTTAGGGTAGGTGCTCCTGATTGCTTACTCTTTTCAAAATCAATTTCAAAAAGGCTACGCTTATTTACAAGCTAAAGTCCTTAAACAAAATCTTTTCCTATTCACACACTACATTTCAAACAATTCAAACAAAATAAAGTGAGCTAAGCAATTAAGTGCCCATGGATAACCATGGATACAAAGGGTGCTTACACCTTCCCTTTGTATAACTTACCCCTCGAACTCAATCTCTTTCAAAAGGTTTTTTTCTGTTCTTTTAGCCTTTCTTTAGATTGGATAAAATAAAAGTCGGTGGCGACTCTTGCTATCCGCACATTTCTAAAAGTCAGCTCTCCCATCGTATTACATAAGTCTATTGCTTTAAAATCTAAAAATAAAAACTGTGCTAACTCTTTTCAGGCAGAAGAAGAAGGATCTGACCAGTCAGAGTCAGAAGAAGAAGAAGAAGATGAATCGTCTCTCTTATCCAGAAGGGTGAATCAACTCTGGAAGAGCAATCAGAGAAGATTCAAGAACTTTAAAAGACCTGAAAAGGGAGAATCTTCTGAACACATAAGATATGGCAAGAAGAATGTCCTAAACTTCAGAGGGAAAAGCCTAGAAAGAAGTTTGAAAAGAAGAAAGGCATGATGGCTACATGGGATGACTCTGATTCATCTGATCAAGTGTCAGACTCTAAAGATGAGCAAGCCAACATAGCACTCATGGCAACAATTGATGCTGAAGAAGAATCTACTTCTGATTCAGACTCTGATGAGGTATTTTTTGAACTCACTAGAGAAGATTTAGTTACCAGCTTATCAGAACTTCTGGAAGTCAAGAGTAAACTTAGTCTAAAATACAAAAAGCTCAAAGAGATTTTTTATCAGAAACTAAGAGATTTGAAATAGAAAAATCTGAACTAAAAGAAAAAGTTTTAAAATTAACAAAAGATGTTGAAACATCTTCAAGTTCAGAAAAGTCTATTCCAAGCACTAACAATATTCTGAAAGAATATGACTTGAACTTCAGAAAGTTCTTATCTAGAAGTATAGGCAGAAGCCAGTTAGCCTCTATGATCTATGGTGTAAGTGGACACAAGAGAATAGGTATAGGCTTTGAGGGTGAAACCCCATATTAACTTGAACCTGTTGATGAGATGATTATCAAATACAAACCTTTGTATGAACAGTTCAAGTATGGTTATTCTCACGATATCAAACACACATCACACTCTAAGAGTTTCCATATAACACACACAAAGAAATATGCTGTTGCACACTCTGGAAAATCTTATGTAAAATCTCAATTCAATCAGAACTTGAGAAGGACTAACCCCAAAGGACCCAAAAGAATGTGGGTACCTAAGGATAAGATAATTCTTGTTGCAGATCTCCTTCACAGCGAAAAAGACAAACAAGTCATGGTACCTGGACTCTGGGTGGTCACGTCACATGACAGGAAGAAGGTCTATGTTCCAAGATCTAGAACTTAAATCTGCTGGAGAAGTAAAGTATGGAGGGAATCATAAGGGCAAAATCATTGGCTCAGGAACCATATGTATTGGTAATTCTCCCTCTATAACTAATGTTCTTTTAGTAGATGGATTAACTCATAACTTATTGTCCATAAGTCAATTAAGTGACAATGGTTATGACATATTCTTTAATCTAAAGTCTTTTAAAGCTATTAGTCAGAAGGATGGCTCAATCCTATTTACTGGCAAGAGAAAGAACACCATTTGTAAGATTGATCTCTCAGATCTTAAGAACCAACATGTTACTTGCCTTTTGTCTGTTAACGAAGAACAGTGGGTCTGTCACAGAAGATTGGGTCATGCTAGTTTTAGAAAGATCTCTCAGATTAACAAACTTAATCTGGTCAGAGGACTCCCTAATTTGAAATATAAATCAGATGCTCTTTGTGAAGCATGTCAGAAAGAGAAGTTTTCAAAACCTGCGTTTAAGTCTAAAAATGCTGTCTCTTCCTCCAGGCCTTTAGAACTTCTGCACATTGATCTTTTGGCCCAGTCAAAACATCATCAATAAGAGGCAAGAAATATGGATTGGTCATCCTAGACGACTATAGCAGATGGACTTGGGTAAAGTTCTTAAAACACAAGGATGAGTCACATTCTGTGTTCTTTGACTTCTGTAATCAGATTCAATCTGAACAGGAATGTAAAATCATAAAAGTCAGAAGTGATCACGGTGGTGAATTTGAGAACAGATTTTTTGATATTTATTTCAAAGAAAATGGTATTTCCCATGATTTCTCTTGTCCTAGAACTCCACCGCAAAATGGAGTTGTAGAACGAAAGAATATGACTGATCAGTGCATTTTTATGCACGTCCTTTCATGTTTGTACTCAAGCATTTCATTGGTTTGTTTTGATTATTTTTATGTTTTAATGTGTTTTTATATTTTATTTTATTTTTAGCTTTATTTAATTTTCGCACTTTATTTTTCAGCTTTAGCAGTCTGCAGGGAAATGACCATAACTGGAGTTCCGAGAATCCGATTGAGGCGTTCTAATAATCTCCGGAAAGCTTAGAGAGAGAGAGCTACGACTTTCATGTTGGAGTCGAAGTCAGAATCGGATTATAGCAGGGCTAGAAAATTCGTGCAAGTTGCAGCATTAGTTTATTTTAGTGTTTGGATCATTTGTAATGGGCCGGTTCGACCCGGTTAAGTTGTGAAATGGGTTTGGGTGTTTTCACCTAGGTTAGGCAGCCAGAAACACTATTCACGAAAAAAAATACACTACTCACGAATTTGGAGAGTTTGCTTTGTATGATCACGAGGAACTAATTCACGAAGGATCAATCTGCTGTGACTCGGATTCCACTTTGAGGTTTTTATAATTCCAATTATTTGTTTTCTTTGAATTCTTCCTATAATTCCAATTATTTGCTTAATTTGATTGTTGCTATATGATAGATTTCTTAAATTTGATTGTTGATTGATGATCTTGAATCAATTTCGTGTTAACATAGCTTTTATATTATCACGAACGATCAAAGTTGCGTTTGCTTAATTCGTAACAGTTTTTAATCCGTTTGCTTAATCCGGAATTCAGGAACATCCGTCGTATAATTTCTATTACGCTTGTCTATAGTTGTTATAATCGAATAGGAACGAACGAACCCGTTAGGGAATTGGGATTTTATAAGAATCGATGATAAGTTGGGAGTCGATACAGTAGGTTGATTCATTTTAGCTTAATTATTAATCACTTATTTTCATGAACAGATTATTTTCAGAGTCACTTATTTAAAGCGCTTTTTCTATAAATCGAACCTGAACCAACCCCCCCCAAATTCGACTTTACATTATTTAATAAGAATAAGAATCCTTGTGAGACGATATCCGAGTTGTCGTTACCATCGTTACTACAGTTTTGCAATTAACTCGTTTTTGACCCGCGCGCGACAGCGGTCAAATTGGCGCCGTTGCCGGGGATTCTTATCGTTATTAACTAATTTTAGAGTCTTAGGTTATGTGTTTGTGCGTTTAGGCCATAGGTTCCTCGCGGTTTCGGCCATAACGCCTTTTTGAGTCGAAAAAACAGTTTTTTTTTTGGAAAATTGAGTCTGATCGATGATCTGTTTTTGCCTACTAGAAGAGTAAGGGATTTCGACCCCAAATCGTCAAATTCATCGTTTTTCTATTTTTAATGAATTTTTTACTATTTTCATAGAGTCGAAAAAATGCAAAAAAAATCCCAAAATTCTTATTTGTCTTAATTAGATTAAATTTTGTGTTTTTAATATTTTTTATGAATTTATTTTAATCATTTTCCTTCTTTCTATTTGTTCCTGCCTACTTTGGACATGGTTGGTATTTCTGTGTTTGTTGAAACCATGGCTGAACAAAGAACTTTGACGCAGTTGGCTGTCCCTAATGTGAACTATAATGGTTTATATATTGACTATCCTGCGGCTGATACACCTTTTGAATTGGAATATGGTTTAACACATTTGTTGCCCAGCTTTAATGGTTTTGCAGGAGAGGATTCGCATAAGCATCTGAAGGAATTTCAGGTTGTGTGCTCTGCACCTTCCGAACCTTCACTAGAGGATATTGTCAAACAAATGGCTACAAATAATCTTCAGTATCAACAACAAATAGATTCTACTCTCCAGACTTTGCAAACACAGATTGGACAGCTTGCCGCTTTGATGAATGCCATGCAGCAAGCTCAAGGATCAAACCAACAACCCTTGGAAGAGCAATCTGATTTTCAAATAGAGTTGCTTTCCGAAAATGTTGATGATACTTGTACTGATTTTTTTGCAGATGATTTTCCATCATTGTCTGGTTTTGATGATGTTTACTCTTGTGATGTTTGTACTGACACTAATATTTGCTCTGTTTGTGCTGAAATTGAGCTTGCCTTGCAAAATGATATTCTTACTGCAGATAAGGTTGCAAATGAAGTTGTTCATGTAGATGAAGCTCTCGACACCCCGGCTGCCCGGAACAAACCATCCATTGAACAACCACCTTCCCGAGAGCTGAAACCAATTCCTGAAAATCTTAAATATGCTTATTTAGAGATGAATGAAAAACTTCCGATTATAATTTCTTCTAAACTTTATTTTGATCAAGAAAGTAATTTTTTGCAGGTTTTGAAGAAGCATAAGAAAGGAAATGGATGGACCTTTGATGACATTTATGATATTAGTTCGTCCATGTGTGTGCATAGGATCTCACTTGAAGATGTAGAAAAAGTAGTGAGGCAGCCCCATAACATTTGGTTCCTTGATGTTGTGAAAGATGAGAGCACCTTCACGTGCCCATTTGACACTTTTACTTTTAGAAGAACATTCTTTGATCCTGGAATAAAAGGCGAAGGAGCTAAACCACTTTTTAAGGACGATGAGCATTACCCAAAGCTACTCCATGAAAGCCCCACTTTGAAAGAAGAAAATGTAGAAGATATCTCTTTGGGAAAGGCTTCTTATGTGATCACCTATCCTCTTTGACTACTCGGGTGTGTTCTTTCCTCTCTCTCCTCTCTTTTATTTTATGTTTGTTTCTTTCATTGAGGTCAATGCATGTTTTAAGTGTGGGGGAGGGAATCATTTATTTTATTTCTTTTTGTTCTTTGTTTTGTTTTCATCCAAAATTTTTTTTTGCATTTTTGTTGAAAGTTTTGGGTTATAGATTAATCTGAGGTTAGTTGTGGAGACTTGAAAAAAAATTGCAAGATCGGTATCGTTTTAACACCGTAAGTCTCCTGCATATGGAAATTGATTTGAATTCTTATTATATTTTATCCTTAAATTCTCATACTCTGACAACTCTTGAGTAGTTTATTTCAGCAGTCGGCACCATCTCTCACACATTTTACGCAGGGAAGCCGATGAATATAAGTGAATGCTCCAAAAAGAAAAAAAAAGAAAAAAAAAGAAATAAAAAGGTAATGCGCCTTCTAAGTTTGGTGACCCTCACCCGGTCACTTAACCCAACGGTTGTGGAACCTATCGATGCAAACTTAACCGAAGATGAGTTGTAGCCTAGGATGAGTAACTAAAGATGTATTTGTGCTTTCTTTGTTTTGTTGTTCATTTTGCTCGGAGTGCAAAAGTTCAAGTGTGGGGGAATTTGATCAGTGCATTTTTATGCACGTCCTTTCATGTTTGTACTCAAGCATTTCATTGGTTTGTTTTGATTATTTTTATGTTTTAATGTGTTTTTATATTTTATTTTATTTTTAGCTTTATTTAATTTTCGCACTTTATTTTTCAGCTTTAGCAGTCTGCAGGGAAATGACCATAACTGGAGTTCCGGGAATCCGATTGAGGCGTTCTAATAATCGCCGGAAAGCTAAGAGAGGGAGCTACGATTTTCATGTTGGAGTCGAAGTCATAATCGGATTGTAGCAGGGCTAGAAAATTCGTGCAAGTTGCAGCATTAGTTTATTTTAGTGTTTGGATCATTTGTAATGGGCCGGTTCGACCCGGTTAAGTTGTGAAATGGGTTTGGGTGTTTTCACCTAGGTTAGGCAGCCAGAAACACTATTCACGAAAAAAATACACTACTCACGAATTTGGAGAGTTTGCTTTGTATGATCACGAGGAACTAATTCACGAAGGATCAATCTGCTGTGACTCGGATTCCACTTTGAGGTTTTTATAATTCCAATTATTTGTTTCCTTTGAATTCTTCCTATAATTCCAATTATTTGCTTAATTTGATTGTTTCTATATGATAGATTTCTTAAATTCGATTGTTGATTGATGATCTTGAATCAATTTCGTGTTAACATAGCTTTTATATTATCACGAACGATCAAAGTTGCGTTTGCTTAATTCGTAACAGTTTTTAATCCGTTTGCTTAATCCGGAATTCAGGAACATCCGTCGTATAATTTCTATTGCGCTTGTCTATAGTTGTTATAATCGAATAGGAACGAACGAACCCGTTAGGGAATTGGAATTTTATAAGAATCGATGATAAGTTGGGAGTCGATACAGTAGGTTGATTCATTTTAGCTTAATTATTAATCACTTATTTTCATGAACTGATTATTTTCAGAGTCACTTATTTAAAGCGCTTTTTCTATAAATCGAACCTGAACCAACCCCCCCAAATTCGACTTTACATTATTTAATAAGAATAAGAATCCTTGTGAGACGATATCCGAGTTGTCGTTACCATCGTTACTACAGTTTTGCAATTAACTCGTTTTTGACCCGCGCGCGACAGCGGTCAAATTGGCGCCGTTGCCGGGGATTCTTATCGTTATTAACTAATTTTAGAGTCTTAGGTTATGTGTTTGTGCGTTTAGGCCATAGGTTCCTCGCGGTTTCGGCCATAACGCCTTTTTGAGTCGAAAAAACAGTTTTTTTTTTGGAAAATTGAGTCTGATCGATGATCTGTTTTTGCCTACTAGAAGAGTAAGGGATTTCGACCCCAAATCGTCAAATTCATCGTTTTTCTATTTTTAATGAATTTTTTACTGTTTTCATAGAGTCGAAAAAATGCAAAAAAAATCCCAAAATTCTTATTTGTCTTAATTAGATTAAATTTTGTGTTTTTAATATTTTTTATGAATTTATTTTAATCATTTTCCTTCTTTCTATTTGTTCCTGCCTACTTTGGACATGGTTGGTATTTCTGTGTTTGTTGAAACCATGGCTGAACAAAGAACTTTGACGCAGTTGGCTGTCCCTAATGTGAACTATAATGGTTTATATATTGACTATCCTGCGGCTGATACACCTTTTGAATTGGAATATGGTTTAACACATTTGTTGCCCAGCTTTAATGGTTTTGCAGGAGAGGATTCGCATAAGCATCTGAAGGAATTTCAGGTTGTGTGCTCTGCACCTTCCGAACCTTCACTAGAGGATATTGTCAAACAAATGGCTACAAATAATCTTCAGTATCAACAACAAATAGATTCTACTCTCCAGACTTTGCAAACACAGATTGGACAGCTTGCCGCTTTGATGAATGCCATGCAGCAAGCTCAAGGATCAAACCAACAACCCTTGGAAGAGCAATCTGATTTTCAAATAGAGTTGCTTTCCGAAAATGTTGATGATACTTGTACTGATTTTTTTGCAGATGATTTTCCATCATTGTCTGGTTTTGATGATGTTTACTCTTGTGATGTTTGTACTGACACTAATATTTGCTCTGTTTGTGCTGAAATTGAGCTTGCCTTGCAAAATGATATTCTTACTGCAGATAAGGTTGCAAATGAAGTTGTTCATGTAGATGAAGCTCTCGACACCCCGGCTGCCCGGAACAAACCATCCATTGAACAACCACCTTCCCGAGAGCTGAAACCAATTCCTGAAAATCTTAAATATGCTTATTTAGAGATGAATGAAAAACTTCCGATTATAATTTCTTCTAAACTTTATTTTGATCAAGAAAGTAAGTTTTTGCAGGTTTTGAAGAAGCATAAGAAAGGAATTGGATGGACCTTTGATGACATTTATGATATTAGTTCGTCCATGTGTGTGCATAGGATCTCACTTGAAGATGTAGAAAAAGTAGTGAGGCAGCCCCATAACATTTGGTTCCTTGATGTTGTGAAAGATGAGAGCACCTTCACGTGCCCATTTGACACTTTTACTTTTAGAAGAACATTCTTTGATCCTGGAATAAAAGGCGAAGGAGCTAAACCACTTTTTAAGGACGATGAGCATTACCCAAAGCTACTCCATGAAAGCCCCACTTTGAAAGAAGAAAATGTAGAAGATATCTCTTTGGGAAAGGCTTCTTATGTGATCACCTATCCTCTTTGACTACTCGGGTGTGTTCTTTCCTCTCTCTCCTCTCTTTTATTTTATGTTTGTTTCTTTCATTGAGGTCAATGCATGTTTTAAGTGTGGGGGAGGGAATCATTTATTTTATTTCTTTTTGTTCTTTGTTTTGTTTTCATCCAAAATTTTTTTTTGCATTTTTGTTGAAAGTTTTGGGTTATAGATTAATCTGAGGTTAGTTGTGGAGACTTGAAAAAAAATTGCAAGATCGGTATCGTTTTAACACCGTAAGTCTCCTGCATATGGAAATTGATTTGAATTCTTATTATATTTTATCCTTAAATTCTCATTCTCTGACAACTCTTGAGTAGTTTATTTCAGCAGTCGGCACCATCTCTCACACATTTTACGCAGGGAAGCCGATGAATATAAGTGAATGCTCCAAAAAGAAAAAAAAAGAAAAAAAAAGAAATAAAAAGGTAATGCGCCTTCTAAGTTTGGTGACCCTCACCCGGTCACTTAACCCAACGGTTGTGGAACCTTAAAAAAAAAAGATTTCAAAACTCTTTGTTAGTTGGTTCAGCGATTTCTGGTGCTGAACTTGGTAGGGAGGATTACGGTCCGATCCCCCGCAACTACATCTGAGTAAGCAAAGGGTTATGCCACGTAAGTACCGGAACCCCGTGCAAAAGGATCAGAGTCACTAACCGGTAGTCTTGCTATAAGTGTGTGGAGATAACGGGCTTAATGTGATTGCGCCTGAATGAAAAAGAGCAAAAAGGATGAGTAAGTTAGGCTATGGTATAATAATATGATTTGAATTGGTTTGTGTATTTAGGAGGCTTATGTCTGCATATTTGTGGTTAGTGTTTTTACGATGTCCTTAGTGTGCAATATTAGTACCTATCGATGCAAACTTAACCGAAGATGAGTTGTAGCCTAGGATGAGTAACTAAAGATGTATTTGTGCTTTCTTTGTTTTGTTGTTCATTTTGCTCGGAGTGCAAAAGTTCAAGTGTGGGGGAATTTGATCAGTGCACTTTTATGCACGTCCTTTCATGTTTGTACTCAAGCATTTCATTGGTTTGTTTTGATTATTTTTATGTTTTAATGTGTTTTTATATTTTATTTTATTTTTAGCTTTATTTAATTTTCGCACTTTATTTTTCAGCTTTAACAGTCTGCAGGGAAATGACCATAACTGGAGTTCCGGGAATCCGATTGAGGCGTTCTAATAATCGCCGGAAAGCTAAGAGAGGGAGCTACGATTTTCATGTTGGAGTCGAAGTCATAATCGGATTGTAGCAGGGATAGAAAATTCGTGCAAGTTGCAGCATTAGTTTATTTTAGTGTTTGGATCATTTGTAATGGGCCGGTTCGACCCGGTTAAGTTGTGAAATGGGTTTGGGTGTTTTCACCTAGGTTAGGCAGCCAGAAACACTATTCACGAAAAAAAATACACTACTCACGAATTTGGAGAGTTTGCTTTGTATGATCACGAGGAACTAATTCACGAAGGATCAATCTGCTGTGACTCGGATTCCACTTTGAGGTTTTTATAATTCCAATTATTTGTTTCCTTTGAATTCTTCCTATAATTCCAATTATTTGCTTAATTTGATTGTTGCTATATGATAGATTTCTTAAATTCGATTGTTGATTGATGATCTTGAATCAATTTCGTGTTAACATAGCTTTTATATTATCACGAACGATCAAAGTTGCGTTTGCTTAATTCGTAACAGTTTTTAATCCGTTTGCTTAATCCGGAATTCAGGAACATCCGTCGTATAATTTCTATTGCGCTTGTCTATAGTTGTTATAATCGAATAGGAACGAACGAACCCGTTAGGGAATTGGAATTTTATAAGAATCGATGATAAGTTGGGAGTCGATACAGTAGGTTGATTCATTTTAGCTTAATTATTAATCACTTATTTTCATGAACTGATTATTTTCAGAGTCACTTATTTAAAGCGCTTTTTCTATAAATCGAACCTGAACCAACCCCCCCAAATTCGACTTTACATTATTTAATAAGAATAAGAATCGTTGTGAGACGATATCCGAGTTGTCGTTACCATCGTTACTACAGTTTTGCAATTAACTCGTTTTTGACCCGCGCGCGAAAGCGGTCAAATTGGCGCCGTTGCCGGGGATTCTTATCGTTATTAACTAATTTTAGAGTCTTAGGTTATGTGTTTGTGCGTTTAGGCCATAGGTTCCTCGCGGTTTCGGCCATAACGCCTTTTTGAGTCGAAAAAACAGTTTTTTTTTTTGGAAAATTGAGTCTGATCGATGATCTGTTTTTGCCTACTAGAAGAGTAAGGGATTTCGACCCCAAATCGTCAAATTCATCGTTTTTCTATTTTTAATGAATTTTTTACTGTTTTCATAGAGTCGAAAAAATGCAAAAAAAATCCCAAAATTCTTATTTGTCTTAATTAGATTAAATTTTGTGTTTTTAATATTTTTTATGAATTTATTTTAATCATTTTCCTTCTTTCTATTTGTTCCTGCCTACTTTGGACATGGTTGGTATTTCTGTGTTTGTTGAAACCATGGCTGAACAAAGAACTTTGACGCAGTTGGCTGTCCCTAATGTGAACTATAATGGTTTATATATTGACTATCCTGCGGCTGATACACCTTTTGAATTGGAATATGGTTTAACACATTTGTTGCCCAGCTTTAATGGTTTTGCAGGAGAGGATTCGCATAAGCATCTGAAGGAATTTCAGGTTGTGTGCTCTGCACCTTCCGAACCTTCACTAGAGGATATTGTCAAACAAATGGCTACAAATAATCTTCAGTATCAACAACAAATAGATTCTACTCTCCAGACTTTGCAAACACAGATTGGACAGCTTGCCGCTTTGATGAATGCCATGCAGCAAGCTCAAGGATCAAACCAACAACCCTTGGAAGAGCAATCTGATTTTCAAATAGAGTTGCTTTCCGAAAATGTTGATGATACTTGTACTGATTTTTTTGCAGATGATTTTCCATCATTGTCTGGTTTTGATGATGTTTACTCTTGTGATGTTTGTACTGACACTAATATTTGCTCTGTTTGTGCTGAAATTGAGCTTGCCTTGCAAAATGATATTCTTACTGCAGATAAGGTTGCAAATGAAGTTGTTCATGTAGATGAAGCTCTCGACACCCCGGCTGCCCGGAACAAACCATCCATTGAACAACCACCTTCCCGAGAGCTGAAACCAATTCCTGAAAATCTTAAATATGCTTATTTAGAGATGAATGAAAAACTTCCGATTATAATTTCTTCTAAACTTTATTTTGATCAAGAAAGTAAGTTTTTGCAGGTTTTGAAGAAGCATAAGAAAGGAATTGGATGGACCTTTGATGACATTTATGATATTAGTTCGTCCATGTGTGTGCATAGGATCTCACTTGAAGATGTAGAAAAAGTAGTGAGGCAGCCCCATAACATTTGGTTCCTTGATGTTGTGAAAGATGAGAGCACCTTCACGTGCCCATTTGACACTTTTACTTTTAGAAGAACATTCTTTGATCCTGGAATAAAAGGCGAAGGAGCTAAACCACTTTTTAAGGACGATGAGCATTACCCAAAGCTACTCCATGAAAGCCCCACTTTGAAAGAAGAAAATGTAGAAGATATCTCTTTGGGAAAGGCTTCTTATGTGATCACCTATCCTCTTTGACTACTCGGGTGTGTTCTTTCCTCTCTCTCCTCTCTTTTATTTTATGTTTGTTTCTTTCATTGAGGTCAATGCATGTTTTAAGTGTGGGGGAGGGAATCATTTATTTTATTTCTTTTTGTTCTTTGTTTTGTTTTCATCCAAAATTTTTTTTTGCATTTTTGTTGAAAGTTTTGGGTTATAGATTAATCTGAGGTTAGTTGTGGAGACTTGAAAAAAAATTGCAAGATCGGTATCGTTTTAACACCGTAAGTCTCCTGCATATGGAAATTGATTTGAATTCTTATTATATTTTATCCTTAAATTCTCATTCTCTGACAACTCTTGAGTAGTTTATTTCAGCAGTCGGCACCATCTCTCACACATTTTACGCAGGGAAGCCGATGAATATAAGTGAATGCTCCAAAAAGAAAAAAAAAGAAAAAAAAAGAAATAAAAAGGTAATGCGCCTTCTAAGTTTGGTGACCCTCACCCGGTCACTTAACCCAACGGTTGTGGAACCTTCAAAAAAAAAGATTTCAAAACTCTTTGTTAGTTGGTTCAGCGATTTCTGGTGCTGAACTTGGTAGGGAGGATTACGGTCCGATCCCCCGCAACTACATCTGAGTAAGCAAAGGGTTATGCCACGTAAGTACCGGAACCCCGTGCAAAAGGATCAGAGTCACTAACCGGTAGTCTTGCTATAAGTGTGTGGAGATAACGGGCTTAATGTGATTGCGCCTGAATGAAAAAGAGCAAAAAGGATGAGTAAGTTAGGCTATGGTATAATAATATGATTTGAATTGGTTTGTGTATTTAGGAGGCTTATGTCTGCATATTTGTGGTTAGTGTTCTTACGATGTCCTTAGTGTGCAATATTAGTACCTATCGATGCAAACTTAACCGAAGATGAGTTGTAGCCTAGGATGAGTAACTAAAGATGTATTTGTGCTTTCTTTGTTTTGTTGTTCATTTTGCTCGGAGTGCAAAAGTTCAAGTGTGGGGGAATTTGATCAGTGCATTTTTATGCACGTCCTTTCATGTTTGTACTCAAGCATTTCATTGGTTTGTTTTGATTATTTTTATGTTTTAATGTGTTTTTATATTTTATTTTATTTTTAGCTTTATTTAATTTTCGCACTTTATTTTTCAGCTTTAGCAGTCTGCAGGGAAATGACCATAACTGGAGTTCCGGGAATCCGATTGAGGCGTTCTAATAATCGCCGGAAAGCTAAGAGAGGGAGCTACGATTTTCATGTTGGAGTCGAAGTCATAATCGGATTGTAGCAGGGCTAGAAAATTCGTGCAAGTTGCAGCATTAGTTTATTTTAGTGTTTGGATCATTTGTAATGGGCCGGTTCGACCCGGTTAAGTTGTGAAATGGGTTTGGGTGTTTTCACCTAGGTTAGGCAGCCAGAAACACTATTCACGAAAAAAATACACTACTCACGAATTTGGAGAGTTTGCTTTGTATGATCACGAGGAACTAATTCACGAAGGATCAATCTGCTGTGACTCGGATTCCACTTTGAGGTTTTTATAATTCCAATTATTTGTTTCCTTTGAATTCTTCCTATAATTCCAATTATTTGCTTAATTTGATTGTTGCTATATGATAGATTTCTTAAATTCGATTGTTGATTGATGATCTTGAATCAATTTCGTGTTAACATAGCTTTTATATTATCACGAACGATCAAAGTTGCGTTTGCTTAATTCGTAACAGTTTTTAATCCGTTTGCTTAATCCGGAATTCAGGAACATCCGTCGTATAATTTCTATTGCGCTTGTCTATAGTTGTTATAATCGAATAGGAACGAACGAACCCGTTAGGGAATTGGAATTTTATAAGAATCGATGATAAGTTGGGAGTCGATACAGTAGGTTGATTCATTTTAGCTTAATTATTAATCACTTATTTTCATAAACAAATTATTTTCAGAATCACTTATTTTAAGCGCTTTTTCTATAAATCGAACCTGAACCACCCCCCCCCCCCAAATTCGACTTTACATTATTTAATAAGAATAAGAATCCTTGTGAGACGATATCCGAGTTGTCGTTACCATCGTTACTACAGTTTTGCAATTAACTCGTTTTTGACCCGCGCCCGACAGCAGTCAATGACTCTACAAGAAAATCCTGTTTCTCCTCCTTATGTCCCTTCAAGTTCTGTATTATTGGAAACTTTGAAGGAACTTCAGCAGAATCAAGCTTCTGTGTTCAGACGTCTGGACAAGCAGGATGCACCAATACTGAATTCAGAACTTGGATGCAAAGATCTGAAGAATCTTCAAAGAAGCAAGCAGAAGACACCGCTGAGATCAAGAATCTTCTGGCTGCCTTAACCTCTAAGGTTACTCAGTCTTAGTCTGAGTCTTGTGTCTTAGT
The DNA here is from genome assembly GCF_029867415.1 of Vicia villosa. Classification (NCBI taxonomy): domain Eukaryota; kingdom Viridiplantae; phylum Streptophyta; class Magnoliopsida; order Fabales; family Fabaceae; genus Vicia; species Vicia villosa. The sequence continues at coordinate 3,727,439 of NC_081186.1, forward strand.
AGTTTTCTTTGTTTCTTGCATTTGTTTTGTTTTTTTTTTTGCATCTGATTGTAATCTTCCCTCAGGATATCAATGAAAATTTCTTTCTTCACTCTGTGTGTCTTCCAAATAAAGGAGGACAGATTCTGAGAGTTCTTCCTTGAAGATCAGCTGGAAATCAAGTCTAACACCAGCATCATGTAAATTGTTCATATCCAAACATCAATCACATCAATTGCATAGAAGTTGCACACAATTCACAACATCATAAACACATCAGAGTCTAACCCCTCACACAAACATGGATACAAAATTTAGAAGCCTAACCTCTATCATATCCATCATCATACAATCCCTTATAGAGTAAGAACCCCACCCTTACCTTGGATTGAAGGTTGCTCTAAGCTTTCAATGGGATTGCCCTAGCTCTTTGCACTTCTCTCTTTCTACGTTCTTCTCCAATTTCAGAATTCTAACCCTTTTCCCTAATTTCCCTTATTTTATTCTTTTCACTAATTTCCCATTTCTACTAATGGGCTTAATCTCACACCCCCCACTAATACTACTACTAACCTCATAATAGGCCCAACGTTGATATTCTCATTATATTATTAATACTACTTTATTAATTAACTTCTAATAAGGTAAAATAATCCTAAATAACTCATAATTTTAATCAACTAATTCGCAAACACATCATAAAATAATTAATTAAATAACTAGACGTTACAACTTCCTCGCACTTAGGATATTTTTGTCCTCGAAAATTACCTTATGCAAACAACTCGAGATAAGACTCCCGCATCTTGCTTTCCAATTCCCACGTCACGCTTTCTCCGATAGCTCCTGCCCAAACTACTTTCACTAAAGCAATCTCTTTGCCTCTTAGTGTTTTCATCTCGCGATCTTCTATTCGTATAGGCATTGTCTCCACGGTCAAATTATCACGTACTTGCACATCGTCCATATGAATCACATGAGATGGATATGAAATATACTTTTGGAGTTGTGACACATGAAACACATCATGCAAATTCGCAAGATTAGGTGGTAAGGCCACCCTTAAGCAACTTTTCCTACTCTGTCCGAAATTTGCTAAGGACCAATTTAAGAAACAAAAAACACAATAAGGGGGGATGGATAGGGTTTTTAAAATAAATTAAAATTTGACACGTTTGGTTATCCTGGTTCGTTTGAACTCAAACTAATCCAGTCCACCCTACCAAGGTGATTTTGCCTCTCTCTTACGAGGTCTTAATCCACTAAATCAAAAACTATGATTACAATCACGAAAACCTACTGTCAACATCTTCTCAAGATCAAACCACAACCCGGTTTACTCAAGGAAACACTAATACAATTACAACTTTTGTGTTCAAGAGATTGCTTCTAATAAGCTATATGACAATTGTGATGTTTACACACAAGTTAAGCACAATAAGATTATGAACACAAAATAATAAGAATTTGAGCTTTTGAATTCGTGCACGTGTTCGTTTTCTTATCTCTTTCTTGAGTGATGATTCCTTTATATAGAGCTAGCTAGGAGATTCGTTGAGAGACAAGAGTTCTTTATTTAGAAGTTGATAATTTTGATTTAAGTCTATTTCCAAAAATTGAGATTCTGTCCATTGAGTTTAATTCTTAGCCTTTACAGAATCTTTCATTAAATATTATGTCGTTTATTCTGATCTTCTGATCATTAGAGTATTGAGTGCAGCTTTGGTGCTTGAAGTAATTTATGTATCAGAGATTGAGGATTTTCTTGTTTGTCTTCAGAACTTCTTGTTCTTATAAGCTTCCTGCAGAATCTTCGGAAATTCTTGTACTTACAAATTTTTCTCTACGTCTAGATCTTCTTATTCTTGTAAACCTTTCTCATTGCAGCCTTCTGCTTCTTAGAAATCACTATCTAGAACATCTTCTTCATATAAGCTTATCTCAATGCAGCCTTCTGCTTCTAAGGAATCACTGTTACCTACTTCAGAACTTCTGCAATGTAAAACGTAGGATTATAGTGCATATTTGTTCTTATCTAAATTCATGTGTTTGTTATCATCAAAACACTTTCGAAGGTGTATAACCAAACTATGTTCTAACAATCTCTCCATTTTTGATGATGATAAAAACTCATATATTTTGAAAACAAAATTAAGAACAATATGGAATTAGAAACCCCCCCTGAGTAAAATACTCAAATAATTTTAAATTACTCCCCTGTAAGATTCTTTATGAGGAAGTTCTGATCTGTTGATTTAGTTTTCACTGATTCCTTCAGAATTCCTGCTGGCTTTTGTGTGGAAATTATGATGAAGCTTTTAAGAACTCCTTCAATCAAGTTTTAAATTTTCCCGTTCTTTCTAAAAAAATAAACATTCATGTTATATTGAAATGTTTGAGACTTAGTCTCGGTGAGCTTTTATGATTTCAAAATATTTTACGTTTCTCCCCCTTTTTGTCATTAATAAAAAAAACATAAAAGATAGGCAGTAAAAAGAACATAAAAGCATAGAGAAACAAGGAGCAACTTAGATAAACAAAAAAGAAGAAGAATAAATAAGCTAAGATGGGGGTCCAGGTGGAAGTCTTGTGAACAAGGCCGTCAGAAGATCTGTAATCTCTTTGCTTGATTCTTCTTGCTTGCTCAATAGACCTTTGATTTCCTTATTGGTGTCATCCTGCTTGTCCAACCTTTCCCTAACAGCTTTATTCTCTTTCTTAAACTCATCCAGGGTTTTAAGAAACAAAGAGGATAAAGTGATGTCAACCGAAGAAGTGGGAGGCTTAGAAACAACAATATATGCTACTTTCTCAAAAGTAGTTTCAATATACTTCCCATTTTCTTCAAACACAATCATGGGTTGAGGTTCAAGAGATTTTTCTTTATCTTCTGTTTCCTGTGGCTCTACCTAGGGTTGGTTATCCTTATGAAGAACTGGTTTCCTTTCCCACATACTCTGAACTTGATCCTTGAACATCTTCAGATAATCACATAAATTCTGTTGGGTAATTTCATAGCTCAGTTCCTTCATCTTTAGGGACTCATCGTTGAACCACTTTCTGAACTGGGTCTAGAGGAAATCAGAAGCAGCTAGATTCAGATTATCCATGCAAGCATGCTTCAGAGAGTTAATCCATCCCTATATTTCAGTCTCAAAAATCATCATAGATTTACCAACATCTAATTTTGAAGGTTTTGGTTTTGGTTTGGGAATGGCTATTTTCTAAGAAGATGAGACAAGTTTGTCCCATGCTTCTAGGTCAATGATGGTTCTTAGGTGATCTTTTAAAGGTTTTGAGGGGATGGAAATGGAGTGTCAGGGATGACAATGGGAGATTTTGGTGGAGTTGATTCATAGGGAGAGGGAATATCTGGGATAGAGATGGGTTTAGAAGGTTTAAGGAGAATCTGTAAAGGTTGGATGGTATTGAGAGGAAGGTCAATACCAGGAACAGGAGATGTAGGGTCAGAAATTTGTTCAGATGGGTTATTTTGATTTTCTAGTTGGGGAGCATCAAACGGTGGTTCAAAATGCTCAATATCATATAGAACTTGATCAAGTTCTGGTTGAGTAGAGGGAGGATTATTTTGAGGATTTGTTGGCAAGGAGGTATCGATTTCGATGTCGAAATCATCAATTGTTTGAGGTGTTGGTTGGTCAACATGCTTAGGTGATGTTTCAGATGTTGATAAAAACATAGATTCTACAACTGAAACAAAATATGAACTACCTTTCTTTTTAGCAGATTTTGTAGTCTTCTGAGAAGTTCCTTCAACAACTTTTCTCTTCTTATTCTTTATGATGACCACTTTTGGAGCTGGTTTCCTCAGATATCGTATGATGATTTTAGGAAAAGTTCCATCACTTTTGCATGCATCCAGATACCTGGCGACTATTTTTGGATGAGTCTCTACTGAGAAGAAGGGGAAATCGTCCAGAGGAAATATTCTGGTTGTGATGACTTCCTTGGTGGTGACGGAGGGATCCTTCTTGATAGCTTCAATAATCTTCATCTTTTTGAGATTCTTTGCATTTAAGGGTTTTCCAGTGATTGCTTCTAGAACATCAATTTTCTGTCTTTCTGTCAAATATTCTACCAGCTTGTTCTCTGTTAGAATATCTGAGATTAGTTTTCCCAGAGGAATCCAATCTCTTTTGGTTTTCACTTCTTCTCTTGTTTCTTTGAAACTTGGTAGAGATGAAATACAGCAGATATTGTTGATCAATGTTGATGTAGTCTGAAGAACTTGTTGCTTTGCGGTGGTTAATGCAACACAGAAGTATTCTGGCCCAGATTCTGAGATTGCTTTTCAGATCTTTGATTTTGTTAGAGGGTTACCCAGAAGTGAAGATTTCTTTGGAGACGAGGATTAGGTCAGAGTTCTTGTCTGCCATATCCATACACTTAATACCATTTCCATCACGGCCTATGAGTTTCCCAATAAGATCTTCGCTAATAACGATCTTCTTCTCCATAACATAGGATGTTACTTGATGATTTGAGGTAGTTGCATGGATCCATAATTCTTTTACCAGTTTAGGGAAGATTGGACCAATAAGCTTGTCGAAGAACCTTCCCCAGCCTTGAAAATCAACATCTTGAGTGAGGTCGCAACCATTTTCTTTCATGCTTTCAAAATCCACCATCATTTCATAGAGAACCTCTAGAGAATCGACAGGAGTGATTAGAGAGTTCTTATAGGTTCGACATACCTTTCTTCAGGGTTGATTTGAGCAACAGAGTCGTGAGTTTGTTGTTGTTGTTGAGAATAGGAAGCCATTGTTCACAAATCTTAGGGTTTTCAAAAGGGGTTTATGGTTTGCAAGAACGGAGGAAAATAGAAGTGCAAGAACGCACAGATTTCAGAGATAAAAAATGAGTGAAAGTGAAGTGAGGTGAGTATATATACACATTAAACCAACAGAAATAAAACATAATATTAAAGACAATCAAGAAATTAAATGTAATGATTAAACAAAGTAATGATTTCTGACGGAGGGATGGTGTAAAATTCTTCAAAACAATTATCGATGTGACTCGTGCCTCAATGTATCAACTCAAACATTTTCCGCCATTCAGATTCTGAACACGTGTTCAGCCTTAGATGGTGATCTGTCATTTTTAGGTTGAAAGTTGTTTATATAGAGAACTACATGATTAATTAGCATTTTCCAAATCTTTTGAGAAAATTCTGAAATACTTTTCCTTCTAACTTATGTAGGATAGTTTATCAGATGTTCTAAAAAATTAGGCGACCAAAATAAAAGGATTACGATCAGAAATATTAACTTGCAATAATTTTGTCAGAGTTTTAGAAGGCATCCCTTGATTACTTTATATCTTGTCCTTTTCTGTGTTTGTTGTAACTTCTGAGCCATAAAATTTAAAAGATCTTACTTTGGTACCAATGGTTTCAGCAATGATTTTTTCTTTCCGATTGCCTCCGAACCTTACAAAACCTCCATCTTTAAGTTCCAGACTTTGGAACATATGCTTTTTTCCTGTTATGTGTCGAGAGCATCCAGAGTCCAGGTACCATGATTGGTGTTTCAATCTTGCTGTTAAGGACATCTGCAACATAGATTATTTTATCCTTAGGTACCCACATATTTCAGAGTCATCGTTTGTTAGATTTTACTAAATTTTGATTGAGTTTGGATTTCTCACTAGAATTTGTAAGATAAGAGTTGCTAGTATATTTATTATCATGTGTGTGACCATATGTGAAGTGAGAGTTTATAGGTGTGATTTTTATGATCATATCGTCAACATGCTTATGTTGATATGGTTCTTTTCCTTTAGGTTTCACACACCCTATACCTTTTCTAGCATTTCCACTAACACCGTAGATCATTGAAGCCATCTTGCTTCAATCTATACATTTAGCTAGAATTTTTTGAAATTTGTGGTCATATTGTTTTATAACACTATCATAACCAGTTGAACCTCTGAGTCAGAGTCTTTCTGAGTTTGCTGTAACTCGTTTTTGATAACCGAGTTTTCACTTTCTAGTTTGAAAATATTTTCTTTTAGCTCAAAATTTTCTGCTTTTAGTTCTCTAGATTCCTTAGAATCAGATACCAGACCATGTTTCAGGTTCTTGTATTTGATTCGAAGCTTCTGATATTTTTCAATAATTTCTGATAAACCATCTTCTAATTGAGATATGGAAAAATTAGAGAATACCTCTTCTGAGTCTGATTCAGATTCAGATGAACTGGCATCACTTGATATGCTGGCCATCAAGGCAATGTTGGCACGTTCATCTTCTGATTATGATTCTACTCCAAAAGATTCTGAGTCGTCCCATGTAGCCATAAGACTTTTCTTATTTTCTTTAAATCTCTTCTTTGGTTTCTCTTTTTGAAGTTTGGGACAATCGCTTTTGTAGTGACTAGGTTCCTTGCATTTGTAACATACGATATCCTTGCTTCTGGACTTTCTGTGTCCAGAGGATGATCCAGAGTGATCTTCTGATCTTCTAGAATTTCTGAACTTCTTTTGTCCATGCTTCCAGAGTTGTTGAACCCTTCTGGAGAGAACAAATAGTTCATCTTCTTCTAATGAGGAACTTCCAGAGCTTTCTTCTTTTGCCTAATAAGCGTTAGTCTTAAACTTATTTTTAGATTTAAGAGAGCAAGGGACTTACCTTTCTTTTGTGGTTCATCTTCTTCAAGTTCTATCTCATGACTCCTCAATGAGCTGATAAGTTATTCAAGAGATATTGTGTTCAGATTCTTGGAAAGCTTCAAAGCTGTGACCATGGGTCTCCATTTCTTTGGTAAGCTTATGATGATTTTCTTTACATGATCAGTTGTTGTGTATCCAGAACTTTCAATCCAATAACAAGAATTTGAAACCTTGAGAACATAGTCTCAACTGTTTCACCTTCTTCCATTTTGAAAGCTTCGTACTTCTGAATGAGTGCAAGGGCTTTGGTCTCTTTGACTTGATTGTTGCCTTCATGCGTCATTCTCAGAGAATCAAGAATCTTTTTGGCTGAATCTCTGTTTATGATCTTCTCATACTCTATGTATGAAATAGCACTTAGAAGGATAGTTTTGGCCTTGTGATGATTTTTGAATTCCTTCTTCTGTTGATCAGTCATGCTTTTTCTTTCGATCTTTTGACCACTTTCATTAACTGGATGTTTGTAACCATCTGTTACCATATCCCAGAGATCAGCGTCATGAGCTAGAAAAAACTCTCGATTCTGTCTTTCCAGTAATCGAAATTCTCTTCATCGAACATTGGTGGTCTTCCACTGATTTTGTCTCTATCATCGTAGTTATCATTGTTGTTGTTTTTAACTGGTTCGGTCATAATGTTTTTCCTTTAGGATCTTCTTCTGACATGGTTAAGTGTATGCACCCATAACCAGTCGCTCTTATACCAACTGAAGAAACGACAAACACAATAAGGGAGGGGGGTTGGATTGGGTTTTTAAAACAAATTAAAATTTGACACGTTTGGTTATCCTGGTCCGTTTGAACTCAAACTACTCCAGTCCACCCTGCCAAGGTGGTTTTGCCTCTCTCTTATGAGGCCTTAATCCACTAAATAAAAAACAATGATTACAATCACGAAGACCTATTGTCAACTTCTTCTCAAGATTAAACCACAACCCAGTTTGCTCAAGGAAACACTAATACAATTACAACTTTTATGTTTAAGAGATTGCTTCTAATAATCTATATCACAACTGTGATGTTTACACACAAGTTAAGCACAATAAGATTATGAATACAATATAATAAGAATTTGAGCTTTTGAATTTGTGCGCGTCTTCGTTTTCTTATCTCTTTCTCGAGTGATGATTCCTTTATATAGAGCTATCTAGGAGATCCATTGAGAGACAAGAGTTCTTTATTTGGAAGTTGATAATTTTGATTTAAGTCTATTTCCAAAAATAGAGATTTTATCCATTGAGTTTAATTCTTAGCCGTTACGGAATCTTTCATTGAATATTATGCCGTTTATTATGATCTTCTGATCATCAGAGTATTGAGTGCAGCTCTGGTGCTTGAAGCGCTTTCTGTATCAGAGATTGAGGATTTTCTTGTTTGTCTTCAGAACTTCTTGTTCTTATAAGCTTCCTTTAGAATCTTCGGAACTTCTTGTACTTACAAATTTTTCTCTACGTCTAGATATTCTTATTCTTGTAAACGTTTCTCAATGCAGCCTTCTGCTTTTGAGAAATCACTGTCTAGAACATCTTCTTCTTATAAGCTTATCTCAATGCATCGTTCTGCTTATGAGAAATCACTATTACCTACTTCAGAACTTCTGCTGTAATACCCCGTATTAAATTAAATGCTCTAATGTTATTAGCTGACACCGAGGTTTTATTAATTGGTACATTAGAGATACTTTTGGACATTTAAGTTAGTAGTGTAACTTGAGATATTTCCTTATATCTTTTCCTTTTGGTTTTCTTCTTCATTTGCAATAAAAAGGAGAAAGTTAGAGAGAAGAAGTAGAGAGAAGGAGGATCAAGAAGAGAAAGGAGAAGAAAGCTTGGATCTTCATCATTTCTCCGCCGAATCGACTCATCTTCGACATCAACGACTCATAATCGAGGTGGGTTCTAGTTAGAAACTTATAGCTTTTGATTATGGATGGAAATCATAAGTTTTGCATTTTGGGGTTTTCTATAGAAAAACCTAGGTTTTGAATCAAACCATGGATGTTCATGATTGAGTGTTGTATATCCCAAGTGTACCATGTATGAGTTGTTTCTATGCTTTAGTATGATTCTGGAACAGGTTTGAGTATGGAGATGGTTGGATTAAACCATGGGAAAGGCAAGAAAACAGATCTGAAATTTCTGATTTCGCGCGCTTCGCGGCGCGAACTATAGGTAGCGGCGCGAACCATGCAGAAGAAGTTTGGGGGTTTGGTTCTGTCATCAGTACGCGGCGCGTACAAGGGTTCGCGACGCGAACACTATGAGAATGTTGTGAGGTTTGCCACTGCCTGAGGTTCGCGGCGCGACCTAGCTGTTGCGCGGCGCGAACTGAAGGTTACTTAGCCAATTCTTTAGTTTAATGAGGTAAAACTGTTTCGATCATAACTTTTGAACCATAATTCTGTTTTAATCACCGTTCGAAGTGATAGGAAGCTAGAAGCGTGTACTTTCTAGTAGTGTAGGTTTTGGGAACAAAGGGAGAATTATTTAATCGAGAGTCGAGAATTGCTTGATTACTTGGGTTGGTTTTCGTTCGAATTCATGAGAACGTTATGCTTTGGTATGATGCTTGTGTACTCTATAATTGTTATTGAGTTCTATTGCAGGTGGATTAGTATACCTTGTTATATAGGTTTATATCAAGAGGGTTGAATAACTTCATTGTTATGTGAATAAAAGATAAGTGAGGAAAACTAGGGTTTGTTAGGTATGTGTATCTTAACAAATAAAACCTAGGATGAGACATTATATGGAACATACGTGTTTAGAATCTTATGAGGAAAGGCTAACAGGCCTAGTGATTTGCGTGAGCAATCACCAATGTATGAAGGGCTAACAGGCCTAGTGGTTTGCGGAAGCGATCACCATTGTATGATGTATTAATCGGAACCGTTGTATTTTCTTTATTTCTTTATTTTTCTTTTGAATGCTAACAGGCATTCTCGTGCAGAGAGGCACTGTGCAGAGAGGCACAAATAATCTTGGCAGGTTTGATTCCCGCTTTTGTGTACGAATGGAACCTACGGGTAGAGACTTGTGATGGTGTACGGGCCATGTGAAGTGACGATTCATGGGGAAAGGCTCATGAGTCCGAATCCATTTCGTATGTCAAGATTTTTCCAAAGGATCCATGACTCGTGCCACCTCCTAGACGTAGAAGGGGACGGGAATATGGGGATGCCTTGATATTGGTTTCCGATTAATAATCTTGTGTTGAGTTTTTGAACTCTAAGTATGATTCCATATAATGTTAGTGTGTGAACTCAAGGTCTAGTTCCTTTTATGACTTGAGACTTATAGGTTAGAACCTTGTAAAGCCGAGAGGATCCATAGGATAGGGAACTCACTGAGATATTTTATCTCACCCCATTATATATTGATTTCAGGTGCTACAGGTTCCGCGAAGGGTAAGGAGAAAGCAATTTGATTCCTTATTCCTTATGTTCTTTTGGTATGGCGAAGCTTCCGTTGTGGAGTTCTTTTGAGATCATTGTTTGATCTAGTTCTTAGTATTTTATTTTTGAACATCTTGTATGTATTATGCCATTGTGTAGGACTTTTGTATTAGGGCATTAATATGTATAATGTGTTGACTAGGAACTTATTGGTATTTCAGTACCAAATACTTGGATTCATGTATATTTATATGATTTGATGCATGTAATTATATATGGGTGTTACAGTTGGTATCAGAGCAGGTCGTATCCTCGACCTTGCCATGAGATATTATAAGTGTTTCTTCTGTCCAAGATGTGTTGTGTTCCCATGATTTTTGTTGTGTTATGACTATGGTATTAAGCCTGATCAACTTAATCCCATTTTCATGACCTCCAGGAACATGGTGGACGGACGCATGACTCGTGGTTGACCCTCACACTCAACCCCCACAAGTGAATCAACCGAATGGCGGTGAGAATATTCCGTGGCCCCAGTTCATGCAACAGATGCAACAGCAGCAGAATCAGTTCATGCTGCAGATGATGCAACAGATGAATGGCGGTCATAATGTTCCAGTGGTTGTACCCGAAGCTGCAGGTGCGACTTATAAGGATTTCATTCGCATGAATCGTCCGGAATTTCATGGCGGATTAGATCCTATTAAGGAACACGAGTGGGTGGCCGATGTGGAAGGGATCTTTGAGATCGTGCATTATAGTGAAGAGGACAAGGTGGTGTTGCTTCTCATTCGCTAAAAGGTCCAGCTATGAGATGATGGAAGAGTGCTTCTGCATTGATGACTATTCAAGAAGTACATAAGGAGTGGGTTAATTTCAAGACCACTTTTATGGAGAAATATTTTCCTAGTTCCCAGAGGACTAAAGAGGAATTGGAATTCCAACAGTTAAGGCAGGAGAATATGTCGCTGGCTACTTATACTGAGAAGTTTGGAATTCTGGCTGCTTATTCTAGGCAGGCCGGGTATGCTCCTGATGAGAGTTGGGAGGTGGACCAGTTTCTGTTTGGTTTAAGGGCTGAGATTTCGCACAGTGTGTCCTAGAGGGAGTTCACTACCTATACGGAGTTGTTGTGACAATGTTATGTGGCTGAGACCAGTTTGAAGAAAGTTCAAGCTGAGGAAGATTTGAAGAAGAATCAGAATGATAGAGGAAGGCCAAGCCAACAGTTTCGGCCTAGGTCACAAGTTTTCTAAGGGAAACAAGTGTAAGGTTCTCGGTTTAGTGCACCTCCGGTGTGTCGTGGTTGTGGTAAGAATCACCTTGGAAGGTGTAACCTTAAAAGGGGTGAAATGTTTTTATTATTGACAAGAAAGGCATGTGGTGAGGAATTGTCCTCAGAATAGGAATCAAGTACAAGGAAGAGGTACTGGTAGAGTTTACACCTTGGATGCTAATAAGACCAAGAGTGATAACTCTTTGATTGCGGGTACGTGTTTCATTAGTGGGCATTCTTGTTTTGTTCTATTTGATTGTGGAGCAACACACTCTTTTGTGTCATTACAATGTATGAAGCGACTTGGGTTGCAAGCTACTCCTTTATTTCCTCCTATGGCGGTTACTACTGCTATGGATGAGATGGTCGAGACACCGTTGGTGTGTGAAATTGTGTGTTATCTGTGGGTGGTAGGAATTTCCAGATTGATCTTGTTTGCTTACCACTTAGGAAGGTAGATGTTGTTTTGGGAATGGATTGGCTTTCTGTTAATTCGGTTTTCATTGGGTGTGAAGAGAAGTTAATCATTATTCCATCTGAAGAAGCTAATCCGAAGGATGTGTTGACTACTATACTAGAAGGTACGATAGGCATGATTAATTTCTTATTTGAGAAAGAGAAGTCTGTTCTATTGGTTCTCACTGAGGAGACGGGTGACAAGTTAGAGGTTTCGCAAATTGCTGTCGTTAGAGTTTTCTTGATGTTTTTCCCGAGGTTGTCACTTCTCTTCCTCCGGAAAGGGAATTGGAATTCTCTATTGACCTGATACCGGGAACGGCTCCGATATCCGTTTCTCCGTATCGGATGGCACCACTTGTTTTGAGAGAATTGAAAGGGCAATTAGAGGAGCTGATGGATAAACACTTTGTGCGACCTAGTGTCTCACCGTGGGGAGCTCCAGTGTTGTTAGTAAAGAAGAAGGATGGTGGGATGAGGCTATGTATTGATTACCGTCGGTTGAATAAGGCCACCATCAAGAACAAATACCCTTTGCCAAGGATAAACGACTTGTTAGATCAATTGAAAGGAGCCTGTGTGTTCTCGAAGATTGATTTGCGGTCAGGTTATCACCAAATCAGTGTGAAGAACTCAGATGTGCCAATACTGCATTTAGAACTGGTTATGGCCATTATGAATTCTTGGTGATGCCTTTCGGTGTGACGAATGCTCCAGCTGTTTCATGGATTATATGAATCGGATATTCCAGCCTTACTTAGATCAATTTGTGGTAGTCTTTATTGATGACATTCTTATTTATTCTCGTACTCCACAAGAGCACGAAGAACACCTGAGGATTGTTCTGTCGGTATTGTTAGAAAATCAATTGTTTGCTAAGTTAAGCAAGTGTGAGTTTTGGATGACGGAGGTAAGATTTCTTGGTCATGTCATATCTCAAGGAGGTGTGGCAGTGGACCCGTCAAAAATTGAAGCAGTAATTAATTGGGAGAGACCGAGCAATGTCTCAGAAGTCCGAAGTTTCTTGGGCTTAGCCGGCTACTACAGAAGATTTATAAAAGGGTTTTCTCAATTGGCTTTACCAATGACTAGACTTACGCGGAAGGAGTGTCCTTATGATTGGGATTCGGGGTGTGAACAGAGTTTCATGGGTTTGAAGGAAAGATTGACGACTGCTTCTGTTTTAATCGTTCCTGATCGAAATAAGTCCTATGAAGTATTTTGCGATGCTTCCAAGAAAGGGTTAGGAGGAGTATTGATGCAGGATGGTCAGGTGGTAGCATACACATCACGACAGTTAAAGGTTCATGAAGAGAATTATCCAACTCATGATTTAGAATTGGCTGCGGTTGTTTTTACCCTAAAGGTGTGGCGTCATTACTTGTATGGAGTTCATTTTGAAATGTTCAGTGACCACAAGAGTTTAAAGTGCCTATTCGATCAGAAGGAGTTGAATATGCGTCAGAGGCGGTGGATGGAATACTTGAAGGATTATGATTTTGACTTGAAGTATCATCCAGGCAAGGCGAATAAAGTGGCGGATGCTTTGAGTCGGAAGGTGTTAAAGAGGGCCGAATTGATGATGTTAGAGTATGCATTATTGGAAAAATTTCGAGATCTAAACCTTCAATTTGTTTGGACCCAAAATGGAGTATTGATGGGGAACTTGAATGTTAATTCTATTTTGAGAAATGACGTTCAACAAGCACAAGTGTCAGATGCTAAGTTACAAGAGGTGTTAGTTCAACCAGGGTTTACTCGAGCTACGGATGGAGTGATTATGTTTAATCAGAGGATTTGTGTTCCGGACGATGCGCTATTGAAAAGAAGGATTTTGGATGAAGCTCACAAGGGTGCTTTCACTATACATCCGGGTTCTTCAAAAATGTATCAAGATTTGAAAAGAGATTATTGGTCGTCCGGAATGAAAAGAGATGTCGCGGTGTACGTATCAGAGTGTGCCGTATGCCAACAAGTAAAGATTGAACATCAAAGACCAGGTGGATTGTTACAACCACTAGAGATTCCAACATGGAAGTGAGATAGTATTTCAATGGATTTTGCGGTTAGTTTACCTCGTACTCAAGGTGGATATGATTCTATTTGGGTGATTGTAGATCGGTTGACGAAATCTGCACATTTCTTAGCCGTGAAGACTACTTACAAGGCAAGTCATCTTGCACGGTTATTTGTCGCAGAAATTGTGAAGTTGCACGGTGTACCCTCTAGTATTGTGTCGGATAGAGATCCAAAGTTCACTTCGAGGTTTTGGAGAGCTTTTCAGCAGGCGATGGGATCTAAATTATGTTTGAGCACGTCGAACCACCCTCAAACGGATGGTCAAACGGAGCGAACGATACAAACCTTGGAAGATATGTTAAGAGCTTGTGTGCTTGGAAGTAGAGGAAATTGGAAGGAGCTTTTACCATTGATTGAATTTGCATACAATAACAGTTATCACGCGAGTATCTGTAGCGGGGAAAATCTGAGATCTAAGCCATAAATTGACTCGACTCAATATTTCAGTGAAAGTCGCCACCGCGCTTTATTGTTTCCAAAGGAAATGGGAAAAGAACGAAAAAAAACCCAAAAGTTTATTTTTAAAACAAAAAGAGATCTTAGGTACGGGTGTTGATTATATGAGGGGAAGGTTTTAAGCACCCCTCATATCTGTGGTACTCCACAGGAACCTTTTTGAAAATCTGTGTATATAAAAGATATCGTGTGCGAAAAAAGGGTTTGTTTTATTTTTAAAATAAGCTCGGCAAGACATTAAGTCTTGTGCCTACATACCTCCTCGGTGCAATGGAGAAGTCAGAGCTAATGTAGTTCCGCTTTTAAAAAACGTTTGAAAAAGGTATAAACACATTTACCATCGTCGGGGCGAATACTCAGCCATTGATCTTAAACATGAGAACGAACGAGTTCTTTGCGTCACTAATGAGAGAAGGGCGCCAACTTGGATAAAATCGACAAGTATGCCACTAGCTCTCTCACGTGGAAAAGATTTCATCGTGTCAATCAATATTAAAATCGTGGGGCATCGCAACTAATGACAATGATTAATCGTGCTTACTTTTGAAAGAAAATGCCAACAAGGGCTAAATATATTTTTTTAAAGAAAATTTTAAAAAAAAGGATTTCAAACATAAGAAGGTTTTTAAAAAAAGAGAGGAGACTTTGAAAATTTAAGAAGTGGGAGGAGATGAAGAGGCTATCCTAGTGCGGGAAAATAAAAGTTTAGGGAAAAACGATCTGACCAAAATAAGAAGCCAACGCTTGACATTAGGAGACAAGTTAGATTTCCCATCCTTTGGACTACCAACACTAAGCCAACACATTACCACTTGGGGATCCAGATGAACTTATTGTCTTTAGCACCACTTCGCATCATAAAATTCTAATGAAAATCGGGCAGAGTAACGGTTGTATATGGGCGAAATCCTTATCACAATGCCTTGGAATTAACCATCAAGGTCTTTCGAGGAAATACCTGCACACACAAACAGACAACAATCCAATGCCAGACAGACGGAATAACAGCAGAACAACAACAGCATAACAGGGTCCAGAGGTACTAAGTCCAACAAGTCCAGGTCTCCAAAATGCTCAGGATAGTAACCAATAGTCCATAGAGGGCCTTATGTATTTTTTAGATTTTAAGTTGTTTATTAATGTTTTAGCACAAAAGTAGAGTATGGTCCAAGTGGACAAAAAGAAAATAGCGGAAACATAAACGTATGAATAATAAAATAAAGCATAAAGTGAGAAATAATAAAGAACAATATAATAAAATGCGGAAATTAAAGTCAATTGTTAGATGTTAAAGATAACCATCTTGAAACTTGTCAAGTATGTTATCAAAGTTAGTAATAAAGATCGATGGTGAGTGAAGGATGTTCTCGGATTTAAATTCAATGGAAATTTATCAGAAGCTTGATAAAATCATAGCGACTACACGATAAACCTCCATAAGTCTTAAATCAACCGCATACAATTCTCTTCCATATTTGATCTTTTTTATTCGGGACACGAAATGTTGCGCTATGTTAAGCAGATCGCCAAGTGATTTATGTAGAAATCACCCTACAACGAGGCCGGTCAACAATCTTTGTGCTAATGCATGCTAGAGAACGATATGTAGATCGTTCTCCAAAAGCAATACCACACGAAAAGAAAATAGGTAGCGGTCTCGTCTTCATCAAGAATCCAAAAGAATTCACATGATGTTGAAGATTTTCATCGACCAAAATAAAAAAGAAGTGAAAGATGGAACCACGTTCAAAAGCTCCTTCCATCTCTAAGTTCAATCACTTAATTTTGCGGATTCGGATTTTCATCCTATCGACGCCCTAAGTCCATTGACATTAAAGAGGAATTAGGCCTCTAATTTGTGATTCAAAGAAAAATGAGAATGGAGTAGGAGAAGAGAGGTATATTGAAAAACTAAATCACAAACTCTCACCAAAATTGATCATCAAGTATCAAACCAAAAAGAAATTTAAAACTATTTTTTTAGTATTTTAGATATAATAGTAAAAAACTAATACTAATATATTTTTGTATTTTTTGAAAATATGAAATTAAAATAAGAAACAAATAATGAAGGAAAATAAAAACAAATAAGAAAAAGTAGTAAAAGGAGGGTGCAAGAAGAGTCATCCGCTGGGCTTTTGAATGAGACCCAAGACCATTAACAAACCAGCACAGGTGGAGGTGCAGCGTTGCATAGGGAGTGTGCATCGAAATCCGGTTCTGGACTTATAATTACCATGGCCCAAATTTGCTTCCAAAAGAAACCCTAAGAATAATAACAACAAAAAAATGGGAATCACTCTCTCCAAACTTCTCACGCTTTTTTCCTCTGTTTTGTTTCAAAATCTTCACGACCTTAACCTCTCTCGATGCTTCCTCGGTTCAAATAGCGGATGAAATCGGAGATACAGAGTTGTGTCAGTGTTCCCGTGAAGACGATGTTGATGGCGATGCGGTTTGAAGGTTGAAATGGTGATGTATGTTCGGTGATGTGCTGCGAGAACGGTTGTGTTGTATGCGTTGCGCGGCGAGGATGATGATGAATGCGTTGTTGTGAGTTGCGGTGCTGTTGCGTTGTAGTTTTTGTTCGGTGCGGTGATGGTGAAGTGAAGAATTGATGTGTGAAGTTGTTCGGTCTATGAAGGGTGAGTTGAAAATCGGTTTAGTTATGAGGATGAGATTTGAAGCTTGTGTGGTTTGGTTCAAATCTGAGCAAAGTGATGTGGTTCGATGAAGGTTTTGTGTTGAATCAGAGTGAAAGGTTCGGATGATAACTTTTTGTTTGTGATTTTCGTTTTGAAGAAATTATGAAGGCTTTTAGGTGAGATTTGAAGGGAAGTTTTTGAAAGTTGAGTGATGATGAATGAAGTTTTATTGTTGCGGCATGGTTGAAGGTAAGGTTGAGGAAGTTTTATTTGCAGGTTTATTGATGGATTGATGGTGACGAAAGTTTGGAGATCGTGAACAAAATTTGGCAGAGGTTCTTTACATTTTTTCCTCTCTAAAATTCTGGAATTGATATGTATTTGCTATAGCTTCAATGAAATTTCAGAGAAGATTCATAAATTGAATCTCTCATGATACTCAAACAAGCACGACTTTAAAAGAAAGTGCAATGTGTGTGATTTGGTACTTGGAGGAAGTTTTAAACCATTTTGGCAGAGTAACGATACCATTCTCTTCCTCCCGTTTTCAGTGTGATCGACCTCTTATTTATAGATGGAGAGAGTGAGGGTAATAAAGGGAATTGAGGTGAGAATTTTGATTCAATCCGATCCACTTTTTTCGGATGCAAGGTGCCAACGCATGAGCTGAGTAAAAAGTTTGTTTGGAAAAGCTGTGTGAAGAAGAAACTCGTGAAAGGAGAGGAAATGTATAATTGATATTTCATTTTTTTTTTTTTTTGTCTTTTCTGGTAATACAAAAGATGGAATGATGTATGCATTTGAAAATAAATTTGGTTCACTTCTTGCGCATGAAATCGTGAATGGGCTATTCATGTGGGGTCCCAACAATCTTTCAAAATATTGAATTGACAAAAATGTGTGGGCTTTGACTTGGCTCTTGAATCAAATGGAAGCTTTATGATCAATGGGCCTTTGCCTTTGCTAGTGGACCTTGCTATCAAATGGACCAACATGAAATATTTGGATCTCCCTTTTATATTTTCACCTATTAAGAAAAAGAAAATAAAAGCAAGTAATAACAAAATAACATGAAAATATATGATTTACTAATTTTAATTCAAAACTCAACTTAAACCTAAATTGAATTTAAAATTAAAATTATTAATCCTAAAACGATTAGTAAGAATAAACAAAAATACTATTAATTCTAAAATGATGTATGAAATGAATGTATGTATATATTTTTGAATTTTTCAAATGAAATGCAAATGGACACACAAAATGTGGGTCAAAAATTGGGGTATGACAGATGCCCCTATTTAAGTTTCTTCTATCCGGAGATATGAAGATTGAAATCTTCGTCTCGACGTGATTGAAGAGACTTAAATACAAAATACACAATTTTTGACCCTGTGATGTCATGCAATGACTATGATTATGAATGCATATGATTTCCATGAGAGGGAAACAAGACACAACTGGGGAAAGAAAACAGACTCCGCTGGGGGAACGAGACTTTGCTGGGAAAAGAAACTTCTCTGGGGTAAATATTTCGCACCAAAATGGTTAAAGCATCATCTTTCACTAGAGATGAAAGAATACACCGACTTTTACTGAAGGTGAACTACCGACTTTTACTGAAGGTAGGAAAGAATCTCAACATCGACTTTTTACTGGAAGATGTGGATTACAAAAGAAAACACCAACTTTTACTGAAGGTGGACTACCGACTTTTACTGAAGGTAGGAAAGAATCTCAACATCGACTTTTTACTGGAAGATGTGGATTACAAAAGAAAACACCAACTTTTACTGAAGGTGGACTACCGACTTTTACTGAAGGTAGGAAAGAATCTCAACATCGACTTTTACTGAAGATGTGGATACAAAAGAAATCACCGACTTTTACTGAAGGAGGACTACCAGCTTTTATTGAAGGTAGGAAAGCGATCTAAACATCAACTTTTTACTGGAAGATGTAGATACAAAGGATGCACCAACTTTTACTGAAGGTGAGCTATCAGCTTTTACTGAAGGTAGAAAAAGATCTAAACATCAACTTTTTACTGGAAGATGTAGATACAAAGGCTTCTCTGAACACCAGCTTTTACTGAAGGTGTAGGAATAGCATCACCTGAATACCGACTTTTACTGAAGGTACAAGAATTTTCATCAACTTTTTACTGGAAGATGCAGGAAACTTTCTTCTGAACATCAACGTTTACTGAAGATGCAGGAACAAAAGACACCAACTTTTACTGAAGGTGAGCTACCAACTTTTACTGAAGGTAGGAAGGCAAGAATACACCGACTTTTACTGAAGGTGAAGAACAATTCATGTGAACATCGACTTTTTACTTGAAGATGCAGTAATTACCGCCTCAATAGTTGACGATATGCTACCAACTCAATACTTGAAGGTAGAAGAAAATAGAATTACCACCTCAATAGTTGACGATAATCTACTGAGAATAATAAGCTTCCGCTAAGAATAGGGATTAACTTCTTCTTTAATCAAGGACGTGGCTTGAGACAAGGAACTGGATGCAAACTGTCACTTCTGATGAAGGGATTTACCATTTGCTGAGCTTCTTCCATTTGGATACAAACTGTCACTTATACTGAAGCGACTTACCATTTGCTGAGCTTCTTCCATTTGGAATCAAGAAGTTCATAAAGCCTGAGAGATTATCACTTGCTTTGAAGATAAGATTAGTACGTGAAGACATACAAACTTGCTCAAATAAAGAGGCTTCCATTTGTTGTCAACCAAAACATGATGGGGATAACATAAGTTGCTCAAAGTCAAAACCTGCCCCTTGCTTTCAAGCACAAATTCCAACACTGATGGAAAATAAATATTTTAATATCTGATATCAATCATAAATAGATTCTCCATTGTTGAGGAAAACAAAATCCTCAAGAGGTGCAAAATAAATGCCTTCTCAATAATATTGCAAGAGACCAAAGTTCAACTTCAGGAATAAATTGGATAGAAACAGTCAACAAGATTATGGAAAATGAGGAATGAATTCAAATGGGGATTAGTTCCATCCTGACAAATGAGCTGAGGAGGAACACTGAAGCAAAATTCTTCCACGAGGAACAAACTCTGTGGGGAATTAGAAAGGATAAACACTTTCTGCTTAAGGTAGACACTCTAATGGAAAGAGATCATGTATTTTGAGGAATCAAAGAGAATGGATCAAAACATTAATAAATGCAAAATGGATATGAATACTTTTTCTTTTTTTTTTTTTTATTTTTATTTTTTTAATTTTTTTATGCATGTTGTATGTATGAATGAATGAATGAATGTCATGTATATGCTGACAAAACAAACACAAAAAACTAGGAAGTGACAAGACATCACAATATAACAGACACTTGGTGAATCTCAAAAAGTTGGAGATATCAAAAGACATCCTTCTGAAGACCCATGCTAGGAACACGGCTGAGGATTCAATTGCAGATAAATAGAGGCCATTTGAGGAACAGAGTCCTGCTACAAAGCTCAAGAGAGATACTGACTAAGGAGAAAATCCAAAGTCAAACTTCAAACATCCATAAATCCACTGAAGAGATAACAACATGAACTCCACTCTGAGGGAAGATGGAAAAATTTGTTGGAGATATAAACCAAGCAAACTCTTTGAGAACTATCAATTTTTGCAAGGAATTACAAATCATCTTCTTCTAACAAAAGGGTTGGACAACACCTCCTTTCAAGCTCTACTATGGGAGGTCAGAGAAAATTTCCTTGGAGAAAATCACCATTCTGAAATAAGAAGTTATCATCATAGCAAATGAGTTAACATGCGGGAGATTTTAGTTCAAAACTCAACACAAGGTGAGAAAGAAAACCCAATAGTCAACTGATGTCTCAAAACTTCTTGGTAGAGAGTGACATGCTCTGGATTGATCATGGCAACGACCTTTGTACTTCAAGCTAATGAGGTGATCAAGGTAACTTTTGATTCACAACTTGCCCCAGACTACATAGTCTATGAGAGGAATCTACATCAAAAAGTTTTATAGAGATCTTTGGCGTCATAAAAACTTGAAATAATCTGCCCCAGATCAACAGATTCTTGGAGAGATTTATCGAATCTCGACGTAACTGCCCCAGATTGACTAAAATTGGCACATTCTTTTACTCGAAAGAGTCTTCAAGATTTGCCCCATGATGATAATCAAACTTGGCAAAAGCATTATACTGGGAAAACAACATGCCCATGGCAATGTTTTAGTTTTCTACTAATGATCAGATGTAAACTTCATGGATGTCAAACAAATGTTTACAAGGAGAAAAATGTTTATTCTGAGAATGATAATGAAAATGCAACAATTATGTAAGTCTTGAAGCTTTATTGAAAGGATGTCACAAAACCTTGTGAACGAATCACTGGTTAATGAAGGACATTGATTTTTGTATGCATATGATACCAACACCAGTTTTCAGCATAACCGATAGGAGTCAGGAACGCTTTCTTGTTTTAAGTATGCTTTTGAAATTAACCCTGCTTCAATTAGGACTTTTGAGGGTTGTAACGCGGCCTGGTTCATGGTTTTCAGAAAAAAGATTTTTAGGCTCAAAGTTTATTTAGCCCACCCCATCTTCGTGATGTTCTCCAGTCCTATGTTCAGTTAATTCAACATGAATATTCATCTCTCAAAAGGATTTTGTGCTATTAAAGATCCAATGAAGCTTTCTTAGAGTAGCAGTCACCCCTTTTTGTCTTCGTTTTTGTATTCACACATATTTGTTCATTGTTGAGGACTTTTGCTTTGTAGTCCTTTCTTTTCACTTTTCTTTTATTTTCCCTAACTTTTGCCTGGACTGATTCTTTTGAATTGGTCGTCCAGCGGGATGCTCTAACTTTTGCCTAAG
This sequence comes from Vicia villosa, assembly GCF_029867415.1. Taxonomy (NCBI): domain Eukaryota; kingdom Viridiplantae; phylum Streptophyta; class Magnoliopsida; order Fabales; family Fabaceae; genus Vicia; species Vicia villosa. The sequence continues at coordinate 3,749,288 of NC_081186.1, forward strand.
TCATTTATTTCCAAGTTTTTGACTTAGCGAGCTTTTTCTTCTTCTTTTTTTTTTTTTATTCTTTTGATTATTATTTGAACAAATCGTGTGACATTGATTTTGTCTTGACTTGTTGAGAGGGTTGTGACTGCCTCATTCCTTGGCGGATGGAGGATAACCATTGTGGTTTCACATTTTCCAACCTTTTGATATGCGATGGATAACCATTGTGGTTTCTCATAATCCAACCTTTGATGTGGATATGACGTGCTTGACCTTTGGATGCACAATCCTTTTTTGAAATTTGAACACTTGGTCAAATTAAGTGAAGACTACCCTGCCCCAGGTTAAAAATTAGGGTTTTTTCGTTTAGAAAAGAAACTCCTACTTCAAGGCTCAAAGGGGTTAACAAGGGATTATCTTCCTTATATCTCCGGTGTTTAGGAATTTGGAACAATGCCTGTACATCATCAACAGGGTTTTATTCAAAAGCATACAACCAGAAATTTTGCGTTTTCAGATCATCATGCTCCCTCCAATCTTTGCATAAGCAAGAGTTTGGCAAAATCAATTGGTATCATAATGCATAAAAACAAATAAACATGAGTGAAACGAATGGATTACTTCAAGACAAACATTATCATTGTACTAGCATTAGCATTCAAAAACAAACAAGTTTCTTCATGTAAACATTGCATTGAAAAACAAGAGATATTACAAATGAAAATCAGTAAGAATACTAAAAATTGAGAAGACTCTCTCCATCTGGACTTGTGTTGAAGGAAACATCTTTCAAACTTCAGGGCTACCAACAATAGAGCTTCATTCATGCTTTGGCAAAAGATTGGCTTGAACATTAGGACCAACGTCTTCAAATGACAAGACACTATTTTTTGACCAACTTCTGAACTTCAACTTTCAAAGCAAAACAACCTTCCCAATTATGCACAGGAGTATCCTTTGGCAATCTTTTCTTCATTCATAGGAGGATTGACTTGGAGAAATAAAGCCTCAACCAGAGAAATCAGACGCTCCATACCAGCCTTCAAAGTAATCATCCCTTTGCGGAGTTCACAGATCTCTTGCTTAATATTTTCCATCTCTTCTTAGCACGAGTGTTGTACAGATGAAACCATGAGAAAGAAAATAAGGCTCTAAAAGAACTTCCTTAGAAAGCAAGACCAAATGCAGAATGATGCATGCAATGCAGATGACTTGTTTTTTTATTTTAATTTTTGAGTTTCAAGGAACTTAAGATATTAACTTGTAAACACTCAAACATTGGACTAAAGCTTCGATTAAGTTATCATCAAAATCAATCATCCATTTTGGTGGATTAGAATTTTCACCCCATCAACACCCAAGATCCATTGAGTTTGATGAAACTTATGATGTTTACAAGGAAAGACCTCTAAGTTCCTTGAAAACCAAAAGAAAAAGAGTTTTCATGGATGCATGAATGCATGGTTTATGAATCAACCACAATCAAGGTCACACACAAGATCACACAAACAAGGTTCAAAGGTTCGACATCACGAGCATGGAGTCAAGGTTAAGAACCACCCACAAAGGTATGTACTAGGGAATTTTGTACCTGCCGAACGGGTTCTACAAAGGTTCCCAGAGTTTTCAATCTTCTATCGGATACTACCGGCACGCACAATTGCTTATGGGCACCAATAATATTCCTAAAAAGACCTCGTCTGAGTGTAGCATCGCATGACAACAAGCTCAAATTGGTACTTGACCTTGTTTCTGCGCTACATCCTAAAAAGGCTAAGATGGGTTAAAAAGGTTCTAGGCCATTCAGCTTCTACGGACACTCACTATTGAAAGTAATAGCGTTCCTACGATAGCTCGTAACAACATCTACTACCTTCCATGAGGCCTCCACTGATTGGGGTTCCACCATATGATGCTCATGTTAAGGATCGCTCCTGACATGCAACTATTGGTCATACCACCTCCTATCTCAAGTTACTCACCAAAGTCCGGGTTAGAACTTTATCTCATCACAGAGGAACCATCGAGCACCAAAAAGAAAAAATAAAATAAACAAACAAAGCACACAACAATATATACAAATAAAAAACACACAGATAAACAAAAATAGGCTTAACACACTTAAAATATATCCCCAGTGAAGTCGCCATTTTTCTGTAGCGGGGAAAATCTGAGATCTAAGCCATAAATTGACTCGACTCAATATTTCAGTGAAAGTCGCCACCGCGCTTTATTGTTTCCAAAGGAAATGGGAAAAGAACGAAAAAAAACCCAAAAGTTTGTTTTTAAAACAAAAAGAGATCTTAGGTACGGGTGTTGATTATATGAGGGGAAGGTTTTAAGCACCCCTCATATCTGTGGTACTCCACAGGAACCTTTTTGAAAATCTGTGTATATAAAAGATATCGTGTGCGAAAAAAGGGTTTGTTTTATTTTTAAAATAAGCTCGGCAAGACATTAAGTCTTGTGCCTACATACCTCCTCGGTGCAATGGAGAAGTCAGAGCTAATGTAGTTCCGCTTTTAAAAAACGTTTGAAAAAGGTATAAACACATTTACCATCGTCGGGGCGAATACTCAGCCATTGATCTTAAACATGAGAACGAACGAGTTCTTTGCGTCACTAATGAGAGAAGGGCGCCAACTTGGATAAAATCGACAAGTATGCCACTAGCTCTCTCACGTGGAAAAGATTTCATCGTGTCAATCAATATTAAAATCGTGGGGCATCGCAACTAATGACAATGATTAATCGTGCTTACTTTTGAAAGAAAATGCCAACAAGGGCTAAATATATTTTTTTAAAGAAAATTTTAAAAAAAAGGATTTCAAACATAAGAAGGTTTTTAAAAAAAGAGAGGAGACTTTGAAAATTTAAGAAGTGGGAGGAGATGAAGAGGCTATCCTAGTGCGGGAAAATAAAAGTTTAGGGAAAAACGATCTGACCAAAATAAGAAGCCAACGCTTGACATTAGGAGACAAGTTAGATTTCCCATCCTTTGGACTACCAACACTAAGCCAACACATTACCACTTGGGGATCCAGATGAACTTATTGTCTTTAGCACCACTTCGCATCATAAAATTCTAATGAAAATCGGGCAGAGTAACGGTTGTATATGGGCGAAATCCTTATCACAATGCCTTGGAATTAACCATCAAGGTCTTTCGAGGAAATACCTGCACACACAAACAGACAACAATCCAATGCCAGACAGACGGAATAACAGCAGAACAACAACAGCATAACAGGGTCCAGAGGTACTAAGTCCAACAAGTCCAGGTCTCCAAAATGCTCAGGATAGTAACCAATAGTCCATAGAGGGCCTTATGTATTTTTTAGATTTTAAGTTGTTTATTAATGTTTTAGCACAAAAGTAGAGTATGGTCCAAGTGGACAAAAAGAAAATAGCGGAAACATAAACGTATGAATAATAAAATAAAGCATAAAGTGAGAAATAATAAAGAACAATATAATAAAATGCGGAAATTAAAGTCAATTGTTAGATGTTAAAGATAACCATCTTGAAACTTGTCAAGTATGTTATCAAAGTTAGTAATAAAGATCGATGGTGAGTGAAGGATGTTCTCGGATTTAAATTCAATGGAAATTTATCAGAAGCTTGATAAAATCATAGCGACTACACGATAAACCTCCATAAGTCTTAAATCAACCGCATACAATTCTCTTCCATATTTGATCTTTTTTATTCGGGACACGAAATGTTGCGCTATGTTAAGCAGATCGCCAAGTGATTTATGTAGAAATCACCCTACAACGAGGCCGGTCAACAATCTTTGTGCTAATGCATGCTAGAGAACGATATGTAGATCGTTCTCCAAAAGCAATACCACACGAAAAGAAAATAGGTAGCGGTCTCGTCTTCATCAAGAATCCAAAAGAATTCACATGATGTTGAAGATTTTCATCGACCAAAATAAAAAAGAAGTGAAAGATGGAACCACGTTCAAAAGCTCCTTCCATCTCTAAGTTCAATCACTTAATTTTGCGGATTCGGATTTTCATCCTATCGACGCCCTAAGTCCATTGACATTAAAGAGGAATTAGGCCTCTAATTTGTGATTCAAAGAAAAATGAGAATGGAGTAGGAGAAGAGAGGTATATTGAAAAACTAAATCACAAACTCTCACCAAAATTGATCATCAAGTATCAAACCAAAAAGAAATTTAAAACTATTTTTTTAGTATTTTAGATATAATAGTAAAAAACTAATACTAATATATTTTTGTATTTTTTGAAAATATGAAATTAAAATAAGAAACAAATAATGAAGGAAAATAAAAACAAATAAGAAAAAGTAGTAAAAGGAGGGTGCAAGAAGAGTCATCCGCTGGGCTTTTGAATGAGACCCAAGACCATTAACAAACCAGCACAGGTGGAGGTGCAGCGTTGCATAGGGAGTGTGCATCGAAATCCGGTTCTGGACTTATAATTACCATGGCCCAAATTTGCTTCCAAAAGAAACCCTAAGAATAATAACAACAAAAAAATGGGAATCACTCTCTCCAAACTTCTCACGCTTTTTTCCTCTGTTTTGTTTCAAAATCTTCACGACCTTAACCTCTCTCGATGCTTCCTCGGTTCAAATAGCGGATGAAATCGGAGATACAGAGTTGTGTCAGTGTTCCCGTGAAGACGATGTTGATGGCGATGCGGTTTGAAGGTTGAAATGGTGATGTATGTTCGGTGATGTGCTGCGAGAACGGTTGTGTTGTATGCGTTGCGCGGCGAGGATGATGATGAATGCGTTGTTGTGAGTTGCGGTGCTGTTGCGTTGTAGTTTTTGTTCGGTGCGGTGATGGTGAAGTGAAGAATTGATGTGTGAAGTTGTTCGGTCTATGAAGGGTGAGTTGAAAATCGGTTTAGTTATGAGGATGAGATTTGAAGCTTGTGTGGTTTGGTTCAAATCTGAGCAAAGTGATGTGGTTCGATGAAGGTTTTGTGTTGAATCAGAGTGAAAGGTTCGGATGATAACTTTTTGTTTGTGATTTTCGTTTTGAAGAAATTATGAAGGCTTTTAGGTGAGATTTGAAGGGAAGTTTTTGAAAGTTGAGTGATGATGAATGAAGTTTTATTGTTGCGGCATGGTTGAAGGTAAGGTTGAGGAAGTTTTATTTGCAGGTTTATTGATGGATTGATGGTGACGAAAGTTTGGAGATCGTGAACAAAATTTGGCAGAGGTTCTTTACATTTTTTCCTCTCTAAAATTCTGGAATTGATATGTATTTGCTATAGCTTCAATGAAATTTCAGAGAAGATTCATAAATTGAATCTCTCATGATACTCAAACAAGCACGACTTTAAAAGAAAGTGCAATGTGTGTGATTTGGTACTTGGAGGAAGTTTTAAACCATTTTGGCAGAGTAACGATACCATTCTCTTCCTCCCGTTTTCAGTGTGATCGACCTCTTATTTATAGATGGAGAGAGTGAGGGTAATAAAGGGAATTGAGGTGAGAATTTTGATTCAATCCGATCCACTTTTTTCGGATGCAAGGTGCCAACGCATGAGCTGAGTAAAAAGTTTGTTTGGAAAAGCTGTGTGAAGAAGAAACTCGTGAAAGGAGAGGAAATGTATAATTGATATTTCATTTTTTTTTTTTTGTCTTTTCTGGTAATACAAAAGATGGAATGATGTATGCATTTGAAAATAAATTTGGTTCACTTCTTGCGCATGAAATCGTGAATGGGCTATTCATGTGGGGTCCCAACAATCTTTCAAAATATTGAATTGACAAAAATGTGTGGGCTTTGACTTGGCTCTTGAATCAAATGGAAGCTTTATGATCAATGGGCCTTTGCCTTTGCTAGTGGACCTTGCTATCAAATGGACCAACATGAAATATTTGGATCTCCCTTTTATATTTTCACCTATTAAGAAAAAGAAAATAAAAGCAAGTAATAACAAAATAACATGAAAATATATGATTTACTAATTTTAATTCAAAACTCAACTTAAACCTAAATTGAATTTAAAATTAAAATTATTAATCCTAAAACGATTAGTAAGAATAAACAAAAATACTATTAATTCTAAAATGATGTATGAAATGAATGTATGTATATATTTTTGAATTTTTCGAATGAAATGCAAATGGACACACAAAATGTGGGTCAAAAATTGGGGTATGACAGTATCGGTATGGCACCTTATGAGGCATTGTATGGGAGAAAATGTAGAACACCGTTGTGTTGGTCAGAAGTTGGTGAGGATAGAATTTTGGGACCCGAAATTATTCAAGAGACCACGGACAAGATTAGAATGATTCGTGAGAAGGTTAAGCAAGCACAAGATCGTCAGAAGAGTTATGCGGATAACCGTAGGAGGCCTTTGGAGTTTATGGAAGGTGACCATGTATTCTTGAAGGTTACTCCGAGGTTGAGGTTGAAAGGACCGTTTAAGTCGAGGAAATTAAGTCCGAGATACGTGGGACCGTATGAGATTCTAGAAAGGATTGGTGAAGTAGCTTACCGTTTAGCCTTACCGCCTTCTCTATCAGAAATGCATGATGTTTTTCACGTGTCTCAACTACGAAAGTTTATTCCCGATCCTCTTCAGCCGGTGCCACCAGATGCAATTGAGATAGAATCAGATTTGACTTTTGAACCCTTACCGAGCCGCATAGTGGGAAGAGAGACTAAAGTGTTGCGAAACAAGGAGATTCCTCTTGTTAAGGTTCAGTGGGATGTGACGCATCCGGGTGATGCTACATGGGAACTTGAATCGGTAATGCGGGATGCTTACCCTCACCTTTCCAGGTAATTCTTAAATTCGAGGACGAATTTCTATTTAAGGGGGGGAGGATGTAATACCCCGTATTAAATTAAATGCTCTAATGTTATTAGCTGACACCGAGGTTTTATTAATTGGTACATTAGAGATACTTTTGGACATTTGAGTTAGTAGTGTAACTTGAGATATTTCCTTATATCTTTTCCTTTTGGTTTTCTTCTTCATTTGCAATAAAAAGGAGAAAGTTAGAGAGAAGAAGTAGAGAGAAGGAGGAGCAAGAAGAGAAAGGAGAAGAAAGCTTGGATCTTCATCATTTCTCCGCCGAATCGACTCATCTTCGACATCAACGACTCATAATCGAGGTGGGTTCTAGTTAGAAACTTATAGCTTTTGATTATGGATGGAAATCATAAGTTTTGCATTTTGGGGTTTTCTATAGAAAAACCTAGGTTTTGAATCAAACCATGGATGTTCATGATTGAGTGTTGTATATCCCAAGTGTACCATGTATGAGTTGTTTCTATGCTTTAGTATGATTCTGGAACTGGTTTGAGTATGGAGATGGTTGGATTAAACCATGGGAAAGGCAAGAAAACAGATCTGAAATTTCTGATTTCGCGCGCTTCGCGGCGCGAACTATAGGTAGCGGCGCGAACCATGCAGAAGAAGTTTGGGGGTTTGGTTCTGTCATCAGTACGCGGCGCGTACAAGGGTTCGCGACGCGAACACTATGAGAATGTTGTGAGGTTTGCCACTGCCTGAGGTTCGCGGCGCGACCTAGCTGTTGCGCGGCGCGAACTGAAGGTTACTTAGCCAATTCTTTAGTTTAATGAGGTAAAACTGTTTCGATCATAACTTTTGAACCATAACTCTGTTTTAATCACCGTTCGAAGTGATAGGAAGCTAGAAGCGTGTACTTTCTAGTAGTGTAGGTTTTGGGAACAAAGGGAGAATTATTTAATCGAGAGTCGGGAATTGCTTGATTACTTGGGTTGGTTTTCGTTCGAATTCATGAGAACGTTATGCTTTGGTATGATGCTTGTGTACTCTATAATTGTTATTGAGTTCTATTGCAGGTGGATTAGTATACCTTGTTATATAGGTTTATATCAAGAGGGTTGAATAACTTCATTGTTATGTGAATAAAAGATAAGTGAGGAAAACTAGGGTTTGTTAGGTATGTGTATCTTAACAAAGAAAACCTAGGATGAGACATTATATGGAACATACGTGTTTAGAATCTTATGAGGAAAGGCTAACAGGCCTAGTGATTTGCGTGAGCAATCACCAATGTATGAAGGGCTAACAGGCCTAGTGGTTTGCGGAAGCGATCACCATTGTATGATGTATTAATCGGAACCGTTGTATTTTCTTTATTTCTTTATTTTTCTTTTGAATGCTAACAGGCATTCTCGTGCAGAGAGGCACTGTGCAGAGAGGCACAAATAATCTTGGCAGGTTTGATTCCCGCTTTTGTGTACGAATGGAACCTACGGGTAGAGACTTGTGATGGTGTACGGGCCATGTGAAGTGACGATTCATGGGGAAAGGCTCATGAGTCCGAATCCATTTCGTATGTCAAGATTTTTCCAAAGGATCCATGACTCGTGCCACCTCCTAGACGTAGAAGGGGACGGGAATATGGGGATGCCTTGATATTGGTTTCCGATTAATAATCTTGTGTTGAGTTGTTGAACTCTAAGTATGATTCCATATAATGTTAGTGTGTGAACTCAAGGTCTAGTTCCTTTTATGACTTGAGACTTATAGGTTAGAACCTTGTAAAGCCGAGAGGATCCATAGGATAGGGAACTCACTGATATATTTTATCTCACCCCATTATATATTGATTTCAGGTGCTACAGGTTCCGCGAAGGGTAAGGAGAAAGCAATTTGATTCCTTATTCCTTATGTTCTTTTGGTATGGCGAAGCTTCCGTTGTGGAGTTCTTTTGAGATCATTGTTTGATCTAGTTCTTAGTATTTTATTTTTGAACATCTTGTATGTATTATGCCATTGTGTAGGACTTTTGTATTAGGGCATTAATATGTATAATGTGTTGACTAGGAACTTATTGGTATTTCAGTACCAAATACTTGGATTCATGTATATTTATATGATTTGATGCATGTAATTATATATGGGTGTTACATCTGCAATGTAAAACGTAAGATTAGAGTGCATATTTTTTCTTATCTAAATTTATGTGTTTGTTATCATTAAAACTCTTTCGAAGGTATAGAACCGTCATACACAATCTTATAGAGTTATAACCCCACCCTTACCTTGGATTGAAGGTGCTATACTCTTCCAATGGAATCCTTGCCCTAGCCACTTTGTGCCTCTTATTCTTTTCACATTCTCTCCAAAATTATCCATCTTCTCTCTTTTCCCACTTCTCTTTTCTCTCTTATTTTATCAATTCCTTACTAACTTTCGTTACTCTAATGGGCATAACAACACACAACCCACTAATTCTAACGCTAACACTACAATAGGCCCAATTAACTAATTAACCATCTATTCTATTATTATTATTATTATTATTTTATTATTATTATCATTATTATTATTATTATTATTATTATTATTATTATTATTATTATTATCCAACTATATACTAAAATAGCATAAATACCAATATCTAGCCACACCTTCATTTTTCAACACATTTAGGCATACACCCCTCCAACAACACAAATACACTATTAATCACATTTCACCAAATAATTCACAATCAACTAATTAAATAATTAAATAAAATAAAATAAATGGGCATTACAAATCTCTCAAAGCAAACTTTAATAAGAGACTAGCGTTGTTTATCAATTTTCACGGTAAACAATAAGCTAGTTAAAGGCGTCAGTCTTAAAATTTTCACCTCAATCGCCGCTTCATAAATAATAATAAGGACTTGAGGGACAATTGTTTAGGGCCAACTAAATGATCCAATAAGTCCGACCCACTACTGAAGATTCAATCTAGAATACTTTCGCAGATGAGCGAATAATAGATAGAGCCTTTCAAGAAGACCACACATTAAATCCGAACTACTTGCAAATCGTTGGCCATTGGATCTAATCAGGCGGTCTTCTTCATTTCGCACTGGTGCAAGCAGGAGCAATTTTAACCTCTTATCGTATAAAATCTCTTCTATATGCGCCATAACATGCATTTTTCATCCACACTCTTGCAAAGTTACATCTCTTTGACCTCAATGACTTGAGCATTGTAGTACTTGAAGGATAGAAAAACACTTAGAAAGGGGGGGGTTTGAATAAGTGTAGCTTTAAAAACTTGACAGATAAAAATAAATTGCACAATTATTTTTATCCTGGTTCGTTGTTAACTAAACTACTCCAGTCCACCCCCGCAGAGATGATTTACCTCAACTGAGGATTTAATCCACTAATCGCACGGATTACAATGGTTCTCCACTTAGTCAGCAACTAAGTCTTCCAGAGTCTTCTGATCACACACTGATCACTCCAGGAACAACTGCTTAGATACCCTCTAAGACTTTCTAGAGTATACTGATCCACACGATCACTCTAGTTACAACCTGCTTAGATAACCTCTAAGACTTCCTAGAGTATTCTGATCCACACGATCACTCTAGTTCCTTACAACTTAATGTAATCAATTCTAAGAGTATTACAATTGCTTCTTAAAAGCTATAATCACAAACTGTGATATTTCTCTTAACGTTTAAGCTTAATCTCACTAATATATTACAACAACAATGTAGTGAGCTTTGATGAAGATGAAGATTCTGAGCTTTGAGTAGAACAGAGTTTCAGCAAGTTAATAGGCGTTGTTTTGTGCAGAATGGTTAACCTTGCTTCTCATCAGAACTTCATATTTATAGGCGTTGGAGAAGATGACCGTTGAATGCATTTAATGCTTTGCGTGTTCCGTACAGCATCGCATTTAATGTTATACGCTTTTGTCAACTACCTCGAGCCTTGTTCACGCTGTGTCTACTGACGTAGCCTATAATAGCTTTTAACGTTCCTTTTGTCAGTCAGCGTAGCTTGCCACTTGTACTTCCTTCTGATCTGATGTTTGTGAATACAACGTTTGAATATCATCAGAGTCAAACAGCTTGGTGCAAAGCATCTTCTGATCTTCTGACCTTGAAGTGCTTCTGAGCGTGATACCATTAGAACTTCAGTGCTTCTGATCTCATGTTCTTCTGATGCTTCCATAGACCCATGTTCTGATTCTGCTTCGACCATCTTCTGATGTCTTGCCAGACCATGTTCTGATGTTGCATGCTGAACCATTTGAGACAAAGCTTCTGAGCGCTGAATTATGCGTACTCTTTATATATTTCCTGAAAAGGAAATTGCATTGGATTAGAGTACCATATTATCTTAAGCAAAATTCATATTATTGTTATCATCAAAACTAAGATAATTGATCAGAACAAATCTTGTTCTAACAATCTCCCCCTTTTTGATGATGACAAAAACATATATAAATGATATGAATTTGCGATCAGAAAGAGCAGACGGCAAAAGACAAATTACACAGCTATAGCATAAGCATATGAATATGTCTCCCCCTGAGATTAACAATCTCCCCCTGAGATAAATAATCTCCCCCTGAAATAAATACTCGAAGAACTTTAATAAAAGACTTCCCTGATTATTTCGGTAGAGACGATCATATAAGCTTCTGTCTTCAGAGAATTCATAGCTTCTGACTTCTGCTTCCATTGGACAGCTTCAGAACTAGAATTTCTTTAGATCCCTAGAACACTCACAGCTTCTGATTCCTGCTTCCATCTAGGACAGCTTCAGAACTTGAATTTCTTTAATCTTCAGAACATTCACAGCTTCTGATTTCTGCTTCCATTCAGGACAGCTTCAGAACTTGAATTTCTTTGATCTTCAGAACATTCACAGCTTCTGATTTCTGCTTCCATCTAGGACAGCTTCAGAACTTGAGTTTTCTGGATCTTTAGAACATTCACAGCTTCTGATTTCTGCTTCCCTCGGATAGCTTCAGAGCTTGAATTTCTACCAACATCACTTCATGCTAGATTTGTATCAGAACATTGTTGAATGTACCAGAGCATCATCAGAGCATCTCTACATCCTGAAATGTTACAGAACAAAAACTAAACGACAAAAGTCAGCATGAACGAGTCAGAACATAAAATGTATATTAGAACACATGATATGTATCAGAGCCATATAGGCTAAAGTAATGTATCAGAGCAAATAGAATTTTGTCAGAACAAATAGACAAATATGGATCAAATTCTATTATTAGTGCTTCTGATTCATTCTTCTTTCTTGCTTCTGATTTCTGAAGCTTGACAGCACTCAGCTTGCTTCAGTTTCCATGAGCTTATTCTTTTTACAGAATAACACTTCTTATGGTTTTGCTTCTGTGTTTGCTTTGAAGATTCTCTTCACTTCTTTATACCTGCAAAACACTTAAACCATATAGAACTTGCAGTTCTTGTTAGTAAATGTGTGGGAGCTTTACCCAGCAACTGATAGATTAATCAAATCATTTATCATTTATCTTCTCCCCCTTTTTGTCATAACATCAAAAAGAATATTTCAAAAAGATTCAGATGAATAAAACGACAGATAAAATCACTGAAAAGTAAAACAAAGAAACTTTTCATTGATAATCAAAAGATATTACATGAGAAGATGTTTAACAAGCAGATGCAACAAGGAAAGAAAACTACTAAGACCAAAGACTAAGACCCTAGCTAAGACAAAATCTGTGCCAGCATGCCATGAAGGAGTGAAACGCATCATTGACTGCTTCTTGGGCTTCCAGGCGAGGGGTCAGGGAGACTTGGTTCTGATGCAGATCTTCCACAATCTTTATCAGAGACAACATTCTCAGTAGGTGAAGATGAGGAGATTTCTTTGGAATGGGTTGAGGGAGAGGAAAGGTTAGATGAGGAGGAAGTTGAGTCTTGAAGGTAGAAAGATGAGGAAGAAGATGGAGATGATGGAGGGCTTTCACCAGGGGGTTGAAACACACGTCTAGAATAGTTTCCAGATAACATTGCTTCGAATGGATTCACCTTGAGAGGATGATAGGTGATTTTTATCTTTTTGGGTTTGGAAGGAGATGTTTCAACAGCTTTTCTCTTGTTGTTTTGATCATTTTCATGATTTCCTGGGCTTGATGAAGAGTTCATGATGGATTTGCAGATAATGAACAGCTAGGGTTTGATATGAATGCAAAAGGATAGGGAAGGAAAACAAGGACAAAGTGTAGTAGAGAAAATATAAGAGGGAAAGAGAAGCGTTTGAAGAGTATTTAAAAGAAAATAAAATGAAACAAATGATGGATAGCATTTAATGTTACGTGACATGAGGAGAGATAATAAAGACAAATGAGGTGACTAGCACAGTTACCTATGGTCGGCGTCCCTTCAACTGCACGCGCGCTTATCCATGAATAGTAACGACAGGTTTACCATCCCGAGATAAAACGTTACAGCTGTTTTGCTTTAAAAGAGGTTCTGAATCAACTTAGACAATGAAACGTTAGTAATAACCGAATCATAATTTCTAAACGATTTCAATCAGAACTTCTGATTAGAAAATAATCCATTTTCATTTCAGAAGATACTCATACATAAGAACTTCTCATCTTCTCATTCTAGGCATAAATCCATACTGATGTTCTTCAGAATGAACTTAAACCTATCTTCAGCCAGGGGTTTTGTAAAGATATCAGCCCATTGATGGTCTGTATCAACAAAGTTTAAAGATATAACACCCTTCTGAACATAGTCCCTTATGAAATGATGTTTAATCTCAATATGTTTAGCCTTTGAATGAAGAATAGGATTCTTAGATAAACATATAGCAGAAGTATTATCACAGAATATAGGAATGTTACTCTCATATATCTGATAATCTTCTAACTGACTCTTCATCCAGAGCATCTGTGTACTACAACCAGCAGTAGCGACATATTCTGCTTCTGTTGTTGATAGAGCAATAGTTGCTTGCTTCTTGCTATACCAAGAGATCAAATGACTTCCAAGAAATTGGCAACTTCCTGAAGTACTTTTTCTTTCAATTCTGTCTCCAGCATAGTCAGCATCGCAGAATCCTACTAAGTTGTATTCTTTAGATTTTCTGTAAACTAAGCCAACATTAGTAGTACCTTTCAGATACTTTAGAATTCTCTTAACAGTAGTTAAATGAGATTCTCTAGGATCTGATTGGAATCTAGCACACAAACAAACACTGAACAGAATGTCAGGTCTAGAAGCAGTCAAATATAGAAGAGATCCAATCATACCTCTGTATAACTTCTGATCTACCTTCTTACTTACCTCATCCTTACCTAGGATGCATGTTGGATGCATAGGAGTTTTGGCTTCTTTGCAGTCTAGAAGATTAAACTTCTTCAGAAGTTCCTTCACATACTTGGTTTGGTGAACATACGTTCCTTCTGATGTTTGATTTATTTGTATTCCAAGGAAATACTTGAGTTCTCCCATCATGCTCATTTCAAACTCAGCCTGCATAGACTCAGCAAACTCCTTTCCAAGTGTAGCATTAGATGTTCCAAAAATAATATCATCTACATATATTTGACAAATTAAAATATCCCTTTTAAAGGTTTTACAAAAGAGAGTAGTGTCCACTTTTCCTCTAGTGAAACCATTATCCAGAAGGAAAGAACTTAAGCGTTCATACCAAGCTCTGGGAGCCTGTTTCAATCCATACAATGATTTCTTTAGTTTAAAAACATGATTAGGAGACAGAGAGTCTTCAAAACCAGGAGGTTGATGGACATAAACTTCTTCATCTATATAACCATTTAAGAAGGCACTCTTAACATCCATCTGATAGAGAGTGATGTTATGTTGAGTGGCAAATGAAATTAATAGACGAATAGATTCTAACCTGGCCACTGGTGCAAAGGTTTCTGTATAGTCAATCCCTTCTTGCTGACTATAACCCTGAGCCACCAGTCTGGCTTTGTTCCTTACCACTTCACCTTTCTCACTGAGCTTGTTTCTGAAGACCCATTTTGTACCGATTATATTGAATCCATCTGGTCTAGGAACAAGATCCCAAACATCATTCCTTGTAAACTGATTCAGTTCTTCTTGCATAGCAATTATCCAGTCTGGATCTTCTAGAGCATGATCAACAGAAGTTGGCTCGATCAAAGATACAAGACCTAATTGACAGTCTGCATTGTTCTTAAGGAATGCTCTTGTTCTGATTGGATCATCCTTCTTTCCAAGAATGACATCTTCTGAATGACCAGAAATGAGTCTGGATGATCTTCTGACAGATGGTTCTTCAGAAGTGCTTAGATTCTCCAGAGAGGCTGATACTTGATCTTCAGATTCTTTGCTTCTGAGAAGCTCTGCTTCTGATGCGTTGCTTCTTGGCTCAGCAGCTTCTGATATATCAATATCCCAATCTGCAAAATTATCAAACTGCTTTGGTTTTTCAGAACCAAGCTTATCATCAAACCTGATATTGATTGATTCTTCTACAATCAATGTTTCAGTATTGTATACTCTGTAGCCTTTTGAGCGTTCAGAATATCCAAGAAGGAAACATTTTTGTGCTTTGGAATCAAACTTACCAAGATGATCTTTAGTGTTCAGAATAAAGCATACACATCCAAAAGGATGGAAATATGAAATGTTGGGCTTTTTATTCTTCCACAATTCATAAGGAGTCTTATTTAGAATAGGTCTGATGGAGATTCTATTCTGAATATAGCATGCAGTGTTTATTGCTTCTGCCCAGAAATGCTTAGCCATATTGGTTTCATTGATCATGGTTCTGGCCATTTCTTGCAGAGTCCTATTCTTTCGTTCTACAACTCCATTTTGCTGTGGAGTTCTAGGACAAGAGAAATCATGGGCAATACCATTTTCTTTGAAGAATTCTTCAAAGGATCTGTTCTCAAATTCACCACCATGATCACTTCTGACCTTTATGATTTTACACTCTTTTTCAAATTGAATCTGAATGCAGAAATCAAAGAACACTGAATGAGTCTCATCCTTGTGTTTCAAGAATTTTACCCACGTCCAGCGGCTATAATCATCTACGATGACTAATCCATATTTCTTCCCTCTGACAGATGCTGTTTTGACTGGGCCAAACAGATCAATGTGCAAGAGTTCTAATGGCCTTGAGGTAGAAACAACATTCTTGGACTTGAATGCAGGTTTGGAGAACTTGCCCTTCTGACATGCTTCACAAAGAGCATCTGATTTGAATTTCAGATTAGGGAGTCCTCTGACCAGATTTAGTTTGTTAATCTGAGAAATCTTTCTCAAACTAGCATGACCTAATCTTCTGTGCCAGACCCACTGCTCTTCAGAAACAGACATAAGACAAGTTACCTTCTGACTCATAAGATCTTGCAGATCTGTCTTATAAATGTTGTTCTTCCTCTTGCCTGTAAATAGGATTGAGCCATCCTTCTGATTTACAGCCTTGCAAGACTTTTGATTAAAGATTATATCATAACCATTGTCACTCAATTGACTGATAGATAAGAGGTTATGTGTTAATCCTTCTACAAGAAGTACATTAGAAATGGAAGGAGAGTTACTAGACTTTATAGTTCCAGAGCCAATTATCTTGCCCTTCTGATCTCCTCCAAACTTGACTTCTCCTCCAGACTTAAGCACCAGGTCTTGGAACATAGACCTTCTTCCTGTCATGTGTCGTGAGCATCCAGAGTCCAGGTACCACGACATGTTGTGCTTTGTCCTTTTTGCAGCCAAGGATATCTGCAATAGGAATAATCTTATCCTTAGGTACCCACATTTTCTTGGGTCCTTTCTTGTTAGATTTTCTCAAGTTCTGATTGAACTTGGGTTTAACATTGTAAGCAATAGGAGGAACAGCATGATAATTCTTAATGTGAGTTTCATGATATTTCCTAGGTTGTGTCACATGCTTTTTGGTGTGTGTTATGTGAAAACTTTGAGCATGTGAAGTGTGCCTAATATCATGGGAGTGGCCATACTTGAACTGATCATACAATGGCTTGTATGTGAGTTTCATTTCATCAACAGGTTCAAGTTTGTATGGGGTTTCACCCTCAAAACCAATGCCGACTCTTTTGTTTCCAGACACAGCATATATCATAGAAGCTAGCTGACTTCTGCCAATACTTCTAGATAAGAACTTCCTGAAACTTAAATCATATTCTTTCAGAATATGGTTTAGACTAGGAGTGGATTTTTCTGAATCAGAAGGAGATCCAACATTATTGGATAATTTTAAAAGTTTTTCTTTTAATTCAGAATTTTCCAACTCAAGCTTCTTTGTTTCAAATTCAAATAGCTTTTTCAGCTTTTTGTATTTGAGACTAATCTGAGACTTGAATTCCAGAAGTTCTGTTAGACCGGAAACTAACTCATCTCTAGTAAGTTCAGAAAATACCTCTTCAGAATCTGATTCTGATGTAGATTCTGATCCGTCATTTTCTGTCGCCATCAGCGCACAGTTAGCCTGCTCATCTTCAGAGTCTGAATCATCTTCTGACTCATCCCAGGTTGCCATAAGACCTTTCTTCTTATGAAACTTCTTCTTGGGATTTTCCTTCTGAAGTTTTGGACATTCATTCTTGAAGTGTCCAGGCTCATTGCATTCATAGCACATGACCTTCTTCTTGTCAAATTTTCTGTCATCAGAAGATTCTCCACGTTCAAATTTCTTTGAACTTCTGACGCCTCTGAACTTCCTTTGCTTGTTCTTCCAGAGTTGATTTAGCCTTCTGGAGATCAAGGACAGTTCATCTTCTTCTTCAGATTCTGATTCTTCAGGATCTTCTTCTCTAGCCTGAAAAGCGTTAGTGCATTTCTTGATATTGGATTTTAATGCAATAGACTTACCTTTCTTTTGAGGCTCATTTGCGTCCAGCTCTATTTCATGACTTCTCAAGGCACTGATAAGCTCTTCCAGAGAAACTTCATTCAGATTCTTTGCAATCTTGAATGCAGTCACCATAGGACCCCATCTTCTGGGTAAGCTTCTGGTGATCTTCTTTACGTGATCAGCCTTGGTGTATCCCTTGTCAAGAACTCTCAATCCAGCAGTAAGAGTTTGAAATCTTGAAAACATCTTTTCAATGTCTTCATCATCCTCCATCTTGAAGGCTTCATACTTCTGGATTAAAGCTAGAGCTTTAGTTTCCTTGACTTGAGCATTTCCTTCATGAGTCATTTTCAAAGACTCATATATGTCATAGGCCGTTTCCCTGTTAGATATCTTCTCATACTCAGCATGAGAGATAGCATTCAGCAAAACAGTTCTGCATTTATGATGATTCCTGAAAAGCTTTTTCTGATCATCATTCATTTCTTGCCTTGTCAGCTTTACGCCACTGGCATTTACTGGATGTTTGTAACCATCCATCAGAAGATCCCATAGATCACCATCTAGACCAAGAAAGTAACTTTCCAGTTTATCTTTCCAGTATTCAAAGTTTTCACCATCAAATACCGGCGGTCTAGTATAACCATTGTTACCGTTGTGTTGCTCAGCAGAGCCAGATGTAGATGCAGGTGTAGACTTTTCACTTTCATCAACCATCTTTTACTGAAGCGTTTTTCTCTTCCTGAATCTTTTCTAAACACGGTTAAGTGCTTGCACCTTAGAACCGGCGCTCTGATGCCAATTGAAGGATAGAAAAACACTTAGAAAGAGGGGGTTTGAATAAGTGTAGCTTTAAAAACTTGACAGATAAAAATAAATTGCACAGTTATTTTTATCCTGGTTCGTTGTTAACTAAACTACTCCAGTCCACCCCCGCAGAGATGATTTACCTCAACTGAGGATTTAATCCACTAATCGCACGGATTACAATGGTTCTCCACTTAGTCAGCAACTAAGTCTTCCAGAGTCTTCTGATCACACACTGATCACTCCAGGAACAACTGCTTAGATACCCTCTAAGACTTTCTAGAGTATACTGATCCACACGATCACTCTAGTTACAACCTGCTTAGATAACCTCTAAGACTTCCTAGAGTATTCTGATCCACACGATCACTCTAGTTCCTTACAACTTAATGTAATCAATTCTAAGAGTATTACAATTGCTTCTTAAAAGCTATAATCACAAACTGTGATATTTCTCTTAACGTTTAAGCTTAATCTCACTAATATATTACAAGAGCAATGTAGTGAGCTTTGATGAAGATGAAGATTCTGAGCTTTGAGTAGAACAGAGTTTCAGCAAGTTAATAGGCGTTGTTTTGTGCAGAATGGTTAACCTTGCTTCTCATCAGAACTTCATATTTATAGGCGTTGGAGAAGATGACCGTTGAATGCATTTAATGCTTTGCGTGTTCCGTACAGCATCGCATTTAATGTTATACGCTTTTGTCAACTACCTCGAGCCTTGTTCACGCTGTGTCTACTGACGTAGCCTATAATAGCTTTTAACGTTCCTTTTGTCAGTCAGCGTAGCTTGCCACTTGTACTTCCTTCTGATCTGATGTTTGTGAATACAACGTTTGAATATCATCAGAGTCAAACAGCTTGGTGCAAAGCATCTTCTGATCTTCTGACCTTGAAGTGCTTCTGAGCGTGATACCATTAGAACTTCAGTGCTTCTGATCTCATGTTCTTCTGATGCTTCCATAGACCCATGTTCTGATTCTGCTTCGACCATCTTCTGATGTCTTGCCAGACCATGTTCTGATGTTGCATGCTGAACCATTTGAGACAAAGCTTCTGAGCGCTGAATTATGCGTACTCTTTATATATTTCCTGAAAAGGAAATTGCATTGGATTAGAGTACCATATTATCTTAAGCAAAATTCATATTATTGTTATCATCAAAACTAAGATAATTGATCAGAACAAATCTTGTTCTAACAGTACTAACTTTACAAGTATACCTCACTCCACCACATTAGAGGTCTGCACCACCTACTAAAAGGACTCTACCTCTACACATCACCAATTTTCTATTTGGCATCGGAATAACACTTAATCACTAAATCAATTTTTGTTTTATATTTGTTTTCTTAAATGCAAATGGACATGATCTAGTAGTATACTCTGATAAAATTTAATAAATTCTTTGATACTCGTTGGGCACCGGTACCTGTAACACAATTTGTATTAAATTTTTAATTTATTTTAAAATAAAATAAAATAAAAAAGTGACGTGACATTGAATCATAATATTTGATTGATTAAAAATATATGTCCTCAATTAAATTCAAGATTATTGGTTCACATCAAATTTTAATCCTATAAAACCAAAACCATATAATATCCATTTTTTAACCTTTGGGACAACCTACCTCCCAAATAGTTAAATCAAGTGGAATAGGTTGGCTTTCACGTGCTAATCCTTGAATAATCTCATATTGAAATAAAAATAGCTCATAATATTCTTACCTTTTTGCTCTTCACATGGTAATCCATCAATATTCCTATACGGCCATTAGTTAAAATTTGTCTTTTTTTGTTCATTTGATTCGAGTTATTAAATCATGACTAAGTGAAGTTTCGAACTAATCCATTTTTTATCAAGCCGAGCTGAACCAATATGAAATCAGTTTGACTCACTCCCTACCTTATTGATTATTAGTTAGACTATAAAAGATTGTTCTCATTACTTTTATTGTTGTTGATGTTGTTTCTGCTATTCCAAATAATTGTCGCATTTAAAAGTGAATACATGTATTAATAAGAATAAGAAAGTTAACTCTGAAAAGATACAAAGATATGATATAAATAAAGAAAAGAAGAAGATATATATACAAAGTTAAAGTTTATTGATCCTAGATACCTTTCAAAATCTCTTTATATAAAAGAACAAAATCTAGAAACCTAAAAATACTCAAAATCTTCGTAAGAAGAATCATGCTTCATCTTACTATCATCATTTTTATCAACAACCTTCTTATCAACAGCAGCTGCCACAACAACAGCTTCTTTACTAAGATACTGACTAAAATCAAACGTGTCAGGTATAATAGGAGGACTAGAACTGCGAATCAAAGCCCAATTAACCCCTTCAAAAAATGGATGTTGTTTAATCTCAGTTGCACCTCTTTTATAAGCAATTCTCTTATGAGGTTCTTTCACCAACAACCCTCTAATAAGATCTCGTGCAACTGGACTAGCTGAAGGATGTTCAGGAAACCTTAATGGCTGTCCAACAACGTTAAAAAGTGTAGCACGGTTTCCATTACCTTTAAACGGTGTTGTTCCGTATATAAGCTCGTATAAAAATATCCCAAATGTCCACCAATCAACTGCACTTCCGTGTCCTTCACCGCGGACGATCTCCGGGGCGAGATACTCGTGAGTACCAACGAACGACATTGATCGGACATTCGTTGGTTCGGCCATTAGTTCTGGAAGACGGCCGCCTATGAGACCGAAATCTGATTTTGATTTTCTGTTTTTCTTGTAGGGGAGGATCCGCGGGAAGAAGAAACTTGATGGCTGCATGCAACCCTGGACAACGTTTTCGTCATCTAGGATTCCCATGGATGTGGTGGTTACGTGTGCGGAGGAGGATTTTACGAGCGTAGGGTTAACAGAACAACGGAGGGATAAGTCGAAATCGGATAGCATTATGTGGCCTTCGTCCCGGACTAGAACGTTTTCTGGTTTTAAATCTCTGTATACTATTCCTAACATGTGGAGATACTCCAGTGCTAATAGAATCTCTGAACAATAAAACCTACATGACACAACAAATTCATTCATTAGCATATACTAATTTTTTATTGTGAGATAGATATCAGACACAGACACAGACACGCATTTTATTAGAGGTTTTCGTGCTCTACAAGTCTCATTGAACTGAAAATGCAGTAACTAACCTTGCAGCCTCTTCAGTGAAATGCCTATTGGGTTGCTTCAATCTGAGTGAATGCAAACTACCACAACTACAAAACTCCATAACCAAACTGTAATACTTTTCATTTTCAAAATAAGAATACAAGGTTGGTAAGAAAGGATGATCAAGAAGTCCAAGAATCTCCCTCTCAGTCTGTGCCCTAAGAAGCTTGTTTCTGCTAGCAAGGGAAGCCTTATCCATAACTTTCATGGCGTAGAATGTTCCTGTTCCTTTAAGCTCAACAAGATAAACACTTCCAATGTCACCATAACCAACACGTTTCACAAGCCTAAAGTGACTGAAGTTGAGACTACAATTTGACCCTTTTGAAACCATGTTGATTGCATCCCATCTCACATCGCCTCCTGTGTGTGGCTTATTATGTGAACTACTTGTGCTATCTAAACTATCACTACGTGAACTTGCTGCACTCTTTGAAACCATTCTTCTTGGATTTTGTCTTGGAGAAGTGGAAAATTCAGACAAGTTTCTCATTAGTGTTTCTAACTTTTGAGGCATAGATGGTGAAAATGATGATGATGACGATGATGAATCTTTACTTGTAGTTTTCTTTTCATTGTTTTCAATTGCTTCTTGGTTATTCACCTTTCTGGTATCATCATTTTCTGTGTGATCATTTGCACAACTTGGATCTGTCTTGTGAGATTTTTCTGATAAACTATTGGTACTCCTCTGCATTTATTTAATAATAATAACGTGTAAGATAGAAGGTTTTGAATTTGGATAATCACTTTGTAATAAATAATTAGTTTGTCTGTTACATGAGATTTTAATTATTAGGACTAAATTATGGCTTTTGAAATTCCAAGATACATGCATGAAATTTTCTTACATGAGGAATGTTGATAGGCTTTGACGCCATCATTGGATAACTCTATAACACCCCTCAGGAGGAATTTCTGCAACATCATATGAAATAAGTTAATATAATAATAAATAGGAAATATTACATTCAATTACACCATATTATTAGATCCAGCAAAAATGTATGTTAATTATTTATGGAATGCAGGACAAACCTGAAATTAAAAAATATATCTGCAAAACTTGATAACTTGTTATAAGATATATCTGAGAATGATGACTAAAGAATTTAATGATAATATTTTCTTTGCATGTGGTTAATAATGAAGAGAAATCTTTTTTCTTTTGTTTGAAATTTAAAACATTGAAAGAAAGAAAAGAAAAATAGAGAAATATATATGAAGATGATTGTGATGGTTATGCAGAAGATGAGAAATGGATATTGAAATTGGCTAGTTTTTTATTGGACCAATACCAGAGATCACAAACAGTGGATGAAGTAATTGAGAGGATTAAAGATGATAAGAAAGCCAAAAGTTGGATATCATACATTTATATCTATAAATAGAAAATTAATAGTATATGAAATTATGAATGTGTTAATGAGGAAACTAAACATGCATTCATGAAAGGAGAGGGAGAGAGATGGAGAAAAAGAAATGGTCATGAAGATACGGATGGATAGGCGTTTTATTCTCTATGAAAAATAGTGGTTTTGATTTTGGTAAATCTCTAGATGAATCCACATCACATTCAGGGCATAGTATAGTGTTATCATCACAGTCAAAGCTTAACTCCATGTCACGTGTACTTGATCAGGGCTAGTAAGGGCAAGCCGATAAATTAGTTTTCTTAAAAAAAGTATGACTATATTAATGTATATAAAATTTTATTAATTTTAATTAATTAATTTCTCTTTCAAGAGATAAACAATTATTGAACAATCGTAGTATTATTCAATAAATTTTTCATTTTTAATTTAAAAATAAATTAATAATGTATTTGAAGAGGCAATACTAATATAATAATAGAACAGTTTCAAAACATTTTCACCATAATATCAATAATTATTATTATTATAAAATGATAGTCTCAAAGCAAAAGGGTAGGGCAGATCCAAAAAAGGTATTAGTCCGGTATCACCCATCAGCACGGAAGGATTCCACAAGCCGGCTCGGACACTCAGCCAAGCCCGATAGTCTCTATAGCCCGGCAGGCGTAGGCACCAAACGAGCCCGACGTCATCACCCCGGGACAATGACGGAGCCAGAAATTTTAGGTAGTCTGTGCAAAAAATGTACACCATTGATTATTCATCTGTTTTAATTTTCACACCCTATTTTTACTAATTTTGCCCCTAATTTTACCCCTGTTTTTGTCTAAAAATCGACTATTAAATTGGGGGGAGTACAAAGAAAATATGAGTTGAGCCCGGGCGCGTGGACGGGCTCGCTGGGCCTTGGAACCGCCCCTGCCCCTGGATGCCTGTAACCGTCGCCTTCACATTAAAGGTCTTCACCGTTATGAAAGTTACAATTCTTTAAAGACCATAATGGCGGGAGTTACGGTAGTTCGCTCATTATGGAGGGAATCCTAAGTTCCTCCACCAATGAGAGCAATAATGGCTCCAACAGCTATATATAGGGCTCCCAACTGAGGGATAAGCAAGACACATATTTTCTTGAGCTCGCATCAGCTGTGCTGCTCAAATCCTTATAGCTACAAATCACAAACTCCTGTGTGACCTCGCCGGAATCTTCTTCCGAGAGGTAATCAAAAGTGTTCTACAGGAATATATATATATATATATATATATATATATATATATATATATATATATATATATATATAAAATAAAGTGGGGAACAAGCCGCACACACAACTACCTGACAAAGAGGTACTAAGAGTAATCAAAAGCTACAACCAAATTAAAACAAGGCTAAAAAAATAAATAAACTCAAGACAACACCACTTTTCCAAACCACACCAACTAATTTAGAAGAATAACAGAGAACTCTACTCTCGAAGAAAACCACAATTAGATTATATATCAAGAAACACAAGCAATCTTAAATAAAAATGCCACAAGAAAAGGAAGGTCATTTCGCCTGAAGAGGCCTTGTTACTCAAAGTCTCTATTGTGACATAATGAAAGTAGGGTTATCCAACCAAAAATAGTAAAGACAAGAGTAATTCGAAGGGTTTCCTTGATATCATTTTCACGCCCAAGCGGTGTTCATGACCTATAAGTTCTCTATGTCAACAAATGTACCTAAAAAAATCAACTCATTCCAAGACTTCTATATAACACGGATCACCGCATGCCAAACCATCAGAAGACCCCCTTTTATATTAACCGACATTCCTAAATTACCAAAAGCCTAAAAAACCAACAAATGTCCTTATTTATTACAAAGAATAATCTAACTATCAAAGATCATGTACCACAAAGTCAAAACAATATCACAAGTGACAAATAAATAAGAATCCGACTTTATGGCACCCCACAAAGACAACAAGTCCCCATGCATCATCTAAGATAATAATCTCACATTTATTTATATTTTCTATAGATAGAAACTTATCCAAGAGTAACTTCCAAGAGAAGACAACCACCTTAGAAAGAGTCAAACTAACCCGGATAGAAAGGTAGAGCTTAGTCCCTTATGTTAAGAGGGATAAAAGGGAAACATGTATCCTCAAAGAGAGAATTATACATTGAAGAAACTGAGTACCCATTCTTCCCTACTTTCCACCGCCAATAGTCACTATGAGGCAAAAGGGCGACCCTTTGTAGAATCTGGAAAAACTTAACCACTAAATCATAATCCCAAACGAAGAAAGATCTCCTCCACTTAAAACTCCACCTGAGTTGACCCCCATCAAACACCGTCACTTCTTCTACTGACCTACCTTGATAATAGTTAATGAAAAAAAGCTTATGAAACCATCCCAACCAAGTATCATCCTAAAATAAGGTGTTAAGACCATCCCATAGTCTTCTACTGATCCCCTCCACAAACTAGTTAGAAGAATCACTAGCTTTAGAGCTTAAGAAATTGACCCTCTTCCACTAAGACAAGGCTAAATAGAGAGAAAATGACCTTCCTCCCATCCACTAAGAGATTACGAGGGAAATATATCTAACTGCTAAGATACCCCCTTAAAATCCAATAACTTAAGATAATAATCTTCAACACCACTTATTTAACAAGGCTAAGTTAACCAAGCGAAGATCCTGAACCCATAAACTTCCAAAATCTCTTTGGTTTACAAACATCATACCAACTGACCCAAGGAATATTAAATTCACATTTCACCCCCAGAGGAACCTTATATGAATTCTAACAATTCTCTTCCACAACTTAATATGCATCTCATACAAGAAAGATAAAAGACATATATAGAATTATGAACTGAGTTCAATATAACAACTCTTCCACGTAAACTAACATGCCTGTGACGCTAGTTCATGAACGTCTTAGTGATAAGGCTGATATGAGGTTCCCAAGAGGACGTGAATCTGTAATGGAAGACAAATATAATTGAAGGGAATATTATCCAATCTGTAATGGAGAACTAACCCGCTAATTAAAAAAATGGAGTCCACATTGATACATATCAGACCTCTCTAAGAAAAATTTATATAGAGGCTTGGAGTTTTTATTACTTTTTGCTTATGTTAAGAGAGTGAGTTGATATATTGCTTTTCCCTCTTAGATTTTACTGCTTAGGATTTTGTTGTTTGTCTTGTTTATTATCATTCACTTTACCATTTTAGTTATTGAGTCTCCTCTTAGTTTCACCTCTCTTAGAATTGAGTGTTTTTCGCTAAACCTTATTTTGCACGCATAAGTCAAAACATTGGGTCTCAAGTCGTTGCAAAATGGTTTAAGTTAATCAGTAAAAAACTTGAATTATGAAACTCGTGTATGCATAATTCCTATCATACTAACTTTTGATTCAATCATATACTTCCCTTTACTTAAAAAAAATCATTTTTTAGAAGTGTGATTCAAATTAGATTTATGCATGATTCGAATCATGACATAAATGTGAAAGTTAGAATTTGCTTTTGTCAAAGTGATTTGAATCACATATTTTCCTGATTCAAATCATATGTGAGTTTGATACGAATCACATATTTTGGTTGTGTCAAAGTGATTTGTATCATAAAATTCCTTGACTCGAATCAATGACTGGAATCAAATATGGAGAGTTTAATTTTTTTTAAGATCTTGATTCACATCATTATCTCATTTGACTCGAATCATATCTTTTCTTTTGACTAGAATCATGAGGGTCGTTTTACTCATTTTTAGTGTTTAATTTCTAAAAATTATATAAATCAAATTTCTTTCTCTAGCCAACAACTTCATAAATTTGAAAGATTTTCAAAATCTTTGAAACTAGCTTTTCGAAATCAAATGAATGTATCTTCAGCCTCTAGCAAGATTACCAAGTTTGGGTTGCTTCTAAACTCAAAAAGAGTGTGAGATCCATTGTGTAGGAGGTTCATTCGTTGTTAATGTTGTAAAGTTTTTAGTTGCAGATCAGGAATCAAGTTCTATGGTGTAGATGGATTGACAATCCAGAAAGAGCAAAAAGAAAGGGGGTTTCTTTATTGAAGAATTCAGTAGAATTGAGTGAAGTTTTCTACAAACGAAGTTGAGAGTTTTTGTTCCTTTATATAAATCCATAGCTTAACAAGGGACCCGTAAGGTTTAGTGAAAACCGTTGCGAAAACAGGAGCTTGGAGTGGATTTAGGATATGAGTAGGTGAACATTCAAGACTGAGTGAAGGTATTGTGAAATTCACCTTCGTGAGTTGTTTACACCACAAGAGGAAACATTCATATTGGAGCTTCTTAGTTGTTTTTAATTTCAACATTATCTGGTTTCTTGTTTTTAATTTCAACATGATCTGGTTTCTTGATTTTCAATGGTTTGCCATTGAAGATTAGGTTGGCCGTAAATCAAAGACGGACACGCTAAACCACTATAAATTCTAGACTAGTGCACTCTTATCGATCACTCTCTTTAGTTTCTTGTATAGTTTTGCATGATTAAGTTTTATCACTTTTGTAAAATTGCATGTTGTTAGGTTTTATCTGCTTATAACGATTCACGTGTAAAGATATATCTGGAATATATTAAGCCATCTAATTCGTCTTTCTAATGATTACAACTGTTATAAATTATCATATTAGATCGGTTCATTGATTAATAGTAAGATTTAATTGAGACACCTTGTATAAATTGAATTTAGATTAACTGATTCATTGATTGTTTAGAATTCTCATCGTCTCATTTTCATTTTATTGTTTGATTATAGTGCAATTCTTGATATCGATCGAACACATATTTTATAAAATTCCACTGTCCCATTTTTTGTAAAAAAAAAATTGATTTTAAGAAAATGATTTTTAAAATGATTTTTAAAATGATTTTTAGAGGAAAGGTCTATTCAACCCCTTTTAGACCAGTCTCACTTATACTCACATTCTCCTCCAAGAAGTTGTTTGATCTAATAATACAAATAAAAAAACATAAAATATTAGTTAGTTTATTAGTAATTAATTGATCTCTTACGATCTCTTGATTATTTTATTTATCAACTTTTATAGCTTTGAACCCATGTTATATCATTCATTCTTTACCAATAATGAATTTAGAATGATTATAATTATGATTTACTTTGTAATATGTTACAAGTAGTGAAACAATTTCACTACCGCTTTATCTTTATCATTTTTTCTTTGAAAATTTTCTTATCTCTTTCCCACTTCACCCTACCTTAGAGGTTTTTAAAACCCTAATTTTTTCTCTTACCCTTCATTAATTTCTTGATCCAAAAAAATGGGGGGTCCATCTAAAAAAAATTCAACTATCATAGATCACAATACCACCGACAACAATAAAAATGGATGTATTTTTTTTTACAACTTTCTCGCCTTATTGATAATGTTAAATGGGGAGAAGTATCCTCTCAATAGTATATTATAATCTCTGTATTTGTGAAGGGTAGTTTAACCATTCCATTCATTTACTGATATTTCTTTGTTTGTCCACCTCTTAGAGATATGTTTGCAGCGATTATGTTTATATCAGTCAATTCATGTTGGATGAGAATATGGAATAAGAAAAAGTACTCTAGAGGGGGGGGGGGGGGTTAAATACACTAAAACAAAAAATTCAACCGATTTCGAAAAATGGATTATCAGAGGTTTTTTAGAGTTCCGCGTAGAAGATTTAGAGTGAAAATATAAGAATTATAATTTTTTTAAAACTTGATCACGTTAACACTTAGTCACTTCGAAAATCTCAAGATGATTTAATGATGATACATAAAGGTATTCAATTGATACCAATTGTATACTTCACGAGTGTCGCGGTGAAAAATTGAAGATCAAGCTATTGATTAACTTGACTCACAAAATAAGAAGTCACCACCGAACTTTATTATTTCCAAGGAAAGGGAAAAGATTAAAACCCTAAATAAACATGCAAAATAATAAATCAAAGCAAAAGAAGATTTTAAAGGTACGGGAGTTAGTTATACAAAGGGAATGTATTAGCATCCTATGTATCTATAGTACTTTATAGGAACCACTTATTATATTTGTAGAGGGGAAAATTTGAAATCAAAGCCGTTAATTGACTTGACTCATTATTTTAGTGAAAGTCGCCACCGTCCTTTATTGTTTCCAAAGGAAAAGGGAAAAGAGCAAAATAAACCCAAATAAGTTTTTAAATCAAAACTAATAAAAATAATAGATCTTAGGTACGGGTGTTGATTATGTAAAGGGAATGTGTTAGCACCCCTCACATCTGTGGTACTCCATAAGAACTTTTGTAAAGCTGTGTTAAAAAAGAGTTGTGTGCAAAAGAGATTTTGTTTGGTTTTAAAATTATGCTCGGCAAGACATAACATCTTGTGCTTACATACCTCCTTAGTGCAATGGAGAAGTCAGAGCAAATATAGTTCCGCTTAAAAGAAAAAAATGTTTTTGTTGAAAATAGTATAGACGCTTGATTATCATAGGGGAGAAAACGCAGCCAATCATTCTTGAACATGAGAACAAATGGAACCTTTGCATTACAAATGAAAGAATGGATCCAACTTGGATAAATCAACAAGTATGCCACTAGCTCACTAAGGACAAAAGGTTTTTAAAGAAAGTTTTTAAAAGAGTTTGTAAACATAAGAAGATTTTGAAAGAGAGGGAGAAGTTTTGAAAATTTAAGAAGATGGGAGGGGATGAAGAGACTATCCTAAAGCATAAAATAAAAGCTAAGGACAACAACAATCTAACCAATAAGAATCCAACACTTGACATAAAGAAGTTGTCATACCCCAAAATTTTCCCACCACATTTTTATACTCAAGCTTATTTGAATATCAAGCTCAAGATTTGACTGACTGTACATTCTCCTAAACAACAACCATCAAACTAGGGTTTTGCTTCTCTTCAAGCAAAATCAAGTTCTAAGGCCTCAAATGAATCCCATGGCCTCTCATACGATTCAAAGAACCTCCATGCCAAGTTTCAAGCCTTGATTCAAAAGATTGCTCACTCGATGGCCCAAACGATCAATAATCAACTGGTTGACCTAAAAGTCAACTGTAGTCAAAGTACAGTCAAAACTTCTGATTTTTGGTCAACATCCTCATTATGAAGTATCATTCATCATTTGATCAAGGATTGACCATGATTCATCAAGAAAAGATCAGAAATCAACAAAATCAAAAGTTTCTAAATTAGGTTTTTCTAGAAGAAAGTCAACTGAACTTTGACCAGCCATAACTCCAACATGGAACATCAAAAATTTCCCATCTAAAGCTCATTTTTAAGGAAATTGAATTCTCTACAACTTTGTCTCTCACATGCCAAGTCTAAAGATGCTTCATTTGAGAGATATGAGCTAATACATTACAGGTCCTTCTAAAAAGATCGCCAAAAGGTATTTTTTCTCAAAGCTCATAACTTGAGCATGGAATATTTAATTGAGATAAAACCAAAAGCATCATTTAGAGGACACTCTAAGCTTTCTAAAAAGCTCAAGAACACTTCCATACAATAAAGAATGAAGGATTTGTGGCTTGCACAAGTTGGGTTATTTTGGGAAAATGCATGAAGGTCGGTAGGAGCAAAAGAGATCTTTTGAATTAATGGGCCAATTTTTTGGACTCTAAACTTATCCATGGGTTGATTCAAGGCCTATATATATATTATCTTATTTTTATGAATTTTATTTATATTTATGTGAATTTTCATTCATTTAAATGTTAAATAAAAGAAATAATATATGAGGTAAATATATTTAAATCAAGGGATTGATTTTCCAATCATCAAATCATCAAATATCAATTAAAAATTCGTGCAAGGGTGATTGATACAAGATTGGATTCAAAAAATCAAATATAGAAATATTTCATGCATATTTTTCCAAAATTTCAAGAGATACAAAAGCTCAAGGTCCAAGCCCACTCTTTGCCCTAATAGAATCCTTATAAAAGCAACATTATTCTCTGCAAAAAGGGGACGAAAAAATAGACTTCTTGCAGCCAAAAGACTAGGGTTTCCATATGACAAAAGTGTGAGAAAACTAGGGCACGATCACAAACTCTTCCTAACAGGTTTCAGCCGATTCTAAGCACTCAATCATCATTCCTAAGCATCCAGCGATCACTCCCAATCATTACACAAGCTTGAGGCATCTCAGAACGGGCTAACATCGTTGCACCGGTTTGGTAATTGCATTATTTTTCTTCTTTGTATTTACTTCCAGGTTCTGTGCGTGCTACCTGAAGGAGGTGTATGGAATGCCCTCATGTCAAGGCCCTTGGATGATCTCACAGATGGATCCAGCACCTACAAATCTGCAAGTCTACCATGGACCTTCACAGACTCATCACACCATACCAGAGCTAAGTTTTTTTTCTACTTTTTTATTTATTTATTTTATTCAATTACATATTTCCTCTTCTTTTTATTTACTTTAGCAAACTATTTTCTTTTATTTTTGTTAACTAATAATCATTATTTTCTTTTCTAGAAAAACACATTAATTAAAATAATATTTTATTTTAATTATTAATTTTAATCAAAACTCGATTTTTCTACAATCCTATCAATGATTGTTTTTTTAAAACAATAAAACCTATCATTTTTGTATATACCTTTAAGTTTTGTTAACTTCGATCCATTTATAAACCTTTTTAGCCTTAGGTTTACTGGTAGGTGTTGCCCATTAACCCTGTTTAACCTTTGGCTCATTCAGGGCTTGCCTTCTGCCATGCCCTTTTTATTTTGCCTAAATTATTATTATCTTAATTTTTAATCTGCCACGTTATAATTGTTGGGATCACTCATACACTAACACTACTCTTCTTCATGCCTAATTTTCAGGGTTAATCACTATCCTCCGACTACTCGCCAGACTAGAAAAGCTAAGTTCTAATATTTTTGCTCATTTAAAATTTATTTTATCTTTTAATTTTTGACTCATAAAATAGGGTTTGCCTCGAATAGTCAATGAATCCCTCCTACACTTACCACTATTATTTTCCTATTAATTTTCAGAATTGATCGAGGGTTCGAGGAAGATCAAGGCATTCAAGAATTTTTGTTAATTATTGTTCTCTCTTTTTTGCCTTAATTTTCCCCACCCCCGCAGGTGTTTATTGTAATAGCGTAGGAATTTATTTTCTTCCTTTAATTTCCGTAATTATAAACTGCGTGGTTAGTAATCTTAGGGAGTGCAAGCCTTCAACAGAGTAGATAACTAATTATAAGATAAATATTATCTGAATACAACCACGTGATTGGTGCACACACTCACCTTTAGGGTAATCCCTCTGGTTGCCTTTTTGCCTTATTGTTGCCTTATACTGTTGCCTTATTGTTGCCTGTTGCCTCTAAACGTAAAGATAGTCAAGTCCCTCGATTCCGAGGATACCTAAAGCAATGTTGCCTTCAAAGTTATTGAAACTCCCTCGATGTTGCCTCGTCCCTATTGCTAAGGTATCCTCGCATGATGCCTAAGAAAATCAAATGACTATTATATCCTTCGCTTAGACTACCTGCCCTCTTTATGGCAAGGGACAGTCTTATGGCGAACGATTACTATCGATGACCCGCACATCCAATTGAAAGACTTTCTGCCCTTTTATGGTATGGATAGATCCTTTCACCCGAAAGACTAAAAGAACAATTTTTAAAAAACTTAGGGTAGTTGCTATCAATTGCTTGCTCTAAATTCAAAACCTTTTTCCCACTCTTTTCAAAATCAAATTCAAAAAGACTACGCTTATTTACAAGCTAAAGTTCTTCTTCAAAGTTTTTACTTTTCACACCTCCTTTTCAAACATTTCAAACAATTCAAAAGTGAGCTAAGCAATTAAGAGCCCATGGATAACCATGGATGCAAAGGGTGCCTTAAACCTTCCCTTTGCATAACTTACCCCCCGAACTCAAAATCTTTCAAAAGGTCTTTCCTGTTCTTTTAGCCTTTCCTAATTGGATAAAATAAAAGTCGGTGGCGACTCTTGCGTAACCGCGACATTTTCGATTATAAAAGTCAGTTCACCGTATTACAGAACTGGCGACTCTGCTGGGGGTGCTTTCGAATAAAAGAGGGGTTACCTTAGAGCTAGGATTACTTTAAATTTGTTTGACTTGTTTGCTTTATCTTTAAAGGCTGTTTTGGGTATGATGCTGTGTGAAATATCCTACACCCGGATCTAGTGTACCTTAGGTATGTGGCAAGAGACCAGGGAGGCTGTACGACATGTATCGTTATGGTTGAACTGGTGGCCACCGTTAGTGCGACACTTTGGTTTGTCCTGATGGCCCTTGAAAGTGATCGAGGAGACGTTTGGCTACCGCGTGGTGTCATAAGCACTAATTCGCCCTTAGAACCTTAGTTGAACCTGACTTTGGCCTATAGGAAGTAGCGAGATAGCTGGCTTTGGATTCCTGACTGAAGCCGGTTGATACTCGATGCTACACTCATTGAGATGGGACTTGTCATACCCTAATTTTTGAACCCCCTGAGATGTCATATCTTTTAGACTTTTCATCAAAGACAAAATAGATACTCAGAGCAGTCACTTGTTCATCTGATACCCAGTCTAGGGTTTTGAGCCCCCATCAAGGACTAAAATCAGGGATCACATTTGGGAAACCCTAGAAAACTCCAGGGGATCACTCAAAGGCATCAATCATCTTCAAATAGCTCATATGAAAATATCCATTGGGTATTACAACCCAATCCAAGGCCTACAGTCATCAATTTCATCTGGTCGACAATTAGGGTTTTTGACCTAATTCACCAAGACAATTGACTTTTAATCAGGACATGGATCCAAAACTCAAAGCATGACTCAAGAGCTTCTATTCCCTCAATATAATCCATTCACATCACTCATTTGAAGAGGAGATTTTGATTCATCACAAAAGTCCAAGAATTCACTTCATCTGAAAAAGTCAACTGCACAGGATCACCTTTGACTTTTTAAAAATTTTGGTCAACCATGACTTTTGAAGTTTTAAATCATCAATATATGATATTTGAAGTCATTTGATCAAGGAAAATCAAGAAAATCAATCAAGAATCAAAAGTCAAAAGTTTGACTTTTCAAACTTGGAAATTTTTCTAAGTGTTTTCAAATGATTTTTGCCAAACTTTGGAAGGGATTTTCTCAAAATTTCACCTACAAACTGAAAAGAACTTCCAACATGAAAGTTGTAGAGTTTGATCCAATAAACAACTTTGACACATATAATGTTTTGGCTAAAAATCAACCATTGAAGAGTTATGGAGCTTCAAAGTGGCTTCCTTCACAAAACATGCAAGAAAACCCTAGTTTTCTTCAAACTTTATGGAACTTTTTCACTAATTTCCCTAAAGAATTTGGGAAAACACCAAACTAATGAATCAAAGTACATATTAAGGGCTTTCCAAATTGTGCTCAACCTTCTCCAAATTCATTTTGAGCTAAGAGATATGATTGATCAAAGTTAGGCACTTGAAGTGAAAATTATAGGTCATGTGCAATTTGAAACTTTGCAATTTTGTGCAAGTGACTTCTCTAAATGATGCTACCCTACCTCTAATACATCTGAAGACATGCCATACATCCAATTTCATCATTGCATAAGGATTAGAGAAGATTCCCAAAAACAAAGGCATGTGATTATGTAATGATTGCATTTTTGAATTTATGGCAAATGGTGAATCATCAAGGAATCTTGCTCTAAGCCAATTAGAACTCTCCTCTGCATCAGAAATGTTCCCTAAGATCATACAAGATCAATGGTTGGGGAAGCTAGCCCGAAAATGCATCATTGCATTTGGGATATTTTCAAATTTTCTTCATGGCTAAGAAACCAAACTCACTTCACTAAGCAAGCTTGCTATGATCAATTACTCTGAACCATTTTCCTATAAATAGATGGCTCTTTCTCATTCAGAAAACACACCAAAGCAACCATATTCCTTGCTTTCTCTTTCTCTTCTCATGCTTATGGTTTTTCAAAGTTCTTTGGCAAGAAGAATCATTTTCTTCAAACCAAAGCTTCTCTTTGGAAAGTAAGCATTCTAACATCTCAAGGGGGCTCATTTGAGGTGATCCAAGCACCTGGATCACTTCTGTAGGTGGAGGAACACCATTGTTGCTCTCACTTTGGAGCTGTTGCAGTTGGAGGTCCATAGAGCAATTCAGAAGGTTTCCAACAAAGCTAAGCATCCAGACACATTCCTTAGGTCATAGTGAAGCTGTTCAGATGGCTGCAGCTCATCTGTAACTCAAAATTCATCACCCTCCATGTCCACTTGAAGCTCAAATCGAAGGTGTCGAGTAGAACAATTCAGAAGGATTGAAGTCACAATAAGCATTCAGTTAGCATCACTGAGTTCCAAGGAAGCTTTTAGGATCACTCATACAAGCCCAGGTGCTCCTCATCATCCTCACGACCTCCATTTTCAGAGGTAAGTTTTTGAACTCCACCTCTTTAATTTAAGTACTCTTTGTGATAAAGCTCGATACTATCTTGTTCAGCATCATCAGAGGATTGAAAACCCTCTATCATCATTCATTTATTCATCTTGTTTGTCTTTTAATTTTAAATTTAGGGTTCATATATTCTTCATATTTTCTGAGAAATTAGGTAGCTATAGTTAATATAAATAAATGTTAGTTACATATCTGGATTCGTGAGGAAATTTAGAGCAAGATTGATGTTTACATCATGCCATTTAGTTGAGAAACCAGAGAGTTAGGAATTTGAAAATCTTTGAGCTCGAGGAAGAAGATGACTATGGTGGCGCGCGAAATTCAAATCCATGGGCTAGGTTTATTTTATTTTGAATGGTATGCGTTTTATAAACGAATTCATCGTTTGGCCTAGTGGCCTCACATACGCCCTTAGTCTCCTCATGCCTCAAGTCTGGGGTTCGAATCCCCCTCGCCCCAGACTTTTTGATTCTTTTATTTTTCAATGATTTACCACTTGTTTTGAAACATAACCAAATGGGTGTGTGTTATAATCACCAAGCGCGCGTTGGCTCAGTGGTGTTATTTTGAGCTGGTGACTTAGAGGGCATGTGTTCAAACCATGGTGAGACCAAAATCCTATTTTTTATCACTATTTTGTTTAATTTTCTTCATAAATTCAACCAATTAACTCACCTATCAAATTAAATCATTTTCATCTCATTTTTCACACACTTGTTATTTAATATATCTATTTTGTGAATAATCAAAAAATCATAAAAATATTATTTATTTCATATATTTTTATTAGGTTCAAAATAGTATGTTTTAAGTGTTTTCTTAAATACTTTGAAAATATATATCTTCATTTTGTTTTAACCTAATTATTTTATGAATAATCTTATGATAAAACCCTAATTATTTAGGTCTTAACTAGGTATAGATTTCATCTTTACCTTAATTAAGTTGACTTTTGTCAATATTCAAAACTGTTTTCAGTCTCCGATTAAATAGATGATTAAGGTTTTCAAACAACAAAACCTTATATCATTTCAATCATTTTCCATCTGTTTCCATAAACAGTAAATCATTTTCATTGGGCCTCTAATAGAGTGTAAGTCCCAACACCTTTTTCTTTTCATAGTTTGTTTTCAAAAACTGTATTTACAAAATCTTCTTTCTGTTTTCAAAACATTCTTCTGGTATTTGAAGGGCATTATTCCTGGTGAAACTCTTCAGATACCTATGTGACCTTTGTCCATCTTCACTTCTTCTGTTTTCAAAAACCTTTAACTGTTTATAATAAATATACAACTGTTATCAACAAAACAACAAAATTGCTGGTAAGGCTTTGTACATACTTCTTCAAAGGCCTCCACTCCATCCAGGTTAGGCTTTACAAGCTTTCAATTTACAGTCTTTATTTAAATTACTGTCAAATATAGAAATGTTTATATACTGTTTAGAACTACGTTTGAGTGTAAACCCTAGGACAGTTAAACTATATATATATTATAGGAATATGGCCTAGGATTGAGAATGTCTTCCCGGTGAAGGCTATTTCCTAATTAGAGATCTGTAGTTCAAACCCCAAGATGAATTATTCCCGGTGAAACATCTTGGCAAAAACCTTAGAACCCAAAATAGGACACATCCACCCAAAGAGGAATTATTCCCGGCGAAACCTCTTACCCATTTGCTTAGAGCCAAAATAAGTTCAAAACCACATAGCTTTCTCTTGTGCTAGAACAAGGACCCTCGATGACCCTCGATTAGCCTCCTCTTGGGCTTTGTACAAGGACCCACAGGCTTCTTAAAAGCATTTCCGGCTTCCTCTTGAGCTTGTATACAAGGACCCACCAGGTTTCTTATAAACATAGGAACAGGTCTTTAGTTACCTTTTAGCCTATCCTGGTGAGTTTCTCCCATTCTTTAAACCAGACTTTAAACAAGCTAAGAATGTCTCAATTTCACATTGAGCACACCTTTTGGAATGAGAGACATGGACAGTCTCTGTCACCCTTATCTTCATCAATCTTCCTTAGCAGAGTCTATGATCCATACTTGCTTATCCTCAGCAAGAGTCAGCCTTAATCTTGGGCTTTAAACAAGAAGTCTCCACTAGATTATCTTTCTGCCATTTTTAACAAAAACCCCTGGAAAGGGTTAGCCTCCAAACATTCCTTCATTTTAACAAAAACCCCTGGAAAGGGTTAGCCTCCACACATTCCTTCATTTTTACAAAAACCCCTGGAAAGGGTCAGCCTCCAAAATAACTCCTTCAAAACCAAAGATTCACTTTCTTAAGAGATAATTTCCCCAAAAGAGTCAAAACCCCTGGAAAGGGTCAGCCTCCAAAAACATGATAAAAGTTCAGTCTTTTAATAGACTACTTCTCCAGCTGAGTCAAAATCCCTGGAAAGGGTTAGCTTCCAAAAAACATAAAAATAAATTAGTTTATCCTCTAGCAGAATAAAACTCCCCCAGTGAGTCCTTCTTTTTGTAGCCACAACCTTGGGCTTTGTACAAGGCAGATAAACCATATTCCCCTGTGTCAAAGATTCCTAATCTCTAGGATCTTTTCCCCATAGAGTCTTCCACACTCAGTTTCTTTAAAAGTCCGCCACAACCTTGGGCTTTGTACAAGGCAGAAAATAATATCCCCCTAGTTAGAGTAGCCACAACCTTGGGCTTCATTCAAGGCACAAATTAATAACCATCCTCAGTAAGAGTCAGCCACAACCTTGGGCTTTGTACAAGGCACACAAAATAGAGTCATCCATAGTCTTAAAAAACTCAGTTATCCTCAGCAGTTAGACACAACCTTGGGCTTCATACAAGGCACACAAATAGAGTCTCCCTAAGTAGAGTCAGCCACAATTCTGGGCTTTGTACAGAACGCCAAATAAAATCCATCAAATAAAAACTCTCCAATTAGAGTCAGCCTCAATTCTGGGCTTTATACAGAACACAAAAACTCCTTAGTTTAAATTCTCCCCAGTAAAGTTATCTCCCAGAGTCAATAAATCAATCAAAAAGCCTCAAGCTTGGGCCTCATTCAAGCCAGCTAAAAAATCAAATCTTTTATACAGTAGATAGACATAGCTTATCTCTATAGAGAGATCTTTCTTCTATCTCACCACATTCAAACAAACAAACATTACATTTCACTTTAATTTCAATCAAGTCTCCCATTTAGGATTTTGAAAGGCATGAGTTGGCAGTGTAACCAGACATGTGATTAACTTTCCCTAATTTGGACGAGCATCTTTCTTTCATTTAAGAGATACTAGCATACTTGCAAATACACAAGTAAGGTCACTCTCTTAATGAAATGAATTCAGTCATTCTGTCACTCCTTTAAATGTTTGTGGTGGAATAGTGGAAATACCTCTCTATAAAGATGATTTCATGTTTCTTTACTGTAAACAGAGATTTTATTCAAAGCTTCAACCTTGAGCTTCAAGCAAGGCACCCAAAAATAATTAATTTCCCTAGTTAGTTCCCCGAACTACATTAAGCTCTGACTTCCACTAGGGATATGTAGGCATGAGGTTCACAAGGAATCTCAGCGAGCTAATAAAATACCAAAAATAGTCAGTTTGTCTGTCTGTCTATCTTTTTCAAATCAATTCAATTCTCTCTCCTAACACAAAGGAGAAACTTTCCCAATCTTTAGCAACAAACACAATCACAATGACACAGAGAAGGTTCCCGTAGAGTACTACGGATATGTAGGGTGCTTAAACTCTTCCCTATGTATAACCGACCCCCCGAACTCCAGAATTTCTAGTCTTGGTGAAATCCCCACACTTAGCAAACTCCTAGGGTTTAGTTGAGATCTTTTTTCCCCTTTCCTACTCGTAGGACAAATAAGAAAGTTCATGTGATATCGTAGGAAGAACTGAAACAAAATTCATCCCATCCCGGGCGCATTCTCCTTCCAAATTTTGCGTGAAGGGTCTAGCGTGCCGTCCTCCCAAGTGAAACGGGGAGGTAAAAAAAACGACACCACAGGACTCTAGGGATGCTTTTGGCTGGCCGATCGAGTGCCATGTTGAGACAATGCCCGCGAGAAAGATCAGGGATATGAGCATCGTAGAACCCGGTTACTATTCTAGGACAGGTCGAACCAACTTAACTTCAGTGGGGAGGGTACTTACCTACGAACTTCACGCAAGCCTTTAAACCTAAGGACACTTGTGTGACTTGTTTGTGCTTTCCACTAACCCTTTGGTTTTCTTGCAGGTTCTTCTTGTGGGACTCACTCGTCTTTACCATCTTACGCTTTGCCTGATGCATTGCATAACATCATGACATCATGTCATCATAAGCATAACATGATTTAACTAACCCTTTCAAGGATCTGTTTACGGTGATTTCCGGTAAACAA
Organism: Vicia villosa; assembly: GCF_029867415.1. NCBI lineage: Eukaryota > Viridiplantae > Streptophyta > Magnoliopsida > Fabales > Fabaceae > Vicia > Vicia villosa. The sequence goes on from NC_081186.1 coordinate 3,789,093, forward strand.
CCGCTAGTCCTCCAAACTATAATAAATATGATTTGGTTACTCGCAGGATCGACTAGATTGATCCTAGGACATGGTCAAACGAAAGGTTTATTGATGTGATTTGGTTCATACCTGTTTGTTTTGATTTCGAGAAATTTATGTTCAAATGACTAATCATTCGAGATAACGCTGGTTATATGAGTTAGTGTAACTTCGACGCATAAATCGTAATAAGAAAACATGTAAATTGCGAGAATGTAAATTGCAAGAAAATTAACATGCAAGAATGTAAGTCGCAAGAATATAAATTGCAGGAAAGTAATGTGCATGAAATTAAATGACTTCGAAAGTAAAAGTTTAAACAAGGAAAGTAAAGAAAACGAGAAGATATTTGATAAAAGTAAATACACATGTATTCAAATTGGTGGTGTCATACGTACATTTCTCAGCGAACTCTTTCTCTTAACACTTGATACTTGAGCGATATGTGAGTGATTTGTACAAAATGAACACACGAAATCCTATCATTAAGACTCCTATTTATACTAAATTTGACCCTAACGGTCATACAATAATCTAATGCCACGTTATCCACGAGAACTCTGGGGATGCCATCTGTCTATGTGCAGTTTATAGAAACCGTTTCGCAATTCAAACCTTCCCGCTCAAGTCCTTTTCGACATGTGGCCATATAGTTATATTCGAAAATGTTATGGAAATACATTAAGCTTCAGTACTTTATGTAATTTTCCGCGAAATGTCTAAGTCTTGGCAAAGATATCTTCCGTGTTAGCTTCGATACTTCTCTCCTTCGTTTCAACTTAGACATTTTCTTGAAGCATGGCCATCAGTAGCCATTTTTTAAATCTTCGAAGATGGTCATCAGTAACCATCATTCTTCGAACTTAAAACCTTCGAAGATCAACTTCTTAAACGAAATCTCCAGCTAACAAATTGCCCCCAATAAATGCCTGTTTCGACAAACGAGAGAAATGGGCGTTTCTTGCCATGATGGAATTTCGTTTTGCTTTCTTAGAGTCCCGAGACTAATAATTGACGTCATAATCAATTATGACTCTATTTCCAAAACGTCTTGTCGCTTTCAGAAACGTCTTCTCAACAGTTACATTCCCACGTCTTTGACCTTACTTTATGATCATTACTCCTATATCCTAGAAATAGAGCTGGTGACTATTCGACCGCCGTTGGATTAAATCAATACTTGCCGCGTGTCCTTTAGTCTTTACCCAAAAGATTTGAAAGGGTTTCCGTTAAACCTTTAAATACTTAGTCTTTTCCTCTCTTTTTCCTTTCAGTTCCATTCCTTCAAACTCTTTTCAGAAAAGACCGTACTTAGTTGCCTTCAAACTTCTTCCTCAAATCAAACATCTTTTAATGGCGTCTTCTTCAAATGCTCTCCAACCAGTTCTGAAGCTTCAGAAACCTATGCAAATGGGGAACCAAGAATACGTACCAAATCCGAATACTGCGGAGGAACGCGCCATTTACGCTTCTCAGGTAATCATCCCTTTTGAACTTTCTGGAAAAACTTATGCTTTCATGGGCCCGTTACCAGGAGAAAATAGTTCACCAAATAAATTCTTTCCTGCGTATTATAAGACTAGGCCTCTGGTTAGCAAGATTAAAATAGACGATGAAGGTAATCCAATCTTAGAGGATTCAAACCCTGCAGAAGAGGCTTCGACTGCGCCTCCCGTAGCCTTAGAGAAAATTAGGTTAGATTATGTAACCAATTTTGTGAAGGTTTTTAGGTCAATCCCTTTAGCAAAAGATCCCGAACTGTACTATTCTTGGTTAGCCAAAGTGGAGAAACAGAAGGCTTCTTTCTGGCAAGAGTTAGGGATTTATGACCTAATTCAATTGTCCAAGACTGGTTTAGAGTATAACCAAACTATGTTAGTAGCGTCAGTCCATTTCTGGGACGCTTCTCACAATACCTTTCACCTTCCATGTGGAATGATTACTCCAACCCTTTTCGATGTAGCTGCCATCACAGGGCTTCGACCGACTGGCGAAACCTTTGATCCTAATGTCTTGGATGTTGATACTATCAACTTCAACGAAGCTACAGTCACTTATACTGCTTTCATCCAGCAATATCATGATCAGGCAAATGCTGCAGTCTCTGACGTAGAACATATTGCTTTCCTGGCATTATGGCTTTCGAGGTGTGTTTTCTGCTCCAGGTCCATATAAGTAGCGAAAAGATATCTTTGCATGGCTAATCAGTTACATGATGGTAAAAAACTGAACCTGAGCCAATTGATTCTAGGATTTCTTTACGAAAACCTTGGTGAAGCTGTAGATCTTATAAAGACTTATACAACAGGATCTCTCCTTTTTGCTGGTCCCTTCTGGTTATTACAATTGTGGCTTAATGCCACCTTCGAAGCTCACCTCCCATTCCGGGGCGTCGTCAACGAAGAAGTTCCAGAAATCAAAAATCGAACTGTCGAAGGGACTAGATTGGCCTTGTTAACCCCAAAAGAAGAAACTGGGAAACTTCGTGAACATTTCTTAGCATATGTAATGATGTTTGCTAAACGTTACCAGTTCAATTCTTTGATGGCGCCATTTGTACGAAGAGCTGTAGGTCCTGAATGGTTTACTCGAGAGTTTCCTGCAACATCTCCGGATCACCAAGCTGAGTCTTTGGCTATTTGGGAAGCTTTTCTTACCCCGAGGTTATTCTATCATCGCCTTCGACCTTCCAAAGGTCAATGTATCCTCGTTTGCTATCAGCCAAATCTTGTGTTGAGACAGTTTGGGTTGGTCCAAGTGAAGCCCAAGTGTCTGTATGACAAAAGGAACCACATGTGCTTCCGTACTTTACATCTAACTGAAGATGAATGTGATACAAAGATAGCCAGATATACTGATGTTTTCACCCTTTCTCCTATCTCTTTCATTCCTGCTTTCTATTCCACTCCAGATTTTCAACAATGGTGGTCAGATTATTATACCACACAAATCTATGATGTCGAAGGCCTTACTCGAGAACTAACTGAAGCTTTTACTGCTGTGCAGGATAAATTCCACAAAGGTACCTCCACTCACATTAAAGAAATCCAAGCTTTTCAAAAGTTCTTTGAAACTATTTACAGGCCTGATGATCTTAGTCGGACCGTTCGCGAAGCTGCTGTTATTTTACGTGAAAAGTTTTCTACAAAACTGGATAAGTTGAAATTGCCCCCGTCTGTTCGACCAGAACTACGGTATGAAGTGGCATTTAAACTTAATCCTCCAAAATTCCCTCCACTACCAAGTGCTGATTTTGGTGTGGCTTTAAGTCCTCCTTTCCCAGACTGGTTCGTGTGTGGGAATGCTTTCAAAATTCTTCAAGAGTGTACCAAAAAACACGCTGAACGAGTGGTCCCGACTAAGCATACCCTGGATACTTTCAAAGGGCATCTTCATATAGATCTTGAACACGTTCGTGTCTTGACTCCAATACCCGAAGGTTTGGGTCTAGTTAATCTTTAGACTGAATCTTCTTTCTCTTATCGAGATAATAATTCCAATTTTTGTTACAGCTGTTGCTCGAAAGAGAAAGGTTAAAGCAACTCCTGCGCAGAAAGATTCTGAGGCCTCGAAGAGCAATAAGCCAAGTGGGAGCGATTCTATTACGACCGACGCGAAACCCACGGTACACACACATTTCATATTCCAACTTGCACGTCTTACGAATAGCGCTTATTTTTCTCCTTTTCACTTTTCAGAGTTCGAAGCCCCCAATGCCTTCGAAGTGAAAAGTTCTTCCAACTACTACTCCAGACGTTGCTTCGGATGAGGAAGACAAGTCTCCCCCTCGTATCAGGCAAGGGCATAAAAAGAGACAGAAGGTCACCACTCATGTGGGCAAAGGGAAAGAACCCGGGTCTTCGAAGATTACCTCTTCGAGTGATAAGGTGTCTTCTAAAGAATCGCCTTTAAAAGCCACTAGTAATGCTCTCGTGATGGAAAGCCACAATTCAAGTCCAGCCACTAATACAGCTAAGGTATCTAGGCTTTACAACATAATCATTTCTATAAATTTTATTTCGAATGATTAAGTTAACGTCACCTTATGATTGCAGGATGATATTGGAACAGCTACTTCTGATTTCAACTCCTTCAACGCTGCCATTGACCTTGGTAATCTTCAAGGTGAGCAAAGAAGTCTTTTGCTTATGTCGAATGGTTCTCTTGCAACTCTTACACCACAATGAACCATATTTGTTCATTTCTGCAGATGTCCAACACACCTCTCATATACTTTCACCAGTCCTCGAAGATGCTCCTCCTCTTGCCACTATCAATACTGTATCCTCTGTTGAAGGAAGCCATTTGACTGATGATTCTCCTCCTACTCGCAAAGACGCAAACATGGGTGAGGAGGACCAATTCTCAGGCGAAGATAATGCAGCTGTACCATCGACTGGGAGTGAGGACACCGTATCTAATCAAGATGTCGTGGAAGAAACCTCCAAGTTGATCGAAACTGACCTCTGTGGAAATTCAAATTTCGAAACTGTAGTTATTCCTGAAACTACTCCAAAGCCTGCCCCAGCCATACCTACTCCTTCAGAATTGGAGCAACTTAGGCAAACTGATCCTCTCAGCTTTCTTAAAACCATGATGAACATTGATAGTACTTCAGCTCTTGCGTCCGAAGCTTCTCCAACTGTTCAGACCAAGTCTGGGGACAAAGAGGACACCCCTGGCCTCCTTCATCAAATAAAGGAGAATTTCTTCGAAACGAACCTCGTCGAAATCTTAAGTAAGGACTCCACGAGATGTCATAGCTTGAAGCAACTCTTGAAGAAAGTGGATTTACTTCTGGTTTCGAAAGAGGTCTCAGATGTGATTGTACTTCTGGGCTCTTTAATCGACCAGCTTCAGTCTAACATTCTTCGACAGAACAATGTTAATGAGCAGCTTGCTGCAAAAATGGCTTCTCATAGTTCTTCATGGAAAGCTGCCACTGAGGCAACCAACAAGGGTGACGCTCTTAAGTTGGAACGTTTGAAGAACCAAGAAGAATATGATAAATGTGAGAAAAATATACAATCTTGGAAGCAAGAGATTAAGAAACTCGAAGAGAAGATACAGGAAGCTGAGTCTCGCCAAGCAACCATTCAACAAACCAATGATCAAGAGATAACTGAAGTAGCACGACTAGGTATCCAACACTTCGAAGCTGCGCAGAAATTGGTGCCAGAGATCGAAGAGTTAAAGAAGCAACGAGCATTGCTTGAGCTTCGTATGTCTTCGTGGGAGGCTCAGTATTCGAAGATCAAAGATAGCCTTCCTAGGGATTTCAGTTAATTTTCTTCGAACTTTGTATTACTTTTTATGGCGTAAATCCCTTTGTTTTGTAATCGCTCATTTTCAGAATATATGTATGCAAAACTCGTCTTTTTATGTGTTCACATTTTGCTCTGAGATGACCAATGGTAATGTTTAGCAATACTTCAAAATATTATCAATATATTTCTTTTTACGCCACAGTAACCTTAATGAATGCCTCACGTGGCTCGATTGCCCTTCGCAGCCCTAGACTTGACGTTTCTCCTCCCCTTAGCCGTAATCATCATTATTTGCTGACGTCATTTCCTCTCAAACGTCTCTTTAAGACGTGCGTGCATCAGTTTTATGATTACGTTCCAACTTCCAAGGGCGGGAAACGGCGGTGACCATAACTTCTCTCTGGAAACACCAAACGCAGTCTAATCAATCATTAAAACTGAAACGTTTCCTTATCGCTCCTTTTGACTATATAAAGGGTTAGTGTCCCATTCTTTTCTTCACGCTTTTTTCAAACCTTCACTTCAGAACTCTTTTCTTCCCTCTCGTGCTCTTTTTAACCATAATCTTTTTCAACCTTTAGCATGGCACTCAACAGCAACCTAACCTATGCTAACATTAGAACTCCTATTAAAAAAGAGTTCAAACCCTGCCCAGAAGAATTCAGCAGGCATTCCATCAGCCTTCGTGCTCTTTTCCACAACCAGAGGATGGGATTTTACCCAACCATTTTAGAAGGGAATGCTTATCCCAAGATGCTTGCTGACTTCTGGATGTTTGCATACCTACGCATTGATCCTGAAGGAAGAACTACCATAGTTTCTGAAGTTCGAGGGGCTGAAGTTTCTATCACGCCCTCTACCATCTCTGACTTGTTGCGCTGCAGCAACACTGGAGCAACCTTTGATGATAACAATTTCACCATGACCACTTCTGTATTACTGAAGGGTCTCATGGAGAATGATCCGTATAGCGCCAAAGTCATCAGGATTTGGCATCAACTTCTAGTGGGTAACTTTTACCCACGAAGCTGTGATGAGAACAACATTATGGTGGAGGACTTGGAGTTCATCTCTTGTGCTTTGCGAGGGGTGAAGATCAACTTTCCTTTGTTGATCTTCAAGCGACTCGTGGAAACTGTCGCTTTAACTTCCTCTCGAGAGGGTTTAGTAAGTTGTCTTCCTTTTGGGAGGTTTTTATCCTACTTGTTCCTCAAGAGAGGTGTAGTGCGAAGGATGCGAGATTTGGGGCGCATGAACATGTTCGAAGCAGAGGGTCTTCATATGCTGTCTTTGGAAGACTTAGATCAAAGGGTCAACTAAAGGGTAGACCTTTTAGGTTTTTTACTGCTTCGTTTTTTTGTAATCTTTGCTGCTCCATATGGACCAAAGTCGCTTGTACCTCCTTTTTTAAAATTAATGAAGATCTTCTGCCGTATTTTTATTTATACATGTTTTCTGGTCATGGAGCCATTTTGGTGCAAATCTAACCATTTTGGCTCACGTAGTATTACTTAGATGTCTACGTTTTTGCAATCTTTACTTCATGGATGCTTGGTTTGTATCTCTTTAGATACTTCCCATTCACTCTTAAGATCCTACGATCTTCTGCTAATTCCTCTATCTCGTAAGCATTATTTGAGAATACTTTCAAGATTCGAAAGGGACCTTCCCAGTGTGGGGACCATTTCCCCAAAGCTTGGTTCTTTCGATCTATAGGTAAAATAACTTTCCAAACTAGGTCATTATTAATAAACGTTTTACCTTTCACCTTTTTATTGTATGCTCTGGACACCCTTTCTTTCTGTCTCTTTATCATCTCCAAAGCTCGAAGTCTGTCTTCGTCCAAGTCAACTAATTCATTCATCATCAGTTCCCAGTACATGTTAGGGGGAATTTCTGCTTGTCTTTGTATGCGGACTGATTGCAAGTATATTTCAACTGGGAGTACCGCATCATGTCCGAATGTCAGTTGAAAAGGTGTAGTGTTCGTAGCTTCTTTCGGAGATGTTCGACAAGCCCAAAGTGCTTGGTCCAAAGTTCTGTGCCAACTTTTAGGTTTTTTTCCCTACATGCTTCTTTATGAGACCAATTATTATTTTGTTCGCTGCTTCGACTTGTCCATTTGCCTGAGCATAGTAAGGTGTAGAAGTAAACAACTTGAAGCCTATCTCTTTGGCGAAATCTTGCATTTTTCGCCCAGTAAACACTGATCCTTGATCTGTAGTTATACTTTCTGGGATCCCAAATCTGTATATAATATGTTTTTGAATGAACTCGATCACAACTTCTTGATCAACATTCGCGAGTGGTATAGCTTCGACCCATTTTGTAAAATAGTCGATTCCCACTAAAATATACCTTTGACCTCTAGATGACTTGGGGTGAATTTCTCCAATTAGGTCCAACGCCCATCCTTTAAAGGGCCAAGGCTTTATTATTGAACTTAGTTCATTTGCGGGAGCATGTTGAATACCTGCATGTTCTTGACATTCTTGACACCCTTTGGCAAATTCTATGCAGTCTTTTAACATGGAAGGCCAATACATTCCGTATCGAAATAGAAGCCATTTCATTTTGTGCCCCGCTTGGTGGGCACCACATGCTCCGCTATGCACGTTCGAGAGAGCTAAGTAAGCTTCCGCTTCACCCAAACATTTTAGCAATACTCCTTCAGGAGTCTTTTTGAACAACTCATTTCCCATCAGAAAGTATGATAAGGCTCGATATTTTACCTTTCTATCCGTGTCTGACGAAGGGTCCTTCAAATAATTCACAATTGGACTTCTCCAGTCTGTGTCTGCCAACGAGTCTATGTTCAAAACTTTGAATTCTTCTTTGTTAGCAAACCCTATTTGTGAGTTTTCCAAATCACTTGGAGAAAGTTTCGTAGCCATTGCTCTGCCTCTTACTTGGATCAATTCCTCGAATTTGCTTTTCCGATACACTGTACCCTGAGGCTAGTTGTGCCAAATCGTTTGCTTCCTGATTATGCAATCTTGGGACATGGTTCAGATCCACATATTCGAATTTTTTAAGCAACCTATTCGCTATGACAAAGTACATGATCAAATTTTCTTTGATGCACTTGTACTCTTTCGTTAGTTGTTTAATCACCAATTCAGAGTCTCCTTTAATTTCGACTCTGGTTGCCCCCAATTCTAACAAAGCTTCAAGTCCGGCTATCAATGCTTCGTACTCAGCTTCATTATTGGAACATAGAGGGCCTTCGATTTTATACTTGAGCTTTGTTGGAATTCCTTCAGGAGAAATTAGCAATATTCCAACGCCAGTTCCTTCTTTGTGAGTTGATCCGTCAAAGTATAACTTCCAAGGTGGCAGTTCCACGTATTGCTGAGAATTTTCCACTACTGCATGATCAACAATGAAATCTGCCACAATTTGTCCCTTCATTGCCTTAAGGGGTTGAAATGTTAAAGAGTACTCAGTTAGGGCCAAAGCCCATTTGCCAATTCGACTATGTAATATTGGCTTCGATGACATATGTTTAATAACATCACAATGGGACGAAACATAAACATCAACTGGCTTTATATAATACTTGAGTTTAATACATGAGAAATATAAACAAAGGCAGAGTTTTTCTATTGCACTATACCTAGTCTCTGCATCATTGAGTACTCTACTTAGGTAATAGATGGCTCTTTCGATGCCATTTTCATCCTCTTGAGCTAACATGCTACCTATTGTTTTATCCGAAGCTGAAATATACAAGCGCATGTGCTTCTTTCCATTCGGAGGAGCCAATATTGGAGGATGCATCAAGTATTGCTTGATCTTTTCGAAAGCTTCTTGATGTTCAGCTAGCCATTCAAACTTGCCTTGCTTGAGTCGAAGCAAAGGTGAAAAGGCTTGTGTGCGTCCACTTAAATTGGAGATGAATCTTCTCAAAAGGTTTATCTTCCCCAATAAGGACTGCAGTTGCTTCTTCGTGGAAGGAGGCTTCGCTTCCATAATGGCCTTTGTTTTATTCTGGTTAATTTCTATCCCCTTCTTGTGGACCAAAAAACCTAGGAAGTCTCCCGCCTGCACAAAGAAAGCACATTTAAGGGGATTCATCTTTAAGCCATGTTTTCGCATTCTCTCGAATGATTGGCTCAGATGATCTAGATGATTGGAATCTGAAACAGATTTTACCACAATATCATCTATGTATACCTGCATAAATGTTTCTATAAAGTCATGAAATATAGAATTCATTGCTCTCTGATATGTTGCCCCAACATATTTTAGGCCGAAAGGCATTACTACCCATTCGTATGTACCTATTGCCCCTGGGCAACGAAAAGCTGTTTTAGATACATCTTCTTCTGCAATGAAAATCTGGTTATATCCAGAGTATCTATCTAACATACTCAGATACTCGAAACCTGCGGCTGAATCTACCAGCATTTCTGCCACAGGCATAGGATATTCATCCTTAGGTGTTGCTGCGTTTAGATCACGAAAATCTATGCATACTCTTAAAGAACCATTCTTTTTAATAACTGGCACAATATTAGCAATCCATTCAACATACCTCGTGGTCTGGATGAATTTGCAGCGCAGGAGTCTTTCTACCTCTGCTTTGATCTTCGAATGGATCTGGGTGCAAACCTTCTTGGAGTTTGCTTAATAGGCTTTTTCCCTTCTTTGATTGGCAACTTTAGTTCGACCAAGTCTCGTCCCAAACCAGGCATTTCGTCGTAATCCCACGCAAAACAATCTTTGTTTTCTTTCAGCAACGTAATGACTTTAGATTTTAGAGTTGGTTCCAGCTTTGCACTAACATACGTTATCCTCTTCCGATCTCCTTCCCCGAGATTTACTTCTTCAAGTGGATCTTGGGCTAACATTTTAATATTTGAGGCCATAGGGTCTTTTTCGAACCCCAGAGGCTCTTCGTAGTAGATTGCGTCCAGTTTTTGGGTAAGTTCTTCCTCTGTGGTGTTTACCATTCGAACTGGATCTTCAAAGGATCGAGAGGACGCATGTAACCTTGAATTTGATATCTCCTTATTTTCTGAAACCGAATTTACTGTCATGTTTGATAACTCGGCTTCGAGAGCCGTGTTTCTTTTGTTCTCGGCTATATAAGCTGAAATCTTCTCAAAGAAGGAGGACTCAGACATCATCAACATCGTCTTCCCAGCCTGTTGGCCGTATCGTTGGATAATTCTCTCTTGATGCGACATCCTCTGGACCATCCATTATCTCTCTATTCCACTGGAAGCCATTTGGGTGTAAAGATAGATAATATAATGCGTTCTTGTTTGGAGTGTATATATCTTCCGCAGCATGACAAGGTCCTATATTTCCCAGGTTCCTGTCGAAGCTAGTTTTGTTGACTTGATTAACTTCAGCCATATAATAACTCTGGTCTCCTTCGATGTTCTCCACTATGCCATCTTGTCTCCAAATGGTTAGTCTTTGGTGCATAGTCGAAGGCACCGCAGCAACTCCGTGGATCCATTCCCTTCCTAACAAAAGGTTATAATTTGCTTTTGCTGGTATTACCATGAACATAGTTGGTCTGGTAACGGAACCCACAGTTAAATTTACTTGAACAACTCCCAGAGTCTGCCCAATTTTGCCTTCGTAGTTTGACAAAACCATGTTATGAGGCCTTATATCTGTGTCAAACATACCAATTCTCTTCAACATGTATTGGGGCATTAGATTCACTGCTGCCCCTCCATCTACCAGAACTTTATTAATGCCAACGTTCTCAATCTTAGCCCTTATGTAGAGTGGTTTCAGATGATTTCGCATGCCTTCGTCAGGCCTTTCGAAGAAAGCATTCTGCTCCTCAACTGCTCCGTTGTTTAACACGTAGTAACACACAGGTCTGTGTTTTGTCATCTCTTCGACGTGAGTTTCTTCACACTCCTCAACTTCAGTTTCTTGATTGAATTCGTGAGGGAGGATCGACACCACGTTGCATATCAAGTTGAGAGATGATACTCCATCCGAATCGAAATCATTTGTCATTCTATCTTCTTCCTTCTAAGAACTGGAACGCATCTTTTCTTCTTCTTCTAAAATATTTTCAGCTTCGAAGAGTCTGCGTTCTACCGGAGGTTTGCTTGCCTTTGCCCCCTGGTGTTGGACTTGGTTGCTGCTAGACTCTCCAATCTCTCTTGGCTTGTATTCTCTTTGGGCCTTCTTCATTCTCTGGTGCCGTCTCCATTGGGATCTGGACATAGGATTTCTACCTTTGTAATTCTCAAGCCTATACATCTCTCGATTTGAGGTCTGGAATTGCTTCCTATAGGCCATCGCAGTTCTTCCTCCTTGGTCCCAACTTCTCCACTTATAAGTTCTTGCGCCAGCTTGCACCCATCTGTCCCTAGGTGTATCTGCAGGGACTTTGAATGTGACCCTTCGTGCCTTAGGGTGAGGACTGTCAGGCCTCTTATATGAAGTTCGATTGTCAAACGTATATATATTAGGACGGAGACCTTGGGTTTCTCGATTCATGATAAAATAACTCCTTTCGAGGGAATGCGCTAGGAGTTCATCATACACTGCTCCACACCTGGGACATAACACCACTTCTGTATTTGCTTTGTGGCATCTGACCAAGAAACTCACCAAACTTTCCGCAGTTCTTGGGTATATCTTTAGCAGTAGGTTTCCGCCTCTCCAAGGCTGCTCCAATCTCTCTCTCAGGGTCCTCTCGAAGTTAGCTTGGATTCTTTGATTCAGCATTATAGAGCATCTTGGGCACATCAGCATTTTTCCTCCATTCTTCTCGTGGCAATTCCAAAGGTAATCTTTCAAAGTTTCGCCCTTTGGTGAAATATCCATATTTCCCTGTTTCCTTGTCAACCATTCCTCCAGCTCTTCGATTTCAGACAAAGGTCGTCTAGCATTTACCATGTTGACAACTGCTGGAGGGGCTTCAGAAATTTGTATCTGCTGAAGTTTCATCCTGAGGTCTTCAGTGGCCTCACTAGTTTTTTCTTCCAGATTATCGGTCATTTCTGGGTCGAGGGATCCTTCAACATCAGTATTGAAGACCGCGTCATCATTTAGGCTTTCACTAGCCTGTTTTCCCTTTGACATCATTTCTGGTTCAGCAAATTCGACTTCAGACACTTCCACCATGTTGATGTCACATGGCTCACATAGGTTGGTGTCAGCAATGTTCAGGGGGTTGGTATCGACCTTCATATGGCTCTTGGTCTTGTCAGCGAATTTCAAACGACCATCCTTGATAGCATTCTGAATTAGATCCCTGAAAAGAAAACATTGTGAGGTTTTATGGCCTAAAAAACCATGATATTTACAAAAGCCTCGCTTCTTCCGTTGTTCTAACGGAGGAATTTTAGAGTTAGGAGGCACTATCATTTGGCCATCTTTTACTAGTAAATCGAATATTTCGTCACATTTGGTGACATCGAATGTATAGGTTTTCTTAGGAAATCTATCGCTTTTATCATTTTCTACTGGATTTTTCCCGTTGGCAGGGGTAAGTAATTTGCAAGCATAAGGCGGTGCTTCTTTTAATTCAGCTAGATCTATCTCGACCTCCTCTATGCTATATGAGTCATCGAAGGTTTCGCTATCAGTGTCTTCGACTTCAACATAGGATATTCTTTCTTTCTTGTAACTCTTGTTCACTTTAGCCTTTTCTGCTTTCAGCCGTTCGACCTGTCGAACCCTATCTGCCAATTGGGCCATGTCTCTTAAATATTGGGTATCTAATTTCTTTCTAATCGAATAGTCTAAACCACCAGCGGCTATTTCGACTAATTCGTGTTCTGGGACGACTGTGAAACATCTTGATTTCAACAAACGGAACCTGTTTAGGTAATCATCAATAGGCTCTGTGAATTTCCTTTTAATGCTAGCCAATTCCTTCAAACTTATCTTTGTTTGACCCATGTAAAATTGTTCGTGGAACAATCTTTCCAATTGTGTCCATGTATCTATGGAGTTTGGGGGCAAAGTAGTAAACCAAATGAAAGCATTCTTCGTTAATGAACTAGGAAAATACTTGATCCTTAGATCTTCGTTCCCTGCTAACGTTCCTGCCTCTGTTAAATATCTGGCTATATGTTCCATCGTCGATTCACTAGCATCCCCTGCAAATTTGGTAAACTTGGGTACTTTAATACCTCTTGGCAATTCACTTTGCATGATGTATTCAGGTATGGGAGATGTGTAATTCGGACGTCGAAATCCAGTATTAAAGCCGTTATTAGCCATTATTCTTTCTATCATGGCAGTAAGATTATTTTCTGTTGCCAAATCATTTCTCCTGACTCTGTGGACAACTTCGTCAGGATGTTCGTCTCTCCCTACCATAACTAATCTGGGCTGTTGTCGGGGAATAGCTTGTTGGCCAGTCTCAGTCGTTTCGATTTGAGTTCCCAATTCGACCGTTGGATTCTGTGCGACTGGATTTGGCCTTGGTGGGGGTACTATGTTTCGGATTGGTTCGACAATTGGATCCTCTTCTTGGTAGGTTGAGTGGTTATTCGTTCGTCTATTCTGTGGGACTCCTAAAAAATCCGCCATTCGTCCCAATTGCGATGATAACCTTTGATATGTTTCTGCGCTATCCTGGCTAGACCTAGTAATGCTTGCTGCTATTGGATTAAAGATTGTTCCTAACTCTCTAGCAAGGAGTCCTACCATATCCTGGTTACTTGCATCCATTTCTTGTCGAAATGCTGCTTGAGTGCTAGTGGTCATAGGGGGAATCTGAGCCGACAAACCAGTATTGTGTGCACTTCGACCTACTGATCCCATGTTTGGTGAAAACGCCGTTGGGTTGGCTGTAGTGTATGTAGGCCCTGTTCCTCGTAGTCCTGCCATGTATGAATATGGCATCCCGTACGGCATATTTTGTCTCCAACCATCTACAGCGAATGATGGTCCTGGGGTAGATAAATAATTTGCAGCGTTCGTCGATACGGGTGGTATCTCGCTTGTGCTTGCAAACGGAGGAGCGGTGGTCGATACTGAAATTGGGATAGTCCTAGTTGATGTGGAAGTATTTTCAATCATGGCTTGCGAACTACCCGCTGGTTCAGATCTTGTCGAAACCGGTATGGCCTGCGCTCCTTGAGTGGAAGTCGAAACATTCGTCGCGTTTGGCGCTACTGTTCCTGATCCTTGTGGGGGATCTTCTTCGCCCCCTGCACTGGCCGCTACGACCATTTTCTTGTTGTACCTTCGTTTAGGAACTGGATTTGCACTGTTGGTTAATTTACCGTTCCTAAGGTTCACACAAGGTCTTGACAATTTCTAGACAAAACAAAACAATCAATTAATAACACTTAGTTTGACACAGTCCCACTGGGCGTGCCAATTTGTTTACGGTGATTTCGGTTAAACAACCGCTAGTCCTCCAAACTATAATAAATATGATTTGGTTACTCGCAGGATCGACTAGATTGATCCTAGGACATGGTCAAACGAAAGGTTTATTGATGTGATTTGGTTCATACCTGTTTGTTTTGATTTCGAGAAATTTATGTTCAAATGACTAATCATTCGAGATAACGCTGGTTATATGAGTTAGTGTAACTTCGACGCATAAATCGTAATAAGAAAACATGTAAATTGCGAGAATGTAAATTGCAAGAAAATTAACATGCAAGAATGTAAGTCGCAAGAATATAAATTGCAGGAAAGTAATGTGCATGAAATTAAATGACTTCGAAAGTAAAAGTTTAAACAAGGAAAGTAAAGAAAACGAGAAGATATTTGATAAAAGTAAATACACATGTATTCAAATTGGTGGTGTCATACGTACATTTCTCAGCGAACTCTTTCTCTTAACACTTGATACTTGAGCGATATGTGAGTGATTTGTACAAAATGAACACACGAAATCCTATCATTAAGACTCCTATTTATACTAAATTTGACCCTAACGGTCATACAATAATCTAATGCCACGTTATCCATGAGAACTCTGGGGATGCCATCTGTCTATGTGCAGTTTATAGAAACCGTTTCGCAATTCAAACCTTCCCGCTCAAGTCCTTTTCGACATGTGGCCATATAGTTATATTCGAAAATGTTACGGAAATACATTAAGCTTCAGTACTTTATGTAATTTTCCGCGAAATGTCTAAGTCTTGGCAAAGATATCTTGCGTGTTAGCTTCGATACTTCTCTCCTTCGTTTCAACTTAGACATTTTCTTGAAGCATGGCCATCAGTAGCCATTTTTTAAATCTTCGAAGATGGTCATCAGTAACCATCATTCTTCGAACTTAAAACCTTCGAAGATCAACTTCTTAAACGAAATCTCCAGTTAACAGGATCTTAGGAATTTAGGGCGCACAATTTCAGGTGCTCTTATCAAGGACTGAGTTCCTATCAAGGGGCAAGAGGATTTATTTTCCTCTGGCCACATACCTTCCAATTCAGAGACTCAGCGCCTATCAAGGGGCAAGAGGATTTATTTCCCTCTAGCCATATACTTTCCAATTCAGAGGTATCCCGAATCAGGGGCGATGACCCACTCGATATGGTGAGCTTGATTCTCATAGAAGAACATCTAAAAATCAGAGTTCTTCAAACAAAGATGCAACCAAATCATTTTCCAATGTTGCTAACTAAATTTCCTAAAGATCCTTGAAAACATTGCATCTGCATTCATAACATCGCATCATAGGTTTCCACCACAGGTTTCTCACCTCCTCGCTGTTTATTTCAGCATCATGAATCTCGAGCAATCAGTCAAAGACCTTCAAGCTCAGAATGCCCAGTTTCAAGATCTGATCCTGAACTTGTCCAAGGGGCAAGATGAACTGAAAGCACTCCTTACTGTCATACCCCAAAATTTGCCCTCCTCTTTTCATCTCCCATAACTCAAGGCTCTAAGGTTTTCTCAAGTCACTCTCTCCTTATATTCCAAGGACTGCTCATTCAATGGCTCAGATGACCAATAGTCGACTATGTTGACCTAAAAGTCCACTATAGTCAAAATACAGTCAAACTTCAAGATTTTTGGTCAACATCAAGTATGTGAGATTATATCCATCATTTGATCAAAGGTTGATCATGATCCATCAATAGAAATTCAGAAATGAACGAATGCAAAAGGTTCAAATTAGGGTTTCTTTAGGAGAAAGTCAACGCAACTTTGACTGGTCATAACTCCCACACGGAGTATCAAAAATTTCTCAACCAAAGCTTGTCCTCAAGGAAATTTCATCCTCTACAACTTTGATGTTGGGCCCAAAGTCAAGAAATGCACCAGTCGGGATATATGGATGAAAACATTATAGGTCCTCCAAAAAGTCAGCAAAAGACACCTTTTGGGTCGAAGATCATAACTCGAGCGTGGAAGCTCCAACTGAGATGACAACAAAAGGGTCAGTTAGAGGACTCCTTGAGCTTTCTGAAAAGCCCTAGAACATAGTCATATGAAAAATATTGAAGGAGATACAAGGCTTAGAAGTTGGGCGATTTTCAAGATGTGCATAAAACCCTAATTGCTCAAAACTTGGTTTTTTAAACTAATGGGCCTAGAATTCATATTTCAAATACATCCATGATATATATAAGAGTCTATAGCATCATTCTTATTCTTTTTGTATTTTTATTTATATTTTATTTGAATTTTATTCATATAAATGCAAAAACAAATAAAATAAAATACAAAGTAGTGAAATAAATCATGGGATTCCGCTTCTAATCATCCAAGGGCCCGAATAACACCCTGAGAAGGATCAAAATAATTCATAGGTGAAGGGAGGTGCTTAGCCAAAATTAGAATGGAAAATTACATTTATTCATGCAAAACTTCTAAGAGAAAAAAGACTCAAATACAAGCCCATGAGAAAACCCTAGGACCCCCATATATATTCTAAAAGATCAGTAGGGCTAGGGGGGACGAAAAATGGGGCAAAGAGAGCTAGGGTTTCCCAAGTTCAAAAAGACATAAACATTGTCAAATTCGAATCTCAAGGGGGAGGCCTCTTCACAGCTTTTGAAAGAATTCTATACCGTCCCAGAGGTAAGTAGAGGTAAGGGGGGTCCTGAGAATAGCCCCATGCACGTCATACAGTGGTACATCCGCTCATGTTCTTCTTAGATGTGTTTAGTATCGTTTTTCTATTTGCAGCTTGTATCGATCAAAACTAATATCACTAACGAGTTTGTATGGTGTTTTAAAGCCGATTTGATCATTTACTCGCAACTTTTGGTGGCCGGACGGTGACTCGCCATTGCTAGGGCATTGAAGCTCTTCACTTTCGTTCACATAGTCACAGGCCTCCTCGATCCAAACTAACAGCTTCATTGTATTCGCAGCGTCAAATTAGCTGGATCTGGGCACTTTGTTTTTGTTTTTATTGTTGTTTCGCAGGTGGAGAAAAACGCATCGCCGGAGACGAGGGTGGAAACGGCCGCGGACGGTGGTTCCAAGGCGCAGGTGCTGTTCAGAGCATGCGTGGGTTTTTGGTTTCCCCTCATTGGTCAGTCAACAGAGTCAGCGCACTCTCTCTCCGTTCCATTGGTTAACGCATCATACACTGGGGCCCACGCGCTGGTTTGTTTGACTTTCCTCCATTAGTTTGTATATTTTATATTTATTCTTTATGGATGATATTATAAACAACAAACAAGCATTGGTCTGGTGGTAAGAGAGATACATACGTTACTCAGAGGGAGGGGGTTCGATCCTCTCAAAAGCCATCTATTTTTTTAGTGACTGCAGGCTCTATGTTGCTCACGGATCATGTGTGTTGTCATCACGCATGGCCACCATGCGCCCTCAACCAGCAACCACAGGATCTCCACTAATCCAGATCTAACGTATGCAAAGGCTAAGGTACACCATGGAGTCTCAAAGTTTGCCATATGAGATCAAAACCAGGTTCCTTATATCATTCTTGGTTTATTTAATTATTTTGATTTGGTTAGATTAATCAATTTATTAATTTAAGATTTAATTAATTTACTAAATTAGGATTAATATAATAAAACTAGGGTTAGGGTTAGGAGTATAATAATTTCTTGATTATTTGATTATGTCGATTATTCGAATTAATTGATTTAATTTATTTTAATAATATAAATCACAAAAACCTAGAAATGGTGACATAAGATACTAGGGTTCGCCCAATCCCATTGGCCACGTGGCCAAGGATATTAGGATTTAATTTATTATTTGTTCCGATTAAATCTATTGGTCGTGATGGTTAATAATCGATTAATTTAATTAATCAAATCCTATAAATTAAAATACAACTATTTTGCTAAATGGTTTTAACCATCTTATTGGTTATGATGATTAGCATACCTTATTAATTTGTTATTATTTGTAATCGTGTTAATCGGTTATGAGGGGTAACAATACAAAATAAAATTCACAAAAAATAATAAAACACAATAATTCACTATTAGTGATAATCGAATCAATCGATTTGAATTGGTAATGGTACAAAACCCCTAATCTTTTGGCTATGGTGATCAAACCTATTGATCATCGCGGTTAATTGTGCCAAATCAGGGTTGTACGCCCAGAACATCTAAAACAACTTCAAAACATTTTTCAAACATTTTTCAAACTTCAAACTCCAAATACAGATTTTTATCTACGACAGGCTATTCAAAGCCTTCAAACCTTCAAATCAAATTTCAAACCTTAAGGGCGTACAACCCGTCCCCCGAACTACGTTGACTCTGATTCTCCATAAGGAGATACGTAGGCACTTGGCAACAAGGCGAGTCCCCCTCTTCCAAACTCTAATCATGTTCAAATAATTAGCCTTTAGCTCTATTTACTGTCTGTCATCTTTCTTTATGTTTTGCCATAACCCTTATCTTTGCAATGTTAACCTTTAGGAAAGGGTTGAGGGTGCCTAACACCTTCCCTCGATCTGAATATAGTATCTTACCCCGATCTCTATACTGCGTAGGGTTTCCTATTCGCCCTTCAGAATAGGTGGCGACTCTAAATCTTAATTTTTAGGGCAGGTTGCTACAGCTGGCGACTCTGCTGGGGATAACTATAACGGTGAATTACTATGCTCCTATAGGCTTTAGGCTTTGGCAGGGTTTAGGTTTGGCAACTTTTTAGGGTTTGGCTAACGCGCCTTTTTCAGGGTTTGTAATTATTTTTTTATTTCTTATTTTTTTTTAAATTTGTTTATTTATTTATTTTTATTTAAAAAAATATTTAATTATTCAGGATATGTTTATATCTGATCACTTATGTGAATATATTTATATTTTTTATTGACTATTATATTTTTATATACTGCTGGATATATTATGTAGTGTTAAAACCTTAAGTGTGGGGGTTAACTTTGAGACCAAAAGGGGACATGAATCGCCTTATGAGTCTCACTGATAACTCCACTCGGAGTGGGTTAGGTATTTGGAAAGGTACGAAACGAAGCTTGACTTTGTGGATGGCTGGACTGGATACTTAGCTGATCTCTCCGGGAACCTACCCCAAAAATTCGAACCTCATGGATAAAATGAGTTGTTCTAAAATCCGAAGAGACAAAAAGTCTCGGAGGCTACGAACGACCCCATGAGACCTTCTAGAACCCCCTATAAAAAGGTTGGCTCCCAAGAGCCGCTACGTCGAACCTATGAACCTAGGACTTTTGTGCTGCTGTGCTCTTTATATGTTTGCAATTTATATACTTCGAATATCTATGCGTTTCGATTTTGCAGGTATCCCCACGTGGTCCCTAGCCGGTAGGGACTCTAATTTCTAAAGACCATGTCTTTCCCACGAAGGACATCACCATCTATGCATCCCCTAGCCTGTGGGGATTTTATTTTTATATCCTTGTACTCTTACAACTACGCGTCCTTCCCACGAAGGACATTTCCATTAACGCACGTCAATTGGCCTCTCAACGGCCATGCGATTTGGTGATTGTCGTGAACGGTCACCCCGTGCTTGCTACTACGTACTCCCTAGCATACAGGGATTTTCTGTTACATCCACGTGTTTCCACAATGACGCGTCCTTCCCCGAAGGACAACTTCACTAGCATGCGTTCGATTGGCCTCTCGATGGCTATGAAATCTAGTGACTGTCCTGAACGGTCACTCCATGCTTATTCCCGCGCACCCTCTAACTTGTAGAGTTTGGGATCTCCATTTACACATCACATCCCTAGCCTGTAGGGATTTCTCTTCGTCCATATCGTCCTTAGATAGGTTGTGTTCCGCATAGAGAACCTTCCCACGAGGGCCAAATTCATTGGTACACGTTGATTGGCCTCTCGACGGCCATGAGATTTAGTGACTATCTTGAACGGTCACTAGCCGTTATCTTCTGCATACTCTCGAATCCAAGGGATTTCCTTTAGCGTGTCATAACATTTATCCTTCAAAGATTCCAAGAGGGTGTAATGTCGCCTCTAAGGGCCATCCCTAGGATCATATGTTACACGTCTGCATACACGGAGTTACAATACAAGGAGTCTCTCGTTTACGCGTGCATTGGCATTTTCATGCATTCATACATTCTCATTTGCATTTCTATCTTCGCTCGCATCCATACCAACCGTGCTAGCCGGTTTCCCGAAACTCAAAAAAATCAAAGGATCGTAGACTATGGAGCAAGGAGAATAAAAGATCTTAGTCTTGCTAAAGAAAAAGATGCCTCTTGCCATGCCAGCCGCATGTCCATGCCTTGTCATAACATGATTATGAATACAATAAAGGTTGTCATCGAGCAATGATTAGTTCAACAAAGAGTTCCCTCATAGATACACTCAAGATGTATCTAGTCATAAAGGGGTTCATCTTAGAACATATCAAACTTTCAAGGACGCTCTACGATAACCTGGGGTAAGGGTCAGTCCAATTGGGGCAATACCCTGAGCAAAGGTGCATGACTCCGATGGAGGGAATGCGACATATGTCAACCCCATACCAAAGGAAAAAGGGTTATAGCTGATACTATCCTTGGGAAAAGCAAAAGAGGTTCAGTCAAAGGAAGCTCATGAAGTTCCGATACGACGAAAACCCACCGCTGACGGTTTATTCTCTACAGGTTTGACATGTCCAAAGAAGAATTCGAGGTTACCCTTTTACTTCTACAATTCTAAAGAGCTAAGGAGTAAAACAAGATCAGTGGATCTACAAAGGAGATTATCCCTAGGATCAATAGGTGTTTACCGTGCTCACAATTTCAACTCTACAATCGCTAAGTGTCGCTCAGGATAAAAGCTGTACCTTCGGATTAGCAATTCTAATGGGATGACCATGCAGGTTTTGGAATCAATTCATTCATTTCATTCACTCACTACTATGACTTTCCAGTCACACACTCCTATTTTTAGGGTTATTAACAAACTTGAGGGAGAATGACGAATAAAAATGACTAAGTCCAACTAAACGCATGCTTTCAAGGTAAGACCAAGCCGAGGATGTACAGGCATTGTTTCCATTCCCAAACAGTGGAGATATAAGGATGTTAATCCCTTGTTACCCCCTCGAGCCAGGAGTTGGAGTTTGTTTCTACTTTTCAAAAGAACCTTGATTTTAACCAGGGGCAGGGTAGATGTCAACTAATTCAATGATGTATTTTGGTTGCCAAGAGAATCAGTCAATCCAAGCATAAGGTTCAAGCATATATTCTTCCTCGCATTCATCCAAGATTGAGGAAGCAATGGAGGTAACACTTACAACACCTTCTTCCTCATTACATCATTCAAGATCGAGGAAGTATCAAAGGCGAAGCTTACAAATCAAAATCAACATAGCAGTCACAACATGCAATATCCAAGAATCAATCTCAAAAGGAGCTTTCAAGAATAAAAAACGCCCGCTAAGTCAAAATGAAAATTCCATAAAAGGAAACAAAAAGACTTAGGCAAAATTGGGGCATCCCGATGGGTCGAATTCAAAAGAATTAGCTCATGCAAAAATAAGGGATAAAAACAAAGGCGAAATACAAAGGATAATCTTGTGACTGCTAAACCATCAAAGCTTCACATCAATGCTTGGATCTTTACAACATATGTCATCAAAGTTTGGATCTCTACTAAGGCTTCTGCTCAACATCGAAACTGAAACAATTCTCTTGCAAACAAAGCACATCCATTGGATTAGGCGAATTTTTAGGATCTGGAGAACATCAAGGAGAAAGGGGTGGGATAAATAAAATTTTGAGCCTTATATCCATTGTTTCTTAAAACATGAACCAGGCCAAGTTACAACATTTAAAAGTCCTAATTGAGGCAAGGTTAACTACGAAAGCATATTAAGCAGGAATTTGTTATACTGACTCCTATGTTTGTTAAAACTACTTCTAATCACTATGCTTCTTCAAGCATTCTTTTCAAAACCATCCAGTCCTAATTCATAACGGACTTCGATTTCAAAACTTGCATACGCATTCCATTGGAGCTACTTCTCAAAAAGTACAACACCATCTACGAGTATACACTTAGCATCGAGGAAATCTCGAAATGGGTTAATCAAAGGTGATCATTTCTAATAAAGACCCTGGAGTCGGGGGAACCACATCTAGGGGGTTCTCCTAAACAGGGGCAAAAATTTCAAAGATCACAGGGGCATGCAATCAAACATCCTATTCACTAGGGGCACTTTTCCTAAGGTTCAATCGACTCGGGGCACATCTCGAAGCAATCTCAAACAGGGGCATGTCAAACATGGGAAGAACTCAAATTCAGAAGGATAACACACTATGGATAGTCCTCCATATCATGGAAACCAAGGGCACACCCTTTAATCTAAACGGCAAAGCATCCGACGAGGCTATTTCCTGGGGCACTTCCCTCATAAGCATCTTTTTCCATGAAAATATTGGGGCAATGGATATCAAATCCATAAGGCGCACAGCATAAAAAAGGCGTTCTCGCACTTTACAACATCGAACAAATCTTTCTCCTAACTACGATCTTCCAAGCTCAAACAAAACAGGTATTGGGAAATCGCGCTAGCATCACACCCCATCTTAACAAACAGACCTGCAACTCCAGCGAACTATATACGCTTTGGTTATTAATAACCTACCATTGGAGCATCATACAAATACATACAAATCATGCATTACATACATTGGTCAGTACATTACTCCATACCTTTTTAGGTAGTCTTCTCTAAGACAGTCATCATCATTTCCAGAAAAAAAATCTTTTTAGGTAGTCCTCTTCAGGACATTCTGTTTCTAAGTACCTTTTCAGGTAGTCTTCTTCAAGACATCCTTTTTCTAAGTACCTTTTCAGGTAGTCTTTTTTAGACATTCCTTCTCTAAGTACCTTTTCAGGTAGTCTTCTTCAGGACATTCTTTTTCTAAGTACCTTTTGAGGTAGTCTTCTTCAAGACATTCTTTTTCTAAATACCTTTTCAGATAGTCTTCTTCAAGACGTTACTTTTCTAAGTTCCTTTTCGGGTAGTCTTTTTCAAGACGTTCCCTTCTTTCTAAGTTCCTTTTCAGGTAGTCTTCTTTAAGACATTACTTTTCTAAGCACCTTTTCAGGTAGCCTTCTGCGAGACATTCTTGTCCTAAGCACCTTTTCAGGTAGTCCCTTTCAAAAAAAAAACAATTCGTCATCCCTCTCAAGAACCTCTTCAGGTAGTCTTCTTTAAGACATCTTTCAACCTTTTCAGGTAGTCATCTTTAAAGACATTCTTCATCCCTTGCTAAGAACTTTTTCAAGTGATCTTCTTTAAGACAAATTTCTATCTACGCTAAGAGCCTTTACAGGTGGTCTTCTCTAAGACAAATTGCTACCATGTCGAAAAATCATTTCAGATAGTCTTCTTTAAGACAAACATTCACATCCATTCAAAAGACCTTTTCAGGTAATCTTACAGAAGACATTACTTCGTTCCACTCAACAAAACATACGTATATGCATAAGCATCATCCACATTACAAAGCCAACATAAGCATAGTCATGGTGTAGGTGCAAGCATGGATTAAACAAGTTCAATAGGTTTAAGGAGATAAAATCTCGGGGTTGCATCGGCATTAGCATACATACATACACATTAGCATTAGCATATACAAAAAGCCCAATTTCTATTGGCAATCCAAATCATTACAAAATCCAGTTCTCATACTGGAAAACCATCAAATCCAATTCTCGTTTGGTAGTCAGTTCCCGTCTGACTATTACATCATAATTCAAATCACGCTACAAAAGCCTAATCTCCAACCTTCGTGTTGTGATAGGTGTATTGTCTGACCCACGTGTCGTGAGTTTCCAACCCTCGTGTTGTGAAAGGTGTATTTTCTCCGACCCTCGAGTCGTGAGTCTCCAAACAGGTGAATCTCTTTCATGCAGGTATGTTTGCTAGAACTATAGCAAACGATTACTTTTATGCAGGTACGCTTGTCAGAACCATGGCAGGTAATTCCTTTGGTGCAGGTAAAATTTGTCCGAACCAGGGCAAATAACCCTGTTGGTGCAGGTAAATTTTGCGATAACCCTCGCAAATAACCCTGTTGGCACAGGTAAATTTTGCGATAACCCTCGCAAATAACCCTGTTGGTGCAGGTAAATTTTGCGATAACCCTCGCAAATAACCCTGTTGGTGCAGTCCTTTTCAGGAGCCTTTTCAGGCAGTCTTCTTTAAAGCGTATTCCATCCTTTCTAGGAGCTTTTTCAGGCACACAAGATTTTTAAACCGTTCTTCAATTGGGTTTATCACGTTAGTCCCTCGGCAGTGATATCTTCCAAAACATCATCAACAAACAATCAAATGTGCTATCTTTCTTTTCAGAATTACTAACATACTTCGATTAACGTAACTAACAATCATGCATCATTTCAACTAACTAACCTCATTCATACATTACGCATATACATACATGGCTCTCATTTATTTTGAGAAGCGCACTGCATCATGCATCGCATGCATCATAAACATTGCATAAAGTCAAAGTTGCCTTTTTAGGCCACGCTACGATCTGAATGCGTAGCTCCTACAAAAAAAAAGAGGAAAAAGAAGAGAGCATTTGCTCCACAAAAAAAAAAAAAAGAGAGAAGGAAGAAGGAGGAACATTTTCCCTGGGTGGCATCTGTAAGCCCATCTCCCTCAGAAGTCCTTCTCAACAAATGCAAATTTTAGGGCATTTCAGTGTCCAATCATCTTCTACCTTTAGATCACGATAGGCAGACGTGCCTATCTGATTCTTCAGGTTTAAGAAGATTGAACAGGGGCAGCTGTCATACCCCAAAATTTGCCCTCCTCTTTTCATCTCCCATAACTCAAGGCTCTAAGGTTTTCTCAAGTCACTCTCTCCTTATATTCCAAGGACTGCTCATTCAATGGCTCAGATGACCAATAGTCGACTATGTTGACCTAAAAGTCCACTATAGTCAAAATACAGTCAAACTTCAAGATTTTTGGTCAACATCAAGTATGTGAGATTATATCCATCATTTGATCAAAGGTTGATCATGATCCATCAATAGAAACTCAGAAATGAACGAATGCAAAAGGTTCAAATTAGGGTTTCTTTAGGAGAAAGTCAACGCAACTTTGACTGGTCATAACTTCCACACGGAGTATCAGAAATTTCTCAACCAAAGCTTGTCCTCAAGGAAATTTCATCCTCTACAACTTTGATGTTGGGCCCAAAGTCAAGAAATGCACCAGTCGGGATATATGGATGAAAACATTATAGGTCCTCCAAAAAGTCAGCAAAAGACACCTTTTGGGTCGAAGATCATAACTCGAGCGTGGAAGCTCCAACTGAGATGACAACAAAAGGGTCAGTTAGAGGACTCCTTGAGCTTTCTGAAGAGCCCTAGAACATAGTCATATGAAAAATATTGAAGGAGATACAAGGCTTAGAAGTTGGGCGATTTTCAAGATGTGCATAAAACCCTAATTGCTCATAACTTGGTTTTTTAACTAATGGGCCTAGAATTCATATTTCAAATACATCCATGATATATATAAGAGTCTATAGCATCATTCTTATTCTTTTTGTATTTTTATTTATATTTTATTTGAATTTTATTCATATAAATGCAAAAACAAATAAAATAAAATACAAAGTAGTGAAATAAATCATGGGATTCCGCTTCTAATCATCCAAGGGCCCGAACAACACCATGAGAAGGATCAAAATAATTCATAGGTGAAGGGATGTGCTTAGCCAAAATTAGAAGGGAAAATTACATTTATTCATGCAAAACTTCTAAGAGAAAAAAGACTCAAATACAAGCCCATGAGAAAACCCTAGGACCCCCATATATATTCTAAAAGATCAGTAGGGCTAGGGGGGACGAAAAATGGGGAAAAGAGAGCTAGGGTTTCCCAAGTTCAAAAAGACATAAACATTGTCAAATTCGAATCTCAAGGGGGAGGCCTCTTCACAGCTTTTGAAAGAATTCTATACCGTCCCAGAGGTAAGTAGAGGTAAGGGGGGTCCTGAGAATAGCCCCATGCACGTCATACAGTGGTACATCCGCTCATGTTCTTCTTAGATGTGTTTAGTATCGTTTTTCTATTTGCAGCTTGTATCGATCAAAACTAATATCACTAACGAGTTTATATGGTGTTTTAAAGCCGATTTGATCATTTACTCGCAACTTTTGGTGGCCGGACGGTGATTCGCCATTGCTAGGGCATTGAAGCTCTTCACTTTCATTCACATAGTCACAGGCCTCCTCGATCCAAACTAACAGCTTCATTGTATTCGCAGCGTCAAATTAGCTGGATCTGGGCACTTTGTTTTTGTTTTTATTGTTGTTTCGCAGGTGGAGAAAAACGCATCGCCGGAGACGAGGGTGGAAACGGCCGCGGACGGTGGTTCCAAGGCGCAGGTGCTGTTCAGAGCATGCGTGGGTTTTTGGTTTCCCCTCATTGGTCAGTCAACAGAGTCAGCGCACTCTCTCTCCGTTCCATTGGTTAACGCATCATACACTGGGGCCCACGCGCTGGTTTGCTTGACTTTCCTCCATTAGTTTGTATATTTTATATTTATTCTTTATGGATGATATTATAAACAACAAACAAGCATTGGTCTGGTGGTAAGAGAGATACATACGTTACTCAGAGGGAGGGGGTTCGATCCTCTCAAAAGCCATCTATTTTTTTAGTGACTGCAGGCTCTATGTTGCTCACGGATCATGTGTGTTGTCATCACGCATGGCCACCATGCGCCCTCAACCAGCAACCACAGGATCTCCACTAATCCAGATCTAACGTATGCAAAGGCTAAGGTACACCATGAAGTCTCAAAGTTTGCCATATGAGATCAAAACTAGGTTCCTTATATCATTCTTGGTTTATTTAATTATTTTGATTTGGTTAGATTAATCAATTTAATAATTTAAGATTTAATTAATTTACTAAATTAGGATTAATATAATAAAACTAGGGTTAGGGTTAGGAGTATAATAATTTTCCGATTGTTTGATTATGTCGATTATTCGACTTAATTGATTTAATTTATTTTAATAATATAAATCACAAAAACCTAGAAATGGTGACATAAGATACTAGGGTTCGCCCAATCCCATTGGCCACGTGGCCAAGGATATTAGGATTTAATTTATTATTCGTTCCGATTAAATCTATTGGTCGTGATGGTTAATAATCGATTAATTTAATTAATCAAATCCTATAAATTAAAATACAACTATTTTGCTAAATGGTTTTAACCATCTTATTGGTTATGATGATTAGCATACCTTATTAATTTGTTATTATTTGTAATCGTGTTAATCGGTTATGAGGGGTAACAATACAAAATAAAATTCACAAAAAATAATAAAACACAATAATTCATTATTAGTGATAATCGAATCAATCGATTTGAATTGGTAATGGTACAAAACCCCTAATCTTTTGGCTATGGTGATCAAACCTATTGATCATCGCGGTTAATTGTGCCAAATCAGGGTTGTACGCCCAGAACATCTAAAACAACTTCAAAACATTTTTCAAACATTTTTCAAACATTTTTCAAACTTCAAACTCCAAATACAGATTTTTATCTACGACAGGCTATTCAAAGCCTTCAAACCTTCAAATCAAAGTTCAAACCTTAAGGGCGTACAACCCGTCCCCCGAACT
Organism: Vicia villosa; assembly: GCF_029867415.1. Taxonomy (NCBI): domain Eukaryota; kingdom Viridiplantae; phylum Streptophyta; class Magnoliopsida; order Fabales; family Fabaceae; genus Vicia; species Vicia villosa. The sequence continues at coordinate 3,817,384 of NC_081186.1, forward strand.
ACGTTGACTCTGATTCTCCATAAGGAGATACGTAGGCACTTGGCAACAAGGCGAGTCCCCCTCTTCCAAACTCTAATCATGTTCAAATAATTAGCCTTTAGCTCTATTTACTGTCTGTCATCTTTCTTTATGTTTTGCCATAACCCTTATCTTTGCAATGTTAACCTTTAGGAAAGGGTTGAGGGTGCCTAACACCTTCCCTCGATCTGAATATAGTATCTTACCCTGATCTCTATACTGCGTAGGGTTTCCTATTCGCCCTTCAGAATAGGTGGCGACTCTAAATCTTAATTTTTAGGGCAGGTTGCTACACTTACCAAGAAGAAGAAGAAGAAGAAGAAGAAGGGTAAGAAGACTCTGGGGAAAAAGCTTAGACCGATCTTACAACTCAGGGATGCCGAAGCCTCTGAAGACAACGACGAAGATGAGCAAGATGATGATGCTAGTATCAAGACTGAGGCAAAAAGAAACCATGATGCTGCCAAGCCTTCTGAAGAAGAAGAAGATTATTACCATGAGAACGAACATCCTGATGACAAATACAAGTTATTGGAGGAAAGTATGAAAGCCATGGAAATTCAGAAGGTGTCTGGTCTAGATTTTGAGGAACTAGGACTCGTCTCTGGAGTTGTCATTCCTCCGAAATTCAAGACTCCGACCTTTGCTAAGTATGATGGAGTCTCCTGTCCTAAACTACACTCGAGGTCTTACGTAAGGAAGATTCAGCCTCATACTGCTGATAAGAAGCTCTGGATCCATTTCTTTCAAGAAAGCTTATCTGGAACACAACTCGAATGGTACTATCAACTGGAGAGTGCCAACATCCATACATGGGAAGATTTGGCAACTGCTTTCTATGTGCAATACCAATACAATTCTGACCTTGCGCCAACCCACATGCAACTACAAAGTATGTCTATGGGTCCGAAAGAAAGTTTCAAAGAATATGCTCAAAAATGGAGGGATCTGGCAGGCAGAGTTCAACCCCCCTTGACTGACCGAGAGCTAACTGACATGTTCATGAGTACACTAACTGGTCCTTTCTACAGTCACTTACTGGGAAGTTCCTCATCTGGTTTCACCGACCTCATACTGACTGGGGAACGTGTTGAAAGCGGTATCCGAAGCGGTAAAATTCAAGTGGCTACATATTCTAATACCACAAAGAAGGCGCACAATGAGAGGAATGAATCCAATACTGTGGGAGTAGTCTTGGCCTCTAATCAAGTGTTGGTACGACAACAGGGAAACCAGCGTAAGCAAGGCGCATCTAAAAGACAATTTACAAAGATCAACATAACTTTGGCTGAAGCGTTACAACAGTTGCTGAAAGCAGGGCTGATTACTTTAAAGGATCCTCCTCTGAAGCCTAATACCGCATCTCATCAATATAATCGTAATGCGAGATGCGCCTATCACTCCGACAGCATCGGACATGACACTAATGATTGTTGGCCGTTGAAGAACAGAATCCAGGATATGATCGACGCTGGAGAAATTGAGTTCGACTCTCCTGCAACCATGCCTAATCACAACAAGAGTGCTAATACTGTGGATGGCTAGAAGGGTGGACTTTAAGATCATTAGTTTTACTTTCAGTTGCAATTTCTTTTTTCTGTTTGTTTAAACATTCGACTTATGATAGACATTATTTGCTTTAATAACCATCATTAGTGCATTGCATATGTTTGTCTTGAATAAATTATTTCGCTACTACTCATTTTAAATATTGCGTCTTTATTTTGCATATGTTTTGTGATACTCAACTCCTGCTAAGCTGTAAAGCCTGTTAAGGGAGGATGACGAAGACGATACCGCAACCTCATACAATATGCTTTTGAACAGACTATGCTGACGATGTACAGGCATTGTTTCAATTCCTAAACAATGGAGATATAAGGATGTTAATCCCTCGTTAACCCCTTTGAGCCTAAGGAGTAGAAGTTTTCTTTCTTGTACAATTAAAAACCCTTAATTGTAACCTGGGGCAGGGTAGTTACTCAGTTAACTCAATTATCTTAGTTGTTGTCTACAAATAATGATGGGTTCCCGAAACCAGTAAGTCATGAAGTCAACATCCATCAAAAAGAAAAAGTTGTTAAGTCAAAACCTATGAAGGAGACTTATCAAAAATCGAAACATCCTGATGACTGTAACCTCAAAATAAACAGTTCAGGCAAAAGTTAGGGATAACAAAATCAATGTCAAAAAAGAGGTCACTACAAATCCTCGGAAAAAAAAAAGGAGAAAAAAGAATTACAAAAAAGGAGGACTTCCAGTCCAAATAAACTGCCGGTGCTGAAACCATCATCAAATGTCAATGTTACGACTTCAAAACTTTGCTAAGACTTAAAGGCAAAGTTAACTGAGTATAGGATCGAAGAACATCACGAAGATTGGGATGGGTATAAATAAACTTTGAGCCTTTATCCTTTGTTTCTTAAATCGTGAACCAAGCCACGTTACAACCCTTGAAAGTCCTAACTGAAGCATGGTTAGCTCGAAAGCATACTGTCACAACAAGGATATCCCGACTCCTTAAGGTTTACCATAAATGCTGAGTTGATATTTCTTTTTTACAAACATCATGTTTTTACAAGTATCATGCTTTTACATCTCCAGTTTTAATGTTTTCTCAAAAAAACTCAAGATAGACGTATGCATTACATCTTATGAATTCATTATTAAGCATATTCTGCTAAATAATTTCAAATGTTAGCATCAGAAAGAATTTGCACAGGGTATGACTAATGACTCAAAGTTATCCAAACCAGCAAAGATTACTCCAAGAAGCAGTGTCTCCTACGTATACAAAGGGCATGGCACGTTTGTCCCGATCAATCTGGGGCAATCAAGTCAAGATTCCGAGAATCTCTCAAGGATGCCAAAACAATCAGGGGCATCATCCTAAGGTTATGATTACTAGGGGCATGTCGCCCATAGTGCACATCTCATAAAGTCCTCGCGAGGCAAGTCTTTTTAAAGTTCCTACTAGCAGGGGCAAATCTATGCAAGTCCGGTTGACATCTTGGTCGATACTCAGTGGTGTGTCCTAATCAAATCCAAGAATGGTAGTTACTATATTACTGGGGGCAACTTTCAAGACACCCATGTCTCCCCACAGAGCCGGGTTCACAAGATCATATCCCCACAGAGTAACCATTAAGAAGATATCTTCAAATGCTCTCGTCCAACAAAAAACATAGATCCTTAAAAGAATTCACAACTTCGACACCGTCGGTTCCCCGACCTTCTTCTCTTCTTCAAACATGGTTTATTAATATCTCTCATCCCCAATCAGGGTACATCAAGTTACTGGTCATCCCCAAGCAGAAATCATAAATCCCCAGCTGAGCATCTTCAAGACAAGATCAAACATCAAAGTCACAATGATACAGAGATTTATTTTCTCAGAACAACATCAGTCATACATCATATACATCACATACATATTCATACATTGCATACATTACTTCATGATAAACATACGGGTTTCTCATTTACTTGGAGAGACTCGTCATATAATACATGCATCATGACATTGCATATTTTTAACTTTGTTTTCAGTTTCCGCCTCGACAAGCAGACATAATCGAGCCGAAGATTCATTCCGACAAGCCTTTTACATTCCAAAACTTCATCAAATAACTTATCAACTCTAACGTACAAGCATTCTCTACCAGATATGGTCTAATGTATGACCCGTTCCGGTATTCTCAGTTAGATATGGTCTAAATGTATGACTCGTTCTGGCATTATCCTTCAGATATGGTTTAATGAATAACTCGTTCTGACATCCTCCATCAGATATGGTCTAATGTATGACTCGTTCTGGCATTATCCTTCAGATATGGTTTAATGAATAACTCGTTCTGATATCCTTCCTCAGATATGGTCTAATGTATGACTCGTTCTGGCATTATCCTTCAGATATGGTTTAATGAATAACTCGTTCTGATATCCTTCCTCAGATATGGTCTAATGTATGACTCGTTCTGGCATTATCCTTCAGAAATGGTTTAATGAATAACTCGTTCTGATATCCTTCCTCATATATGGTCTAATGTATGACTCGTTCTGGCATTATCCTTCACATATGGTTTAATGAATAACTCATTCTGATGTCCTACTTCCAGATATGATCTAATATTCTCCTTCAGATATGGTTTAAATGCATGACTCATTCTGACGTCCTCTATCATATATGGTCTAAATGTATGACCCGTTATGGTATTCTATTTCCAAGATCTAATTCAGTTACTATGAACGTTGCTGACACGATCGACCTTCGAAATCTAATTCTATCATCACGAACGGTGCAGACACGACCAAAGTCTAATTCAGTCACTACGAACGGTGCTGACACGACTAACATTCAACAACTACTCCTCAACACTTCAAATTCAAATATAATCTAACGTACGATTCATTCTGACTTTCAAAACTTACCAAGACATGTGGCATCTTAAAGCCCAATTCATCCAGATGGCATCTTTAAGTCCGTCTCATACATCTTTTCCAACACTTGGACGACATCTTTAAGCCCGTCTCCGGCAAAAGTCCCTGCTAAAGCCAGAGCAAATTTTTGGGTATTCTAGTGTTCAATCCTCTTCTACCTTCAAATTCCGACAGGCACACAAGCCAATCTACATCCTCAGGTATAAGAAGATTGAACAGGGGCAGCTGTCATACCCCAAAATTTGCCCACCACATTTTTATACTCAAGCTTATTTGAATATCAGAAGCTCAAGATTTGACTGACTGTACATTCTCCTAAACAACAACCATCAAACTAGGGTTTTGCTTCTCTTCAAGCAAAATCAAGTTCTAAGGCCTCAAATGAATCCCATGGCCTCTCATACGATTCAAAGAACCTCCATGCCAAGTTTCAAGCCTTGATTCAAAAGATTGCTCACTCGATGGCCCAAACGATCAATAATCGACTGGTTGACCTAAAAGTCAACTGTAGTCAAAGTACAGTCAAAACTTCTGATTTTTGGTCAACATCCTCATTATGAAGTATCATTCATCATTTGATCAAGGATTGACCATGATTCATCAAGAAAAGATCAGAAATCAACAAAATCAAAAGTTTCTAAATTAGGTTTTTCTAGAAGAAAGTCAACTGAACTTTGACCAGCCATAACTCCTACATGGAACATCAAAAATTTCCCATCTAAAGCTCATTTTTAAGGAAATTGAATTCTCTACAACTTTGTCTCTCACATGCCAAGTCTAAAGATGCTTCATTTGAGAGATATGAGCTAATACATTACAGGTCCTTCTAAAAAGATCGCCAAAAGGTATTTTTCTCAAAGCTCATAACTTGAGCATGGAATATTTAATTGAGATAAAACCAAAAGAATCATTTAGAGGACACTCTAAGCTTTCTAAAAAGCTCAAGAACACTTCCATACAATAAAGAATGAAGGATTTGTGGCTTGCACAAGTTGGGTTATTTTGGGAAAATGCATGAAGGTCGGTAGGAGCAAAAGAGATCTTTTGAATTAATGGGCCAATTTTTTGGACTCTAAACTTATCCATGGGTTGATTCAAGGCCTATATATATATATATATATATATATATATATATATATATATATATATATTATCTTATTTTTATGAATTTTATTTATATTTATGTGAATTTTCATTCATTTAAATGTTAAATAAAAGAAATAATATATGAGGTAAATATATTTAAATCAAGGGATTGATTTTACAATCATCAAATCATCAAATATCAATTAAAAATTCGTGCAAGGGTGATTGATACAAGATTGGATTCAAAAAATCAAATATAGAAATATTTCATGCATATTTTTCCAAAATTTCAAGAGATACAAAAGCTCAAGGTCCAAGCCCACTCTTTGCCCTAATAGAATCCTTATAAAAGCAACATTATTCTCTGCAAAAAGAGGACGAAAAAATAGACTTCTTGCAGCCAAAAGATTAGGGTTTCCATATGACAAAAGTGTGAGAAAACTAGGGCACGATCACAAACTCTTCCCAACAGGTTTCAGCCGATTCTAAGCACTCAATCATCATTCCTAACCATCCAGCGATCACTCCCAATCATTACACAAGCTTGAGGCATCTCAGAACGGGCTAACATCGTTGCACCGGTTTGGTAATTGCATTATTTTTCTTCTTTGTATTTACTTCCAGGTTCTGTGCGTGCTACCTGAAGGAGGTGTATGGAATGCCCTCATGTCAAGGCCCTTGGATGATCTCACAGATGGATCCAGCACCTACAAATCTGCAAGTCTACCATGGACCTTCACAGACTCATCACACCATACCAGAGCTAAGTTTTTTTCTACTTTTTTATTTATTTATTTTATTCAATTACATATTTCCTCTTCTTTTTATTTACTTTAGCAAACTATTTTCTTTTATTTTTGTTAACTAATAATCATTATTTTCTTTTCTAGAAAAACACATTAATTAAAATAATATTTTATTTTAATTATTAATTTTAATCAAAACTCGATTTTTCTACAATCCTATCAATGATTGTTTTTTTAAAACAATAAAACCTATCATTTTTGTATATACCTTTAAGTTTTGTTAACTTCGATCCATTTATAAACCTTGTTAGCCTTAGGTTTACTGGTAGGTGTTGCCCATTAACCCTGTTTAACCTTTGGCTCATTCAGGGCTTGCCTTCTGCCATGCCCTTTTTATTTTGCCTAAATTATTATTATCTTAATTTTTAATCTGCCACGTTATAATTGTTGGGATCACTCATACACTAACACTACTCTTCTTCATGCCTAATTTTCAGGGTTAATCACTATCCTCCGACTACTCGCCAGACTAGAAAAGCTAAGTTCTAATATTTTTGCTCATTTAAAATTTATTTTATCTTTTAATTTTTGACTCATAAAATAGGGTTTGCCTCGAATAGTCAATGAATCCCTCCTACACTTACCACTATTATTTTCCTATTAATTTTCAGAATTGATCGAGGGTTCGAGGAAGATCAAGGCATTCAAGAATTTTTGTTAATTATTGTTCTCTCTTTTTTGCCTTAATTTTCCCCATCCCCGCAGGTGTTTATTGTAATAGCGTAGGAATTTATTTTCTTCCTTTAATTTCCGTAATTATAAACTGCGTGGTTAGTAATCTTAGGGAGTGCAAGCCTTCAACAGAGTAGATAACTAATTATAAGATAAATATTATCTGAATACAACCACGTGATTGGTGCACACACTCACCTTTAGGGTAATCCCTCTGGTTGCCTTGTTGCCTTATTGTTGCCTTATACTGTTGCCTTATTGTTGCCTGTTGCCTCTAAACGTAAAGATAGTCAAGTCCCTCGATTCCGAGGATACCTAAAGCAATGTTGCCTTCAAAGTTATTGAAACTCCCTCGATGTTGCCTCGTCCCTATTGCTAAGGTATCCTCGCATGATGCCTAAGAAAATCAAATGACTATTATATCCTTCCCTTAGACTACCTGCCCTCTTTATGGCAAGGGACAGTCTTATGGCGAACCATTACTATCGATGACCCGCACATCCAATTGAAAGACTTTCTGCCCTTTTATGGCATGGATAGATCCTTTCACCCGAAAGACTAAAAGAACAATTTTTAAAAAACTTAGGGTAGTTGCTATTAATTGCTTGCTCTAAATTCAAAACCTTTTTCCCATTCTTTTCAAAATCAAATTCAAAAAGACTACGCTTATTTACAAGCTAAAGTTCTTCTTCAAAGTTTTTACTTTTCACACCTCCTTTTCAAACATTTCAAACAATTCAAAAGTGAGCTAAGCAATTAAGAGCCCATGGATAACCATGGATGCAAAGGGTGCCTTAAACCTTCCCTTTGCATAACTTACCCCCCGAACTCAAAATCTTTCAAAAGGTCTTTCCTGTTCTTTTAGCCTTTCCTAATTGGATAAAATAAAAGTCGGTGGCAACTCTTGCGTAACCGCGACATTTTCGATTATAAAAGTCAGTTCACCGTATTACAGAAGTCAATGTAGATTTTCCGTCCTTTGGGTTAACACAGCCAAGCAGGTACAATACCAAGTACGAGATGAAAATAAGCTCCAAATGACCATAACATCTCCATATGTATGTTGCACCCCAAAATTTGCCCTCCTATTTCTTTTAACCAACTTAGGCTTCACATTACGACATATGCATATCATTCATAGCATCGACTCTGTGATCGAGGGATCAAGGTTCGGTTTCTCAAGCTCTCTCATTAGGGACCCATCAAATCCCTGTCATGGCAAATGTCTAGCACTCCAGTGTGCTTTGCATCAAGAGTTTCTACTGTTCCGTGACAGTTCAAAGGAAAAGTTTATTTTGTGGCATATTTGCAAAAATTCGTAACTCCTAATTGGAAGGTCATATGAGCTCGGCTTTCGCGTTGACAACATCGCTTTGGAATTCTATACATTTTCGTGTTTGACTCGGAGGCCAATTATTTAAGGAAGACCTTTGAATTTGTGATTTACTTGCAGCTGGTGGTGTTGAACCGTTGTTTTCAGATGATAAAAAATTCATAACTCTCGCACCGTATATCGTATCTGACTGAAATTTTACTGGAAATTCCGTCTCGACACTCCCGACATTTTGTATGTTCGGCTTGAAGGCTAATTCTCCACAAGAAATTCCATAAAAATTCAAGAGTGTTGAAGTTTATTTGCAGAAAATGCGTTTTCGGATATTGTCTGACGATATTCGGAAATTCATAACTCCTTCAATTTTTATCCGATCGAGCCCATTCCAGCAGCATTCTCTCTGAAATTTTGTTCGCTTCAATTTATTTTCAGGCATCGAGTTTGAATTTTAATCTGAAGATGAAGTTTCGTTGTGTTCTTTGAGAGGAGCACACGAAAATTCTGCACGTCGCAAAATTTCCGCCTCAGATGACCCGTTAATTTTCTCACTGTTCAGGCGCTCATAACTCTTTCACCATTTGTTTGACTGAGCTGATTCCTGTGGGTAAAGTTTGCAAATTTCGTCATCTTCGACTTGACGTTGGTCCCAATTTCATGTTTTGCGCCAAAACGCGTTTCCTTGAAAAGTTGAGCTTAAATGTGCTTAAGAGGGAAATTTGGGAAATTCACATATTTGACTCACTCTATATATTCTTTTCCCTCTCATTTTTTGAAGAGGAGGCTCATAATTTTCTTTTCACCACAAATAAAAATCAGAAATCTCTCTCTCTTTCTCTCAAGGATCAAACACTATCTTTTTCTCCTATTCTTCAACAACTTCATCAAGGTGACATAAAGACAAATGACTAGGCACCACCTTATCAGGGGTTATGTCTGCGAAGTCCCAAGTCATAATGGAAAATATGATTCCCATACAAAATTATACAACCCTTGTTCATAGGTCAAATCTCTTAAGTGGTAGGGCCGACGTATCAGAACATAAGAGCGTTAAGAGATCCAATAATACCCATCATACTCAGACAAAAGTAGGAACAAAAATAACCTTAAAGTGGACTTCAAAGAGAATTTTTCATAGACCGTTTAAAATATAAGAGTGTGAAGTCCAAAACGCGCATAGAAGCCCAATTTTATCTAGTTGGTAGACTAAACCATATCCCAACTATGTCTGTCCAGCCTAGGTGGGTTACTGTTATGATAAAGTCTAATGCCCAACCCACTAAAATCTGAATAATTTAAACCCAATAGTCAAGAGGTGCTTTAGAAGGTATGTTTGCACTAGATGCACATGAGAGAGATCTCCCATTCCTCATGGATCAATGAATAACAAAGTCATGCAATTTATTAATAATTATCCTATAAGATAAATGTCCCTTAAGAAAAGTTTTAGAACCTCCTAAGAAAAACTTGATATAAAAGTAAGAAAGTAAAATCATATGAAAACTTGATATAAAAGTAAAAAGGTAAATTCATATGAACTACACACAATTCTAACACAAAAATCACATATTTAAGAGTAATTGTATGTACATTCCCACTGTTGAAGCGGAGGAGAAAACCCTATTAAGATCCGCCATTAAATTTTTTGTTGATAATAACTGGTGAAAAAAATGTATGTTTTCGAATCATAATTATTATTGAAATATTTATAATTATTCGCCTAAACTTCATGTATGGAATTCTTGATTAACATGGGTATAGTTCATGGTTTAAATTTTTTGTATTCATTATAAAGCTAAAAATGGAAGATGAGTTACGTCTAAGCTATGGCAATTTCTTATTCTTTACCAATTTTAGATTATAAACAACCTTACACTTCTTTTTGGTGGTGTGGAGGTTCTAATAGTAACGGTATCTAATGAATGGCTTGGGAGAGGTTAGCTTGTTCTAAGAAGGAGGGGGTCTTGGGTTCAGAGATTTTAGAGCTTTCAATATGGCTATGGTTGCAAAACAAGGATGGTTCCTCATGAATCACCTTCAAGAATTAGTGTCCAGATTCTTTAAAGCAAGGTATTTCCTTAAAACATCTTACTTTGATGCTAATCTCGGTTATAGTCCTAGTTTTGTTTGGAGGAGTATTTGGAAAGCCAGAGAGGTTCTAACTCTTGGTTGTAGGTTGAGTATAGGTGATGGTAACCAGATAAAGGTAATAAACGAACCTTGGATTCGGGGAAGAGCCGAGGGTTGTGTGAAGGGGCAACAGCAACAAGGTACTTATAATATGGTTGTTAAAGATTTGTTGTTACCTAACATTAAACAATGGAATATGAGGTTGATTTGAGAGTTGTTTGATTGCGTAGGAGCGGAAGAAATCATTTATTTCCCGTTCCCGTTATTGGAGGGTGTTACCGAAGATAGATTGATTTGGAAGGAAGAAAAAATTGTTCAATATAGTGTTCGTTCAGGTTATCGTATTTGGAAGAGTAGAAAAAAGTTTTATACTCCCGAGATTAATGAGGATAATTGGAACAGATTGTGTTCTATTCTAGCTCCCCCAAGTGAAAAACCTTATTTGGAGGATTTGCGCGGGTTGTTTGCCTTCCCGTGTTGGGCTAAGACAACACCATGTCCCTTGTCCTACTACTTGTCAGTTTTGCGGAGTTTTATAGGAGGATGATTGGCATGTTTTTTTTGGGTGTCCTGAGACTAACTCTTGTTGAAGGGCAGCAGGTTTGTTCGACACTGTTGCACCTCATCTTCATCATTCTAACGACATTAAATCTCTTATTTTGAATGTGTGTAGCAAGGAGGATAGGAAGGTGGCCGGACGCTTTGCGATTATGATTGAGACTTTATGGCATAATAGGAATGATTTCATTTGGAACAACGAGAATGAGGAGGCGTCAAGGCTTGGGTGGTTAGCTTTTCATAAGTGGCTGGAGTGGTTTTTGGCTCAAAATACTCGAGAAAGTGAGGCCCCCCTAACAATCACTATTGGATCCCTCCCCATTTTGGTTTGCTCAAGTGTAATGTCGACGCGAGCTTTAAACGTAATTGAGGAACTACTAATAGAGGTTGGTGTATCAGGGATAATTTGGAGAATTTTGTCAATGCGGGTGTTGCTTGGGATGTTGGTACTTTATCCATTCTAAAAGTAGAGGCTTTGGCTTTGAAAGAAGCTATCCAAGGAGCTTTAGCTCTTCATCTTGATCATGTTGTGTTAGCGAATGACTCACAACAAGTGGTGCAAGCAATCCACTCCAATATTATAGGAGGCTCCGAATTTAGTTTTATTATTCATTCTATTATAAGCTTTTGCTACTTGATTTTCCAAACTTTGAGGTAAAATTTGTTAAGCGTCAAGCGAATATGGTTGCTCATTGTTTAATAAAGGCGGTCAATTCTTAGTCTCGACATAGTTATGTTAATTGTATACCTCCAAATAACTGTTTTATTGAATGAAAGAAGTTAATTTTTTTTTTTTGAAAAAAAAAACAACCTTACACTTATTTATTTTAAATATTCTTGTCTAAAAAGTCCCTCCAAGTATCTGTTTTCATGTGGAAGTGATGATATCCACAAGTTTCACAAAAAAAGTCTTTAATCTTTGAAGCAACTAATAGAAGATAAAAAAAGTAATAAAGAGTTGAAGAAAGAGTAGCATATGTATTGTTTTAATCATAATCATGTAGTACACAAGCACATGACATTTGTGTTGAAAGCACTCAAAATATCCCCACACAAACTCCAAAGCATATTGTGGGACAATATATTCACCTAACCCAAAAAGATAGAGAAACAATCCCATAAACAAAGCAACAGAATGAAAGTGTGAGGAGAGGAGGGTATACGGTCCTACAACCCCCCTTACCAGTATTCTCACAGGCTGTTAAAGGATATCAAAGCAAACTGACACTACACATGCCCTTGCCTCACAATTGCACTTCCACATGCTCACTGGCCCCTAACCATCTTTTTTACACACATTGTACTTCCACATGGTCACTGGCCCCTAACCATCTTTTTACACACTTTTTTTAAACCGATTATGTTTTGCGTGCAATTGCATAAACTAATGACTTGAGTAGGAGAGGAGTACAAAAGACAATAAAACTCTCACTCTAAAAGCATGTTTAAGGTTGAATTCGAACCTAAACTAAATTCGAACCTAAACATCAGATTAAGTCGAACTTTTAGTACTCAGACAAACACGTTAGAAAATAGATCATTTCTTTTTAAATTCATATTTAATATAATCAATTCAATCAAAATTAATTAATTTGCACATCATACAACAAAACACACTTATAGTACACAATCCTAAACCTTTTTCTTCTTTCTAATAATCAATTTTTCTCTCCTCAACTATCAGTTACAAACCACACTCAAACTGTCATTAAACTCCTCACATTTCATATCTTAGAAAACAAGTTCTTTTTTGTTCCTATCTAATATTATACACAACACTTTAACTAAAAGTAAACTATAGTTAATTAGCACATTGAATATGCTGATTAGCATGACAATAAGGTGCATTGCAAGTGCCTGTGGCAAGTGATTAAGTGGTCATTGGTGAGGCCAGCTGCTTGCATAAAAGAATGAACCATTGTGGGGCCTACAAACCTAAACCCTCTTCTAATCATGTCTTTGCTTATGCTTTCTGATTTTGATGTCTTTACTGGAATCTTGTGGCCAAATTTGTACTGTGTGGAAATGGATTTATGATTCACAAAACCCCATATGTATTTGTCAAATGAACCAAACTCCTTGTTAACCTGTAATTGTAAATTGGACTAATTAGCATTATCAACAAATTTGAACATATATTATCCTAATATTCCATTTAAATAAGCTACATTTCACATTCATTTTTATGTGTCTAGGTAAAAAAGAAAAAGGCTTTGAGTGTGTTTACCTCCAAAATTCTATTAGCATTATCAACCACTCCTCTAACTCTGCTTATATCAATGCCATATTCCAAACTAATAGACATCATTTGCTTATCAGTCAAGTTTGCCAAAGTTGCTGGATTAAATTCTGAAAATGCAGTCCTGTAAATAATTTAAATTTCATTAGTTCAATTATTCTAAAAACATTGAATACGACTCAGACACTAACTTATAGACATCAGTAATAATTTGAAAACTCAAAAGAAACATATGTTATGACAAGTGTGACTAACGAGTTCGTGTCAGATATTTTACAAATGTCTGACACTTAGACACGCCTTCAGGAAGTAACTAGTATAATAGAATCCAACCTGAAATCTTGACGTTTCTTTAAGATTGATGTCCAATCAGATCCAACTTGAGCACCACTTAAAACTAGAAGTTCAAACAACATTCTGCAAGGGCAAGAGAATATTTTTCAATCATCATTTGTTTTGTACATAATTTTTGTTTGTTTGATTTTCAATGTGTAATTAGTGTGTGATGAAATGAAAGAAAAAAGAGAAGTGAGAACCTACTTGTCATCATGCACTGGAACTCCCCATTCCTCGTCATGATAAGCAATATAGATTGGATCTATTCATTGAAAGAGACACATTAAGATTAGCATATTTTATTTTTCAGATAAAGCACACACCACAGTGTATGTATAATGTATATACCACAGTTCCATAAGTCTTTGAATTACCTGAATTGGCTGTGATAAAGCTGCATCTTTTCTCCTCAACTTGACTTGTTTTTGAAGCAAGGTTGTTTAAAGTATCAAGAGGAACAACAACACTTTCAAATTTTGCAGACTTTGATCTTCCATAATGAGCAATCTTCATTTTTCTCTGAGCATGCTGCAATGCCATCTGTTCTCTCCGCATACCAGCAATACTTCCTGGTGAATCAGTGATCAAACTTGAAGAGTAACTCAATGATGTCTCTACAGAGTTACCACATGAACCTTCTTTATAACTCTTGGACTTTTTTAAAGTCGAAGTCTTTGTTAAGTTTCTTGGTGTTACAATCTTTTCAGAACTTGTGTTCAAGAGAGTAGTTTCATTGATTCTCTTTGTTGGTGTTGGTAATGGCCTTGGTGACTTTAATAACTTGGGTGAAAGTGGAGGTGTTGGTGAAGTTTTGGTATGAAGTGGTGGTGATGTTGGTAGTGGAAGTTTCTTGATTGAGTTTCTTCTTTCAATGGTTGGAACTCTGTTGCAAGTTGGTTGAAGAACAGGTCTGCCATTGATTTTGGCAACAGGTGATGTTGTGGCTGCTGCTGTTAGTTTGGTTTTGGAGCTGCACATTTTGTTGTTAGTGTGGTATAATGGAAGAATGATAAGGGAAGGTAAGAAATGAAGAATGTGATGAGGGGATGGAAAGGAGGAAAGTGGGGTTTTATAAAATGTGTGGATGGATGGATGGTGGGGACAGGACAGGTAAAGGAGAAGTTGTAACATAGGAAGGTTGGAATCTGTCTTACAACCTATTCTCAAGAATATTATTTTTTTTTAATAAAGGTTAATGTACTATATGGAGTATTAATCAAAGTATAGTTAACTACTAGTAATTTAATTGATACTTGAATCAACATCATGTAATTAGAGAATGAAGAAGGTTATGGGTGGATTGGTGGGTTGGAAATTGTGATGTGCTGGAATCATGAGCGTGTTTTTATGATTACATGATGGAAGTATGGAACTTTCCTCATTTCCACCATGTTGTGGTAATGTGCTTCTCTTCCCAAGGATTTTTTAGGTTGGAGTGAGGGGCAAGAAAGGTAAAAATGCAAGAAGAAAAACACCAATCATTATTTGGTCTATTCTTTTTAGCTGTATGGAATCTCATTCTCTGTCACTATCTCATCTCATAAGGGTAGAAATATATTTAAGAGCCTTTATAAACACCGTTACAAAGTTGGCACAAGGACTGAAATAAATGGTTAATAAAATAATTGAGACTTTTGGTGGGGTTTTTATGACACTTGAATGAATGAGATCTTTATTTCTTTTTTTTTCTTCCAACTTTTGAGTTGTTTGCTTTCCAGGTAAACTCAGATGCATATGTTTTCATTACTTGTAATTAATGAGATTAATGATTTGAAGTGAATAAAATCAGTCCTAATCCATACAGGTTGGCTGAATGATCTGTTTACTTAAACACAAGACATGTTATGGCCCAAAAGTGTAGGCTCCTGCTCAAATTCTTCTACTTTTTCTTTCTAGTGTCAATTTCCTGTCTTGAATATATTGACCTCGTTTCACCAAACCATGAAACCAAGATAACATGCATTTGTAGCTCACCTAATTGAAAGAAAGGACTTGAGAAGGAAGTATCTATATTCATCTCAAGTTTAATACAATGAAAAATGATAATTAAATAGGACAGGTGAAATGGAAATGAGATACAAATATGACATCACTGTCATTAGTGATGGATAGGAAATGAAGAGCTTTTATATTCATGCAATGAGTAATGGATCTGATGTATATTTATCAAAAAATATCTTTAGGAGGGATAAAATAATTATAAACAAACACTCTCTGTAGAAAAAAATTCTAATATATTTTTTAAGGTTATGTTATAATTATTAGTTAATTGCTTACATAATATAAAATAAAATAAAAGTAGTTGTAAATATTATTATTTATTGTGTATTATTTATAACGTATTCTTTCAAGTCGATGAATAAATATCAATTATTTTAATTTTATAATAAATTGGTTGAGTCGTTTGATTGGTAAGTTTTTTGTTATACATTTGTCAACTTTTATCTATATAAAATGTAGAATTTAGACTATGTACAATGGTTTAGTTATTCATCACCCTACGTTCACTTTTTATGTTCAACATCATTTTCTCTCTCTTCCACCTCATCATTCAACACACATTCAAATTTTACTCACTACAATGGTTTTGTTTAATAAAATTCAACACCCTACCTCACTACTTTTATTTTTTATTCTTATTTTCTTTTATATATTTGTTTTTATGATTATATATTTCTACATCTCAATTATCAATTGAAACTAAATTAAAATGATTAAGATTTAAATATTTTATTTTAATTTTTTTCTAATTTAGTAATTTATTTAATTTTTTTCTTCCAATTTTATATTTTTAATTTTTTTCCTTGCAAGTAATAAATAAGAGATGTAGAAATAGTTATTATTAAAACATATAAAATTACAAAAAAAAAACTAAAAATATAATACAATATACTAAACACACAACACACTTAAAATAAAACACACTTAATTTAATTAGTACAATAGACTCAACTCACAAACAATTTATTTAATCATGAAACATTCCGAACTTTGTCCATATGTGTACAATAGATTAGAGCTACCAACAAGAATTTTTTGAAGGTTAAATAGAAAAAATTGAGAGAAAAAAGTAATTTTTTTTGTGTGTCCAAATCAAATGAAACAAGTCTCTATTTATAGACAAAAAAATGATGAATTTTGGTGAAAATAAAAATAAATAAAAAATTGATTTACTAAAAAATAATTTACATTAAATAATTATTATAAAATAAAAATCTAAATATGCACAACAACCAATAATATTTTGTCACATACTTTAGGTGGCCCCCACTCTTTTCTTATTCAACATGTTGAAAGTATTCTACACCAATTAATCCACATCACATTAAACACATGATTCAACACACCATTGTAGCTATTCAACTATTGAATAAATTATTCAACACCCCCATTGTAAATGGTCTTAGTTATCAATGCACTATTCAACTTTTTTTAATGAGATGTCAATCAATCTTAATATGTTTTGTCTTATCTTGCTAAACCTGAATATATGCGATAATGATGGTCAAATTATTGTCACAAAACAATTTCCTAGAGCATTCACATTGCATCTTCAAATATTCTACCTCTTGTTTCAAATAGTTCACATACTCTTCGTGGTGTAGGTCTAAATTCTTCTTCGGTGATTGATTGAGTCAATACACTTTATTTCTTACTTTTCCATACAACACAGTTCCCACACAAAAAGTACAATATCAAGAGTAGATCTTCAATCACTTGTTGAACTTCATAATTAACATAAGTATGCCACCATGAGATATTATAGACCTCGGTCTACATCTTAATTACAAATATCCTAACATTGCCCGATGCATGAGTTGACTCACCACATCGGTAACATAAGCCAAATCTCACATAGTAGAGTGTACCAATTAAGCCAACTTTTCCAATTAACTTTGATATTGTTCCTTGTCAACTTTGACATTTTTCTCTTCACATTTCATATTGTGATTTCTCTCAATGGGAACACTTGAAGATTCTCATACAAGCTTGTCTATTTGTCTAAAAAAACAATATAGTGTCATATTTACATATAACCTTGCTTAGGGTAACAACTTGGGACCGCCTTAAGAAATAGCGACAATGTGAGGTCGCCTAAAGGGAGATATCACCTCGCCATGCATTTTTCTCGCCCCTAGGAAGAAGAATCGTGGGTTAAGACGTGTCTTAGATAGTGGGACAATCAAGATAATTATTGACTCGCGTATCCCTAGAAAATAGAGATCCAACTATCCATCTTTTTATTGGGTTGGTGCGACCATTTCCAAGGAAGCCTTAGGACTCCAGAAATCCTATAAATACCTGATCCTTCAAAAGAAAAAAATAACTCTCAAGTAACACTTACATACTCACACTCATTCAAACACCACTCAGAGAGTACTCCACTCTGAGTAACCTTAGAAACATCATTTCGATCGTCCACCTGCGACCTAGCAGTGTCGACCAACAGTATGACATCTCACCTTAAGTGAGTTGGTCCCTAAAACAATAGTTAGTGGAGGGTTTTTACAAAATTAGAGAGAAATAGAAAGATAGTAAAAAAAGAGGAAAAGAGAAGAAAAGAGGAAAAGAGGAAAATGAGAAGAGAGAAGAGGAGAGGAAAAAACATAGAAAGCTTCAAACCTAAGGTAAGGGTGGGATTTATTTTATTATGGGTTTATATGTAATGATATGCAAAGGGTAGTAACACGAGAATAGGAATCTATGCTTCATTTTCATAGATTTCACATGTTAGAGTTTGAATATTAAATGATGAAATTGATGTTTTGAAATCATGTTTTTACATTGTTACATGATGCTATATGTTAAATACATGTTATAATACATTAAATACATGTTTAATTGATGTTTGGATGGGTTTTAATGGAGAAAACTCGTGTGACGCAAAATGCTGTTCGCAATAGAGTTTTTCTACACAGTCGCAATCGCGCTTAGCACAATGGACCGGGCTTAGCGCGGTTTGGAAAATTTTGTTTTATTTCCTCATGATTTGGATGGGAGTCTATATGCTTATTATTATTAATTTCAATGAATTTTAATAGTTTATTTAATACGATTTGGATGGGTTTTGGCTGACTTTTCGATGATTACATGATGCTTGATTTTGTGTAATGGAATATAGTAAGTTGATAGTGGTAGAGGATAACATGACTTGGATTTGTTTGATACATGTTATTATGATGTGTTTATGTGATGAATTCCATGAGAATTCACTATATATGTTGAAGGACATGTGATGTGTATAATTGTGCAATGATATGGTAATTCAAATGTGTGGAGTTATGTGATGTATGCTTGTATAATTAAGTTTAAGAAATGGTCTTAATTTCATATGGTTGGTGATATTGCACATGCATTCATTTGGTGGGAAAAAGGCAATTTTCGGTAGTTCTGTGAGAGCTATTGACTTGTCTCAAACCTAGAGGATTAGTTTGAAGCTTAGAGGACGGGCTTATTGGTGGTTATCTATCTGAGAGATGGACGCAGAGAATCCGCTAAGGATAACATTGGTACCACGTGCATTTGTATTAAGTCCCATTTGGAGTCACATGTGTCAATTTGAATTGTGTTTTGATGTGATTGGGTTGTTAAGTGTGTGATTGGTATCTTGGTGATAATTGTAAATGATTTACTTGATTATCTTATATCTTTCGAGCCATGTTGTATGTGTAAGCATATGATATGTATTTATAAAGTGTGGAATACATGTATGTTGGAAGTGTGATGAATTCTTGTGTTGTATATTGTTATACCTCGTTTGTTATTATATATTTCCTATAATGATATGAATTCTCACCCTTCTGTTGAAATGATGTTTTGTACGATATCGCTCAGGTACCGATGAGTAGAGGTGCTTGCTTATGAGGATTTAGCCAAGGATATTTTCTTTCATTTTATCATTTTCTTAGGTAGAAAGAACCCATGTTTTGGTTAGGTAACACTTGGGGATTTACGTTTGATTTCATGTTATGTTTGAGAGATATTGTTATACTTTCTTTATGGCTTTGAACATGTTGGATTATCTGATGTGGCCTTAGTGTCTAATGCTTGTATGCATGGATTACTTTATGTTATGAGATATTATTATGGTATCATTTTATTATTCTATTGTGATGTGCATATGAAACATGATATTCAAATGTGTATTATGAACATGACTAGATGCACTTTTTATGTTCGTATTAAGTTGTAATTTTGTAATACATGTGACGCCCTCTTGATATGCATGTTTTTACTCTAATTATGCAATATATTTTCCGTAGGGTTTATAGGGTGTTACACTGGGCATAAATCTTTATGACAATGATACGTTAGTCATCACTGTCCAACTTGACAATTGGGATATCAAGCGTGTCTTGATATATCAAGAAGCTTAGCCGATGTCCTATTCTGGGATGTCTTCCAGAAGTTACAACTGAATGTAGACAACATACAAAGTTTCACAGGCTCCCTGACAGAATTGTCGGGAAAACAGATTCAAATAATGCACTATGTGACCCAGAAAACCATCTGCGGTGAAGGAACTGACGCCAAAATCATTAATGTCATCTACCTTATCGTAGACGCCATGTCAACTTAAAACATTATCCATAGACGCCCTATCATCAACGCCTTAGGAGAGGTCATGTCCACCCGATATATAACCCTAAAATACGTGCTCCTAGATGGCAGCGTGGGCATAATTCTGAAGGTGCCAGAAACACAAGAAAGGGGGTTTGAATTGGGTTGCACCAAATATAATCTTTTTGCAACTCAAACTCAAAGGTAACACGTGAATATAAATAAATGAACACAATTATTTTTATCCTAGTTCATTGTTAACTAAGTTATTTTAGTCCACCCCGCAAGGTGATTTGCCTTATCAGCAAGGACTTAATCCACTATAATCAACCGATAATAGACAACCACAATAAGTATGATCAACGTTGTTAACAACCCTAATAAGTTTGTCGATCCTTATAATAAGTTTGATCAACCTTGTTGACAACCCTAAGAAGTTTGTCGATGCTTACAGTAAGTCTAATCAACCTTGTTAACAACCCCAACAAGTCACTCGATCCTTAGTGCCAATCCATGATGACCGCGGTCTAAGTCTTCTTGAGAATCCTAACTAATCCTAGTCTCTCAAGTAATCTATCAAAAACTGGAGATAACAAAAATGTGTATACAAAGATGCTTCTAACAAGCAGATTACGCAATATTTAAGTACAAAAACACAAAACTATTGATAGCATGATATGGACAAAATATCCTTTGCTAAAAAAAATATACGAAGAATATCTCTAAAGAGTTTGTGCAACGCTTTAGCGTAGTTTTGTAGAACTGATTCGTTGATTTCAAATTCTTCTAAGTCCTTCTTTTATAGCTGAAAAGAGATCAGTTGAAGGGTAGAATAGGAAACATAAAACCAATTTTTTTATCCCAAACGGTCATGGTGGGAATGGTAGTACAACAAGTACAAAAGGGATTGTCCTTCTACCACCCTATAAGAGTAGTGGTCACAGTGTACTTTGTACTTTTATACTTACCATCACATGCAAACCAGTCTTGATCTTTATCTTTTATTTCTTCAGAGGCTTTTGATGTATGTTGATGAAGCATGTTGTAGAAGGATTAAAACTTGAGTCTTCTTAACCTAAGTCTTTGGAGTCTTCAGAATTTGTTCAGTAGAACCTTATCTTCAAAGTCTTCGGTACTTGTTCTTCAGAAGTAATGTCTTCAGATCTTCAGACTTGTTCAGCAGAACCTTTTTTTCTGATCTTCGGAACTCGGGACAACAGAAGCAAAGCTTTATAAGGCCTCAAAAGCTTCCTTGCAAAGTCATGATATGAAGCTCTTGTACTAATGTTCCTTAGAACCATTTCATGAGAAGAATTCCAAAACTTTGACTTCACTATGTAACACACCAAGGTATTCTTCCAGAGTGTTGAGTTCAGAATCTGATGACGTCACGTGCCTTCTTACTAGAGTCAGAACTTGTTTAGAAAAAGCTACACACTAGATAAAAATCATTAGAGTACATAATTATTCTCTAAGATACCATATAAAGTTTTCATCATAATTCAAGGCCAGATGCAGAACCAGTCTTGTTCTTACAAATCCGAGGTGATCAACAAGTGGCTCGGAAGTGTTATCTGAGCAGCCTAGAGACGACCATAGAAGAGTCTGCCATCATTGTTGGCCGTTCTTCTGAAGTTCAAAATGGAAACTTTGAAGGTTGTGATCCCAGACTAGGTGCAAAGACCGAGCGACTCACTCCTATAGAAGACCTTTAGGAAGTCCAAATAGGACCTCACACCCACAAGTCACAATGATATGCACCTCATTTTCTGCAAGGGAGAAGGGGGAGCTAGTCGACCGATTCAGAAGGAATGTCGATCTGTTCTCCCTGCCCCCCTCAGACAATGTCATTTATGAAGATGTGAATTTGTGTAAGATCGTCAAAACCATGATTTGGGCATCTTCTCAAGCTGTATTTGTACCTATCCCACGCATCATAAAGAGTTTAAGTAACGCCTATGGAGAACACCGCAGTGGTTGGCTTTGTTTCCATGAATTTATTGTGAGGAAAAAATCTATTAAAAAACTTTTCCTCCAACGGATTCTAGTTTGTCATTAAAGATGTTGGTTGGTTTAGATACATCTCATTTACTTTACCAATCAATTAATGTGGAAACAATCTCAAGAATATTGCTTCCTCTTCAGTTTGTGGAGCTCCTAGCGTACTAGATATCTTGTAGAATTTTGTGAGGTGTGTATACGGGTCTGTTATACCCCAAAATTTGCCCGCATCATTTTCAAGAAGAAGACTACAGACTTCTGTCTAAAAATTGGGAGTTTCATATAATCTTGGATTTTATTTCACAAATATCCTGATTTTTATGAATACTCGGTTTTTAGAATTTTTCTTATACGGTATTTTGGTTCGCTGTTGAATTTATTCTTACACAAACGCCAAGTACTGTTTATTACTTCACACACGCTGTTTATTTGAGATTTATTTGCAGATAAATAGTACTGACGCAATTGGTACAGAATTAAATTTTTGCAGGCGTAGAGTCCGGGGATTCAGACTGTATTGGTAACAAGTAAATTATTATTAGTTTTTGTTTCCCACTAATTTTTGTACTATATTCTATTATTTTCAAAATCTTTTCCTTTCTTTTCAAATCTCTTTCTTTCAAAATCAAATCCTAACTTTATTCTATACATCTCTCTTTTCAAACCCTACCATACACTTTCTTTCAAATCCTACTACCAATCAAATTTTCCTTTTTTGTACGGAATCACTTCATTCCCCAACGTCTCTATCTTTCTTTTCACTCTATAAACACCTCTCATTTTTTCCATAAATTCTCACATCAAATTTCAACTCATCTCTCAAATTTCTACCTCATATTTATTTTCTCTTCTTCCCCGGCAAAAATGGCAAAGTGGATGGATACGTGTTTTCTTATGGTCATCACTGTCTTGGTGGTGATCATGTCCTTTTTCTCTCTGCATAGTCCTGAAAAATGCGGACCTGGGTTGCTTACACTCCCGATCATCTATTTGTTGTCATTTATAGCATGGGTTTTTAATCGTCATTTTTAAAGTTTGTCGTATCTTTTGTTTTCAAATAATGTACCGTTTATTTGTCGTACTGTTCATTATATTATGTAATATTTGTACTGTCAGTATTAAATGTCGTACTATCTGTCATACTATGGTTTAATTATCAAGATAATATTATGTGTGTTTTCTGCCAGTTAAATATTTATTTTTTTGTGCATTAAATATTTTTCAAGGTTATTATCGGTAATTTTGTTCGCGTACAGTGTATTTTATTTATTTATTATGTTTGTGTTTTTCTAACAACTCATGTAAATAAATTTTCACCATTAACACAATAAAAAACCAAAAGAAAAAAATTAACTTTAACTGTTGAATTTTCACTTTAACTGTTATGTTAATGCCCGGACAGCCAGTTGACAGTCAAACCCGCTGACAGCGCGATTCTCCGTGTTTTGCACCATCAATCAAATCAATCTTTTGCATTTCGAAATTCCAATATTTTTGTTCTAGAAGTCTTATGATAATCACATGATCAACAGAGACTCAGCACTGCACAAAAATCAGGTACGCTTAACTGTCTCCTACACAAACAGTCCCTAACTAGGGTTTTTGTTTTTTTCAGGAGAACAAGTTTTTTGAGACCTCAAGTGGATTTCATGGACCTCCATATGTCTCAAAGTACCACCATACGAATTTTCAAACTTCAATTCACTCAGACGCACAGTCAGCAGCTCAAACAGTCAACAGACGACCAGTTTGACCGAAAAGTCAACAGACAGTCAAAAATGAAATTGATCCCATGAAATTGAACTTTGACCAGCCATAACTCTCTCCTCGTTCATTCAAAAAATTCCAAACAAAGCTTGTTTTGAAGGAAATTCAATTATCTTTCAAATGAAATTGATCCCATGGTCATAGGATTCACCATTTGAAAAATATGAGCTCAGACATTACAGGTCATTTTCAAAGTCAACAAAAAGTGGTTTTTTGTCAAAGGCCATAACATCAAGATAAATTCTCCAAATGAAAAAAAGTTTCCAAAGTAGCTTGTAGAGGACATCTTGAGGTTTCTAAAAAGTACAAGAACTCCTTCATATGATCAAAATTGAGGGATTTATGCCTTGTTGAAGTTGGCTATTTTTTGGGAAAATGCATGAAACCAACATTGATCAAAAATGTATTTTTTTCCAAAAGGTGCCAAGTTTTCATGATCCAAACATGATTCTAATAATGTTAAGGGCCTCCCACGACCAACCTAAGGCCCATAACAGTTTTATTTCTTTTTTGGTTTAATTTTATTACATTTAAAGTTAAATTAAAAAAGAAATGGTGAAGGATAATGATACCATACTTTATTCTTAAGCTAAAGCCATCAAAGTTGATCAACACTCTGCAGCATGAAGGTACAAAGCAGGCCTAGAGCAAGAGGAATGAAGAAAATTAAGCCATGGTCAAAAATTTAAAGATTTTTAATATCAAAAAATCAAAAGTTCAAAAAAGCAATCAATGCTTCTTAGCTTCAATTTGCAGCACTTCATTACTTATAAATGAAGTAGGATACTTCATCAACAACACACACACGAAAATCTACCAAGAGAATAGCTAAGAAATTCATAAAATTGTCAAAAAAATATCAAATACTTGTAATTTTTCGTTTTCATATTTCCAGCCACTATCAATACAAAATAATCATCCTATCACTCTTGTATAACATCATAGGTAAGGATTGAACCATAGCATGTGATTGAAATAGCCTCAAACATGTGCACGATCATCTTCATGTTCATAACCATGTAACTTTCGTTTTCTTATGCACACTTAATTATAATGCAAACTAACCTTTTGAATGAACTCATAGCATGATATAGAATAGATCTGGGTGGTTACATGCAAACCCTAACGTGGTTTTGAAGCTCCACCATTTTTGAGCTTCAAACATGTGAAGCTTTCGTTTTCCTAGATGGAGGAAGTTTCAGTCAAAACTAACACCACCATCGTATTCAGGAGGTCATTTTAAGTCGACCTGGGTGCCCTTTGTTTTTGTTCATGACTGTTTTTGAAGGTTTCCAAGAAGCATGGAAAAGGAAGGGAAAATCCGCAGGTAAAACTGCAGGAAAATGCATAGCAAAATCCGCAAGTATCAAGGAAGAATATGATGAATAGTAGGGTTGAAACCATGACCAGCACGCGTGGCATATCTCACGCTTCTCATTCGCTGGTCAGCAAGCGTGGACCCCACCTGGAACTTTTAAATGCTGAATGATCCAATGATTCTCTCTATCCATGTGTACCATGTGACTTCAAATCTGAGCCACAAGATCACTTAGTAATCTGATCCAACGCCCTAGCATATGCAACCACACCATAGTCCATCATAAATCACCACACCAGATTATAAATAGTATATTTTCTATTTTATTTAATATAACTTACAAAATTAATTTAAAATAGTTTTAAAAATCAAAAAAATATAATAAAAATATTTTTAGGTTTATAAAATAATATATTATTTTTTGATATAAAAATATTTTATTTTTCTTTATAATTAAAATATTTTGTTTAATTAATTAGGTAATATTGTTATATTTATCTTTTAATTACTTTTAACCTATCAAAAAATTAGAAAAAAACATTTTCTTTTTATTTAATCAAGTTTATATATTATAGACTAATTTTGTACATATTTAGAATATTTTTCTCTTTAAGTTTTAATTATTTGTATAATTATTTGCATAATTATATATTAATTAACTTAATAAATTTCTAAAACAACTTCAAAAATCCAAAAAAAAATTAGTTTTATTTTAAAATTAATTAACAAGCAATATGAACATATTTTAGATTTAATTTTTAGGTTTAAATTTTATTTCTACCTTTTTTCTCATTTAATTAAATTAATTATGCATTAATTCTAATTAAAATCAACCATCTAAAAAATCCAAAAATACTTCCTTTTATCTTATTGCAATTTAAATTCCTAGATGAAGTGTATAGGTTGTCAAAATCATGTAAATAGCGTAGTTTACATTTCCCGCACAATTGATGTAATAGCGTAGATTTATTTTCCGCATTTTACATTCCCGCACTTTAAATTCTGTACATATAAAACTGCGTGTATGTCAAAGATAATAACTAAAGCGTTAGGTCACTAACTTCAAAGATAAAAATATCTGAACCAGAACACGATCACACTTGCACCTCTTAGGGTAATCCCTCTGTAACTCTTTTCAAAAATCAAATTCTACTGTTTCAAATGCAAATCTAAACTTTTGTTTACATCCGGTCAAAGGAGAATTTTCTAAAAGAAATGGGAAAGGACCTTATAAATCTAGGGTAGATCTCCTAATTGCTTGCTCAAATCAAAACAACAAATGTCTCACATATTCATTGCTTTTCAAAACAAAACTTTCAAAAAAAGACAACATTTTGTATATATCCAAACAAGGATCATTACGAAGTTAAAGATTTTTTTTCAAAAACATCTTTTCGAAAGATAAAACACTTTGTATACATCCGCACAAGGATCATTACAAAGCCAATTTACAAAGGTATTTTAAAACCACATACAAGCATTTCAAGGTAAGACAAATAATTCAAACAAGTGAGCTAAGCAATTAAGAGCCCATGGATAACCATGGATACAAAGGGGTGCTAATACCTTCCCTTTGTATAACCTACCCCCGAACCCAAAATCTCTTAAAGGTCTTTTTCTGTTTCTTTTATAAACCTTTCCTTAATTGGATAAAATAAAAGTCGGTGGCGACTCTCTGATTTTCAAAACTCAAAAAATAAAAGAAGAGTCAGTTCATATCTCGAGAGATAAGAAACCGAGGGCGACAGGGTCCTCATGGTCTAATTGTCACACCCCAAAATTTGCTCTCACATATTTTCATATGTCATTTTATTTCAAATAACTGACATAGCCCAGTCGGTAAGGATTTGAGTGTACAAGAGTGCGAGGTCCTGAGTTCAAATCCTACTTCTAACTTTTTCTTTTATTTGCTTTCTAACTTTAGTTTTAATTTTTATTGCCGCTTATTATTAAAAATCACAAAAATAAGTTTTTTTTATTATTTAAAGTATTATTTTCGTTTTCTATTTTAGGAGTATTTTTAAAATATTATTTTTCATTTAAGTGTTGATTTTATGCATTTTATAGCTCAAAAAAATCTAAAATAAAAAAATATTAATTTTGGATACCAAAATCAATGTAAGTAAAATTTGTATTAATAATTTTAATGTAAATATATTTTCCTTTTTTTTAGACCTAATTTGTTAATATAAAAAAAAGAACACATCTCACGTACAGAGGGGTTTTTTTGCAGCGTAAGAACGGTGGCCGAAAATCTGCAGAAAGAGGCTGCTGCCTTCAAAAGGGAGAACCGAGTTCAAAAAAGAGGAAGAAAAAAACCAAATTCGTTTTCGAGGGGGGAGATCAATTCAAACAATCTGAAGCATCCTAATACATTCTCTGATGTTCATTGAACCCGGGTGGATAATCATCAAGTCCCTACGCATTCGGAACTGTCACGTATACCCCATGGTTGGTCAAGAAAAGGTTTAATTCAATTACACTAAGTTACACGTTATAAATAATCTTTGATTGTGTTTTTGAACTTGGATGATTGTATAGAATGTTTCTGGGCTGGTAATTTCGAGTTTTGTCACGGATTGAAGAATCCACCATTGTTAAGGATCCGAACTTTGAATTGGGATTTTCTATACTAAATCAAATTGGATCAAACTAGAGGTGCTATCACATTCAGGACCAAATTTCGAGTTGATCTGTGTCATTTTTTTTCATTTATATATCGTATTTCGCGAAGTCGATTTTTGCAGGGGGGAGGGAGAACCAGCGTGCACGACGAAGAAGAAGAGGAACAGTCCGCAGGCTTGTTCGTTCTGAATTTTAATTCACGTTTATTTTTATATATTATAGTTTACAGTTAGTAGTTCGACATGAAAGGAGTACAGCGCGCATGGCTAGGGGAGATAATTGTTAACTTCAAAGTCCTGGGTTCGAACCCAGGCTCTTGCAACTCATTTTTCTTTAAATTCCTTAGCCTACTGATCGTGTGTGTTCCAAGCTTATGTGTGCGCGATGGACTCTCAATCCTGGCCATCAATTTCACAACGAACAAGATCCAAAGGGGCAAAGAACGATGGTCTACCATGGACCCTCAAGGGACGTCCGCTTGCAATTAGCGCCCAGGTTTCTTTTATTTTCTTTTTATTTATTTCTTATATCATTTATGTTTTTATACAATTATTTAATTATATATATATATATATATATATATATATATATATATATATATATATATATATATATTAACATGCGTATGATTTAATTTTGTATAAATAGAATTAGGAGTGGGATTATAATTATCCCGATTATCTCGATTTTTAGATTTAATTTATGTTAATAAACTTTAGATATTAAAAATACAAAAACCCTTTAAAGGTTTATAATATTAGGGTTCGCCCAATCCCGTTGGCCATTTGGCCAAAATATTAGGATTCAATTTATTATTCCTTTCGACTAAATTTATTGGTCGCGATGGTTAATAATCGATTAATTTAATTAATCAAATCCTATAAATTAAAATAAACATTATTTTGCTAAATGGTTTTAACCATCTTATTGGTTATGATGATTAGCATACCTTATCAA
Source organism: Vicia villosa (assembly GCF_029867415.1). Classification (NCBI taxonomy): domain Eukaryota; kingdom Viridiplantae; phylum Streptophyta; class Magnoliopsida; order Fabales; family Fabaceae; genus Vicia; species Vicia villosa. The sequence goes on from NC_081186.1 coordinate 3,846,228, forward strand.
TTTGTTATTATTTGTAATCGTATTAATCGGTTATGAGAGGTAACAGTATAAAAATACAAATTCATAAAATAATAAAATACGTTAATTCATTATTAGTGATAATCGAATCAATCGATTTGAATTGGTAATGGTGCAAAATCCCAATCTTTTAACTATGGTGATCAAACCTATCGATCATTGCGGTTAATTGCGCCAAATCAGGGTTGTACGCCCAAATCCTTAAACATTCAAAATACACTAAACCACGATACTATAGTGTTTCAACACTGCGATGTTCACAACTACGATAAGGTAACTCAAAATACCTTCGAACATTCGCATTTCAAAACAACTTCAAAACAAATTCAAATACATTCAATTCAACTCTAAGGCGTACAACCCTCTCCCGAACTACGTTGACTCTGATCCTCCATAAGGAGGTACGTATGCACTTGGCAACAAGGCGAGTCCCCCTCCCTAAAATCTCAAATTTTCCCCTATTCAATGCCTTAGCTATAAACCTTGCCATAAACCTTTATCTTTGAAATGTTAGCCTTTAGGAAAGGGTTGAGGGTGCCTAACACCTTCCCTCAACCTGAATATAGTATCTTACCCTGATCTCTATACTGCGTAGGGTTTCCTATTCGCCCTTCAGAATAGGTGGCGACTCTCTAAGCTATACATTTTTAGGCAGGTTGCAACAGCTGGCGACTCTGCTGGGGACAACCATAACGGTGAATACTATGCTCCTATAGGTTTTAGGTTTTGGCAGGGTTTAGGTTTGGCGCATTTTAGGGTTTGGCAAATCTGCCATTTTTTTAGGGTTTGAAGAAAGGTTTATCTTTTTTAAAAAAAAATATAAATAAATAAAATTTAACTTTTATTTATTTATTTATCTGTAATTTCAACTATTTATATCATTTAAAATATTTATCTGTTTATTTAAATATTTGTTGTGTATTGCATTCTTTTGTATCATAAGCAGCCGGATTTCGAGGTTAGTAAATATTTAAATTTTATTTATTTATTTTCCTCTGCAATTTCACTACTGCAATTTAATTAAATATTTATTTAAATGAATATTTTTATTTCTATTGCATCTTCTGGGATATATAAAATTGTTGTTAAACCTAAGTGTGGGAGTTAACTTTGAGACCAAAAGGGGACATGAATCGCCTTACGAGTCTCACTGATAACTCCACTCGGAGTGGGTTAGGTATTTGGAAAGGTCCGAAACGAAGCTTGACTTTGTGGAGGGCTGGACTGGATACTTAGCTGATCTCTCCGGGAACCTACCCCAAAAATTCGAACCTCATGGATAAAATGAGTTGTTCCAAAATCCGAAGAGACGAAAAAGTCTCGGAGGCTACGAACGACCCCATGAGACCTTCTAGAACCCCCTATAAAAAGGTTGGCTCCCAAGAGCCGCTACGTCGGACCTATGAACCTAGGACTTTTGTGCTTTTGTGCTTGATATATATTTGCGATTTATATGCCACGAATGTATGCGTTTCAATTTTGCAGGTATCCCCACGTGGTCCCTAGCCTGTAGGGACTCTAATTTCTAAAGACCATGTCTTCCCCACAAAGGACATCACCATCTATGCATCCCCTAGCCTGTGGGGATTTTATTTTTATATCCTTGTATTCTTACGACTACGCGTCCTTCCCACGAAGGACATTTCCATTAACACACGTCAATTGGCCTCTCGATGGCCATGCGATTCGATGATTGTCGTGAACGGTCACCTCGTGCCTACACCTACGCACTCCCTAGCATATAGGGATTTTCCGTTACATCTACGTGTTTTCACAATGACGCGTCCTTCCCCGAAGGACAACTTCACTAGCATGCGTTCGATTGGCCTCTCGATGGCTATGAAATCTAGTGACTGTCCTGAACGGTCACTCCGTGCTCATTCCCGCGCACCCTCTAACTTGTAGGGTTTGGATCTCCATTTACACATCACATCCCTAGCCTGTAGGGATTTCTCTTCGTCCATATCGTCCTTAGATAGGTTGTGTTCCGCATAGAGAACTTTCCCACGAGGGACAAATTCATTGGTACACATTGACTGGCCTCTCGATGGCCATGAGATTTAGTGACTGTCTTGAACGGTCACTAGCCGCTATCTTCTGCATACTCTCGAATCCAAGGGATTTCCCTTAGCGTGTCATAACATCTATCTTACAAAGATTCCACAAGGGTCTAAGTGTCGCCTTTAAAGCTATCCCTAGGATTACACGTCACACGTCTGCATTGCATACAAGGATTTATAATACAAGGAGTCTCTCGCATACGCGTACATTTGCATTTTCATGCATTCATGCATTTACATTTGCATCTTCGCCCGTATCCACACTTACCATGCTAGCCGGTTTCCCGAAACTCCAAAAAAAAATCAAAGGATCGTAGACTACGGAGCAAGGAGAATAAAAGATCTTAGTCTTGCTAAAGAAAAAAAAGATGCCTTTCGCCATGCCAGCCGCATGTCCATGCCTTGTCATAACAGGATTATGAATACAATGAAGGTTGTCATCGAGCAAGGATTAGTTCAATAAAGAGCTCCCTCATAGATACACTCAAGATGTATCTAGTTATAAAGGGGTTCATCTTAGAACATATCAAACTTTCGAGGACGCTCTACGATAACCTGGGGGCAAGGATTAGTCCAACTGGGGCAATACCCTGAGCAAAGATGCATGACTACAATGGAGGGAATGCGACATATGTCAGCCCCACACCAAAGAAAAAAGGGTCATAGGTGATACTATCCTCAGGAGAAGCAAAAGAGGTTCAGTCAAAGGAAACTCATGAAGTTCCGATACGACGAAAACCCACCGCTAACGATTTATTCCCGCCAGTATGACATGTCCGAAGAAAGTTCGAGGTTGCCCTCACTTCTACAAGTTTGAGAATCTAAGGAGTGAAACAAGGTCAGTGGATCTACAAAGGAGATTATCCCTAGGATCAATAGGTGTTTACCGTGCTCACAATTTCAACCCTTACGACCGCTAAGTGTTACTCAAGATAAAAGTTGTACCTTCGGATTAGTAATTCTAATGGGACAACCATGCAGGTTTTGGAGTCAATACATTCACTCACTACCACGACTTTCCAGTCACACACTTCTATTTTTAGGGTTATTAACAAACTTGAGGGAGAATGACGAATACAAAAACTAAGTCCAGCTAAATATATGCTTTCAAAGTAAGACCGAGCCGAGGATGTACAGGCATTGTTTCATTTCCCAAACAGTGGAGATATAAGGATGTTAATCCCTCGTTACCCCCTCGAGCCAGGAGTTGGAGTTTTCTTCTACTTTTTAAATAAACCTTGATTTCAACCAGGGGCAGGGTAGATTTCAATTAATTCAATGGCGTATTTTGGTTGTCAAGAGAATCACTCAATCCAAGCAAAGGATCAAGCAAAGCAAAGGTTCAAGCATATTTTCTTCCTCGCATTCATCAAAGATTGAGGAAGTAATGGAGATAACATTCACAACAATCTTCTTCCTCATTACATCATTCAAGATCGAGGAAGTATCAAAGGCGAGGCTTACAAATCAAAATCGACATGGCAGTCACAACATTCAATATCCAAGGATCAAGTACTTCAAAAGGAGCATTCGAAAGAAAAATAAGAAAAACGCCCGCTAAGTCAAAATGGATAATTCCATGAAAACAAAAGAACGACTTAGGCAAAAATTAAGGCATCCCGATGGATCAAACTCAAGGAGTTAGTTCATGCAAAAATAAGGGATAAAAACAAAGGCGAAATACAAAGGATAATCTTGTGACTGCTAAACCATCAAAGCTTCACATCAATGCTTGGATCTTTACAACATATGTCATCAAAGTTTGGATCTCTACTAAGGCTTCTGCTCAACATCGAAACTGAAACGATTCTCTTGCAAACAAAGCACATCCATTGGATTAGGCGAATTTTTAGGATCTGGAGAACATCAAGGAGAAAGGGGTGGGATAAATAAAATTTTGAGCCTTATATCCATTGTTTCTTAAAACATGAACCAGGCCAAGTTACAACATTTAAAAGTCCTAATTGAGGCAAGGTTAACTACGAAAGCATATTAAGCAGGAATTTGTTATACTGACTCCTATGTTTGTTAAAACTACTTCTAATCACTATGCTTCTTCAAGCATTCTTTTTAAAACCATCCAGTCCTAATTCATAACAGTTTTCGATTTCAAAACTTGCATACGCATTCCATTGGAGCTACTTCTCAAAAAGTACAACGTCATCTACGAGTATACACTTACCATCGAGGAAATCTCGAAATTGGTTTAATCAAAGGTGATCATTTCTAATAAAGACCCTGGAGTCGGGGGAACCACATCTAGAGGGTTCTCCTAAACAGGGGCAAAAATTTCAAAGATCACAGGGGCATGCAATCAAACATCCTATTCACTAGGGGTACTCTTCCTAAGGTTCAATTGACTTGGGGCACATCTCAAAGCAATCTCAAACAGGGGCATGTCAGACATGGGAAGAATTCAAATTCAAAGGATAGAACACTATGGATAACCTTCCATGACCTGGACATCAGGGGCACACCCTTCAATCTAAACATCGAAGCATATGACAAGGCTGTTCCCTGGGGCATTTCCTTCATAAGCATCTTTCTCCATGAAAATACTGGGGCAATGGATATCAAATCCGCAAGACACACAACAAAAGGGAAAAGGCGTTCTCGCACTTTACAACATCGAACAAATCTTTCTCCTAACTACGATCTTCCGAGCTCAATCAAAACAGGTATTGGGAAATCGCGCTAGCATCCAACAACCTTACAATATTAGCAAACTATATACGCTCTGGTTATCAACAACCTATCATTGGAGCGTCATGCAAATACATACAAATCACGCATTACATACATTGGTCGATACATTACACCACACCTTTTCAGGTAGTCTTCTTTAAGACATTCTACAAACCTTTTTAGGTAGTCTTCTTTAAGACATTCCATTTCCAAGAACCTCTTCAGGTAGTCTTCTTTAAGACATTCTACAAACCTTTTTAGGTAGTCTTCTTTAAGATATTCCATTTCCAAGAACCTTTTTAGGTAGTCTTCTTTAAGACATTCTACAAACCTTTTTAGGGAGTCTTCTTTAAGACATTCCATTTCCAAGAACCTCTTAGGTAGTCTTCTTTAAGACATTCTACAAACCTTTTTTAGGTGGTCTTCTTTAAGACATTCTTTTTCCAAAGAACCTTTTTAGGTAGTCTTTTCTAAGACATACATCGTCCTTGCCAAGAGCCTTTATAGGTAGTCTTTTTTTAGACATTTTTCAAGCCTTTCCAGGTGGTCTTCTTCAAGACAAATTTCTATCTATTCTAAGAACCTTTCCAGGTAGTCTTCTTTAAGACAAATTTCTATCCATTCTAAGAATCTCTTCAGGTAGTCTTCTTCAAGACAAATTTTCATATCCATCCTAGAAACCTTTTCAGGTAGTCTTACAGAAGACATTACTTCGTTCCACTCATTACATCAATCAACATATGCATGAAGCATTATCCCATACATAAAAACATCCAATTCAAAACTCTGGTGCTAAGCTATACTATCCACCTACTTCCCGGTAACCTTACCGATGCCAGTAACCTTACTGAGATATCCTCTCCAATCACCTGATTGATGTGTTCCGGTAACCTTACCAATACCAGTAACCTTACTGAAATATTCTTCCCAATCGCCTGATTGACGCTTTCCGGTAACCTTACCGATGATAGCAACCTTGCTGTTCATTTCACTCATAAAACATATACATACGCATTAGCATATGCATATCATCTGGGGCATTCACATACTACATATCACAGAGGTCCAATTTTCATTAGCAATTCAAATCCTTTCAAAATCCAGTTCCCGTCTGTTCGTCAGTTCCCGTCTGACCGTTACATTAAATCCAAATCACACTACAAAAGCCTAGTCTCCAACCCTCGTGTTGTGAAAGGTGTATTTTCTCCGACCCTATAGTCGTGAGTCTCCAAAACAGGTGAATCTCTTTCATGCAGGTACACTTGTCAGAATCATGGCAGGAAATTCCTTTGGTGCAGGTGAGCTCGTCCGAACTAGGGAAAGTGATCTAAATGGTGCAGGAAATTTGTCCGAACCAGGGCAAATGATCCAAATGGTGCAGGTGAATTGTCCAAACTAGGACAAATGATCCAAATGGTGCAGGTGAGCTTGTCAGAGCTATGACAAGTAATCCTATTGGTGCAGGTGAACTTGCTAGAACTATAGCAAGCAATCCTATTGGGGTCCAAACTGCGAGTAGCTTACCAACACTATGGTAAGTGAGAGGTCCACAAACTACGGTAGCTTACCAGCACTATGGTAAGTGAGAGGTTCACAAACTGCGAGTAGCTTACCAGCACTATGGTAAGTGAGAAGTCCACAAACTACGGTAGCTTACCAGCACTATGGTAAGTGAGAGGTTCACAAACTGCGAGTAGCTTACCAGCACTATGGTAAGTGAGAAGTCCACAAACTACGGTAGCTTACCAGCACTATGGTAAGTAAGAGGTTCACAAACTGCGAGTAGCTTACCAGCACTATGGTAAGTGAGAAGTCCACAAACTACGAAGACTTACTAGAACTGTAGTAAGTGAGGGGTTCAAAACTGCGAAAGCTTACCGGAACTATGGTAAGTAGGGGTTCACAAACTGCGAAGGCTTACTAGAACTATAGTAAGTGGGGGTTCACAAACTGCGGAAGCTTGCTGACCATAGCAAGCCAATTACACAACCAACAGAAGGTCCTCGCTATTCCTTTTCAGGAACCTTTCCAGGAAGTCTTCTTCAAGACGTATTCCATCCTTTCTAGGAGCTTTTCCAGGCATACAAGATTTTTCAAACGATTCCTCAACTTGGTTTATCACGTTAGTCCCTCGGCAGTGATCTACTTCGCAAAAACAAAGGGGTTCCACAAAGGGTTTTACAACCAGGTTTTCAAAGGGTTTACTAAAAGTTCTTCAATGGAGTTTATCACGTGAGTCCCTCGGCAGTGATATTCTCCAAAACATCATCAATAACAATCAAAGGTGTTATCTTTCTTTTCAGAGCTACTAACATACTTCGATTAGCATAACTAACAATCATGCATCATTTCAACTAACCTCATTCACACATAGTGCATATACATACATCATTCTCATTTATTTTGAGAGGCTCATTGCATCATACATTGCATGTATCATAACATTGCATAGATTTCAGATTGCCTTTTTAGGTCGTGCTACAATCGAAACACAGTGAATCCTTTCGAAAGCGTCTGCTTCACATTCTAAAAAAGGAAAGGTATTTACCTTGGGTGGCATCTGTAAGCCCATCTCCCACGAGATTTCTTCCCAACAAAGGCAAATTTTAGGGCATTTCAGTGTTCAATCATCTTCTACCTTTAGATCACGATAGGCAGACGTGCCTATTCGACTCTTCAGGTTTAAGAAGATTGAACAGGGGCAGCTGTCACACCCCAAAATTTGCCCTCACATATTTTCATATGTCATTTTATTTCAAATAACTGACATAGCCCAGTCGGTAAGGATTTGAGTGTACAAGAGTGCGAGGTCCCGAGTTCAAATCCTACTTCTAACTTTTTCTTTTATTTGCTTTCTAACTTTAGTTTTAATTTTTATTGCCGCTTATTATTAAAAATCACAAAAATAAGTTTTTTTATTATTTAAAGTATTATTTTCGTTTTCTATTTTAGGAGTATTTTTAAAATATTATTTTTCATTTAAGTGTTGATTTTATGCATTTTATAGCTCAAAAAAATTTAAAATAAAAAAATATTAATTTTGGATACCAAAATCAATGTAAATAAAATTTGTATTAATAATTTTAATGTAAATATATTTTCCTTTTTTGTTAGACCTAATTTGTTAATATAAAAAAAGAACACATCTCACGTACAGAGGGGTTTTTTTTGCAGCGTAAGAACGGTGGCCGAAAATCTGCAGAAAGAGGCTGCTGCCTTCAAAAGGGAGAACCGAGTTCAAAAAAGAGGAAGAAAAAACCAAATTCGTTTTCGAGGGGGGAGATCAATTCAAACAATCTGAAGCATCCTAATACATTCTCTGATGTTCATTGAACCCGGGTGGATAATCATCAAGTCCCTACGCATTCGGAACTGTCACGTATACCCCATGGTTGGTCAAGAAAAGGTTTAATTCAATTACACTAAGTTACACGTTATAAATAATCTTTGATTGTGTTTTTGAACTTGGATGATTGTATAGAATGTTTCTGGGCTGGTAATTTCGAGTTTTGTCACGGATTGAAGAATCCACCATTGTTAAGGATCCGAACTTTGAATTGGGATTTTCTATACTAAATCAAATTGGATCAAACTAGAGGTGCTATCACATTCAGGACCAAATTTCGAGTTGATCTGTGTCATTTTTTTTCGTTTATATATCGTATTTCGCGAAGTCGATTTTTGCAGGGGGGAGGGAGAACCAGCGTGCACGACGAAGAAGAAGAGGAACAGTCCGCAGGCTTGTTCGTTCTGAATTTTAATTCACGTTTATTTTTATATATTATAGTTTACAGTTAGTAGTTCGACATGAAAGGAGTACAGCGCGCATGGCTAGGGGAGATAATTGTTAACTTCAAAGTCCTGGGTTCGAACCCAGGCTCTTGCAACTCATTTTTCTTTAAATTCCTTAGCCTACTGATCGTGTGTGTTCCAAGCTTATGTGTGCGCGATGGACTCTCAATCCTGGCCATCGATTTCACAACGAACAAGATCCAAAGGGGCAAAGAACGATGGTCTACCATGGACCCTCAAGGGACGTCCGCTTGCAATTAGCGCCCAGGTTTCTTTTATTTTCTTTTTATTTATTTCTTATATCATTTATGTTTTTATACAATTATTTAATTATATATATATATATATATATTAACATGCGTATGATTTAATTTTGTATAATTAGAATTAGGAATGGGATTATAATTATCCCGATTATCTCGATTTTTAGATTTAATTTATGTTAATAAACTTTAGATATTAAAAATACAAAAACCCTTTAAAGGTTTATAATATTAGGGTTCGCCCAATCCCATTGGCCATTTGGCCAAAATATTAGGATTCAATTTATTATTCGTTTCGACTAAATTTATTGGTCGCGATGGTTAATAATCGATTAATTTAATTAATCAAATCCTATCAATTAAAATAAACATTATTTTGCTAAATGGTTTTAACCATCTTATTGGTTATGATGATTAGCATACCTTATCAATTTGTTATTATTTGTAATCGTATTAATCGGTTATGAGAGGTAACAGTATAAAAATACAAATTCATAAAATAATAAAATACGTTAATTCATTATTAGTGATAATCGAATCAATCGATTTGAATTGGTAATGGTGCAAAATCCCAATCTTTTAACTATGGTGATCAAACCTATCGATCATTGCGGTTAATTGCGCCAAATCAGGGTTGTACGCCCAAATCCTAAAACATTCAAAATACACTAAACCACGATACTATAGTGTTTCAACACTGCGATGTTCACAACTACGATAAGGTAACTCAAAATACCTTCGAACATTCGCATTTCATAACAACTTCAAAACAAATTCAAATACATTCAATTCAACTCTAAGGCGTACAACCCTCTCCCGAACTACGTTGACTCTGATCCTCCATAAGGAGGTACGTAGGCACTTGGCAACAAGGCGAGTCCCCCTCCCTAAAATCTCAATTTTTCCCCTATTCAATGCCTTAGCTATAAACCTTGCCATAAACCTTTATCTTTGAAATGTTAGCCTTTAGGAAAGGGTTGAGGGTGCCTAACACCTTCCCTCGACCTGAATATAGTATCTTACCCTGATCTCTATACTGCGTAGGGTTTCCTATTCGCCCTTCAGAATAGGTGGCGACTCTCTAAGCTATAAATTTTTAGGCAGGTTGCTACACTAATCATGCAAAAGGGTTAGCATAAATAATTTTTAAGAATCCTATTTTTAGTTCTGTTTAATAGAAATTCCTTTATGGTCTAGCTATGTGTGCCAGACGTCTAGGACTACTGTGGCATGGCATATCAACAACATTATTTCCTTTGTTTGTATTGTTGTCATTATTTTTGTTTTGATTATTGTTGTTGTCTATATCAACCATGATTTCTTTCTTTGAAATAAAATACTTTTTTTAGGTCTTGTAACTTTTACTTTTTCTTTTTACTGTTTTTTTTGCGTGTGGTTTGTGCAATTTCAGGATCAAACTGATGTTTTTTTTGCAGGAACTGTACCTCACATAAACAAGTAATAATAGAATTAGCTAACACGATTAGTAAGTTAGTGAGTATAAACAAAATATGCACAAATGTCAACTGATATAAACAGAATACTTAAAATGATAAAAAAACTATTGCATAACGTCAATCCCAGGCAACACCGTCTTTTTGTCGCGGCTCGTGTGCAAGTGTTAAATATCGTCTCCATAGAACCTAATATTGTTACAAAGTGTAGCAACCTGCCCTACAAATAAAGACTTAGAGTCGCCACCTATTCTGAAGGGCGAATAGGAAACCCTACGCAGTTTAGAGATCGGGGTAAGTTATTATAATCAGGTCGAGGGAAGGTGTTAGGCACCCTCAACCCTTTCCTAAGGTTTGCACTATAAGGTAACGGTTTATGGCTAAAATAATAGGGTTTAATAGCTAAGGAAATGAATAGGACGAAAATTGAGATTTGAACTGAATTGAGATTTTAGGGGGGGAGACTCGCTTTGTTACCAAGTGCCTACGTATCTCCTTAGGGAGAATCAGAGTCAACGTAGTTCGGGCACAGGGTTGTACGCCTTAGAATTTGAATTTGATATGGTTTTAAGGCTTTTTGAATGGCCTATCGTAGTTTTAGAAGTTGTGATTTGAAAGGCTTTTTGAATTGCCTGATTGAAATGGATGAAAATCCGTAGTGTCGTGGTTTAGTGTGTTTTAGGTTTGGGCGTACAACCCTGATTTTATATGTCACCGTTAGATGCGATGATCAATAGATTTGATCAATATAGCTAACGGATTAATGGGGCATTGCTGGTTACTCAGATCGATAGATTCGATCGTCGCGGGCAGCAAATTAAATGTATTTTAAATTATATATTTTTTTATCTCTCGTCTAATGCGACTAATAGCTTTAGTCGGGTCGAGGAGAGAATTAATTAGAATTAATATGTTTGCTCGAATGGTAATGGGATTGGACAAACCCTAATTTCTTAATAGATTTTTCTAAGGTTTTTGTGATTTAATATTAATTAAAATTTATTAAATCAATTAAGTCAAATAATCGACATAATCGGGGATGATCCTAAATTAATTATTAGTCTAATCCTATTTTAATTTCTAATCCTAAGTAAATTAGCTAAACCTAAATTAAATTAATTAAACCTAAATACAATTAACCAAATCTAATCCTAATAATTAAATAAAACAAAATAATATATAAAAACCTGGCAGTGATCCTATGCGTATGGCCTTTGAAAGTCTATGGTGTGCCTTCAGCACCTGTACGTTAGATCTGGATCATTGGAGATCCGAGGGCTGAGAATTGATGGTGTATTGTAGTCTCCTCCTCTGTGTACGCGCTGGAATATGGAAGAAATAATAACCCAAAATAACAATATGGACCCAGGGATCGAACCCTGGTCCTTATGGTGACATGAACATCTTCCTTACCAGCCAGGTTGCGTGTGTCAATTGTTATAATACCCTACGCAAGTAATTATGTACAAATAAAAGATTCTGAATGGATAACCAAACCCAAGTCAAACCTGGGACCCACAGCAGTATGCGTCAGCCAATGAGGAGGAGAGAGGGAAGGTTGAAAAGCTGACCAGCGAACTGGAACGTCACATGCGTGAGAGAGAAAAACAAGAAAATTGACCAACGAATTAAAATAAGCCACGCGTAGTCGCCCACCCCCAGTCTACTATTCATCATCATCCTCACCGCTTCCTGCGGATTTTCCCATGGATTGTGCTGCGACTTTTGCTGCGGAAAAACCTTCGAGAGTGAAAACCTGCAACAACAACGTTATTCCAGAAAACCAAATGCCCAGATCACCTTAAAATTAGCCCCTGATCACGATGGTGGCGTTAGATTAGCCTTAAAGTCCCTACAAATAACGATACGAATAGACACAAACCTTGTGCCCTAACAATGGCACCTTTTCGTTCTAACGTGTAAACTTGAGACTAATGATTCAAAACGATTCTAAATATCATCCTTAACATGTCTAACTTGAGACTAATGGTTCATAGAACAGATTTATATTGCACAAAATAAAGAGAATCAGAGATTGAACCTTTCACCAAAGGATGCAATCTTGGAAGGGCAATATGAGATGCTTTAGCTTCGTATGAATACCTGGTTCGGCTCTTTAGAATTCCAGAAGAACATGTGGACGTCTGAAACGTGTTAAAACATGCTGAATCTGTCCATGGCTTGTGCTCCCATTCTTTCTAATTTTCTCCACTTGAGAAACCCTAGTCTTTGGCTAGTTTTTCATCCCCCCTTGGTTGCAGCCTCTTTTAAGAATATATATGAGCATATTAGGTCATGTTTTATGGGCTCGGATCCTTGATCATAAGGAAGTTTGATCATTGTTTGAAAATATATAAAAACTTCCTATTTTTACCTCAAATCTCCTACCAATCAAATATTTCGAAACTATTAGCCTTTAATGAGTATTTTGAACCTTAAGGATGCTGAATAACAAACCTTGCACTTAGTGATTTAATTTTGTATTTTATTTTAATTAAAATTGAACTTAATTGGATTAATTCAAGAATAATTAGAATAAATAAAGGAATGGCACGCCATTGGGCTTTAGAGACTCTTGGATGTTTTAGAAATAGGTTTGAATCAAAGAAATATAGGCCTATGAGTCAAACATACAATTTCCATCACCTAGGGTTTCAAGCTTTTCTCCCAGATTAGCCAACTTCTATCAAACATATATCTCTCAATTTTATCATATGGAAGAGTTATAGGACTTTTTGGAAAGCTTGAAGAGTCCTCTAATTACTCCTTTTGGTTTCATCTCAATTGAAGCTTCCATGCTCAAGTTATGAGCTTTGACCCAAAAGGTGTTTTTGTTGACTTTTTGGAGGACCTGTAATCTCTTGTACCATATCTCCCAAATGATGCATTTCTGGACTTGGCTTGTGAGAGACAAAGTTGTAGAGAATCAAATTTCCTTCAAAATTGGCTTTGGTTGGGAAATTTTTGATGCTCTATGTGAAAGTTATGACCAGTCAAAGTTGAGTTGACTTTTCCTATAAAACCCTAATTTGAACTTTTGAAATTTGTTCATTTCTGAGTTTTTATTAATGGATCATGATCAGTCTTTGATCAAATGATGGATATAACTTCACATACTTGATGTTGACCAAAAATCTTGAAGTTTGACTGTATTTTGACTATAGTTGACTTTTAGGTCAACATAGTCGATTATTGGTCATCTGAGCCATTGAGTGAGCAATCCTTGGAATAGGAGCTTAACTCTTGACATGGAGGTGCCTTGAGACATATGAGAGACCTTGAGATCCATTTGAGGCCTTGAATATTCACAATCCTTTGATAAAATGAAAACCCTAGTTTTGGAGATCTTTGATTAGGAGAGAGAGACTTGAATAAGCCTTTGAACCTTGAGCCATTGAGGATGCATAGAGGAGGGGAAATTTTGGGGTCTGACAGCTGCCCCTGTTCAATCTTCTTAAACCTGAAAAGTCAGATAGGCACGTCTGCCTATCGTGATCTAAAGGTAGAAGATGATTGAACACTGAGAATGCCATGAAATTTGCATTTGTTAGGAAGAAGTTCCGTGGGAGATGGGCTTAAAGATGCCACCCTAGGTAAATACCATTTTTCAGAATGTGAAGCAGACGCTTTCGAAAGGAACCACTTGCCTTGATTGTAGTACGGCCTGAAAAGGCAACCTTATTTTTATGCGATGTTATGATGCATGTAATGTATGATGCAGTGAGCTTTCTCAAAATAAATGAGAGCAATGTATGTATATGCACTATGTATGAGTGAAGTACGTTAGTTGAATGACGCATGATTGTTAGTTATGTTAGTTGAAGTATGTTAGTAACTTTGAAGAAGAAAAATAAAACCTTTGTTTGTTATTGATGCTGTTTTGGAGAAGATCACTGCCGAGGGACTAACGTGATAAACCCAATTGAGGAACCCTTTGCCAATGTTGTTGTAAAACCCTTTGTAAAACCCCTTTGTTTTTTTTTTTGAAGTAGATCATTGCCGAGGGACTAACGTGATAAACCCCATTGAAGAAACCCTTTGTGAACCCCTTTGTAAAACCCTGTTGTAAAACCCTTTTGTAAAACCATGTTGTAAAACCCTTTGTGAACCCCTTTGTAGTCTTGAAGAGTATCACTGCCGAGGGACTAACGCGATAAACCCCATTGAAGAACCTTTCGTAAACCCTTTGATCACTGCCGAGGGACTAACGTGATGGGTAAACGTAACTATCAATAGCGATGACTCGCAGTTTGTGAACCCCACTTACTATAGTTCTAGTAAGTTTCTGTAGTTTGTGAATTCCACTTACTATAGTTCTAGTAAGTTTCCGTAGTTTGTGAACCCCAAAAGGATCACTTGCTATAGCTCTAGCAAGCTCACCTGCACCGATAGGATTACTTGTCATAGCTCTGACAAGCTCACCTGTACCGTTTGGATCATCTGCCCTTGTTCAGACAGATTTCACCTGCACCATTTGGATCATTTGCCCTGGTTCGGACAAATTTCACCTGCACCATTTGGATCACTTGCCCTGGTTCGGACAAATTTCACCTACACCATTTGGATCGTTTGCCTTGGTTCGGACAAATTTCACCTACACCATTTGGATCATTTGCCCAGGTTCGGACAAATTTCACCTACACCATTTGGATCATTTGCCCTGGTTCAGACAAATTTCACCTACACCATTTGGATCATTTGCCCTGGTTCATACAAATTTCACCTGCACCATTAGGATCACTTGCCCTGGTTCGGACAAATTCACCTGCACCATTAGGATCACTTGCCCTGGTTCGGACAAATTTCACCTGCACCACAGGAATTACCTGCCACGGTTCTAACAAGCATACCTGCATAAGAAGAGATCATTTGCTATAGTTCTAGCAAACTTACCTGTATCAAAGGAATTTCCTGCCATGGTTCTGACAAGCGTACCTGCATGGAAAAGATTCACCTGTTTGGAGACTCACGACTCGAGGGTCGGAGAAAATAGCATGTCAAATATTCATGACTCGAGGGTCGGAAAGGAAATGATATGTTTAGAAACTCACGACACGTGGGTCGGAAAACACCTGTCACAACACGAGAGTTGGAAATTCACGACTCGAGGGTCGGAAAACACCTGTCACAACACGAGGGTTGGAAACTCACGACACGTGGGTCGGAAAATACACCTATCACAACACGAGGGTTGGAAACTAGGCTTTCGTAGTATTTGAATGCACTAGATGATATGCATATGCTAATGCGTATGTATGCTGATGCTGATGTCAATCCCAAGATTTTATCTCCTTATTGAACCCGTTGAACTTGTTTACTCCATGCTTGCACCTATACCATGCCTATGCTTATGCTGGCTTTGTAATGTATATGGATAATGCTTATGCGAGTGGAACGAAGTAATGTCTTCTATAAGACTACCTGGAAAGGTTTCTGGAATGGATATGAATATTTGTCCTAAAGAAGACTACCTGAAGAGGTTCCTAGAAAGGATAAAATTTGTCTTAAAGAAGACTACCTGGAAAGGTTCTTAGAATGGATAGAAATTTGTCTTAAAGAAGACCACCTGAAAATGTCTTACAAAGACTACCTAAAAAGGTTCTTGGAGAGGACAGTGAATGTCTGAGAAAAGACCACCTAGGAAGGTTCGTAGAATGTCTTAAAGAAGACCACCTAAGGAGGTTCCTGAAAAGGATGACAAATTGTCTTAAAGAAGACTACTTAGAAAAAGAATGTCCTGAAGAAGACTACCTAAAAAGGTTATTGGAAATGACGATGATTGTCTTAGAGAAGACTGTCTAGAAAGGTTCTCAGAAAGAGAATGTCTTGAAGAAGACTACCTGAAGAGGTTCTTAGAAAGGATCGTAGGATTTGTCTTAAAGAAGATTACCTGAAAAGGTATGGTGTAATGTATCAACCAATGTATGTATTGCATGATTTATATGTGTTTGTATGATGCTCCAATGATAGGTTGTTGATAACCAAAGCGTATATAGCTTGTTAATGTTAGATGGTTGTTGGATGCTAGCGCGATTTCCCAATACCTGTTTTTTGAACTTTGAAGATCGTAGTTAGGAGAAGGATTTGTTTGATGTTGTAAAGTGTGAGAACGCCTTTTCCTTTTGTGCGCCATGCCCCGGTTTTCCCCTTTGAATTACTCCACGCCTTTAACCTTTTGAGGTTCTCCACGCCTTTAACCTTTTGGGTTGTTTACCTTATGGATTTGATATCCAATGCCCCAATGTTTAGTGGAAAAGATGCCTATGATCTCCAAGCCATGAAGGAAGTGCCCCGAGAAATAACTTTGTCATATGCCTCGATGTTTAGATTGAAGGGTATGCCCTTGATCTCCAGGATATGGAGGGTTATCTATAGCGTTCTATCCTTTTGAGTTTGAATTCTTCCCATGTTTTTGTTTACGGTGATTTCCGGTAAACAACCGCTAGTCTTCCAAACTATAATAAATATGATTTGGTTACTCGCAGGATCGACTAGATTGATCCTAGGACATAGTCAAAAAGGTTGTTATTCATGATAGTTCGAATTATGTCTATGATTGATGTGTCTCGAAATAAGAAATACTTAAACAAAGAAATAAAGATTAGCAATCACCTTGTTATACACGTAAATATAACACCAGTGAAAAGTGAGTTAAAGATAAAATATAAGACAAAACTGTAAGAGTGCAAGAATCTTAAAGTCCAGAAAAGTTAAATACTTCGAAGATAACTGACATGAAAATAAAGAGTGCAGGAATGTAAATGACAGAAAATAAATGAAACGCAGTAATATCGAAAGATACTTGAATAAAGGAAAATACACATGTATTTAAAATGGTGTTGGTGTCATACGTACATTTCTCAGCGAACTCTTTCTCTTAACACTTGATACTTGAGCAATATGTGAGTGATTTGTACAAAATGAACACACGGAATCCTAATACTAAGACCCTTATTTATACTAGTTTCGACCCTAGCGGTCCTACACTAATCTAATGCCACGTTGCCCGCAGAAAATCCAGGGACGCCATCTGTCTTCGTGCGGTTACATAAACTACTTCGAAATTCAAATCATCCCGCCTGAATCCTCTTTCGACGCGTGGCAACATAATCTGAGTCGAGAATGCCACGAAACCACGCTAAGCTTCAGTACTTCGCATATTTCGCAAAAACGTCTAAGTCCCAAAGACCATTCTTCTCGAATTTAGCTTCGGCGCTCACTATCTTTGTTCCAACTTAAACATCATTCTCGAAGCATAGCCATCAGTAGCCATTTTCTATCTTCAAAGATGATCATCAGTAACCATCTTCCTTTGAATTCCAAATCTCCGAAGGACATTCTTCTCAAACGAAATCTTCAGCTAACAAATTGCCCCCTATAAATGCCTGTTTCGAAAAACAAGAGAAATAGGCGTTTCTTGTTGTAATAAGATTTCGTTTTAGAGTTCCGAGACTATTGATTGACGTCATAATCATTTATGACTCTGTTTCCAAAACGTCTTGTCATTTTCAAAGATGTCTACTCATAACTTACATTCCCACGTTCTGGTCTTACTTCATGATCATTACTCCTATATACTAAGAGTAAAGCTAATAACTATTCTACCGCCATTGGATTAAATCAACGTCTGCCGCGTGTCTCTTGGCTTTTACCCAAAAGATTTGAAAGGGTTTCCGTTAAACCTTTAAATACCTGAACTCATACCCTCATATAACTTTCACCTCTATTTCCTCATTCTTTGCACAGAAAAGAACGTCTCTGGTTACATTCAAACCCATTTCCCAAATCAAACTTACTCATGGCGTCTTCCTCAAACGTTCTTCAACCCGTTTTGAAACTTCAGAAATCTACATAGATGGGGGATCAAGAGTACATACCAAACCCAAATACTGCAGAAGTGCGCGCCATTTATGCTTCTCAGGTAATCATTCCCTTTGAACTTTCTGGAAAAACTCATGCCTTCATGGGTCCTTTACCAGGAGAAACTAACTCCTCTTTGAATAAATTCTTTCCTGCTTATTATAAAACTAGGCCTTTAGTTAGTAAGAACAAAATAGATGAAGATGGCCGTCCAATCTTAGCAGATCCTAGTAGTGCAGAAGATACTTCGACTGTAAACCCTTCAGCTTTAGAAAAAATTAGGTTAAACTATGTAACCAATTTTGTGAAAGTTTTTAGGTCAATTCCTTTAGCAAAAGACCCTGAATTGTACTACGCCTGGCTAGCAAGAGTAGAGAAACACAAGGCTTCTTTCTGGAAACAATTGGGCATTTACGATTTAATCCAACTGTCCAAGACTGGTTTAGAATACAACCAAACCACGCTAAGCTTCAGTACTTCGCATATTTCGCAAAAACGTCTAAGTCCCAAAGACCATTCTTCTCGAATTTAGCTTCGGCGCTCACTATCTTTGTTCCAACTTAAACATCCTTCTCGAAGCATGGCCATCAGTAGCCATTTTCTATCTTCAAAGATGATCATCAGTAACCATCTTCCTTTGAATTCCAAATCTCCGAAGGACATTCTTCTCAAACGAAATCTTCAGCTAACAGTTTGACATGCCTCTGATTGTGATTGCTTCGAGGTGTGCCCCAAGTTGATTGAACTTTTAGGATTAATGCCCCCAATTAATAGGATTTTCGCTTGTATGCCCCTGTAACCCTTGAAATTTTGCCCCTGTTTAGGAGAACCCCCTAGATGTGGTTCCCCCCATTCTAGAGTCTTTATTAGAAAGGATCACCTTTGATTAACCCATTTCGAGATCTCCTTGATGCTAAGTGTATACTCGCAGATGACGTTGTACCATTTGAGAAGTAACTCCAATGCAATGTGTATGCAAGTTATGAGATCGAAGTCCGTTATGAATTAGGACTGGATGATTTAGAAATGAATGCTTGAAGAAGCGCAGTGGTTAGAAATAGTTTTAACAAACATAGGAGTCAGTATAACAAAATCCTGCTTAGTATGCTTTCGTGGTTAACCTTGGCTCAATTAGGACTTTTAACTGTTGTAACTTGGCTTGGTTCATGTTTTAAGGAACAATGGATATAAGGCTCAAAATTTTATTTATCCCACCCCTTTCTCCTTGATGTTCTCCAGATCCTGAAAATTCGCTTAATCCAATGGATGTGCTTTGTTTGCAAGAGAATCACTTCGGTTTTGATGTTGAGCAGAAGCCTTAGTAGAGATCCAAGCATTGATGAAAATGTTGTAAAGATCCAAGCATTAACGGGAAGCTCCGATGTTTTAGCAGTCACAGGATTATCCTTTGCTGTTTTTTGCCTTTGTTTTTATCCATTATTTTTGCATGAGCCAATTCTTTTGAATTTGACCCTTAGGGATGCCCTAATTTTTGCCTAAGTCATTTTTGTTTTCTTTTATGGAATTTTCCATTTCGACTTAGCGGGCGCTTTTCTCCTTTTTCTTTTGAATGCTCCTTGGATTTTGAATATTGTGACTGCTATGTTGATTTGCAAGCTTCGACTTTGATACTTCCCCGATCTTGAATGATATATTGAGGAAGGAGATGTTGTGAATGTTACCTCCATTGATTCCTCAATCTTGAATGAACGCGAGGAAGATGTGCTTGAACCTTGCTTGGATTGACTGATTCTCTTGACAGCCAAAATACACCATTGAATTAATTGAAGTCTACCCTGCCCCTGGTTGAAATCAAGGTTTATTTGAAAAGTAGAAACAAAACTCCAACTCCTGGCTCGAGGGGGTGACGAGGGATTAACATCCTTATATCTCCACTGTTTGGGAATTGAAGCAATGCCTGTACATCCTCGGATCGGTCTTACCTTGAAAGCATATGTTTAGCTGGACTTAGTTATTTGTATTCGTCATTCTCCCTTAAGTTCGTTAATAACCCTAAATTTGAAATCGAAATTCGTAGTAGTGAGCGAATGTATTGACTCCAAAACCTACATGGTCACCCCATTAGAATTGCTAATCCGAAGGTACAACTTTTTATCTTGAGTAACACTTAGCGATCGTAGGGGTTGAAATTATGAGCATGATAAACACCTATTGATCCTAGGGACAACCTCCTTTGTAGATCCATTGACCTTGTTTTACTCCTTAGTTGATGAGGTTGTATAAGTGAAGGGTAACCTCGAGTCCTCCTTGGACATGTCAAACCTGTTGGGAGTAAATTGTTAGCGGTGGGTTTTTTTCGTATCGGAACTTCATGAGTTTCCTTTGACTGAACCTCTTTTGCTTTTCCTAAGGATAGTGTCACACCATTTGCAACCTTCAACGCTTTTTAATTGACGAAGAAAATCTAGGACCCTTTTGCCCCTTGCTGTGGGGTTAACATATGTCGCCTTCCCTCCATCGTAGTTATGCATCTCCGTTCAGGATATTGCTCCAGTTGGACTAATCCTTGCTCCCCAGGTTATCGTATAGCGTCCTTGTAAGTTTGATATGTTCTAAGATGAACCACTTTATGACTAGATACATCTTGAGTGTATCTATGAGGGAACTTCTTTGTTGAACTAATCCTTGCTCGATGACAACCTTTATTGTATTTACAAACCCGTTACGGAAAGGCATGAACATGCGGCTGGCATGATGAAAGGCATCCTCTTTTCCTTAGTAAGCCTAATATCACTCTCAATAATTTATCCTCCTTTCTCCATGGTCTATGATCCTTTTTCTTTGTGAGTCTCGGGAAATCGGCTAGCGCAGTAGGTGTGGATGCGGGCGAAGATGCGAATGTAAATGTATGAATGCATGAAAATGCAAATGCATGCGTATGCGAAAGACTCCTCGTATCATAACTCCTTGTACGCAACGCAGACGGGTGACATGTAATCCTAGGGATAGCCTTAGAGGCGACATTAGACCCTATTGAAATTCTTGCGAGATAGATGTTACGACACGCTAATGGAAATCCCTTAGATTAGGGAATATGCAGAAGGTAGCGGCTGGTGACCGTTCAAGACAGTCACCAAGTCTCATGGCCCTCGAGAGGCCAATCGACGTGTACCAATGAAGTTGTCCTTGGTGGGAAGGTTCTCTGTGTGGAACATAACTTATCTAAGGACGATATCGGATGAAGTGAAATCCCTACGGGCTAGGGATAAAATATGTACAGATGGAAATCCCAAAACCCTACAAGTTAGAGGGTGTGCAGGAATAAGCACGGAGTGACCGTTCAAGACAGTCACCAGATCTCATGGCCATCGAGAGGCCAATCGACATGCTTTAATGAGGGTGTCCTTCAGTGGAAGGACGCGTCGTTGTAAAAACACATGGACGTAAAAGAAAATCCCTACAGGCTAGGGAGTACGCAGGAGCAAGCACGGGGTGACCGTTCAAGACAATCACTATATCTCATGGCCATCGAGAGGCCAATCGACGTATGCTAACGAAGATGTCCTCCGTACGAAGGATGCGATTTTAGAAATAGAGTCCCTATGGGCTAGGGACTGCCTAGATGTAAGCACGAGGTGACCGTTCAAGACAGTCACTAGATCGCATGGCCATCGAGAGGCCAATTGACGTGCGTAAACGAAGATGTCCTTCGTGGGAAGGACACATGGTCGTAAGAGTATAAAGATATAAAAGGAAAGTCCCTACAGGCTAGGGAGTGCGTAGATGCAAGCGTGGAGTGACCGTTCATGACAGTCACTAGGTCTCATGGCCATCGAGAGGCCAATCAACGTGCATAAATGGAGGTGTCCTTCGTGGGAAGGACATGGTCTTAGAAATAGAGTCCCTGTAGGCCAGGGAACGCGTAGGAATACCTGCAAAAATTAGAATGCAAGGCATTCGCAGTACATAAATTGCACATATATAATAAGCACGTAAGCACATAAGCCCTAGGTTCATAGGTTCGACGTAACGGCTTAGGGTGCCTACCCTTCCCATTGGTATGTTCTAGAAGGTCTCATGGGGTCGTTCGTAGCCGCCGAGACTTTTTGTCTCTTTGGATTTTAGAACAACTCATTTATCCATGAGGTTCGAGTTTTAGGGGTAGGTTCCCAGAGAGATCATCTAAATACCAAGTCCAGCCCTCAACAAGGTCAAGCCTCGTATCAGACCTTTCCGGATATTCAACCCACTCTGAGTGGAATTATAGTAAGACTCGTAGGCGATGTAATTCCCCTCTGGTCTTAAATATAATTCCCACGCTTAGGTTTAACAGCAACTTATATATCCCAAAATTTACAGTAAAACAAGTAAGCATTTAAATAAACATTTATTTAAATTACTATGAAAGTTACTGTAAATAAAAATTGTAAATAAATAAATAAATAAAATTAAATTTAAATATTTATAAGAACCTGATCCCCAAATCCTGCCATTTGTAGCTCCAAAAAAATGCAGTACAACAATAAATATTAACGTAGGCAAATATTCATTTAAATTGTCGTAAATAATGATTGTAAATGGAAATTGTAAATAAATAAATAAATAAATAAATATTTAAATAGAAATAAAAAACCCTAAATCCTAATCCAAAATCCTAATTTTGGCAAATAAGCCAAACCCTAAAATGCGCCAAAAACCTAAACCATTAACCACAAACCTAAACCCTCTCAAGCCTTAGGAGCATAATAATTCACTATAGTGTATCCCCAGCAAAGTCGCCAGCTGTAGCAACCTGACCTAAAAAATAAAGACTTAGAGTTGCCACCTATTCTGAAGGGCGAATAGGAAATCCTACGCAGTTTAGAGATCGGGGTAAGTTATTATAATCAGGTCGAGGTAAGGTGTTAGGCACCCTCAACCCTTTCCTAAGGTTTGCACTATAAGGTAACAGTTTATGGCTAAAATAATAGGGTTTAATAGCTAAGGAAATGAATAGGGCGAAAATTGAGATTTGAACTGAATTGAGATTTTAGGGGGGGAGACTCGCCTTGTTACCAAGTGCCTACGTATCTCCTTAGGGAGAATCAGAGTCAACGTAGTTCGGGCACAGGGTTGTACGCCTTAGAATTTGAATTTGATATGGTTTTAAGGCTTTTTGAATGGCCTATCGTAGTTTTAGAAGTTGTGATTTGAAAGGCTTTTTGAATTGCCTGATTGAAAAGGATGAAAATCCGTAGTGTCGTGGTTTAGTGTGTTTTAGGTTTGGGCGTACAACCCTGATTTAATATGTCACCGTTAGATGCGATGATCAATAGATTTGATCAGTATAGCTAACGGATTAATGGGGCATTGCTGGTTACTCAGATCGGTAGATTCGATCGTTGCGGACAGCAAATTAAATGTATTTTAAATTATATAGTTTTTTATCTCTCGTCTAATGCGACTAATAGCTTTAGTCGGGTCAAGGAGAGAATTAATTAGAATTAATATGTTTGCTCGAATGGTAATGGGATTGGACAAACCTTAATTTCTTAATAGATTTTTCTAAGGTTTTTGTGATTTAGGGCCCGTTTGTTTTGGCTTTTTTTAAAAATGATTTTTATAGTGTTATCAAATTTTGCGAAAATTTTTTTTACAAAGAAATTTTTTATATAAGCTTCAAATGAAAAATCTGTTTGAATAGTTATTCTTAAAATGTGATTTTAGGTATTTCATCTATTTATGGGGAAAAAATTTCGATATCAAAATTTCAAAAAATCACTTAATTTTGAAGCTATTTCAAATAGATTTTCATAAAAATCATTTTTGAAATACAACTTTTTGAAAAAATTATGATTTTGACTAAGTTTTGGTCTTCAATTATGTATGTTTATGTTATAGGATGTCAAATTAAGTGTTTCACTTTAGAAAAAACGAATATAAAAAAACTTGTAATATTTTGAAAAACGGTTTTAGAAAATCTATTTTCAAAAATACAAAGAAAAAATCCATTTTTTTAAAGCTGAAACAAACTGGCCCTTAATATTAATTAAAATTTATTAAATCAATTAATTCGAATAATCGACATAATCGGGGATGATCCTAAATTATTTATTAGTCTAATCCTATTTTAATTTCTAATCCTAAGTAAATTAACTAAACCTAAATTAAATTAATTAAACCTAAATACAATTAACCAAATCTAATCCTAATAATTAAATAAAACAAAATAATATATAAAAATCTGGCAGTGATCCTATGCGTATGGCCTTTGAAAGTCTATGGTGTGCTTCAGCACCTGTACATTAGATCTGGATCATTGGAGATCCGAGGGCTGAGAATTGATGGTGTATTGTAGTCTCCTCCTCTGTGTACGCGCTGGAATATGGAAGAAATAATAACCCAAAATAACAATATGGACCCAGGGATCGAACCCTGGTCCTTATGGTGACATGAACATTTTCCTTACCAGTCAGGCTGCGTGTGTCAATTGTTATAATACCCTACGCAAGTAATTATGTACAAATAAAAGATTCTGAATGGATAACCAAACCCAAGTCAAACCTGGGACCCACAGCAGTATGCGTCAGCCAATGAGGAGGAGAGAGGGAAGGTTGAAAAGCTGACCAGCGAACTGGAACGTCACACGCGTGAGAGAGAAAAACAAGAAAATTGACCAACGAATTAAAATAAGCCACGCGTAGTCGCCCACCCCCAGTCTACTATTCATCATCATCCTCACCGCTTCCTGCGGATTTTCCCATGGATTGTGCTGCGACTTTTGCTGCGAAAAAACCTTCGAGAGTGAAAACCTGCAACAACAACGTTATTCCAGAAAACCAAATGCCCAGATCACCTTAAAATTAGCCCCTGATCACGATGGTGGCGTTAGATTAGCCTTAAAGTCCCTGCAAATAACGATACGAATAGACACAAACCTTGTGCCCTAACAATGGCACCTTTCCGTTCCAACGTGTAAACTTGAGACTAATGATTCAATACGATTCTAAATATCATCCTTAACATGTCTAACTTGAGACTAATGGTTCATAGAACAGATTTATATTGCACAAAATAAAGAGAATCAGAGATTGAACCTTTCACCAAAGGATGCGATCTTGGAAGGGCAATATGAGATGCTTTAGCTTCGTATGAATACCTGGTTCGACTCTTTAGAATTCCAGAAGAACATGTGAACGTCTGAAACGTGTTAAAACATGCTGAATCTGTCCATGGCTTGTGCTCCCATTCTTTCTAATTTTCTCCACTTGAGAAACCCTAGTCTTTGGCTAGTTTTTCGTCCCCCCTTGGTTGCAGCCTCTTTTAAGAATATATATGAGCATATTAGGTCATGTTTTATGGGCTTGGATCCTTGATCATAAGGAAGTTTGATCATTGTTTGAAAATATATAAAAACTTCCTATTTTTACCTCAAATCTCCTACCAATCAAATATTTCGAAACTATTAGCCTTTAATGAGTATTTTGAACCTTAAGGATGCTGAATAACAAACCTTGCACTTAGTGATTTAATTTTGTATTTTATTTTAATTAAAATTGAACTTAATTGGATTAATTCAAGAATAATTAGAATAAATAAAGGAATGGCATGCCATTGGGCTTTAGAGACTCTTGGATGTTTTAGAAATAGGTTTGAATCAAAGAAATATAGGCCCATGAGTCAAACATACAATTTCCATCACCTAGGGTTTCAAGCTTTTCTCCCAGATTAGCCAACTTCTATCAAACATATATCTCTCAATTTTTATCATATGGAAGAGTTATAGGACTTTTTGGAAAGCTTAAAGAGTCCTCTAATTACTCCTTTTGGTTTCATCTCAATTGAAGCTTCCATGCTCAAGTTATGAGCTTTGACCCAAAAGGTGTTTTTGTTGACTTTTTGGAGGACCTGTAATCTCTTGTACCATATCTCGCAAATGATGCATTTCTGGACTTGGCTTGTGAGAGACAAAGTTGTAAAGAATCAAATTTTCTTCAAAATAGGCTTTGGTTGGGAAATTTTTGATGCTCTATGTGAAAGTTATGACCAGTCAAAGTTGAGTTGACTTTTCCTATAAAAACCCTAATTTGAACTTTTGAAATTTGTTCATTTCTGAGTTTTTATTAATGGATCATGATCAGTCTTTGATCAAATGATGAATATAACTTCACATACTTGATGTTGACCAAAAATCTTGAAGTTTGACTGTATTTTGACTATAGTTGACTTTTAGGTCAACACAGTCGATTATTGGTCGTCTGAGCCATTGAGTGAGCAATCCTTGGAATAGGAGCTTGACTCTTGACATGGAGGTGCCTTGAGACATATGAGAGACCTTGAGATCCATTTGAGGCCTTGAATATTCACAATCCTTTGATAAAATAAAACCCTAGTTTTGGAGATCTTTGATTAGGAGAGAGTGACTTGAATAAGCCTTTGAACCTTGAGCCATTGAGGATTCATAGAGGAGGGCAAATTTTGGGGTATGACACAAAGACTCTTCAATATTTTCTATTACTTTAAGCTTAATTTATCAGATGGTTGATTGTTTCGTGAATTCTTGAAATGTAAAATAGCAGAAAATAAAATTGTACTTTTGGTGTTTATTAATGAGAAAATTTTGCTTGAGTTAATTTTATTGACTTATTCTCATGTAGAATCTTGACCAATAATATAAAATTCTAATTAGTTATTAATATTATTGTCCGAGGCTCTGATCGGAACTAATGTCTGAGTCAACAACATGAAATTATTCGTATTCAGAGTTGGTGGAGAGGGTGTGCAAGCAGACCTCTTGCACAGAGCCTCACATTTTCAACTCTTTTTAATCATTCATTAATAATAAGAATACCTCTCGATATCTATAATTTTTCAATTTTTCAATACTGGATAATTCATTAAGTGTAAGATTACATAACAATTTTTATTTCATTTATTTATGGGTTAAATACGTTTTTAGTCCCTATAAATATGCGACCCTACATTTTTAGTCCCTATAAAATTTTCCTTCAATGAATGGTCCTTATAAAATTATTATGCACCTAGTTTCAGTCTCTACTATTAAACCGATGTGTATTTTAGAATAATTATTTTGCAGACATGTTCATAATGTTTTAAAAAGTTCTTGGAAAAAAAAAAGAAACTCAAAATTTAATTTCTAAGTTGAGATTTTCATTACTTTTATCATAATTTTTTGAAATTTGAAATATTCATATTTAATTTTTCTCGTTTTAAAAAATTATAAAACTTGGTAAATAAATATTTTGTATTCTAAACATATATAAAAAAAATTATTCAAAAATTTAAAAATTAAAGGATAATTATACAGTTTTTAAAATTTTAGAAAATAGCAGGGACCGAAATTGCATGCATAAAAATTCATAAAGACCATTTATTGAAGGAAAATTTTATAGGACTAAAAATACAGGATCGTATATTTATAGGGACTAAAAACGTATATAACCATTTATTTATTAATGCAAAAGTTACACTACTCTTACTTTAAATACATTCTCTCTGTACATATTAATTCTGAATTCTAACATTAATTTGAC
Organism: Vicia villosa; assembly: GCF_029867415.1. Classification (NCBI taxonomy): domain Eukaryota; kingdom Viridiplantae; phylum Streptophyta; class Magnoliopsida; order Fabales; family Fabaceae; genus Vicia; species Vicia villosa. Next base: position 3,873,854 of record NC_081186.1, read on the forward strand.
TTTCCTTTTACTCATTATCTTTTATATTTTATTTGTCATTTGTCAATTTCTATAAATTAAATCTCCTTAAATTGTTTATTATACTACTTTATTTTATGAAATTGTTTAAAATATTAATACTTATTTTGACCAAAAAAAACTATATTTGTTATGTTTTTGGATCTTTTCATTTGCTTGATTGATGAATTTACTTGAAAAAAAGTACGAGTTGTTCAGATAGATAGAAGATTGTATTTATTTGATATTGTATTTTTTATATTATTAACAAGACTCTTTTTTATTATTTATAAGGGAATTTTTATGTTATAACTGATGTCGATAAATTTTTTATGTTATTTATCATTAAAATAAATAATAAATTTTTTAATTTTTTTATTAGAGTCTAATTTTAATATTGGACAGGGCCTCTATATAGTTTAAGACGGACCTGTTCGTATTACCTTATAAATTGTTTTTTCTCCTATTAACTAATATGTTAATATTAAGTTTCAACTGTTAAAGTGAATAATGAACATACATCTATATCTAGACTTTAGCATTCAATAGATGATAAAAAGAAATTCAACAACTATTAAATCTAAATTTAGGGTTAACTAAGGACAAACATAAGACAAAGATTTGCAGCAACAATAAAGAAATAGATTGTGATAATTTTCTTAACTTCTCAAAGAGGAAGACAATCAAATAAATACTCTAGGGTTTTAGACCTAAAGGCTGTCCAAAAATGGGCCTAGCCCAATAAAGAAAATTACAATTAAAATAACTAGACTTATTTTATCACATAATCTTTCATCCACATGAGCTTGACTTTAATTCTGTTGGGCCTAATATCACTACCATCCGGTCCAAAAGCAACCTTGTCCTCAAGGTTGGGTTTAATTAAGTCTTGTGTTGCAGATTTAGGAGGGGGCCAATGGAGCGGCCTAGTCTCTTTTAACTCAGAAAAATTAGGGTTTTTCTCTCCATTTGAAAAAGGCAAAGCGGCAGTGGGAGACAGCTCACTCCTCGTGCTACTCGTGGTCACATGTGGGCCATTGGGAAGCGTGCCAACGGCTCTTTCATCCAAGGGTTGAGAAGTAGGTGGCAGGGAATCCAAAGAAATGAGTGGACGAGATGGTGTTAGCGTGTGGGAGCATGCAGACAAATCACGTGTTGTACTTGTTGTAGTATCCAAAGACTTCAAGGGAAAGGCATTTGAGTTTAAGTGGTTTAAGTCTTTCACTTGTGCAGAAAATCTAGAATTCTCTCTCTCTCTCTCCTTTCTTTGAAACACTTATGTCTCCTCCTATTTTGAAACTTCACTCTTTCCTTCTTCACATGTCTTAACTGGAACCGATTGCTTGCGCCGCCCTGTTGAGGCATCACCGCCAGAAGGGCTTGAAGACTCATTCAGTTTCTCCACCGGAATGTCGCTGTTAGAGGTAAGGGTTGATGGTACGGTTTCTGTGTTTGTGTTTGTAGCTTCCAAATCTGATGAATCAATGGTATTTGCTGCAGGTTCCGGATCCTCGGTTGGCTCTAAATTCGTCGGAATCGGAGATAGCAAGTCGGAGGGTGGTGTTCCATGAAAAGCTCGAAGCTGTGAAACATGTATAACCGGATGGATCCGCGACTAGGGTGGAAGATCAAGCCTGTAAGTTGTGTTACCGATGCATTGCAAGATCTTGAAAGGACCGAAATACCGTTTTGCTAGTTTCTGTGATGATCGTTGGACCATCGAGAGTTGACGATAGGGTTTCAGTTTGAGCCACACAAAATCGCCCTCTGCAAAGGTACAGTCTGTTTGTTTCTTGTTGCTTTGGATTTCCATCTTCTGTTTTGTCTTGTACAAATTTCTTTGTAAGGCTTGCCTTAACTCCTCTTGTTTTTGCAAGGACTCTTCGATAGTTGGAATGGTGGTAGATCCAGGGGTATAGTTTGGGAAAGCAGAAGGGGAACGACCATAGAGTGCCTCAAATAGTGACATTTTCAGAGCTGAATGTAAGTCGAGTTGTACCAAAACTCAGCTAAATGTAAGTACTGAAACCACTTCTTTGGGTTGTCACTCGTATAACATCTTAAGTATGTTTCAAGACATCCGTTAATGACTTTTGTTTGGTCGTCTGTTTCAGGATGATAGGAGGAGCTGTATTTAAAGGTTGTACCTTGGACACGAAACAACTCTTTCCAGAAAGTGCTAAGAAATAAAGGATCGCGGTCTGGAACTATGGATTTGGGAATCCCATGTAGTCGGCAGATTTCCACAGAAAAGCGTATGGCGAGATCTTTAGCAGAGAACTTGGAAGGAAGCGCTATGAAGTGGGAAAACTTTGTTAGTCTGTCACATACGACCCAGATTGTGGTGTGACCCTGAGAATTCGGTAAGTGTATAATGAAATCCATACTCAAATCATTCCAAACTTCAGTGGGTGTAGGGAGGGGTTGAAGGAGTCCTTGCTTTCGTGTTGTCATATATTTGTTTTGTTGGCAGGTTGTAAAAGCTTTCACAAAGTGTTTGACATCGTTATAAGCTCCTGGCCACAAGAATGAAGAGGACAAGCGAGCAAGTGTTGGTTGCAATCCAGAATGGCCGCCTTCCGGTGAAAAATGGTATTCTATGATGATCTGATTGCCCAATGGGTTATTTTCAGGTATAAAGATCCTTTCTTTGAAATATATTAAACCATATTTGTCTTGAAAATTAGTATTCCATGTTGTGTCTGTTTGAATCTTGTCCATCAATCGCCTTCCTTCTGGATATGACTTATAGTATTGTTTCAACTGTTTGATGAGGAGTGGAACTGGGGATGAGATGGAGAACAGCAGGGAGACTTCTTCAGATTGGATTATGCTTAAAGCATCAGCAACTTGATTCGTCTTTCCAGGTTTGTAGTGTATGTCAAACTCAAAGCCTTGTAATTTAGCGGCCCCTTTTTGTTGTTCTGGTGTCTGGATCGTTTGTACCAATAAGTTCTTTAGGCTTTTCTGATCTGTGAATATATGGAAGTGCCTGCCGATTAAATATTGTCTCCACTTTTTGACAACTTCTGTAATGGCGAACATCTCACGAACATACACCGATGATGCTTGAAGACGATTGTAAAGCTTTTTGCTGAAGAAGGCTATTAGGTGACCACCTTGTGAGAGAACCGCGCCAATAGCAACACCTGAAGCATCTGTTTCCAGCATAAAGGGTTTGGAGAAGTCAGGAAGAGAAATGACAGGAGTAATCGTCATTTTTCTTTTTGATGTTTTGAAAGATGTATCTGCATCTGTACTCCATTGTAACTTACTGAAATGTAATAAATCGGTGAGAGGAGCGGCGAGAGAGGCGTAGTGACGAACAAAGCGTCTATAGAATCCGGTGAGGCCTAAAAAACCCCTGAGTGCCGTGAGTGAACGTGGTCTCGGCCAGTCTAGGATAGCTTAAATCTTTTTTGGATCTGGGGTTACACCATCACTTGGTATAATATGACCTAGATAATCAACACTAGGGACAGCAAAAACACATTTTGATAACTTGGCATAAAATTGCTTATATAAAAGCAACTCTAAAATCAATTTTAAATGATGTGCATGATCAGATATTAAAGAACTTTAAATGAGAATATCATCAAAGAAAACTAACACAAACCGTCTCAGATATGGTCACAGCAAATCGTTCATGGCTTATTGAAACGAACTAGGAGCGTTAGTTAAGCCAAAGGGCATCACCAAAAACTCATAGTGTCCATCAAACATTTTGAACGCAGTCTTATGAGTGTCCTTTGGTGTCACCCGGATCTGGTGGTAACCGGACCGCAAATCAATTTTAGAAAAAATAGTTGTTGAACCCAATTCATCAAAATGTTCATCTATAGTTGGTATAGGGAAACGGTCACGAACTGTAACTGCATTAAGAGCTCTATAGTCCACACATAACCTCCAAGAGCCATCTTTTTTTCTAACCAAAAGCACCGGGGAGGAATATGGGCTATTACTTGGTTTAATGATCCCCTCAAGTAGCAGATCTTTGATAATTGTAGTCATTGCGTCTTTTTGTGAGTGTGGGTAACGGTATGGTTTAACGTTAATTGGAGAAGTGTTAGGAAGTAAAGGGATGCGATGGTCGTGGGCGCGGGCTGAGGGTAGGCCTTGAGGTTTTTGAAAAATTGTGGAATAAGTTTTTATGAGGTTAGAAATTTGGTGAGGTATTGAGCTTCGCAGGGTTTCAAGGGATGAGTTTGGGTTGGCTTGGGATTGAGAGTTGTGGTCATTGGATGGTTGATAAAGCAAAAGGTGGATTGAAGCAACATAATCGGTTTGTAGGAGGTGGCAGAAATTGTTGAAAGTTGAGGGTGTGATGAGGGCTTTTGTATCACCTGTGATCGTAATCTCATTGTTGTGATAGGTAAATGAAATCTTAGGAATAGAAAAATCAGCAACAATATGTCCTAAAGTTCGCAGCCATTCCATTCCGAGTACAACGTCTGCCCCTTCTATTGGTAATAAGTGAAATTGTATGGAGAAAGAAGTATTTTGGAGTTTGATAGGGACTTTTGGGCAAATACCGGAACAATCAAATTTAGAACCGTTGCCAACCATGACTGAAAATTTTGGAATTGGGTGTGTTGAAAGTTTAAGATGATGGGTAATGCGTGGTTGTAGTATATTGCGTGTACTACCTGTGTCAATCAAAACTGCAACAGCAAGGCCATTTATGGATCCTTTGAATTTTAAGGTTTTAGGAGAAAAATGACCATTGGCAGCTTGGGGAGAGAGTTGGAAATATGTTTCATTCTGGTCAAAAGTAGCCTCTTGTTCTTCACACTTATCAACACTTTCTAATGATGGTGTTTCCTCATCTTCCACCAAAATGAGAAATTTGCCCGTGGTGCATTTATGGCCTGGAATAAATTTCTCGTCGCAATTGAAGCACAATCCTTGGGCCCGTTGTTCTTGTAGTTGACTATTGGATAGTTTTCGAATGGGAAGTTTGGCATGTTGGGCAGAATTTAGTGGTTTGTTGGAAGGGGTGGAATTCGGTGGGTGTGGATCTTGTGGGGTTAGAAAAGGGTTTTTGAAACTTGGGCTTTGCATCTCTTAATTTGGATTCCACTAGCTTTGCAAGCCCTATTGCTTGAGATATTGAAGTGGGTTTGAGAATAGCTAATTCATTCTGAATTTCCGGTATTAATCCTGAAAGAAAACAATTAAGGATTGCATCTCTAGATAGGCCAACAACCTGATTCCCCAATTTCTCAAATTGGGCTTGGTACTCAACAACAGAATGAGTTTGTTTAAGTTTGAACAATTCATCTTGGTGATTGGCATACGTGGATGGCCCAAAACGTAGTTCTAATGCTTTTGTAAAGGAAGTCCAATCCACCAACTCATGATTTTTGTGCATCCATTTAAACCAAGCTAGGGCTTCTCCCTTCATATAAAAAGACATCATAGCTAAGCGGTTTTCAGCCGGTAGATTATAAAAAGTAAATAATTGTTCCGCTTGGAACAACCATTCCAAGGGTTGGAATCCATCAAACATTGCAAGTTCTAGTTTGGGGGTGCGGAAAGTGGGAAGTGTGGGATTATGGGGAATAGAAAAAGGTGGACTGGTAGTGAAAACAGGGGGTGCAGTATAGTAGGGAGGCTCCATGTATTGGGGGTTTGGAAACAATCTTTGGTAAGAGGAAAAAACTGTTTGGAAAGGTGTAGAGGGAATTGTGGGTTGGCTGATTGGTAGAGTGGTATTATGAAAAGAAAGAGGTGTAGGGATACGTGTATAATTTGGGGATGAGTGAGGGGTGTGAACAGTATTAGTGAAAGAGGGTATTTGTGTAGTACCTAATGAGTTGGCAGAATAAAGATTTCCGCTGTGTACAGTAGCGGCAGACGAAACAGAAGGTGATTGGACTGTTTTGCCGTGAATAGTAGATCTGTGAACAGTAACGGCTGGAACAGTACTAGCTGGCTGTTTTTCAGCTTGAGAGGCTAACTTTGTAAGCAAACTCATCATGTTTTCATACCTAGAATCTGAAACTTGTTTTTCATTATCCATTCTAGTATGAAGCTCCTCCATATCAGAATGAGTTTTAAGAAATCTCTCATCCATTTGGAGTTGAGTCTCTTGTATTGCATTGTCAAGATGAAGGTGGGCTGTTTGGACAGCTTCTTCCACAATCTCTTTAGAGGGTTGAGTGGTTTTGGGGGGGGGGGGGGGGCATGAATTCAAGATGAAAGCACCAATTTGATAAAAAGAAATTCAACAACTATTAAATCTAAATTTAGGGTTAACTAAGGACAAACATAAGATAAAGATTTGCAGCAACAATAAAGAAATAGATTGTGATAATTTTCTTAACTTCTCAAGGAGGAAGACAACCAAATAAATACTCTAGGGTTTTAGACCTAAAGGCTGTCCAAAAATGGGCCTAGACCAATAAAGAAAATTACAATTAAAATAACTAAACTTATTTTATCACATAATCTTTCATCCACATGGGCTTGACTTTAATTCTGTTGGACCTAATATCAATAGATAAAAAACTTGAATCTAATAATAACTAATACAATTTGAATATCAAGTCGTCGTACTATAAAAACATATTTTATGTATCTAATTCAAAACAAACATGAAAAATTAAGAAGAATTATAGAGAGCGTTATATGACACCTTCATGTAACACTTACAAAAAGAAAATTAGTTACAGCGTGCGTATTCATTGTAGTTTTAAAATAATTAATTAAATTAAATTTTTATATTTAATTATTTTTTATTGAGTCTTTAATTAATTAAATGATTTAATAATTATAATATAGAATAATAATTTGAAAGAAAAAAAATGAAAGGGTTAACCGAATAATTTTATGAGGGTGTGGAAAGATTTTTTTTAATAACCAAATTTTAAAAAAAATATATAAAATAAATTAATATTTCAAAAAAATTATCCATTTAACTATGTTTGGAAAAGTTTTTCACGTATGCGTCATTACACATGGCGCCTCCTATTCTTTTTACAAAAAATGCAGGTACATGCGGATTCAATGTTATTTGCGGATTTACCTACGAAAATGTTTAATGTTTAAGCTGCAGGTAAATTCGCAGATAATTCTGCAGGTAATACCAAATCCGCAGATAACTGAAAAAACTAAAAAAAATAGGAGACGCCATGTGGGATGGAGCCTACGTGGAAAACACCTCAAACATGGTTTGATGGGTAATTTTTTTAAAATATTAATTTGTTTTATATATTTTTTTAAACTTGATTATTAGAAAAAAATCTTTCTAAGAATGGTAGTAGTTTAGAAATTAAACTGAATATGATAATTTGGGGAAAAAATTGGAAAAGATAAAATTACTATAATAAATAAAATACTAATTTAAAAACAAAATAAAACACAAGAAAACATGTTTTCTTTTCAAAAAATTCCAACCCAACATATTTTTAATTCCTTTTCTTACAGAAGTAGACACACCATGTGATCATGAACCCACCTCTCTTATTCAATAATTGTTGATTGATAATGATCTTTGTTCTCATAAATATGACAAAATTAAATGCTTCAATATATCACTCTTTTATTTTCGTAGAAAACGCGTTTTGTTTTCCCTAAAAAATGTTTCTTTTTGTTTGACTAAAAACCGCACATGATTTGTCTTTTCGTTGAGCCTTCCATATCAATTAGTACTACTATATATCAAAAACATATTCAATATTATTTTCCTTTTTTGGTTTTTTAACCATTTGTATCTCATTCTAATCTTGTAAAGTAATTCATGATAGTTCCTCTTGTTTCCAATTTAGTTTTAATTATTCCGTATAATTTTCTTTGGGTTAGTATTTCTGAAATGGAAACTTCTTCCCTCTCAATCATTCTTTGAGCTTAAGGAAACATCCTAATTTGTATAAATGTGAAATATAAACAAGAAACACAATCTATATATATATATATATATATATATATATATATATATATATATATATATATATATATATATATATATATATATATATATATATATATATATATATATATATATACTCCAGGAGTAAGTTATCAAGACTTACTCCTCATCATGACCATCGATTCTTTTCAATCTAATGGTTAAAATTAATAAGTTATTAAATGTGGAGAGGGAAAAATAATACTCATTAATTTTAACCATTAGATTGAGAAGAATCAATGGTCATGATGAGGAGTAAGTCTTGATAACTTACTCCTGGAGTAAATATATCCCTCCTCATATATATATATATATATATATATATATATATATATATATATATATATATATATATATATATATATATATATATATATATATATATATATATATATATATATATATATATTAGGGCTGACAATGAACCAAACTAACTCAAAAATAGTTCGAAACTCGATTCGAAAATTAAATCGTTGAACTAGGTTCATGAACCAAATGAGCTGAGTATGAGCTAAAAACTAAGTTCGTTAACTAAATGAGCTGAACTTGAACTATATATAGTTCGACTCGTTAGATTCATGAGTCAACTCGATTATATATGAGATATATTATATTGTCTTTAAGAGTAGGTTTAAATATTTGCTCTAAATCTTAGTATCATATTCTATTTTAATCTTACGGTTTTAATTGATAATTTATATTCTCTAGTGAGCAAAATATTTCTACGAATAATTATACAAATAAAATTAAATTGTATAAATTTCAATCTTATAACTTTTGTTTTATTTTTATATTTTTTATTTAAAAAATATTAATTTAAAAATTCAAATATATATATATATATATATATATATATATATATATATATATATATATATATATATATATAATAGACTTTAAAAAATTACTTTTAATTCCGTGAAATAAGCGAGTTGAACCTAACAAGATAAACCTAATGAGTTGAATCGAGATGTTCGTGAACTTCTAACAAATCGAGTTTGACCTGAAAAAAAAGTTTGAGATAAACTCGAACTCGAATTCAAACTCGGCCAATTCTTAACGAGTCGAGTTTGAGCTGAAAAAAAAGTCCGTCATAAACTCGAACTCAGCCAATTCTTAACGAGTCGAACTGAGCTGAGGCGAGTTCGACTCGACTCGACTCATTTCCAGCCCTAAGTGTAATCATGAGGTGGCTTACTTGATATATTTTTCATTAGGTGCAAAGTGAGTATTTTTTAAATTAGTTAAATAAGACAATTAAAACCAATTACAATACATTTCTTTTATGTAAAAGAAACCAAATTGTGACGACATGACTTTCAATTAACAACAAACTTTTAAGAATAAAAGAGTGAAGGAAGGGAGGAGGTGAAGAATGCGGTCAGGTCACATTTTAATAAGCAGGATAGGTTAATGTTGACGGAACCTTTTTCGGAAAGTCATATTAAGGAGGTGGTTTGGAGTTGTGACGGTAGTAGCACTGCTAGTGCGAATGGTTTTTCTTTTGAATGCTTGAAGAATTGTCGGGATTTTGTCAAAGAAGTGGTACTTTTTGTTCAAGATTTCCACTTTAAGACTAAGTTAATTAAGACTTGCACGACTTCTTTCCATACGCATATTCCTAAGGTCAACCGTCCTCAATCTCTTTCGGAGTATAGACCTATTTGTTTAGTGGGGTGCCTTTATCAGATTTTGGCAAAGTTGTTAGCTTTGAGAATGAAAAAAGTTATTGGGAAGTTGATTTCCTTCAAGCAACCTACATTCATCGCGGAAAGAAATATTATGGATGGAGTGTTAATGGTGAATAAAGTTATCGATTTGGCTAAGAGAGAAAAAGCGAAGTGGCTTAGCTCTAAAGGTTGACTATGAAAAGGCATAGGATAGTGTTAGCTGGAACTACTTAAGGTTTATTGTGGGTAAAATGGGTTTTGGTGGCAAGTGAATTAAGTGGGTGGAATTTGTGTCTTTAGCAGCTCTATATCGGTGCTAGTAATGGTAGTGTCACTAAGGGCTTCGTAGTGGAAGAGGGGTTTTAGGCTGGGGAACCCTTTATCCCCGTTCTTATTTTGTATTAGCCATGGATGAATTAACTTGCTTGGTGAATATAGTGGTGGAATTGGAGAGTACATAGGTTTTCATGTAAATGAAGAGATCAAAGTTGTAACAACTTTCTAAACCCCCGCAACAATTAATAAAATATTCAGAGTAAACATGAAACAAGGGTGCCACAATTTAAAATAAAACCAAATTATAAGTCATCTGTCATGCTTATTAGGAACAATTTCACCAAAATAACAAAACTCATGTTCAACACAGCAGAATTTTATCAAACGGAATAGCATAAATGCCACCAATGCATAAACCAATAAAACATAATCCAAAAACCAACAAGATAGAGTAAAAAATTAAACTCTAAGTCTAGAGTTCCCCAGTGTTACAAATCAGAGCATGACACCGACGCGAACTAACGGACTAGCCTATGAGCTATCCTCACCAAATCAAGAGCCGCTACTCCTCAATCAAAAAAATGTCAACATATAAGGGTGAGTCTCATTCAAAATTAACAAATGTTATTAGTTCATAAATAATAACATATCATAAGTTTATTATTCACCCAATTGTAATATATTCAGAGTTCCAGAAAGGTATTCAACAACAACAACAGAAACATCATAAAAATATAACACTGGAAGCCATCCAATCATGTTATAACAATATGCATATGCAATGTACTGACACTATGCATGTGGTACCAAACATGGGATTAACCCATCTGACCGATCCAAACATCACCAAGATACGGTCCTGCTAGCATAAATTCCACACAATGGGAATTATGCCCTCCACCGGTCTAAAACATCACTTGCATTCAACCACCAAAATGATTTATGAATGAATGCACACTTATAACATACTTACAACATCACTGATTCGATGAACTACATAGTCTCATCAAAACTCACTATTATCATAACCAATAAATTATGTACATGTCTCAGCATCATTCAAAACAATTCATTCATCACCACGATAATCACAACAATCACCACATAATCACGTCATAAACACCATTATACATGGTTACATTCAGTTATACATGACAACAATATATAATTCACTAAAGTTATAAAATCTTGATTTTTAAAATAAAATCGAGCCTCTGCTCGTTTCATCATCCCAACACATAGAATATCTCATGAGCTTCACTATGCTTGAAACGACACTAAAAACAGATCAACGGTTTGAAAGTTATGAATTTTAGAAAATAAAATATTTTTCCAAAAAGCTACAGCGTAACCGGTTACAGATATGGCGTAACCGGTTACGTCCACGAAATTGTTAATTTTTTCCAGAAAACCTTCAGTGTAACCGGTTACAGGAATAGCAAATTGGTTACGCTTGACGTAACTCTATTTGCTATTATTCTAAACATGCTGTTACCGGTTACAGGAATACCGTAACCGATTACGAATTCGAAAAATGCAAAATTTGGAACAAAATACTCAGCTTAACCGGTTACATAACCGATTACAATCCCTTATACAATAACAACTTCGTTTTTGACAGCATTTCAGCCCCTCTACTCAATCCAAATCATACCAGTTCGATTATAACACCATTACAGAGTTAATTTCAAAGATTTCACACATAGTAATCAAGCAATAAGTCTATTTCACATCACCAATCATCGACAACATTCAATTGCATATAATCTATGAACTTGAGCCCTAACTTCAAAATTCCAAAACCTAACATACATCACCATTGACAGAAACAATATACACATTTCAATCCTATCATCTACAAACCAATAAAATATGATAATCAAAAGAGTCCCCCTTACCTTAGCCAAATTCTTGGATTACGCCTCTTCCTCTTTAAAAGCTTTTCCATGTTCTTCTCTTTCTCCTCTTTTTCTCTTTTGCTCTTTTATTTTCCAATTTCCTTATTTTCCTTCTTTTATGAAAAATATAACATAACTTTAGTAAAGGCCTAACACATAGCACTTCCCCTTTACTAACCACAACACTGGCCCAATTATCTTATTTCTCAATTTTCCAATTTAATCCGATTAAAATACCAATTAATCCCGATAATTAATTTAAATTCGAATTGAATTAATAATAGAAAGTATGGGGTTTTACAACTCTCCCCCATTAAAAGAGTTTTCATCCTCGAAAACATACCTCAAGCGAAAGTTCAGGATAGAAGTGCTTCATCTGACTGTCCAACTCCCAGGTAAATTACCACTTGTTGTTCCTCCCCAAGCTACTCTGACCAGCACTATCTCTTTACCACGTAATTGCTTCAGACTTCGATCTTCAATCCTCATAGGAAATGCTTCAACCGTCAGATTATCTTTCACCTGTACATCATCCACTTGGATCACATGAGACAGACCCGCAATGTACTTCCTCAACTGGAATACATGGAATACATCGTGCAAATTCGCAAGCATCAGCGGTAAATCAAAATGCTAAGCTACTTTTCCCACTCTTTCCGTAATCTGAAATGGACCAATAAAACGCAGCGTCAACTTCCTTGACTTCGACGGTCTACCAACACTTGTCATAGGAGTCACTCTCAAAAATACATGATCTCTCCCCTTGAAATTCAAGTGTCCTCCTCCTCTTATCATGATAGCTCTTCTAACGACTCTGAGAAGCTTTTATCTTCTCCTGAATCATCTTAATTTTCTCGGTAGTCTGTTGAACAATTTCTAGTCCAATCATAACACTCTCACCAGATTCATACCAACATAATGGCGTCCTACACCTCCTACCATACAAATCCTCGAATGGAGCCATACCAATGCTCGAATGAAAACTATTATTGTAGGTAAATTCAATTAATGGTAAATAACTGTCCCAAGCACCACCTTTCTCCAGCACACAAGCACGCAACAAATCTTCTAGCGACTGAACCGTCCTCTCTGTCTGGCCATCAGTCTGCGGATGATAAGCAGAACTCAATCTCAACTTAGTACCCAAGGCCTTCTGCAAACCTTCCCAAAACTTAGATTTAAATCTTGGATCTCTATCTGGCACAATTCTCGAAGGAATACTGTGTAGGCTAACAATCTTCTCAATATATAACTGAGCTAACTTCTCCATGGGATAATCCATTCTCATTGGTATAAATGAGCAGACTTCGTCAATCTGTCCATAATAACCCAAATAGCTTCACAGTTATTAACTGTCCTCGGCAGTCTAGAAAAAATCCATAGATATATTGTCCCACTTCCATTCCGGAATAAACAACGGTTGCATAAATCCATACGACTTCTGATGTTTAATCTTCGACTTCTGGCAAGTCAAACAAGAGTAAACAAATTCAGCAATCTCCATTTTCATCCAGGCCACCAAAACAGCTTTTTCAAATCATGATACATCTTGGTAGCACCAGGATGAATACTCAATCCACTACGGTGTCCTTCTTCAAGAATACTCTTCCTAATCTCAGCAACATCAAGAACACAAACTCGATCACCAAACCTTATAACACCATTCTCGTCAATTTTGAAATCACCTCTTTTTCCTTGGTTAATCAAAGTCAATCTATCAACCAACTCAACATCAATTTTCTGACCCTCTCTAATTTCATCAAGGATACCACTTGCCAGCTTCATCATACCGAATTTAACACTATTAGGAGTACCTTCGCATACTAAACTCAAGTCTCTGAATTGTTCAATTAAATCTAATTCTCTCACCATTAGCATAGACATATGTAAAGACTTCCTACTCAAAGCATCAGCAACCACGTTCGCCTTACCCAGATAGTAATTCAACCCAAAATCATAACCTTTAAGAAATTCTAACCATCTTCTTTGCCTCATATTAAGCTCTTTCAGATCAAAGAGATACTTTAGACTCTTGTGATCACTGAATACTTCAAATCTCGAACCATACAGATAATGTCTCCATAATTTCAGCACAAATGCTATCAATGCTAACTCTAAGTCATGATTCGGATAATTCCTTTCATGCACTTTAAGCTGTATCAACGCATAAGCCACTACCTGTTGATTTTGCATTAACACATCACCTAATCCCATCAATGAAGCATCACAATATACTACAAAAGATTCCGTTAAATTTGGCATAGTCAAGATCGGCACACTAGTCAACCTTCTCTTTAGCTCTTAGAATCCTTCTTCGCGCTTTGAATCCCAAATAAATGCTTGACCCTTCCTTGTTAATTTAGTTAACGACAATGCTAACTTTGAAAATCCTTATATGAACTTTCTGTAGTAACCTGCAAGACCAAGAAAACTATGAATCTCGGAGACTGACTTCGGAGCTTCCCACTGAGATACCGTTTCTACTTTCGTTGGGTCTACGACAATACCATTCTTTGAAATCACATGACCAAGAAAACTAAATTCACTCAACCAGAATTCTCACTTCGACAACTTAGCATAAAGTTTCTTCTCTTTCAACAATTCTAATACAACTCTGAGATGTTCCGCATGCTCTTCTTCTTTCTTAGAATATATTAGAATGTCGTCTATAAATACCACAACAAGCTGATCAAGATAAGGATGGAAGATTCTATTATATACTCCGTGAAAACACCAGGTGCATTAGTAACTCCAAATGGCATCATTGTATACTCGTAATGACCATACCTCGTTGTGCATGCAGTCTTTTTAATATCGTTCGTCTTCACACGAATCTGATGATATCCAGATCTCAATTCAATTTTACTAAATACACATGCTCCAACCAATTGATCCATCAAATCATCAATCCTCGATAATGGATACTGATTCTTGATAGTAACTTTATTCAGCTTTCTATAATCTACACACTGTCTCATCGAACCTTTTTTCTTCTTTACCATCAACATCGGTGCACCCCATGGCGAAACACTAGGACGAATAAATTCCTGCTCAAGCAATTCTTCTAATTGACTCTTCAATTCAGCCAATTCAGATGCCGACATATGATAAGGCGCCATCGACACAGGACTAGTTCCAGGAATCAAATCAATAGCAAACTCTATCTCTCTTTCAAGCGGCAACTCCCTCACATCTTCTGGTAAAACTTCCAGAAAGTCACGTACTACCGGTAATTCACTACTCATCGCTTTTCCTTTCACTTCCATTGATGCAACTAACATGAAAATGGAAGCCCCGTCTTTAACCGCTTCATTCACCTTTCTAGCATCATCGCCAAATCCTCAACACTAACAGCTTCAAGAAAAATAACCGTCTTCGTAAAGCAATTAATATGAACCCGGTTGAATTCTAACCAGTTCAATCCCAGGATAATACCAAGTTGTTCTAGCGGAAGGCACACTAAATCCACTCCGATCTCTCTACCAAAAATATCAATCAGAAAATTCAAGCAAGCAGACGAAGTAGTCACTGAACTCGACGCAGGAGTGTCAATAACCATACTTTCATTTATATCAGATATTTCTAAGTTCAATCTTTTAGCACAATCCAAGGAAATAAACGAATGAGTCACTCCAGTATCTATAATTGCAATTAAAGGTGTGTCATGGATAAAACATGTACCTTTATTTAATCGATCCTCAGGAGTAGTCTCTGACCCAGATAAGGCAAAGACCTTTCCACCAGATTGGTTCTTCTTTGGTTTTGTGCACTGTGGACTTATGTGACCCTCTTCACCACAATTGTAGCAAGTCACAATCTTCATTCTACAATAAGAAACAACATGACCCACTTTACCACACTTGAAGCACTTCTTCTGTTCTACCTTACACTCATTCCTACGATGTCCGACTTCACCATAGTTATAGCACCTAACAAAAGCACCGGAGTCTCCCCCACTAGGTCCCTTCCAGTCACCGACATTAGGATTTTCTCTACCATAAGGCTTACCTCGAACCATAGGCTTCTTACCTTTCTTGTCAACCAACTCGCGAGAGTGAAATGACTTCAGCTTTACGCTGTCCTCCTCAAAGATCCTACTAGAATCCATCAAATCAGCAAACCTATGAATCCTCTGATATCGGATACCCTGCTTGATCTCATCACAAAGACCATTCTAAAATTTGATACACTTTAATAATTCACTGGCTTCATCATTGTTGTAATGGGTGTAATACTTAGCCAGTTCCACAAACTTAGAAGCATATTCCGGTATGGTCATATTACCCTGCTTCAGCTCCAAGAACTCAATCTCCTTTCTTCCCCGAACATCTTCAGGAAAGTATCTTCTCAGAAATTCTCTCCTGAAAATAGACCAAGTGATTGCTACACCATCAACATCAAGTTGAGCTCTAGTGGTAACCCACCAGTCATCAGCTTCTTCAAATAACATGTGAGTTCCATATCGTACCTTCAAATTCTCAACACAATCTATAACCTAGAAAATCCTTTCGATTTCCTTCACCCACTTCTGAGCACCTTCAATATCATGAGTGCCTTTGAACAATGGAGGATTGTTCCTCTGAAAATCTCCCAGCCGTCTGTTGGCAACAATCCCTGCTCCGTTGGGATTTCCTCCCAACACACCAGCAATCATGCCTAAAGCCTCAGCAACTGCGTCATCTTTTCTTCCACCTCTTCCAGCCATTGTTCTGCTAATTCACAAAAAAATATCCATTAGAACAAAGCATCGATAGTGATAACTCACACTGGTCGCATACAAGGGAATAACTGACACTAAGACTCTGCTCACAATGACAGACTATGCTCTGATACCACTATTGTAACACCCTTCTAAACCCCCGCGAAAATTAATAAAATATTCAGAGTAAACATGAAATAAGGGTGCCACAATTTAAAATAAAACCAAATTATAAGTCATTTGTCATGCTTTATCAGGAACGATTTCACCAAAATAATAAAACTCATGTTCAACAAAGCGGAATTTTATCAAACAGAATAGCATAAACATCACCAATGCATAAACCAATAAAAAATAATCCAAAAACCAACAATATAGAGTACAAAATTAAACTCTAAGTCTAGCGTTCCCCAGTGTTACAAATCAGAGCATGACACCGACGCGAACTAACGGACTAGCCTATGAGCTATCCTCACCAAATCAAGAGTCGCTACTCCTCAATCTGAAAAATGTCAACATGTAAGGGTGAGTCTCATTCACAATTGACAAATGTTATTAGATCATAAACAATAACATATCATAATTTTATTATTCACCCAATTGTAATATATTCAGAGTTCCAGAAAGGTATTCAACAACAACAATAGATACATCATCAAAATATATAACTGGAAGTCATCCAATCATGTTATAACAATATGCATATGCAATGTACTGACACTATGCATGTGGTACCAAACATGGAATTAACCCATCTGACTGATCCAAGCATCACGTAGATACGACCCTGCCAGCACAAATTACACACAATGGGAATTATGCCCTCTACTGATCCAAAACATCACCAGGATTCAACCACCAAAATGATTTATGAATTAATGCACACATATAACATATTTACAACATCACCAATCCGATGAACTACATCGTCTCATCAAAATTCACCATTATCATCACCAATAAAGTATGTACATGTCTCAGCATCATTCAAAACAATTCATTCATCACCACGATAATCACAACAATCACCACATAATCACGTCATAAACACCATTATACATGGTTACATTCAGTTATACATGCCAACAATATATAATTCACTAAAGTTATAAAATCGTGATTTTTAAAATAAAATCGAGCCTCTGCCCGTTTCATCATCCCAACACATAGAATATCTCATGAGCTTCACTATGCTCGAAACGACACTAAAAACAGATCAACGATTTGAAAGTTATGAATTTTAAAAAATAAAATATTTTTCCAAAAAGCTACAGCATAACCGGTTATAGATATTGCGTAACCGGTTACGTCCACGAAATTGTTAATTTTTTGCCAGAAAACCTTCAGTGTAACTGCTTACAAGAATAGCGTAACTGCTTACGCTTGACGCAACTCTATTCGCTATTATTCTAAACATGCTGTAACCGGTTACAGGAATAGTGTAACCGATTACGAATTCGAAAAAATGTAAAATTTGGAATAAAACACTCAGCGTAATCGGTTACGTTATCGATTACAGTCCCTTCTGCAATAGCAACTTCGATTTTGACATCATTTCAGCCCCTCTACTCAATCCAAATCATACCAGTTCAATTATAACAAAATTACAGAGTTAATTTCAAAGATTTCACACATAGTTATCAAGCAATAAGTATATTTCACATCACTAATCATCCACAACATTCAATTGCATATAATCTATAAACTTTAGCCCTAAATTCAAAACCCCAAAACCTAACATACATCACAATTGACACAAACAATATACCCATTTCAATCCTATCATCTAGAAACCAATAAAAGATGATAATCAAAATAGTCCCCCCTTACCTTAGCCGAATTCTTGGATTACGCCTCTTCCTCTTCCAAAGCTTTTCCACGTTCTTCTCTTTCTCCTCTTATGCTCTTTTGCTCTTCTATTTTCCAATTTCCTTATTTTCCTTCTTTTATGAAAAATATAACATAACTTTAGTAAAGGCCTAACACTTAGCACCTCCCCTTTACTAACCACAACACTGGCCCAATTATATTATTTCTCAATTTTGCAATTTAATCCGATTAAAATACCAATTAATCTCGATGATTAATTTAAAATTGAATTAAATTAATTGAATTATCTTGCTTGGTGAATATAGTGGTGGAATTGGAGAGTACATAGGTTTTCATGTAAATGATGTGTTATTAATGAATACATCATTTAGCTGAGTTGGTTTGTGTGAGTGTTTGAAGCGTGTCTCCAAGATCTAGGGTTCGAATCCCCCTCGCCCCAGACTTTTTGTGAATTATTTTGGTTTTATGCCATTCCACTTTGAGTTACACTTTTATTGAACTGGGCCCATGTTTTTAACATACCAAGCGCGTTGGCCCAATGGCTATTGTTTTAAACTGATTAAAAAACCCAAAAACATTGTTTATTTTATCATTAAAAATTAAATCAAAACAAGTCCTTTTTTATGTTTAAAAACCTAAAAAAATCATTTCTCTTTTAATGTTTTCACCAAATAAATTGTCAATATTTATGTGTGAATATTTTTAGGGTTTGGTCAAAGTTCCTTTGATTGTACCATGTACCCTTAGACCAATTCTATTTTAGAATTTGGTATTTTAATCATTAAAAAATTAATTAGGTTTAGGTGTAAATTCAAAACCCTAATTTCAAAACCCTAATTCAAAACTTCTTAATCTTTGTTTCCTCGTGTTAATATGACTTGTTGCTTTCATCTCTTCATTTTTGTTTATGTACATACACTTCTTGATTGTCATCCTTGTATCTTTGTACTTGTCATCCATTGTATTATCATTGTATATACTTTGTTTACTAACCTACATGCATGGGATATATATATCCAGCCATCATCCATCATACTCATTCATACATGAAATTATCCAAAGGTATTAAACATCTTTTATCCATTATCATTTGAGTCTACATTGATCTCTTTGTTGTACTCACTTGTTTGTCTTTTGTGACACATGTTATCACACACACACACACACACACACACACACACACACACACATACACACACACTTGAGGTATCCATTGATTGATTACTTAAAGTTTTTGTTGAAAAATCCAAAGAAATGGGAATGGTATTGACTAAAATTGTCAAGGTACTCGATCTCTTTTCCAATCTCTTTTACTTTATGCTTAAAATTGTTAAAAGCTTTGCACTTGTTTTGAAAATGGTTTTGTATTGTTAAAGCTCAACCTTTTAAAATCAACCCTTGGTTTTGTATTGTTAAATCTCAACCAACCCCTTCTTTAAAACCTTGGTACTAAGAGGATAATTATTCCCGGTGAAACTACTCTTAATCTATTGACCTTGTATTGATAAAGCTTGGTCCTTTTTCATTTAAAACTTGTTAAGTATTGTTAAAGCTTAACCTTTTAAAACTTGTTAAGTATTGTTAAGCTTAACATTTTAAAAACATTTTGGGTATTGTTAAAGCTCAACACCCAAAAAGATTTTGGCCACTTGGCCCTTTTATTTTCCTTTTAAAAGGAACTACAAAAGCTCTGACTTCCCTATTGTTAAAGGGGTATGTAGGCCTAAGATGCGATATCTTATCGAGCTTACTTTTTAAAACCTTCTTTTCTCATCTCCCCACTCTATTTAAACAAAAAATCACAAAGGCATTTTCAAAATAACAGTAACAATAATAACAATATTTTCAAAGAGGTTCCTATGGAATATCATAGATGTAAGGGGTACTTAAAACCTTCCCCTTGCATAACAAACCCCCGTATCCAAATCTCTGATAATTTTATTAGTTTTGATTTTACAAACTTTTGTGAGTTTTATTCGCTCTTTCTCCTATTTCCTTTGGAAACAATAAATTGCGGTGGCGAATCTGTTTAAAACAAATGAGCTAAGTCTATTCAATGGCTTTAGTCTCACAAATTTCACCGCTACACTGATCTCTTTTATTAAAGCTTCAATCTCTTTCCAAGCAGGTCTATTATCTAACTTATCGAGCATGACGATATTGAGAGTCACTCAATCTAGAACCTAACAACAAGTTGATGATACAGTCTCTGAAGCTACCAAGGCTTCACCTCTTACTCCCCCTTATCTGGTGGAAGACAATCTAGTTCTAGTGGCATCTTCATATAGTCCTACGTGTTATACCTCAAAATTTGCCCGCATCTTTTTTTCAGAGAGAAGGCAACAGACCTCTGTCTAAAAATTTGGAGGTTTATATAATCTTGGATTTTTATTTCATAAATATCCTGATTTTATGAATACTCAGTTTTTAGAATATTTTATACGGTATTTTGGGTTCGCTGTTGAATTTATTCTTACACAAACGCCAAATACTGTTTATTACTACTTCACACGCTGTTTATTTGAGATTTATTTTCAGATAAATAATACTGACGCAATTGGTACAGAATTAAATTTTGCAGGCGCAGAGTCCGGGGATTCAGACTGTACTGGTAACAATTAAATTATTATTAGTTTTTTGTTTCCCACTAATTTTTGTACTATATTATTTTCAAATCTCTTCCTTTCTTTTCAAATCTTTTTTTTTCAAATCAAACCCTAACTTTATTCTATACATCTTTCTTTTCAAACCCTACTACCACTCAAACTTTCCTTTTTTGTACGGTATCACTTCATTCCCCAACGTCTCTATCTTTCTTTTCACTCTATATATACCCCTCATTTTTTCCATAAATTCTCACATCAAATTTCACTCATCTCCCAAATTTCTATCATACTATCTCATAATTATTTTCTCTTCTTCCCCGGCAAAAATGGCAAAGTGGGTGGATACGTTTTTTCTTGTTGTCATCACTGTTTTTGTGGTGATCATGTTCTTTTTCTGTCTGCATAGTCCTGAAAAATGCGGACCTGGGATGCTGGCACTCCCGTACATCTTTATATTGTTATCTATAGCATGGGTTTTAATCGTCATACTTAAAGTTTGTCGTATCTTTCGCTTTCAAATAACGTACCGTTCATTATATTCGTTGTACTGTTCGTTATATTATGTAATATTTGTACTGTCAGTATTAAATATTGTATTGTACTGTCACTTAATTATCGAGATAATATTATGTGTGTTTATTGCTAGTTAAATATTTATTTTTCTGTGCATTAAATCCTTCTCAAGATTATTATCAGTAATTTCGTTCGTGTATGGTATATTTTATTTATTTATTATGTTTGTGTATTTTTTTAACAACTCATGTAAATAATTTTCACCATTAACACAAAAAAAACAAAAAGAAAAAAAATTAACTTTAACTGTTAAGTTTTCACTTTAACTGTTACGTTAATACCCAGACAGCCAGTTAACAGTCAAATCCGTTGACAGCACGATTCTCCGTGTTTGTACCATCAGTCAAATCAATCTTTTGCATTTCAAAATTCCAAGATTTTTGTTCTAGAAGTCTTCTGATAATCAAAGATCCGCAGAGACTCAACACTGCACAAAAATCAGGTACGCTTAACTGTCTCCTACACAAACAGTCCCTAACTAGGATTTTTCGTTTTTTTCAGGAGAACAAGTTTTTTGAGACCTCAAATGGATTCCATGTATCTCCATATGTCTCAAAGTACCATCAAACAAATTTTCAAACTTCGATTCGCTCGGATGCACAGTCAGCAGCTCAAACAGTCAACAGACGACACGTTTGACCGAAAAGTCAACAGACAGTCAAAAATGAAATTTTTTGTCAACATCCATATTTTGTCAAAAGATTCATCATTTGATCAATGGTTGATCATAATTCATCAAGAAAAGTTCAGAAATCAACAAAACCCTAAGTTTCAAAATTAGAGTTTTCTCCTAAAAAGTCAACTGAACTTTGACCGGCCATAACTCTTTCCTCGTTCATCCAAAAAATTCCAACCAAAACTTATTTTGAAGGAAATTCAATTATCTTTCAAATGAAATTGGTCCCATGGTCATTGAATTTACCATTTGGAAAATATGAGCCAAGACATTACAGGTCATTTTCAAAGTCAACAAAAAGTGGTTTTTTGTCAAAGCCCATAACATCAAGATAACTTCTCCAAATGCAAAAAAGCTTCCAAAGTAGCTTGTAGAGGACATCTTGAGGTTTCTAAAAAGTACAAGAAGTCCTTCATATGATCAAAATTGAGGGAGTTATGCCTTGTTGAAGTTGGCTATTTTTTTGGGAAAATGCATGAAACTAGCATTGATCAAAATTGTTTTTTTTTCAAAAAAAAGCCAAGTATTCATGATCCAAACATGTTTCTAATGATGTTAAAGGGCCCCCACGACCAACATTAGGCCCATAACATTTTTATTTCTTTTTTAATTCAATTATATTTCATTTAAAGTTAAATTAAAAAAGAAATGGTTCAAGATAATGATTCAAGGCTTTTGTCCTTAGCTTGAGTCACCAAGTTTGATCCAAGTTCTGCAAGCATAGAGTACAGAAAACTTATGGCAAGAGGGGTGAAGAAAATCGAAGCCATGGCCAAGAAATTCAAAGTTTTTATTATTAAAAAATCAAAAGTTCAAAGGCACTCAAGAGCTTGGTAGCTTAAGATTTCAGCACTCATATTGTTTATAAATGACATAAACACTTCAGCAAGAACACACACACGAATTCTGAATCTATATCATACTTGTGTCAACTTGAAATTTTCAAAGAAATTCAAATTTTGAATTTTTAGTTTAAGCTAATTTCCAGTCCAAATAACTATCTAAACACGATCCTCAAACATCCCTGAACCTATCCCAATCATTTTCAGCAAGCAAAGCACTCAGAACCAAGCACTATAGTTCACGGTTTGTCCAAATAAAAACCAACACGAATTCAATCACACACGCATGTTTAACAAGATGTAATTGCATATTTGTGTTTGGTTAGATGTTCTGATCGTTTCTGGAACTTTAATTTGATTTTTATGGAGGTTTGAAGCATATGCCATTTTAGGGTTTTTGAAGCTCGAAATGGGACTTTTTGTTTAAGGCAAAATCTGACAAAACTAAGGCCATGGTTGTGATCAGTGGATCATTTGCAGTCGATCCATGGTCTCATATTTTATTTATATAGTATGTCTTGTGATTTTTTGATTTGCAGGAGCTTTAGTGACGGAAAAACCGTTGGTAGAACCTTTACCTACGGTTGCAGAATTTTGAAATGAAGAAGACGAAGACGTGGCGTCCTCTGGTTGGCCAGTTTGCGCGCGCGTGTTTTGTAAGTTTCAGACCAATCATGTGCTTTGCGTTCCACCATCATACCATGTGCCTCATGATTACAGCACTCAGATCTCATTAATTCAAAATCCAACGCACCTAAACATGCATCCATACCATAGACCTTCCCATCTACCACATTTGATCCAGATTTAATATATATTTTCCATTTTATTTAATTTTCTTTGCAAAATTATTTAAAAATAGTTTTAAAAATCAGAAAAATATGCAAAAAATATTTTTAGGTTGATAAAATATTGTATTAATTTTTGACACAAAAATATTTTATTTTTCTTAATAATTAAAATATTTTGTTTAATTAATTAGATAATATTATATATTTATCTTTTATTTATTCCTAACTTATCATAAAAATCAGAAAAAAAATATTTTCTTTTTATTAAATTAGGTTTATATATTATAAACTAATTTTGTACATATTTAGAATATTTTTCTCTTTAAGTTTAATTTATGTGTATAATTATTTATATAATTATATATTAATTAACTTAATAATCTCCAAAACAAATTTCAAAAATCACAAAAAAATTAATTTTATTTTAAAATTAATTAACAAACAATTTGTACATATTTTAGACTTAATTTTTTAGGTTCAAATTTTATTTCTAATTCTTAACCTTTTAATTAAATTAATCATGCATTAATTTTAATTAAAATCAACCATCCAAAAATCCAAAAATATTTTCCCTTTATCTTATTGCCATTTAAATTCATAGATAAGTGTATAGGTTGTCAAGTTCATGTAAATAGTGTAGTTTACATTTCTCGCACAATCGATGTAATAGCGTAGATTTACTTTCCGCATTTTACATTCCCGCACTTTAATTTCTGTACATATAAAATTGCGTGTATGTCAAGAATAAAAATTGAAGCGCTAGATCACTAATTTCAAAGACAAAAATATCTGAAATAAATCACAATCACACTTGCACCTCTTAGGGTAATCCCTCTGTTACTCTTTTCAAAATCAATTCTTACTGTTTCAAATACAATTCAAATTTTTTCTGTATCCAGTCAAGGAAAATTCTCTAAAGAGATAGGAAAGAACCTTATAAACTTAGGGTATACCTCCTAATTGCTTGCTCAAATCAAAAACAACAAAAGTTCTCACATATCACTGTTTTTCCAAAATAAACTTTCAAAAAGACAACACTTTGTATATGTCCAAATAAGGATCATTACGAAGTTAAAAATCTTTTTCAAACCATCAAAATATCTTTCGAAAGATAACTACTTTGTATACATCCGCACAAGGATCATTACAAAGTTAACTCTTTACAAAAATATTTAAAACCACATACAAGCATTTCAAAGCAAGACAAACGATTCAAACAAGTGAGCTAAGCAATTAAGAGCCCATGGATAACCATGGATACAAAGGGGTGCTAACACCTTCCCTTTGTATAACCTACCCCCGAACCCAAAATCTCTTTAAGGTCTTTTTCTGTTTCTTTTATAAACCTTTCCTTAATTGGATAAAATAAAAGTCGGTGGCGACTCTCTGATTTTCACAACTCAAAAATAAAAGAAGAGTCAGTTCGCATCCCACAAAAAAACCGAGGACGACAGAACTGGCGACTCTGCTGGGGAAATATCTCAAACAAAATGTTTTTAAAAGGGGTTACCTTAGAGTTTAGATCACTTCGATGTTTTCAATTGCTTATCTTGTTTGCTCTATTTTTTTCAAAGGTTTGTTTGGGTATTTACTTGTGTGAAAGATTCTAACCCGAATCTTGAGATACCTTAAGTATGTGACAATAGACCAAGTAAATTGTACGGCATGTACCGATACGGTTGATCTAGTAGTCACCATTAGTGCGACACTTTGGTCTGTACTGATATCCCTTGAAAGCGATCAAGGAGTATGTTAGGCTTCCGAAATGTCATCAAGCACTAATTTGTCTTAGAACCTTTTAGTTGAACTTGACTTGTGGCCTATTAAGTGACTAGCTTTGAAATTGATCGAAGTTGGTTATCCTCGAGGAATGTTTTGATCGGCCATCCGAGTGCCGTATTGAGATGTTGTCTCCAAGGATCATAGAACCCGAATGCCATTTTAAGACAGGTTTAAACCAACTCAACTTCAGTGGGGAGGGTATCACCTATGAACCTCGTGCAAGCCTTTAAACCTAAGGCTATTGTGTGATTTGTTTGTGTTTTCCACATGTTTGACATCATGACATCATAAGCATCATAAACATATCATTTTTCTCACTAATCATCTCAAGGATCAAAGAGTTTACCTTTGTTCTGTTGTTGCAGGTAATGGCTCCCGCTACCAGAGATTATATCCGGATCAACATCGCAACAGTACCATCTGAACTTAAGGAATTAATATCAGAATTTCCCAGAAATGCTCAATTCACCGAGAGGCACGGTCACCTACTCCATTTGGTTACCTCAAAATTTGAAGAAGACATGATACGGGTCCTGTTCCAGTTCTTTGATCCCGAACATCATTGTTTTACATTTTCTGATTACCAGCTAGTACCCACCTTGGAAGAATTCTCTGAATTGATTGGGTTGCCTGTTCGAGATCAATTACCTTTCACTGGTTTAGAAAAGATCCCAAAGCCTGAAATCATTGCTGCTGCCTTACATTTACGAAAGTCAGAAATCGAGTCTAATTGGGAAACAAAGATTGGAGTCAAGGGTTTGCTTGCTAAGTTCCTAATGGGAAAGGCTCGATCACTATTAAAAGATAGGAGTTACCAAGCTTTTGAAGAAGTTGCGGCTCTTTTGATTTATGGGTTGGTTTTATTCCCTAATCCCGACCAATTCATAAGTGTGCACGCTATCAACATTTTCTTAACCCGTAATCCGGTACCTACTTTGCTGGGAGACATTCTACATTCTCTACACACTCGTACCATGAAAAAGCGAGGAACTCTTATGTGTTGTGTACCACTACTGGCTATATGGTTTACATCACACCTTCCCCGATCAGTGTTGAGAAACGAGCAAACGATGCAATGGTCTCGCAGGATTATGTCTTTGTCTCATTCAGATGTCCGGTGGAACAACTTCTTTCAAGAAGACATCACTCTCATTGACCGTTGTGGGGAGTACCCTAATGTGCCACTCCTTGGCATTAGGGGAGGCATCACCTACAATCCCTCTTTAGCTTTGCGCCAATTTGGATATGCACGAAGAAATGGTCCTCACGACATGATCATCCACGGCATTATGTTCGACTACGAAGATGATTCCCAAAGATATCGATGAAGGTTTATACATGCTTGGGGCAGTGTCTACTAAGTAGAAAGCAAGACTTTAGGACAATGGAATTCTATTCCCATGGAGCCTTACCTCAAATGGGTGCATGCTCATGCTCAGAAGTTCATCATGCCATATCCCGCTATCCTACCTGTGACTATTGAGCCAGAAGTCGAAGGGGAGGAACCTCGAGTTATTCTACATCCGGACATGCCAACTGACCTGGAAGAGTTGCAAAAATCTTGGGTTCAACTAAAAGGAGAAAGGGACACCTTCAAAGCACATTGTCAAGACTATGAGAGGAAAGTGTTGGAGCTCACCAGACAACTCCATGAAGAACAGCAGATCAACACATTCCTGGGTGCAAAGAGAAAGCATCCATGAGAGGCTTGAAGAATCCCTTATTTTCTTTATTTTCTGCTTTATCTTGTAAGCCCGAAAGAGGCAAAGAAAAAAAAAAGATGAAAAAAAGAGACAAAAGAAAAGAAAAAAGAAATAAAATGTTTGACTAATAAATGTTTGTTTCTCTTTTGTTTAAACAAATTTAAATTCTAAGATCCTTGAAAACATTGCATATACATTTCATTCATAAACATTGCATAACAGGTTCACATAACAGGTTTCTCATCTCCTCGCTGTTTATTTCAGTTAGAAGGGATGGATTTCGAAATAAGCATCAAGAATCTCGAGGCACAAAACGCCCAAGTTCAAATAGCAATTCTGCAGCTAGCAAAGGGGCAACAGGAACTGAAAGCCCTGATGACCAAGAAGAAAAAGAAGCCCAAAGGATCTGTAGGTTTGAGCCACCTCGTGAGGAAAGTCAGAGTCCCAGCCAGGATGCTCAGAAAAGCGCCAATCCCTGAAGTAGTCGGTGAAGGTGATCAGGAAGACAATCACAGCCACCAGGGTTCTACCAAACTCTCCCTCTCTGCTAACGAAGAAGATTATCATTCCGAAGACGAATAGGGTGATAGCAAATACCAGCAGTTGGAAGAATGCATGAAAGTTATGGAGATACAAAAAATACCTGGTTTAGACTTCAACGATCTTGGACTAGTCTCAGATATTGTTATTCCTCCAAAATTCAAAGTTCCTGTCTTTGCAAAGTATGATGGAGTCTCTTGCCTGAAGCTGCATCTAAGGTCCTATGTGAGAAAGATACTACCTCATACGGCAGATAACAAATTGTGGATTCATTTCTTCCAGGAAAGTCTGTCGGGTACACAACTTGAGTGGTACTACCAACTGGAAAGTGCCAAAGTTCACACCTGGGAAGATCTGGCTGCTGCTTTCTACAAATAGTATCAATACAACGCTGACCTTGCACCAACTCGTACTCAACTACGGGGCATGACCATGGCACCAAAAGAAAGTTTCAAATAGTATGCACAAAAGTGGAGAGATCTAGCTGGAAGGGTTCAACCTCCCTTATCTGATCGCGAGCTGGTCGACATGTTCATGGGCACTTTAACTGGCCCTTTCTACAGTCATTTGCTGGGAAGCTCATCGTCAGGTTTCACTGACCTGATATTGACTGGAGAGCGTGTCGAAAGTGGCATTCAAAGTGGAAAAATTCAAGTAGGCTCCTCCTCTGGTACTACAAAGAGGCCCATCAGTGGGAGAAATGAAGTCAATACAGTGCACAGTCAGAAAGGTCGCAAAAGTGAGCATCACCAATCTGTAGGGGCTGTTTTGATCTCTGCATCTGCACCTCAAAAAGATCAACCGCCGAAATATACGCGTCGACCAGATGCACCAAGAAGAAACTTCACCAAAATCAACATGCCAATCTCTCAAGCATTGTAGCACTTGTTAAAGGCAAATATGATTACATTGAAGGACCCTCCGAAGAATGTCAACACTTCCTCTCCTAGTTATCGCCCCGACGCAACATGTGCATACCATTCCAATTGTCCAGGACATGACGCAGATCACTGTTGGGCTTTGAAAAACAAGATCCAAGACATGATAGATGCTGGGGAAATTGAATTCGATCCTCCAGAGACTCCAAATGTCATCACTGCGCCTATGCCAAAACACAACAAGCCCGTTAATGCTATCATGGACACTGTTTATATCTATGATGTGAGAGAACTATCAACTCCGCTCCTTGAGATCAAAAGAAAGCTAATACGAGCTGGTTTATTTCTAGGTTGTGACCCTGATTGCTATTATTGTGCACACCTACCCAATGGTTGTGAAAATCTGAAAAGAAGAATTCAAAAGTGGATGGATCGTCGTATCATTATGTTTGAGAAACTTCCTTCTATAGACAATTTGTGTGAAGTTTTTTCAAATGGGATGAAGATAGAGGACGTCTCAGTGGTTTCTAACATACCATTGAAAATCCCTACCAAGGCTCCCTTCAAAATTTCTGCTGCACCCAGAGTGGCATCTGTAATCATCACCAATCCGGCTCCATTTCCGTATTCCTCAGACAAAGCTGTCCCGTGGAGTTATGGCGCTCATGTTTATGTCCATGGAGTTAAACAAGACACCTCGACTGAGGAGGCCGTAAATCCAGCTGTTGATAATATTGTGGGGACTAGTAAGATTACAAGAAGTGGAAGGATCTTTTCACCAGAAATTTCTCCAAATGTTACTACTAATCTAGTCCAGGTCCCAGTTCCTAATCAAGATGTCAATGCTCGAGGCAAAGAGCCATTAATTGAACCAGTTCAAGTACCTGTTGAAGTCACTGTTGAAGATCCTTCGAGGCAAGAAATGGAGGAGATATTGAAAATCATCTACAAAAGTGATTACAATATTGTTGAACAACTGGGGCACACTGCCTCAAAGATTTCAATGTTATCTCTGTTAAAGTATTCAGAAGCTCATGCCAAGGCCCTGATGAAATTCTTGAAAGCTGCACATGTACCACAGGAGATTTCAGTCGACCAATTTGAAAATTGTGTTGCCAGTCTAACAGTGGATAACGGTCTCGGTTTTTCTGATGCTGATTTGACACCTACTGGGAAAAATCACAATAAAGCCCTGCACATTTCCATTGAATGTAACGACACCACTTTGTCTCATGTGCTGGTAGACAATGGTTCCTCTTAAATGTGTTACCAAAGGTAGTACTGGAAAAACTTGACTTCGAAGGAGTTGTGTTACAACCAAGCGATGTTGTGGTAAGAGCCTTCGACGGGTCAACAAGAACAGTATATGGAGAAGTTAAGCTCCCAATCAGAGTGGGCTCTCAGATCTTTGATTCTACCTTTTACGTGATGGAAATTCATCCATCATACTCCTGTTTACTAGGACGCCCTTGGATACATGGGGCAAGCGCTGTAACTTCTACCCTGCATCAAAAGTTAAAATATCCTGTAAAAGGCAAGGTCGTCACGGTTCATGGTGAAGAAGAATATGTGGTTAGCCACCAGAGTAACTCCAAGTATGTTGAGGTGGATGGCAAATTCATCGAAACCCCCTGCCAATCTTTTGAGGTGGTCCCTCAAGCTATCTCTACTGCCAAACATATTTCTGCTACTCCTGCTACAACTCCAACAATGGCTTCTCTCAAAGATGCTAAGGCTGTGATCGAAGAGGGTGGTTGCATAGTGTGGGGACAAATCCTTGACGTACCTTACAAGTTCGATAAGCTAGGTCTGGGCTATGCTAATGGAACTCAGAAGAATGATCAAAGTCCTTGTTCTGGAGGATTAATGTCCCATTTCATCAGCCAAGAAGTAAATGCTATTGAAGATGACGAAGTGATCTCGAACCATATTACTAAGCAATATCCAAATGAAATTCCACCCGTTTCCAAGGAAGTTTGGGATACTTTGGGAGAACCAAGCGGTAAGTATGACTTTCTAGTGAAGTACACTGCTCCTCAGAGTTCTTTGATTGCCATTGAAGACATTGTCCCAACTGGATGGGATGATCAGTTCGAAGATGACATAAGTATCACTGGTTCCACTGCTAAGCAATACCAAAGTCCACTTATTTCAAGAGAAGTATGGGATACACTGGGAGAACCAAGTGGCAAGTATGACTTTATGGTGAAGTATTCCGCTCCCCTGAGCTCGCAAATCGCTATTAAAGACATCACCCCAACTGGATGGGATGAACATTTCGAAGACAATATGACAATCATAAGCCCTGTCACTCCCGAAGAAGTCTGGGAAACACCAAATGGCGAGAATGATTTTCTGGTAAAGTACACCGCTCCCCAGAATGTACAAGTCTCTATTAAAGACATCGTCCCGACTGGATGGGGCGATCAGATTGAGTATCTCTCTCAGCCAACAGAGGCACCTCAGCCTGGGCTCTCATATCCAGCAGAGCATCTTGCTCATCCTAAAGGATCAACAGCTCACCTCATCACCAAAGAAGTCAATGTTGTGGAAGACGAAGAAGACAACTGCAACTGGAGCAACTGGATATTCCCCACTCACAACAATGGATTGAACAACTGGGAAGCTGAAGATGTTATCTCCTTTGATCAGGAGTAAATGCAATTTCCTGTTTTCGTTGTTTATATGTTCAAAAATAAAAATGGTTCCTGTACTATCGAACCATGAACTTAAAAGCCAGGTGCCTTGCCCGAAGCACACTGGTCCTTTTTATAAGGGTTTGTCATACCATGATCATATGTTCATTCAATAAATCATGGGACGTTTGCATATTCAAATTTTGCGATCCTTTTTGTTTCTTTCTTTACTTTATTCGTTTTCAAATAGCTATGTGTTCTTACACACACCCACATATAAATGCAGATTCACATTCACTCTGGATCCTGTTGATAACGATTCTGCTATTGCCAGTCATGACTTTGAAAATCTGATCTACCAAACTGAGGACGAAAGTGAGGAAGATTGTGAAGTACCTAGGGAACTTGCAAGGCTATTAGAACAAGAAGAAAGGACTATACAGCCGCATGAAGAGCCAATTGAGGTTATCAACCTGGGCAGTGACGAAAAAAAGAAAGAAGTCAAGATAGGGGCTGATTTAGAAGACAGTGTCAAGCAAAGACTGATTCAAATGTTACAAGACTACGTCGAGATATTCGCTTGGTCCTATGAAGATATGCCTGGTCTCGACACGGATATTGTGGTCCATCGCCTGCCAATCAAAGAAGGTAGCACTCCAGTTAAGCAGAAGCTGCGAAGAAGTAGGCCCGACATGTCCAAGAAGATTAAAGACGAGGTTGAGAAGCAATTCAACGCCGGTTTTCTAAAAGTTGTGAGTTATCCTCCATGGATAGCTAACATCGTGCCTGTGCCTAAAAAAGACGGGAAGGTCAGAATGTGTATAG
The DNA here is from genome assembly GCF_029867415.1 of Vicia villosa. Classification (NCBI taxonomy): domain Eukaryota; kingdom Viridiplantae; phylum Streptophyta; class Magnoliopsida; order Fabales; family Fabaceae; genus Vicia; species Vicia villosa. Next base: position 3,905,985 of record NC_081186.1, read on the forward strand.
ACTACAGAGATCTGAATCGGGCAAGCCCCAAAGATGATTTCCCTTTACCTCACATCGATGTACTGGTTGACAATACTGCACAATGCAAGATATTTTCCTTTATGGATGGATTCTCAGGTTACAATCAAATCAAGATGGCGCCCGAAGACATGGAAAAAACAACCTTCACAACACCCTGGGGAACCTTTTGTTACAAAGTAATGCCCTTTGGTTTAAAGAATGCAGGAGCAACATATCAGCGCGTAATGGTAGCTCTGTTCCATGATATGATTCATCAGGAAATAGAGGTTTATGTGGATGATATGATTGCAAAGTCCAAAACCGAAGAAGAACATCTGGGTCATCTGCACAAGCTGTTTAACAGACTCAGGAAGTACAGGTTGCGACTGAATTCGAACAAGTGTACCTTTGGAGTAAGATCCGGTAAGCTCTTGGGTTTCATAGTCAGCAGCAAGGGTATTGAAGTTGATCCTACCAAGGTCAAAGCCATTCAAGAAATGCCCATACCCCGTACTGAGAAACAAGTCAGAGGATTCTTGGGACGTCTGAATTACATCGCCAGATTTATTGCCCATATGACTACTACTTGTGTGCCAATCTTCAAGTTGTTGAAGAAAGATCAAGTGGAAAGATGGAACGACAAATGCCAAATAGCCTTTGATGATCAAAGAATATCTTCAAAAACCACCAATCTTGTTACCGCCAGTGGAAGGAAGACCTCTGATAATGTACCTGACAGTGTTAGAAGATTCAATGGGGTGTGTACTGGGGCAACATGACGAGTCTGGCCGAAAAGAGCGTGCAATCTACTATCTTAGCAAAAAGTTTACCGATTGTGAAACAAGATACTCACTGCTCGAAAAAACTTGTTGTGCCCTGGCATGGGCGGCTCGCCGACTAAGACAGTATATGCTAAACCATACTACTTTGCTGATCTCCAAAATGGATCCTATCAAATATGTGTTCGAGAAACCTGCTCTCTCTAGAAGAATAGCAAGGTGGCAAATGATCTTAACAGAGTATGACATCCAGTGCACTTCGCAAAAGGCAATCAAAGGAAGTGTGGTAGCTGATAATCTGGCTCATCAAGTAGTGGATGAATATCAAGCGTTGAACTTTGACTTCCCAGATGAAGACATTATGCTAGTTACTGACTACGAACAGCCCGGACCGGAGGAAGGACCCGAGCCAGGATCCCGATGAACTATGATTTTTGATGGAGCCTCTAATGCGCTTGGCAATGGCATCGGAGCTGTGATCATTTCTCCTGCAGGAGGACATACACCATTCACTGCCAGATATGTTTCAACTGCACTAACAATATAGCCGAGTATGAAGCATGTATTCTGGGTCTCAAAGCTGCAATCGATCTGAGAATCAAGTTCCTGGAGGTCTACGGAGACTCGGCCCTTGTAATTTATCAAGTTAAAGGGGAATGGGACACGAAGCACCCAAATCTAATTCCTTACAAAGAATATGTGCTGAGTTTGATTCCTTACTTTGAAGAAATCACTTTTGAACATATCCCGCGAGAAGAAAATCAACTGGCTGATGCCTTAGCTACCATGTCATCTATGTTCAAAGTCAGGTGGGACAATGAGGCGCCAATGATCACCATTTATAGACAGGATGAGCCAGCCTATTGCAATGAGATTGATACCGAAGGAGTGGAAGAAAAACCATGGTTCCATGAAGTAAAAAGATATCTCAAAACCCAAGAGTACCCTGAAGGGACGTCCATTAACGATAGAAAGTTTCTAAGAAGATTTGCTGCCAAATTCTTTCTAAGTAATGGAATCCTGTACAAGCGCAACCATGACTCGACTCTGCTTCGGTGTGTGAACAAGAGGGAAGCGGAACAGATTATGGAAGATACACACGATGGTGCCTTTGGCACTCATTCAAGTGGACATACAATGGCTAAAAAGAATCTGATAGCAGGTTACTATTGGTCTACCATGGAGACAGACTGCCACCATCACTCCAGAACTTGTCACGAATGCCAGATATATGCCGACAAAGTACATGTACCTCCAGTCCCACTAAACATTCTGAAGGCTCCTTGGCCTTTTGCAATGTGGGGAATCGATATGATTGGAGAAATCAAGCCTACTGCCTCCAACGGACATCGTTTTACCCTGGTCGCTATTGACTACTTCACAAAATGGGTAGAGGCAGCCTCGTTTGCTTCTGTCACCAAGAATGTGGTGGCCCAATTTATCAAGCACGATCTCATTTGTCGGTATGGCGTCCCTGAAAGGATCATCACAGACAATGGCACAAATTTAAATAACAAGATGATTACCGAACTCTGCACGCAGTTCCAGATCAAACATCATAATTCATCCCCATATCGGCCAAAGATGAATGGCGCCGTGGAAGCTGCCAACAAAAACATCAAGAAGATCATACAAAAGATGACAGTAACCTACAAAGACTGGCATGAGATGTTACCTTTTGCTCTTCATGGTTATCGCACATCAGCGCGTACTTCAACAGGGGCAACTCCATTCTCCTTAGTCTATGGTATGGAGGCAGTTCTTCCAATGGAAATTCAGATTCCTTCTCTAAGGATTATGAAAGAAGCCGATCTAGACGAAGACGATTGGATTCAGACTCGGTTGGACCAGATAAACTTGATTGATGAGAAGAGGCTTGCGGCTATTTGCCATGGTCAGTTATACCAAAAACGTATGATCAAGGCCTTCAACAAGAAAGTCAAAAGTCAGGCATATCAAATCGGTGATTTGGTTGTAAAACGCATCATCTTACCACAGGGTGACCCCAGGGGCAAGTGGACTCCCACTTATGAAGGACCATTTGTAATCAAGAAAGTATTCTCCGGCAGAGCCATGTTGCTTACCACTATGGATGGCGAGGATTTCCCACACCCTGTAAATGCGGACATAGTCAAAAAGTACTTCGTTTAAAGAAAAGCTCGCTAAGTTGAAAACCTAAAAGGGCGACTTAGGCAAAAAAATGAGCGTCTCGGTGGATTGAAAACCTGAAAGGGAGATCCAGGCAAAAATTAGAGACTAAAAAATATTATCCCGGTAGGCTGAAAACCTGAAAAGGCAGCCTAGGCAAAAGTTAGGGAATAAAGCATACGACTATGTCCCGTCTAGCTACCTACTCACCTTCAAGGTTCAACACATCAAAGGCACCAATCAGTCCAACCATTTTCTTCCAACAAGTGAGGAATGAGATACTCAAAGACAGATTGGCAATAGCAGAGTTGAAACTTGACTGGATTGTTTTCACATAGCTATAAGTACTTTTCAAAGTTTTATGACAATTTCCTACTACTAGGATTTTTGTCTCCTTGTACTAATTAGCCTATTATGGCTCTCTTTCAAATCAATACAGTTCATGCTCAAAATCAATATTTTCACTTCTTCTGTTTTGAACGCGTAAACGTCTCAATGATAATTTTGAATGAACATATGCATTTGAATATGATTGATGTTTATAAGAAAAAACAGGAATAACATTCAGGTAATGTCCCAATCATCTGGACGTCATCCCGAAACCAACAACATGGGAATATCCCCAACAGAGATACATTTCTAAGCAGAATCCTCGATGAGATTTTTCTCTCTAACAAAATAATTCGAGAAGCCTTATCTCCAATTCTGGATAGATATTACATCGGACGACTACTCCTTATTCCCCAGCAGGGCTGTTCAAGATCACTATCCCTAGAAGGTTGGATCGTCCACACCAAGGCTTGATCAAATAGTGCATCGGAGGACTACGCATCTCTCTTATTCCTAGTCAGGGTGCATCAAAATCAGAACTTTCAAGTTACCTTCATCCTCAAGCGGTAATCAAAGATCCCTCAACAGAGCATCCTGGTCCGTAAGGAAGTTCCCCAGCTGAGTATACTCAAACAAGATAAGAAAAGATCATCAACGGTCATAATACCATCGTTTCCGAAATAACAAACAGGGATTTATTTTCCCAACCAGAAGTTTGATACGCTCTAAACTGCATAAGTCATGTCCATACATCATACATCATACATATATTCATACATAGTATATAATGTTTCATGACAAACGCATACATAACATGCACGTTTCTAATTTAGTTTGAGAATTTCAACATATACATTACATGCATCATGACATTGCATGTCACTAACTTGGTTTTTCAGGTAGACGAATATCCTCAGCAAGTTATTCTCAATCACATGCAATATTCTACTGGGTTCTATTCAGACAAGCATTCCTCTCAGATATAATCAAACCAAAGATTCATTCTGAAAAGCTCTCTCTTTCCAAATCACTTATCAACTCTAAACAAGTAAAGCAGATACGGTCTAATGGTGACTCATTCTGACGCTTCCAAGCTATACCACAGTCGAATAAACAACTTCAAATCCTTCAGATCTAAGTCCATACCTTGGACGGTTCCTTAATAATCTACCTTCAAATCTAAGTCGATACCTCGGACGGTTCCTTAATGATCTACCTTCAGATCTAAGTCGATACCTCAGACGGTTCCTTAAAGCAATCAATCTTCAAGATCTAAAGCGGAAACTTCGGACGATTCTGTAACGATCAACATTTAAAATCTAAAGCGGAAGCTTTGGACAGTTCCGTAACGATCAACCTTCAAGATTTAAAGCGGTAACCTCGGACGGAATCCGTAACGGTCAACACAGAGATTTAAATCCTTCATCAAGATATAATCAATGGATTCATTCTGATGAACAAACCATCAATACATTCACTAGATGGCATCTGAAAGCCCATCTCAGGTAATGTTTTGATCCGCCAACGATATTTCTCAGGCCACATTCAATGCAATTTCTAATATCACTTTCGGTGGAGGTAAGTGCAAATTTTCAGGGCATCTAAATATTCAATCATCTTCTACCTTCAGATTCCAATTGGTCTATTCAGGTTTAAGAAGATTGAATAGGGGCAACTGTTATACCCCAAAATTTGCCCGCATCTTTTTTCCAAAGAGAAGGCAACAGACCTCTGTCTAAAAATTTGGAGTTTTATATAATCTTGGATTTTTATTTCATAAATATCCTGATTTTATGAATACTCAGTTTTTAGAATATTTTATACGGTATTTTGGGTTCGCTGTTGAATTTATTCTTACACAAACGCCAAATACTGTTTATTACTTCACACGCTGTTTATTTGAGATTTATTTTTAGATAAATAATACTGACGCAATTTGTACAAAATTAAATTTTGCAGGCGCAGAGTCCGCGGATTCAGACTGTACTGGTAACAATTAAATTATTATTAGTTTTTTGTTTCCCACTAATTTTTGTACTATATTATTTTCAAACCTCTTCCTTTCTTTTCAAATCTTTTTCTTTCAAATCAAACCCTAACTTTATTCTATACATCTTTCTTTTCAAACCCTACCATACACTTTCTTTCAAATCCTACTACCACTCAAACTTTCCTTTTTTGTACGGTATCACTTCATTCCCCAACGTCTCTATCTTTCTTTTCACTCTATATATACCCCTCATTTTTTCCATAAATTCTCACATCAAATTTCACTCATCTCCCAAATTTCTATCATACTATCTCATAATTATTTTCTCTTCTTCCCCAGCAAAAATGGCAAAGTGCGTGGATACGTTTTTTCTTGTTGTCATCACTGTTTTTGTGGTGATCATGTCCTTTTTTTGTCTGCATAGTCCTGAAAAATGCGGACCTGGGATGCTGGCACTCCCGTACATCTATATATTGTTATTTATAACATGGGTTTTAATCGTCATACTTAAAGCTTGTCGTATCTTTCGCTTTCAAATAACGTACCGTTCATTATATTCGTCGTACTGTTCGTTATATTATGTAATATTTGTACTGTCAGTATTAAATATTGTATTGTAATGTCACTTAATTATCGAGATAATATTATGTGTGTTTATTGCTAGTTAAATATTTATTTTTCTGTGCATTAAATCCTTCTCAAGATTATTATCACTAATTTCGTTCGCGTACGGTATATTTTATTTATTTATTATGTTTGTGTTTTCTTTTAACAACTCATGTAAATAATTTTCACCATTAACACAACAAAAACAAAAAGAAAAAAATTAACTTTAACTGTTAAGTTTTCACTTTAACTGTTACGTTAATACCCAGACAGCCAGTTAACAGTCAAACCCGCTGACAGCACGATTCTCCGTGTTTGTACCATCAGTCAAATCAATCTTTTGCATTTCAAAATTCCAAGATTTTTGTTCTAGAAGTCTTCTGATAATCACAAGATCAGCAGAGACTCAACACTGCACAAAAATCAGGTACGCTTAACTGTCTCCTACACAAACAGTCCCTAACTAGGGTTTTCGTTTTTTTCAGGAGAACAAGTTTTTTGAGACCTCAAATGGATTTCATGGATCTCCATATGTCTCAAAGTACCATCAGACAAATTTTCAAACTTCAATTCGCTCGGACGCACAGTCAGCAGCTCAAACAGTCAACAGACGACACGTTTGACCGAAAAGTCAACTGACAGTCAAAAATGAAATTTTTTGTCAACATCCATATTTTGTCAAAAGATTCACCATTTGATCAATGGTTGATCATAATTCATCAAGAAAAGTTCAGAAATCAACAAAACCCTAAGTTTCAAAATTAGGGTTTTCTCCTAAAAAGTCAACTGAACTTTGACCGGCCATAACTCTTTCCTCGTTCATCCAAAAAATTCCAACCAAAGCTTATATTGAAGGAAACTCAATTATATTTCAAATGAAATTGGTCCCATGGTCATTGAATTTACCATTTGGAAAATATGAGCTAAGACATTACAGGTCATTTTCAAAGTCAACAAAAAGTGGTTTTTTGTCAAAGCCCATAACATCAAGATAACTTCTCCAAATGCAAAAAAGCTTCCAAAGTAGCTTGTAGAGGACATCTTGAGGTTTCTAAAAAGTACAAGAAGTCCTTCATATGATCAAAATTGAGGGAGTTATGCCTTGTTGAAGTTGGCTATTTTTTGGGAAAATGCATGAAACTAGCATTGATCAAAATTGTTTTTTTTCAAAAGAGGCCAAGTATTCATGATCCAAACATGTTTATAATGATGTTAAAGGGCCCCCACGACCAACATTAGGCCCATAACATTTTTATTTCTTTTTTAATTTAATTTTATTTCATTTAAAGTTAAATTAAAAAAGAAATGGTTCAAGATAATGATTCAAGGCTTTTGTCCTTAGCTTGGGTCACCAAGTTTGATCCAAGTTCTACAAGCATAGAGTACAGAAGACCTATGGCAAGAGGGGTGAAGAAAATAGAAGCCATGGCCAAGAAATTCAAAGTTTTTATTATTAAAAAATCAAAAGTTCAAAGGCACTCAAGAGCTTGGTAGCTTAAGATTTCAGCACTCATATTGTTTATAAATGACATAAACACTTCAGCAAGAACACACACACGAATTCTGAATCTATATCATACTTGTATGACACTTGTGTCAACTTGAAATTTTCAAAGAAATTCAAATTTTGAATTTTTAGTTTAAGCTAATTTCCAGTCCAAATAACTATCTAAACACGATCCTCAAACATCCCTGAACCTATCCCAATCATTTTCAGCAAGCAAAGCACTCAAAACCAAGCACTATAGCTCACGGATTGTCCAAATAAAAACCAACACGAATTCAATCACACACGCATGTTTAACAAGATGTAATTGCATATTTGCGTTTGGTTAGATGTTCTGATCGTATCTGGAACTTTAATTTGATTTTTATGGAGGTTTGAAGCATATGCCATTTTAGGGTTTTTGAAGCTCGAAATGGGACTTTTCGTTTAAGGCAAAATCTGACAAAACTAAGGCCATGGTTGTGATCAGTGGATCATTTGCAGTCGATCCATGGTCTCATATTTTATATAGCATGTCTTGTGATTTTTTGATTTGCAGGAGCTTTAGTGACGGAAAAACCGTTGGTAGAACCTTTACCTACGGTTGCAGAATTTTGAAATGAAGACGAAGACGTGGCGTCCTCTGGTTGGCCAGTTTGCGCGCGCGTGTTTTTTAAGTTTCAGACCAATCATGTGCTTTGCGTTCCACCATCATACCATGTGCCTCATGATTACAGCCCTCAGATCTCATTAATTCAAAATCCAACGCACCTAAACACGCATCCATACCACAGACCTTCCCATCTACCACACTTGATCCATATCTAATATATATTTTCTATTTTATTTAATTTTCTTTGCAAAATTATTTAAAAATAGTTTTCAAAATCAGAAAAATATGCAAAAAATATTTTTAGGTTGATAAAATATTGTATTAATTTTTGACACAAAAATATTTTATTTTTCTTAATAATTAAAATATTTTGTTTAATTAATTAGATAATGTTATATATTTATCTTTTAATTATTCCTAACTTATCATAAAAATCAGAAAAAAAATATTTTCTTTTTATTAAATTAGGTTTATATATTATAAACTAATTTTGTACATATTTAGAATATTTTTCTCTTTAAGTTTAATTTATGTGTATTGTAATACCCCGTATTAAATTAAATGCTCTAATGTTAATAACTGACACTGAGGTTTTATCAATTGGTACATTAGAGATACTTTTGGACATTAAGTTAGTAGTGTTAACTTAAAGATATTTTTCTTATATCCTTTTCCTTCTATTTTCTTCTCATTCTTGCATCAAACAAAGTTCTAGAGGGAGGAAGTAGAGAGAAGGAAGAGCAAGAGTAAAAGAGAATAAAAGCTTGGATCTTCATCATTTCTCCGCCGAATCGACTCATCTTCGACATCAACGACTCGTAATCGAGGTGGGTTCTAGTTAGAAACTTGTAGTTTTGATTTATGGATGAAAATCATAAGTTTTGCATTTGGGGTTTTTATAGAAAACCTAGGTTTTTGAATCAAATCTTGAATAATCATGGTTGAGTGTTATAAATCATAAGTATACTATAGATATGTTGTTTCTATACTTTAGTATGATCAGGAACAGGTTGGGATGTGGAAATGGTTGGATTGAACCATGGGAGAAGCAAGAAAACAGAACTGGAAATTCTGTTTTCGCGCGCTTCGCGGCGCGAACGAGGGGTGGCGGCGCGAACCTTGCAGATAAATTCTGGGGTTTTGGTTCTGCCATCAGTACGCGGCGCGTACGAGGGTTCGCGGCGCGAACACTCTGAGAATTTTGTGAGGTTTGCTTCTGCCAGAGGGTTCGCGGCGCGGCCTAGCTGTTGCGCGGCGCGATCTGAAGCTTTCCTAACCAAATTCTTTAGCTTAATGAGATAAACCGTTTAGACCATAACTTTTGAACCGTAACTCTGTTTTAATCACCGTTCGAAGTGGTAGGAAGCTAGAAGCGTGTACTTTCTAGTAGTGTAGGTTTTGGGAAAAAGGGGAGAATTATTTAATCGGGAGTCGGGAAATTGCTTGATTACTTGGGTTGGGTTTCGTTCGGAATCATGAGAACGTTATGCTTTTGGTATGATGCTTGTGTACTCTATAATTGCTGGTTGAGTTCTATTGCAGGTGGGTTGGTAAACCTTTGTTATATATATTTATATCAAAGAGGGTTGAATAACTTCATTGTTATGTGAATAAAGGTTAAGTGAGGAAACTAGGAATTGTTAGGTTATGTAGCTTAACAAAGGAACCTAGGATGAGACATTATATGGAACATACGTGTTTGGAATCTTATGAGGAAAGGCTAACAGGCCTAGTAGTTTGCGTGAGCGATCACCATTGTATGATGTATTAATCGGAACCGTTGTATTTCTTTATTTCTTTATTTTTCTTTTGAATGCTAACAGGCATTCTTTGTGCAGAGAGGCACTGTGCAGAGAGGCACACATAATCTTGGCAGGTTTGATTCCCGCTTTTGTGTACGAATGGAACCTACGGGTAGAGACTTGTGATGGTGTACGGGCCATGTGAAGTGACGATTCATGGGGAAAGGCTCATGAGTCCGAATCCATTTTGTATGTCAAGATTTTCCAAAGGATCCATGACTCGTGCCACCTCCTAGACGTAGAAGGGGACGGGAATATGGGGATGCCTTGGTATTGGTTTCCGATTAGTAATCTTGTGTTTGAGTTGTTGAACTCTAAGTATGATTCCATATAATGTTAGTGTGTGAACTCAAGGTCTAGTTCCTTGTTGTGACTTGAGATTTATAGGCTAGAACCCTTTAGAGCCGAGAGGACCCATAAGATAGGGAACTCACTGAGATATTTTATCTCACCCCATTATATATTGATTTCAGGTACTACAGGTTCTGCGAAGGGTAAGGAGAAAGCAGTTTGATTTCCTTATTCTTATGCCTCTTTTGGATATGGCGAAGCTTCCGTTGTGAATTTCTTTTGTGATCATTGTTTGATCTAGTTCTTAGTATTTTCTTTTGGACATCTTGTATGTATTATGCCTTTTAGTAGAACTTTGTGTTAGTGCATTGATATGTATAATGTGTTGACTAGGAACTTATAAGTATTTTCAGTACCAAATACTTGGATTCATGTATACCTATATGCTTTGATGTACGTATTTATATATGGGTGTCACATGTATAATTATTTGTAAAATTATATATTAATTAACTTAATAATCTCCAAAACAAATTTCAAAAATCACAAAAAAATTAATTTTATTTTAAAATTAATTAACAAACAATTTGGACATATTTTAGACTTAATTTTTTAGGTTCAAATTTTATTTCTAATTCTTAACCTTTTAATTAAATTAATCATGCATTAATTTTAATTAAAATCAACCATCCAAAAATCCAAAAATATTTTCCCTTTATCTTATTGCCATTTAAATTCATAGATAAGTGTATAGGTTGTCAAGTTCATGTAAATAGTGTAGTTTACATTTCTCGCACAATCGATGTAATAGCGTAGATTTACTTTCCGCATTTTACATTCCCGCACTTTAATTTCTGTACATATAAAACTGCGTGTATGTCAAGAATAAAAATTGAAGCGCTAGATCACTAATTTCAAAGACAAAAATATCTGAAATAAATCACAATCACACTTGCACCTCTTAGGGTAATCCCTTTGTTACTCTTTTCAAAATCAATTCTTACTGTTTCAAATACAATTCAAATTTTTTCTGTATCCAGTCAAGGAAAATTCTCTAAAGAAATAGGAAAGAACCTTATAAACTTAGGGTATACCTCCTAATTGCTTGCTCAAATCAAAAACAACAAAAGTTCTCACATATCACTATTTTTCCAAAATAAACTTTCAAAAAGACAACACTTTGTATATGTCCAAACAGGGATCATTACGAAGTTAAAAATCTTTTTCAAACCATCAAAATATCTTTCGAAAGATAACTACTTTGTATACATCCGCACAAGGATCATTACAAAGTTAACTCTTTACAAAAATATTTAAAACCACATACAAGCATTTCAAAGCAAGACAAACGATTCAAACAAGTGAGCTAAGCAATTAAGAGCCCATGGATAACCATGGATACAAAGGGGTGCTAACACCTTCCCTTTGTAACCTACCCCCGAACCCAAAATCTCTTTAAGGTCTTTTTCTGTTTCTTTTATAAATCTTTCCTTAATTGGATAAAATAAAAGTCGGTGGCGACTCTCTGATTTTCACAACTCAAAAATAAAAGAAGAGTCCGTTCGCATCCCACAAAAAAACCGAGGACGACACTACGCAACAAGATTTATTCCTCAAAGAATTGGTCAAGAACCGTTTCAATCTCTCGTGTTCTTTAGACATACACAACAAAATTGACATAATAATGTTAGAACAAGATTTGTTCTTATCAATTATCTTAGTTTTGATGATAACAATAATATGAATTTTACTTAAGATAATATGGTACTCTAATCCAATGCAATTTCCCTTTCAGGAAATATATATAAAGAGTACGCATAATTCAGCGCTCAGAAGATGTGTCTCAAATGGTTCAGCATGCAACATCAGAACATGGTCTGGCAAGACATCAGAAGATGGTCGAAGCAGAATCAGAACATGGGTCTATGGAAGCATCAGAAGAACATGAGATCAGAAGCACTGAAGATCAGAAGATGGTATCACGCTCAGAAGCACTTCAAGGTCAGAAGATCAGAAGATGCTGTGCACCAAGCTGTTTGACTCTGATGATATTCAAACGTCATATTCACAAACATCAGATCAGAAGGAAGTACACGTGGCAGACTACGCTGACTGACAAAAGGAACGTTAAAGCTACTAAAGGCTACGTCAGTAGACACAGCGTGAACAAGGCTCGAGGTAGTTGACAAAAGCGTATAACATTGAATGCAAAGCTGTACGGAACACGCAAAGCATTAAATGCATTCAACGGTCATCTTCTCAACGCCTATAAATATGAAGTTCTGATGAGAAGCAAGGTTAACGTTTTCGCACCAATTCAATTCAAATTAACTTGCTGAAACGCTGTTCAAATCAAAACTCAGAATCTTCATCTTCATCAAAGCTCACTACATTGCTGTTGTAATATCTTAGTGAGATTAAGCTTAAATTGTAAGAGAAATATCACAGTTGTGATTATCGCTTTTAAGAAGCATTTGTAAACTCTTGAATAGATTACATTAAGTTGTAAGGAACTAGAGTGATCAGTTGATCAGTATACTCTAGGAAGTCTTAGCAGTTAGCTGAGCAGGAAGTCTTAGCAGTTAGCTGAGCAGGAAGTCTTGGCAGTTGGCTGAGCAGGAAGTCTTGGCAGTTGGCTGAGCAGAAAGTCTTAGGAGTGAACTAAGCCTAGAGTGATCGTGTTGATCAGTAGACTCTAGAAAAGTCTTAGGAGTGAACTAAGCAGTTGTTCCTGGAGTGATCAGGTTGTGATCAGAAGACTCTGGAAGACTTAGTTGCGGCTAAGTGGAAAACCATTGTAATCCGTGCGATTAGTGGATTAAATCCTCAGTTGAGGTAAATCATCTCTGCGGGGGTGGACTGGAGTAGCTTCGTTAACAGCGAACCAGGATAAAAATAATTGTGCATTTTATTTTTATCGCTCAAGATTTTAAGTCACACTTATTCAATCCCCCCCTTTCTAAGTGTTTTTCTATCCTTCAATTGGCATCAGAGCGCCGGTTCTAAGGTGCAAGCACTTAACCGTGTTTAGAAAAGATTCAGGAAGAGAAAAACGCTTCATTTAAAAGATGGTTGATGAAAGTGAAAGGACTATACCTACACCTGCATCTACATCTGGCTCTGCTGAGCAATACAACGGTAACAATGGTTATACTAGACCGCCGGTATTTGATGGTGAAAACTTTGAATACTGGAAAGATAAACTGGAGAGTTACTTTCTGGGTCTAGATGGTGATCTATGGGATCTTCTGATGGATGGTTACAAACATCCAGTAAATGCCAGAGGCGTGAAGCTGTCAAGGCAAGAAATGAATGATGACCAAAAGAAGCTTTTCAGGAATCATCATAAATGTAGAACTGTTTTGCTGAATGCTATCTCTCATGCTGAGTATGAGAAGATATCTAACAGGGAAACGGCCTATGACATATATGAGTCCTTGAAAATGACTCATGAAGGAAATGCTCAAGTCAAGGAGACAAAAGCTCTTGCCTTAATCCAGAAGTATGAAGCCTTCAAGATGGAGGATGATGAAGACATTGAAAAGATGTTTTCGAGATTTCAAACTCTGACTGCTGGATTGAGAGTTCTTGACAAAGGATACACCAAGGCTGATCATGTAAAGAAGATCATCAGAAGCTTACCCAGAAGATGGGGTCCGATGGTGACTGCATTCAAGATTGCGAAGAATCTGAATGAAGTTTCTCTGGAAGAGCTTATCAGTGCCTTGAGAAGTCATGAGATTGAGCTGGACGCAAATGAGCCTCAAAAGAAAGGTAAGTCTATTGCATTAAAATCTAATATCAAGAAATGCACTAACGCTTTTCAGGCTAGAGAAGAAGATCTTGAAGAATCAGAATCTGAAGAAGAAGATGAACTGTCCATGATTTCCAGAAGGCTAAATCAACTCTGGAAGACCAAGCAAAGGAAGTTCAGAGGCTTCAGAAGTTCAAGGAAATTTGAACGTGGAGAATCTTCTGATGAAAGAAGATTTGACAAGAAGAAGGTCATGTGCTATGAATGCAATGAACCTGGACACTACAAGAATGAATGTCCAAATCTTCAGAAGGAAAGTCCCAAGAAAAAGTTTCATAAGAAGAAAGGTCTTATGGCAACCTGGGATGAGTCAGAAGATGATTCAGAAGATGAGCAGGCCAACTGTGCGCTGATGGCGACAGAAGATGACGGATCAGAATCTACATCAGAATCAGATTCTGAAGAGGTATTTTCTGAACTTACTAGAGATGAGTTAGTTTCCGGTCTAACTGAACTTCTGGAACTCAAGTCTCAAATCAGTCTCAAATTCAAAAAGCTGAAAAAGCAATTTGAATTTGAAACAAAGAAGCTTGAGTTGGAGAATTCTGAATTAAAGGAAAAACTTTTAAAACTATCCAATAATGTTGGATCTCCTTCTGATTCAGAAAAATCCACTCCCAGTCTGAACCATATTCTGAAAGAATATGATTTAAGTTTCAGGAAGTTTCTATCTAGAAGTATTGGCAGAAGTCAGCTAGCTTCTATGATATATGCTGTGTCTGGAAACAAAAGAGTTGGCATTGGTTATGAGGGTGAAACCCCATACAAACTTGAACCTGTTGATGAAATGAAAATTTCATACAAGCCATTGTATGATCAGTTCAAGTATGGCCACTCACATGATATTAGGCACACCTCACATGCACAAAGTTTTCACATTACACACACTAAGAAGCATGTGACACAACCTAGGAAATATCATGAAACTCACATTAAGAATTATCATGCTGTTCCTCCTATTGCTTACAATGTTAAACCCAAGTTCAATCAGAACTTGAGAAAATCTAACAAGAAAGGACCCAAGAAGATGTGGGTACCAAAGAAAAAGATTATTTCTTTTGCAGATTCTCTTGATAACAAAGAAGACAACATTCAACATGACTTGACACCTGGATTCAAGTTGGTCTCAACACTTGAAAGGAAGAAAGATTGTCTTTCAAGTTCTGGTTCTTAAATCTGTTGAAGAAACTTTGTTTGTAGGAATTCAGAAAAGAAAGTTTATTAGTCTTGGAACCATTTGTTTTTGTCTGTCTCTCAAGCACTGGTGTTTCATTCTTGATTCTACAGAATATACAAAACATTGAAACATTTATTGTGGACAAATCAGTAAACATCTGTTTTGATGATAAACTTGTTTCTGATGAAACAAAGAACTTAAGAATTTCTGCAGATACAGTTGTGTCCTATCAGAAGCTGCAGAACAAAGAAGTAAACCTCCAGAAGCTGTGTATATCAGAAGTAATGGATCAGAAGATCATTCAGTCTTATATCTGCACACTTCAGAAGGAGTATTTCCAGAAGTGAAACTTGATCAACTCAGAAGCAGTGATCAGAATCTGAAGGCGTAAAGTTTGTTCTTAATACAGCTGTCATCTATTATCTAATGATGAACACGTGTCTGTACGGTTTGTACAAAGCGTGCAGTTGAAAAGACGCCGACCTAGGTAACTGTTTTTAAATTACTTCATTTACCACGTTCTCTCTCCTCACGTCATTCATCATTTAATAAAATTGATTTTCTTTGATTCTGGAACTGTTCATTTTTTTTCTATATATGCTTTTCAAATCATATCATACATCTTTTTCGCTCCTTTGTCTCTCTCTCGTCTTGCATTCTCTCGTTTGAAAAGTTTCTAGCCGTTTTTCTAGAAACCCTAATCGAAAACCTAGTTCGCTTCTCCTGCTCGTTTTCGTTCATTCTGCATCAATGGCTGTTTCTTCATCTCATTTCGCTGGTTCATCTACTCTTCTTCATATGCACGATGAAACACACCAGGAACTCACCCCTGTTGTTGCTTGCTCCATCCCCAAAGATAATTTGGAAGTTTTGTGTGAACTCATGGTCGACTTTGATAACCTTGAAGAAAATCAATTTCATCTTAAGGAAGACATCATCTTTCAAGGATGGACCTCGTTGTTTGCTGAGTTCGTTGGACCTGTTTATCCGGATCTTGTCAAAGAGTTCTGGGTACATGCTGTAGTTGCACCAAAAGCTATTCTCTCCTTCGTCCATGGAAAGTCTGTCGTTGTTACTGAAAACATCCTAAGAGTGATGTTTGATCTGAAAAATCCTGAAGGGGCTTTTGAATTTGATCAAAGAGAAGATGTGGAAGATATTCTATCCACTCTCTATTCAAATGTCAAGAAAACTACACATGTTAAGAATTTGAAGGATATCTACAGAATCTGGACAAAGATCCTACTCGGGTGTTTCTACCATAGGAAATCAACTCATGCCCCGGACTTCATCAGTAATGATCAAAGGTATATTCTTTATTGCATTGCCACTCAGAAGAAGGTTGATGCAATTTACATTATCTTCAATCATATGTGGAAAGCAGTAAAGGATTCCAGAAATGCTTTCAGAAAGGAAAATGCTGGAACAACCATTCCTTTTGGTAGGATTATTACAAACCTTCTGATACATTCCAAGATTGTGGAAAGTCTGGAGTCTGAAGGTATCATCAAAGATCTTGCTGTCACCACTGGATCTTGTCTGAATGCTTTCTCTTTAAAGAAGATGAAAATCATTGACACCTTTCTCAAGGTTCCTGAACCTCTAGCTGGAACAAGAACCATAAGAGAACCTGTTCTGGATGACTTTGAAACCTTCTTCAATAGTGAGGTACCTGAAGTCAAAACTGTTTATCTGAAATCTCTTCAAGAGAATAAGAGCTTTAAGGATCAAGACAAAGGTGCTCCCTTCAAAGTAAATCGCAAGAGGGAAGAAAGAACTAAAAGAAAGCATGATTATCCTTCTGTTGTCTCTAAGAAACAAGAGGTTTCTAAAAAGGTGATTGCTAATGTTGTTAAGGACGTATCTGATGACTTTGAGAAAAAGAAAAAGAAGAAGAAGTCAAACAAAAATGATGAGATTGTTGAAGTTGTTGAAAAGAAGATAACCAAGAAGAGGAAGATGATTATTCAAAGCTCTGAGGAAGACAATATCCCTCAAGAAGTTGAAAACCAACAAGAAGTTCAGGCTTATGTCAGAAGGAAAGAAATCTCTAAAGGCAAAGCAAAGATTATTCAAGAGCCAAAGAGTAAAAAGCTGAAGAAAATGGAGGATGTGACCAAAGCGCTTCTGAAGGGTTCAAAAGGTATATGCATTTCTGAACCTATTTCTGTTCCTGTTGTTTGTTCAGAAGCTACACCAAAAGAGATTGTACCTACCCCTGAACCAGAAAAGGCCTCATCAGAATCACCCGTTGTTGTCCATATTCTTACACCACCATCTTCCCCTATAACCATTCCTTCTTCACATGCAAACAAATCCAATTCTCTTCCTCCCTCACCATTTCCCCTTACAAAAACTCCACCATCTCCTCAATCCATTCCGTCTTCTTCACCCTTCACTAATCTTGTCTCTGACCAAGCTGTTGACAATCTGGTTTTGAATATACAACCTCTTCAAACTCTCTTTCCTTCTCAACCTTCACCCAATACCACTCTTGAACATACTCCCTCCACCTCTCAAAACAATCCTTGTGATTCTCTTTTTCCAACCTCTGCATCACATGAGCAACTGCTCCGTGATTGCAACTACACTCCCAAGCCTCGTCCTGAAGCTGAAGTGGTAGTGTTAGATTCTGATACTGAAGCAGAATCTTCTTATAGGTTGGATAGAGAACCTCTTCCATACTTCACCTCCAACCCTGCCTTCTCAAAAACCCAAATTAAATCCAGCCCTGTCTATCCTTCAATTGGTGTAGTTTTTGAAAACATAAAGAAGAATCTCAGAAGTACCTTTGATACTCTCAGAATTGCTGAAAGTTCTGGATTGAATGATGTTGCTATGCGGAACTTCTGGAGGATCTTTCGCAGAAAATCAGATGCTCTGTTTTTAGAACTTCAAGAAGCCTGTGTAGCTGCTGCTCCAAGGCCTCGTGGAATTCTGAGGAACTATGAAGACTTCTGGTTTGCTCGCCTCAAAGGAAGATATCTTTTGGAAGAGAAGCCCTTTGTGGATGAATTGGAAGTATTGAGACTGGCTGCTGAAATGGAAGCAAACCCATGCAGGGACATGGTTATCTGGATTCCTGAGTATCCTGTTCTGCTTGGAGACTTCAAGACCTTATTTGACTTTCTGAGGGAAAACCCTTCTATGAAAGACCCTAGCTTGGTCATTCCAGAAGTTGTTGACCCACCAGAAGTGGAAGGTCCCTCTGCTCCAAGGAATTTAGCTGCCATTCTTCAGGCTCTAAAGAATGGAGACTCTGAAATTCCTGCTGCAGAGTATGGAGATGCTTCTATGCAAGAAGCAGATGCTGAAGATCATGTTGCTAAATCAGACCCTGTTAAGGATATCCCAGCAAATGATACTTCTATGGAAGCTGCAGATCAACATGTCATTCCTGTGGTTGAAAGTGGTGAAACTTCTCTTGATGAACCTTCTCGTCTTGCAAGGACTCTAGAAGCGATTCAGAGGAAACAGGATGAGCAAAGTTCACTCAATGAGAAGTATGATGCTTTCATTGAGAGGCAAGAAGAACACAACAATGATGTCAAACAGATGCTGGCCGAGATCTTGTCAAGACTAGGGCCATCTTAGATTGAGTCTATGTTGTTTCTCTCTTTTCTTTGCATCTGTTTTGTTTCTGTGCATCTGATTTTTTTTTCATCTTGTACTTCTGTACCCATCGGTTGAACCTTAATGAAATCATCTTCTTCCTCCATGTGTTCTGTTTTATACATCTGAATCTTTTTATATATACTTTTTGATGTTATGACAAAAAGGGGGAGAAAGATAAATGATAAATGATTTGATTAAATCTATCAGTTGCTGGGTAAAGGCTCCCACACATTCACTAACATGAACTGCAAGTTCTATATGGTTTAAGTGTTTTGCAGGTACAAAGAAGTGAAGTGAATCTTCAAAGCAAACACTAGAAGCAAAACCATTGAAACTGAAGCAAGCTGAGTGCTGTCAAACTTCAGAGATCAGAAGCAAGAAAAAAGAATGAATCAGAAGCACTGATAATAGAATTTGCCAAAATTCTATTTGCCCTGATACACATAATGTTATGGCTCTGATACATTATTTGCTCTGATACATGTTTTTAGCCTAAAATGCTCTGATACATTTGGCTCTGATACATATCATGTATTTGAATATACATTTTATGTTCTAACTCGTTCATGCTGACTTTTGTCGTTTAGTTTTTGTTCTGTAACATTTCAGGATGTAGAGATGCTCAGATGATGCTCTGGTACATTCAACAATGTTCTGATACAAATCTAGCATGAAGTGGTGTTAGTAAGACATTCAAAGTTCTGAAGCTATCCGAGGGAAGCAGAAATCAGAAGATGTGAATGTTCTAAAAGATCCAGAAATTCAAGTTCTGAAGCTGTCCTGAATGGAAGCAGAAGTCAGAAGTTGTGAATGTTCTGAAGATCAAAGAAATTCAAGTTCTGAAGCTGTCCTGAATGGAAGCAGAAGTCAGAAGCTGTGAATGTTCTGAAGATCAAAGAAATTCAAATTCTGAAGCTGTCCAATGGAAGCAGAAGTCAGAAGCTATGGATTCTCTGAAGACAGAAGCTCATATGATCGTCTCTACCGAAATAATCAGGGAAGTCTTTTATTAAAGTTCTTCGAGTATTTATTTCAGGGGGAGATTATTTATCTCAGGGGGAGATTGTTAATCTCAGGGGGAGACATATTCATATGCTTATGCTATAGCTGTGTAATTTGTCTTTTGCCGTCTACTCTTTCTGATCGCAAATTCATATCATTTATATATGTTTTTGTCATCATCAAAAAGGGGGAGATTGTTAGAACAAGATTTGTTCTTATCAATTATCTTAGTTTTGATGATAACAATAATATGAATTTTGCTTAAGATAATATGGTACTCTAATCCAATGCAATTTCCCTTTCAGGAAATATATATAAAGAGTACGCATAATTCAGCGCTCAGAAGATGTGTCTCAAATGGTTCAGCATGCAACATCAGAACATGGTCTGGCAAGACATCAGAAGATGGTCGAAGCAGAATCAGAACATGGGTCTATGGAAGCATCAGAAGAACATGAGATCAGAAGCACTGAAGATCAGAAGATGGTATCACGCTCAGAAGCACTTCAAGGTCAGAAGATCAGAAGATGCTGTGCACCAAGCTGTTTGACTCTGATGATATTCAAACGTCATATTCACAAACATCAGATCAGAAGGAAGTACACGTGGCAGACTACGCTGACTGACAAAAGGAACGTTAAAGCTACTAAAGGCTACGTCAGTAGACACAGCGTGAACAAGGCTCGAGGTAGTTGACAAAAGCGTATAACATTAAATGCAAAGCTGTACGGAACACGCAAAGCATTAAATGCATTCAACGGTCATCTTCTCAACGCCTATAAATATGAAGTTCTGATGAGAAGCAAGGTTAACGTTTTCGCACCAATTCAATTCAAATTAACTTGCTGAAACGCTGTTCAAATCAAAACTCAGAATCTTCATCTTCATCAAAGCTCACTACATTGCTGTTGTAATATCTTAGTGAGATTAAGCTTAAATTGTAAGAGAAATATCACAGTTGTGATTATCGCTTTTAAGAAGCATTTGTAAACTCTTGAATAGATTACATTAAGTTGTAAGGAACTAGAGTGATCAGTTGATCAGTATACTCTAGGAAGTCTTAGCAGTTAGCTGAGCAGGAAGTCTTAGCAGTTAGCTGAGCAGGAAGTCTTGGCAGTTGGCTGAGCAGGAAGTCTTGGCAGTTGGCTGAGCAGAAAGTCTTAGGAGTGAACTAAGCCTAGAGTGATCGTGTTGATCAGAAGACTCTAGAAAAGTCTTAGGAGTGAACTAAGCAGTTGTTCCTGGAGTGATCAGGTTGTGATCAGAAGACTCTGGAAGACTTAGTTGCGGCTAAGTGGAAAACCATTGTAATCCGTGCGATTAGTGGATTAAATCCTCAGTTGAGGTAAATCATCTCTGCGGGGGTGGACTGGAGTAGCTTCGTTAACAGCGAACCAGGATAAAAATAATTGTGCATTTTATTTTTATCGCTCAAGATTTTAAGTCACACTTATTCAATCCCCCCCTTTCTAAGTGTTTTTCTATCCTTCAAATAAATCATCTCATCGACCTCTTTTATAACTTGTTATACCTAGATATCAAATGCTCTCAAACTTTCATCTACTACAAGCAAATTTGGAAAAACATGGCTTGTTGAACAACGTCTTCAACCTAATACCCCCATAAAATTGACAATTTTTGGCGATAGGATACTCATGATTGAAAAGAACCTACAATACACTCATGGGCGGACCCACATTTAGGCTTACTCTGGCTATAGCCACATCAAAATCTTTTTTTTTCTTTTTTCTTGACAATGGAAATTACTCCTCCATATGATCCGGACATAATATTAATTATCAACTACATTGTAGAAACATTTTGTTTTATTTAAAATTTAATATCTCAAAATTAATGATGGAGATTTCTTATTGACAAAATCTAGTTGTCATTTTTTCTCCATCATTGCATATGTGTTCATCCTCTCTCTCTCTCTCTCTCTCTCTCTCTCTCTCTCTCTCTCTCTCTCTCTCTCTCTCTCTCTCTCTCTCTCTCTCTCTCTCTCTCTCTCTCTCTCTCTATATATATATATATATATATATATATATATATATATATATATATATGAGAATGTGAAAATGAATAAAAACGATCAGCTTTAAAAAGGAAATGTTGAGATTAAATCTTTGATTGCACTAAATCATGTGTCATTAAGAGAAAAGAGAAATCTTTAATCAAATTTTAAAAAATATCTCTTAATCTCAACCATTAAATATAAATTCAATGGTTCTTATTCAATTCTCACATTTTCATTTACTTCTACTATCTTGCTATTACTATTTGATTGGCCAAACAGACTAAATTGTCCTTCAATTCAAAATCATTTACAAACAAAAAAGGGCAATAATATTAAATTATTATTATTATTATTATTATTATTATTATTAATTTTTTATCATTATTATTATCAATGAAAGGATATATATTATTAACACTACAGTATCCATGAAAGTATATATATATATATATATATATATATATATATATATATATATATATATATATATATATATATATATATATATATATATATATATATATATATATATATATATATATATAACATGACTCTCAAAGTTATAGTGCCAGTATATATTAGTTGGTCGCTACAGTATATGTCAAATCGGTAGACCATATTGATCATAAAGATAAGCAATTCACATAACGCTACACTATATATGTACATAATGAATTAGACCGCTATGATCATAAAGATAAGCAATTCACATAACGCTACACTATATATGTACATAATGAATTAGACCGCTATGATATCTCATGAAAAGTATATATAGAGACCACCGTATGAATATCAGTGCAAATTATATGTCTCAAATCACATAAAATTAACACCAATAAAATCATCAAAAAATCAATTTTTACTGAAACATCAATTTCAGACAAAACCAAACATACGATAATTTCATACAACCAATCCCCGCATACTATTCATCATATACCCTATTATAGAGTTAGAACCCCACCCTTACCTTAGATTGGAGGTTGCTCTATAATTTTTCTCCAATCGAATTTCCTAACTTTGCCACTTTCTGCAACTTTTACATATCCCTATTCAAACCCTTATTCCTCTTTTATAAAACATATTTTTCTCTTACTGCCACTTCTATTTTCTTTTTATTTTAATTAACCGATATAATATTACTTCCACTATATTATTCTTATTGGGCCTCACATTCACACTCCCACTTTGCTACTCACAACCATAAAATAAGCCCAACGCAAATAATCTCATATATTACTAATTTTTATATATCATTTCTAATATTAGCTATACTAAATAATACTATAATATTTCCACGACTTAATCAACCCATTAATTGAATAATAATCGACTTAGCAACTATACCAATAATTCACAACTTCAACGATTTCAAAAATTATTTCTGAAATAATTTAATTAAATAATTAATTAAATTACGGGTGTTACAACTCTCCCCCACTTAGAATATTTTCGTCCTCGAAATTCTACTTGATACTACCACTCCTAATCGCAAATTTCGCATCTAACTCTCTAATCCCCAAGTCGCGTTTGCAACTCTTTGATCATTACTTTTCTGACATAACAATAACTTAACACAATTCAAATCCAATACACACGTGCTAATCATCTAATACCTTCGTGGCATAATTGTAAATAACTTATCAACCACTTCAACAATATTTTGACATATCGACATTTAAAATAGTAACAATCATAACACACTTATACCGCATCACCTTATCATCTTAACGACATTTTCAACACCAAAACACATACACAATTTCATTCCTGTATCTATGTATGTCAATTATTAACAAAACATTAACAACTCTATTCACATCGTTGTATCACTCTTATAGTGACATCACCATAGCCAACATAATCAACTTCATCATATTATGGAGTATTGTAACACCCTTCTAATCCCCCGCGGAATATAAAATAAATTCAGAGTAAACATGTACAAGGATGTTTCAACTCCTTAATAGAAATAAAAATACCATTTGTCATGCTTTCCGAGATTAACTAGGAAAGGTCAAGCTTTTATTTGGACTTCGCAATGTGGAGCAAATATTCAATAAATCATCACCAAAACCATCGTCTTAATCCAACTAAAATTATCCAATAATTAAAAACAAGATTTTATTTAAAATAACTCTAAAACAAATGTTCCCAGTGTTACAAGACCAGAGCATGACACCGACATGACTGAAAACTAAACGGATTAGCCTACAAGTTATCCTCACTAAGCACAAACGTTGCTACTCCCCAATCTAAAAATAATCAACATTAAGGGTGAGACATATTCAAAATTAAACTATATTATGAGTTCATAAACAACACAACATCATAAGTAAACTATTCACCCTATTGCAACGTATTTTAGATTTTAGAAATTATTCATCAACAGTTATGAATGCAATCAAACACAACCCACATCACCACGATATAACACTGGAAATCTTCCAATCATGTCATAACAACACATATAGAAATGCAATGACTCTATGCATGTGGTACCAATCATGGGATTAACCCATCTCACCGATCCAAACACCACCGGGATATGGCCACCGCCAACTCAATAATTCCACACAATGAGAATTAGCTACCACTGAATCCAAACACCACCGGGATACAGCCACAAATATGTTTATGAATGCATGCATAACATATAGCATATTAATCATCAACGTTGATTCAAGATGAACAATTTCATCACAACATAACTCACCGCTAACAACACCGAATTTATTATATTCACGCTTCAGCACAATCAATTAATCACACCATACATAATTCATACCAGCATAACCTCCACATCACAGTCAAATTGAGAGTTCAAAATATGCACACAATGTATGCACACAATGTATAAACACTCCATAACGGATTAAATTGAGAGTTCAAAATAAATCAAGTTATTGTCCATTAAACTAATTTATTAGATAGAATACTCAATCACCTTTCCAACGCTCAAAACGGCGATTAAATCGGACTTACGGTTTGAAAGATATGAATTTTTAAAATTAAAATATTTTTCAAAAAGCATCAGGTGTAACCGGCTACCGTCCATGTCGTACCCGTTTACACAACGGCGTCAAGTGTAACACCCCTTTCCTAACTCCAAGTTATAACAATTATTCACAGATTATTAATATGCATATAATAAAAAGGGCGTATGTGGTGTCGTTTTTTTACCTCCCCGTTTCACTTCGGAGGACAGAACGTCGGATCCTTTACGTGAAATTTGGAAGGAGAGAGGCGCCCTTGTGGGAGGAATTTTATTTTAGTTCTTCCTACGATAGCACACAGACTTTTTAATTATCCTACGAGGAGGAAGGGGAAAAAGATCTCAAATAAACCCTAAGATTTTTCTAGGTGTGGGGATTTCACCTAAATAGATGTTCTGGAGTCCGGGAGGTCGGTTATACATAGGGGAGATTTTAAGCACCCTACATATCCGTAGTACTCTATGGGAACCTTCTCTGTGTCTATGTGTTTATGTTTGTTGCTTGATTGGGAAAGTTCTCCTTTGTGTTAGGAAAGAGAATTGAATTGAATTGAAAGACAGATGAACTGACTGTTTTTTGTTTTTTATTAGCTTGATAAGACTCCTTGTGAATCTCATGCCTACATATCCCTAATAGAAGTCAGAACTTTTTGTAGTTTGAGGAACTAATTAGGGAAATGAATTAATTTCGGGTGCCTTGTTTGAACTCAAGGTTGAAGTTTGAATTAAATCTCTGTTTACAGAAAAGGGACGAGTCGTCATCTTAACTGAGAGATATTTCAATTGTTTTATCACAAACATTTTTTAAGTGAATGAAAATTAGGGTTCTTTCATGATAAGAGAGGGACCTTACTTGTGTGTGTGTGCAAGTATGCCAGTATCATCTTATATGAAAGAACTATCATAATGAAAGGTTTAATTTATGATAAGAGAGGGACCTTACTTGTGTGTGTGCAAGTATGCCAGTATCATCTTATATAACGTAAAAGATTTCAACCATTAGAGGAAGACAACAGTCTGGACGTGAAGTCAACAGAGCAGTCAGTCTTATATCAATCTAAATGGGAAATTTTTTTTATGAAAATGATGTTTGTTATGTTTGAATGTGGTATAACAATTGAAAAGTCTATTCATAGAGATGAATCATGTCTCACCCCTGTAAGAAAGATTTAGATTTTTTGACTGGCTTGTACAAGGCTCAAGATTGAGGCTTAAAAGATGTTTGATTGACCCTTGGAGATGACTCCACTGGGGATTGACTTTGACTGAAGAAATTTGTGTTGTGTACGAAGCCTAGAATTGTGGCTGACTCTACGGAGGATTACTCTATTGGGTAGAGATTGATGAATGTTGACCCTACTGGGGAATTTGCTCTTATTGAGCAGGGATTGATGAATGAAAGCCCAGAGTTGAAGGTTGACCCTACTGGGGATGTTACTCTGTTAAGAATTTATTGATGGAGGCTGATCCTTTCTAGGGGATTTATTGATTTATACTTCTTGTTTAAAGCCCAAGATTAAGGCTGACATTATTGAGGAAAACAGATATGACATCTTGACTCTACTAAGGAGAAGACTTACTAGAGATTGAAAATATGGGTGATAGAGACTGTCCATGTCTCTCATTCCAAAAAGGTGAACTCAAAACTGAGATTGAGACATACTTGGCTTAATTGAAGTCTAGTTTGAAGAATAGAAGAATCTCACCAGGGTAGGCTAAAAGGTAACTAAAGACATGTTCCTATGTTTATAAGAAACCTGATGGGTCCTTGTACACAAGCTCAAGAGGAAGCTGTGAGATATGCTTTTAAGAAGCCCGTGGATCCTTGTATTGTAAGCCCAAGAGGAGGCTAATCTAGGGTCATCGAGGGTCCTTGTTATAGCACAAGAGGAAGCTATGTTGGCTTTGAACTTAGTTTGGCTATAAGCAAATGGGTAAGAGGTTTCACCGGAAATAACTTCTCTTGGGTTGATGTGCCCTATTTTTGTTCTAAGGCTTTTTTCAAGATGTTTCACCGGGAATAATTCATCTTGAGGTTTAATTATAGAAATCTAATTAGGAAAGAGCCTTCACCGGGAAGACATTCTCAATCCTAGGTCATAGTCCTATAATATATATACAGTTTATTTGTCCTAAGGTTTTTCTTAGACAGAGTTCTAAATAGTGTATATACAGTTTACATTTGACAGTAATTTAAATTAAAGCTGTAAATTGAAAGCTGTAAAGCCTAACCTGGATGAAGAGGTTGGGACTTAGACTCAAGGAGAGGCCCATGTGAAATTGATTTGAAATTGAAGTTGTTTTGAAAACCGATTGAGAGTTGATTGAAAACAGTTGAATTTGTTTATTGAAAACAGTTTTGAAGTTTTTGTTTTAAAAACAGAAGAAGTGAAGATGGACACTAGGTCACATAGGTATATGAAGAGTTTCACCGGGAATAATGCACTTCAATACCGAGAAGAAAGTTTTGAAAAACAGATGAGGAGTTTACTGTTTATTTGAAAAAAATAAAGGAGTTAAAAATTGTATGTACAAAAAAAAAAGGTGTTGGGTCTTACACTCTTTAATATTCAAGAGGCCCAAAAAGATTTGAATTAACTACTGTTATGAAAACAGTTGATTAAAAAAGAAATTGAATGTATTAAAAAATGAAAAGGGTTGGGTCTTACACTCTATTAGAGGCCTAAAAGATTTATTAAAAATGAACAAGGTTTGATCACAAAATATTTACAAAGTGATTAGGTTTGAAAAATATAAAGAAAATCATATTTAAAAGTATTAAAAATACTTTAAAACACACCATTTTAAACCTAATAAAAATATATCAAATAAATAATATTTTTTTATTTTTTTAGATAGTCATAAAATAGATATGATAAATGAAAAGTGTGTGAAAAATCAAGTGAAAATGATTAATTTTGATAGGTGAAATGATTGAGTGAATTTGTGAAAAAAATAAGGAAAAATAGCATAAATGTTTGTTTTTGTTTTCATCAAGAGTTGAACCCATGACACATGGGGAGCCAACACAAATCAAAGACCAACTGGGTTGAACGCCCAATATGCTAAAGGAATTCCTTCATTTGATAATATGTGAAACAACTCATTTTGGAAATGTTTGGAAAATAATGAAAACAAAAGGTATGAGGGGGGGATCGAAGCCCAGACCTTATGGCAAGGCAAGAGACTTTGGACGCGCGCTATGACCAGCTGAGCTAACGATGAATTCGTAAATTGAATGCATACCATTCAAAATATAATAAACTTTGCCCTAAGAATTTTGAAAATGGCGCGCCATGGCCATCATCGTCTTCAACCTCTCATCACTCAATTTTGGAAATCCTATCTCTCTCAATTCTCAACCAAATTGAATGATTCAAACATCAAACTTGCTCGTTTTTGGACGAGGAACATGATCATGGGTTTAGAAATTATTTAATGTAAGTGTATCTAATGAATTTTAGCATAAACACTAAGTACACATAAATCCTAAAATTAAAATTAAATGATGAACACGATGAATAAATGAATGATGATATAGGGTTTTTAATCCTCTGATGATGCTGAACAAACTAGTATTGAGTTATAATGCAATAGGTGCATGAATTAAAGAGATGGAGTTCATAGGCTTACCTCTGAAACTGAAGATCGAATGCTATGATGGAGAGCTCCCAGCTATGATTTGATGATTGCAAAAGCTTCCTGGGACTTTGTTGATGCTATACGGGCACTTACTTTGATTAGAAAACCTCATAATTGGTCTGCTCGATCCCTCTTGCTTGAGCTTCAAGTGAAAATGAAAGATGGTGAATATGTGCTTACAGATGTGTTGCAGGCATCTGAATCGCTCCACTACACCCCAAGGAACATGTTGATATGTTCAAACTTGATTGACACCCTCTGAATTACTCTACACAACCTCTCTTGCTTAAGCTCCAAGTTGAAAGTAGATATAGTGATCCTCCACTTTCATAAGTGTTCCAGGTGCTTGGATCACTTCTAATGAACCTCCTTGAGATGTTAGAAGGCTTGCTTTCAAAGGAAGAGCTTTGGTTTGAAGAAATCGATTCTTCTTGCCAAAGAGCCTAAGAAAACAATAAGCAAGAGGGAGAGAAGGAGAAAGCAAGAATTGTAGTTGCTTTGGTGTGTCTAATACTGAGGTATTCACTTCTATTTATAGGCAAAATGATCAGAGTAGTTGAGGGAGTGAGCTAACTTAGTGAAGTCATTTTGAGTTACTTGATCATGAAGAAATTCAAAGAATATTCAAAATACAATGATGACAATTTTGATTCCACTAGATCAACTCCCTAGCCATCGATCCTATATGATCTTAGGGGACAATTCTGTTACAGGAGTGAGCTCCAATTGGTTGGGAAGATATTCCTTTGGTGATTCACTCATTTGTCATAAGTTCCTAAATGTAATCATTACATAATCACATGTCTTTGCTTTTGGGAATATTCTTCAATCCTTATGCAATGATGAAAATGAATACATGGCATCTATACTGATGTATTAGGTGTCATGTAGAACCATTTAGTAGAAGCATTTGCATAAAATTGGTAAGATGCAAAAATTGGTTATGGCTTGAAATAACTTCAAATGCCCAACATTGAACATGCATAACTTTCTGCTCAAAATGAATTTGGAGATGATTGAGCACAATTTGGAAAGCCCTTGGTATGTACTTCAATTTATTAGTTTAGGGTTTCTTAAGAATCACTTGGGAAATTTGTGAAAACTGGCCCTGAAGTTGGAAGAAAAACTAGGTTTTTACACTTAGAAAATTTTCTAAGTCTTGATGAATTTGGCTTCTTGATTCCATAACTCTTAAATGGTTGATTTTTTTGCTAAAAGTTCCACCTTGAAGAGTTGTTTGTTTTTTCAAGATCAATAACTTTCATGTTGGGAGATTTTTAAGTGTGTAGGCAAAATCTTGAGTTCCCAAAATACCCATGAAAAACCCTAACTTTGACTTTTGTTAAATTTTTTATTCTTGATTGATTTTTCTTGGTCAAAAGACTTTAATAATCATAAGTTGATAATATTGATCTTTAAAAGTCCATGGTTGACCAAATTTCTTAAAAGTCAAAGCCAATCTTGTACAGTTGAATTTTTCCAAATGAAGGGTAATCTTGGATTTTTGTGATGAATCAAGCCCTCTTCTTCAAATGAATGAAGTTACTAGATTTTATTGAAGTATTAGAGGTCTTTGAATAATGGTATTAGTTGTGGAGCCATGTCTTGATTAAAATTCAACTGTCTAGAAGAATTAGGTCAAAAACCCTAAATGTGGACCAGGTGAAATTGATGATTGTGGATCTTGAATTGAAGTACAAATTCCATTGGATATTTTATATAGGTATTATTTGAAGATGATGGGATCTCTGATATCATGTCCTGAAGCTCTGCAAGTATTCCCAAAAGTGATCCCTGACATCAGTCCTTGATAGGCTCAAGACCCTAGTTTGGTGACCTGGGTAGATCTAAGGCTTGATGCCTGGGGATGGGAGATCATAGGTGGATGGATGAAACATGTTGGGCCCTATGATGGTGTTTGAGGATCATGTTGACCATTAATTGATCCTTTGCCTGAATCTCGTAAACTGGAAACCCTAATAGAATACCTAGTGAATAGGTGATTGCTTTGGGTATCCGTATTGATCTGACCGAGACATTGTGACATATTAGATGATGTGACATCTCAGGGGGGTCAAAATTAGGGTATGACAGCGTCACATGTTATTTTCACCGCAATAAAAACCTAGAACAAACATACAAAATATGCACTGATCATATTGTAAAACAATTTTGACACTTCATGCTTTCATATATAATGCATATTGCACGCGGAAGAATAAATACAACTCAAACAATTTCAATGAATATATATCATACTATAGGAAACCCAAGATCTAGGCAACGTAGCCTTTAACAACATATCCAAATATCATGTCAAATACGAAAAAGATACCAATACCCTGTTGTACCCCAAAATGTTTCCACCTATTTATTCCTAATTGGCTTTGCATCACATTCATAAACATATCTTACTCAGGTCATTCATTCAACCCATACATTCATAGCCCTGTTTTGGCTCGAGAAATTTGACAAGGAAAGGGTTTCTATTGAGGAGATTTTTTGGTTAGAGAAAGGACATCTGGGGTTTCAGTTGACTGCTAGATCCTCATCAAGATCTCTGGAGATCAGGGTTTCATAAATATCAAGGCTTTGATTCAAAAGAAACAAGTTTCAGTCCAACTGGTCTCCCTAAATTAGGGTTTTTACCAAAGTCAACATAGTTGAATTTTTGGGTCAACATTTAATCAGGAGGTGACTTTTGAATATTAAAATGTGGGTGCCTTGAGGAGGTATTTAGTGGATTTTATTGATTGAAATTGGATTGGAAGCTGATTAATCGGGAAAATTCATCTGGAACTGGGAAAAGTCAAACAGTTGACTTTTTGGTCACATGCAAGGTCAAACTTCATACTATTGATTTTTGGTGAAAATTAGTCAAGAAAAAGTCAACAAAATAAATCAAAATCAAGAATTTCTCAAAATTGCCCAAAATGGAAAGTTAGTTGAATTTGGAAATTGTCATAAAAAGAAAGTTCTACACTTAGAATAATTTTGGGAAAGTTTGAGAATGGTTGAGTAGCTGACTTCAAGCTTATTTTACACATGTCAAAAGGCTTTATTTCGAAAAAAGTTCAACATCAAAATTGTTCATCTCATGGAGATGAACAACTTCGTAGTTTTTCATTTTTTCATTTGGAGCTTGGATCAAGAGTTATGGAAGTGCAAAGTATGAAGGTTCACACTGAGTGCTTGTCAAATTTGCCAGGCAGATTCTCGCCAGCGCAAGCATTTTGTCAAACAGGTGGTGTGCCATTTTCAAGTCCAATTTTAGGGAATTAGAGCCACCTTCCAAACCCAATTCAGGTGTCAACCTACTCTCCTCCATACCCTCTATCCAATGATCAAAGATTTATGCCAATGGGATGCGTAGGGAGTAAGTTACAATGATTCAAAGTTCGGCATATGGAATTGACTTAAGGTTGGCATCATGGCAAGGGTTTGGTACATGCACGTGGCAGTTATGCAAGGCCATATTTTATTGACTTTTTGAATGAGTTACAAACCTTTTCTTTCAATTTTTCCAACACCAATCTTCCTCAGCTCCATACCCTCTTCCATTTGAGCATAAAATCAAAATAAATGGTGAATTGTGGTAGGAGTTATTGGCCCACGAAGCGAGCATTGTGGCTAATGTATCATTGTCAAGGTATCAGTTTGTCTGCTGCAGTATTTTACACACATCAGTATCACATACTTTTATTGTCCATGCCTTATGTTGCAGCATGAAAAGTTCTAGGCACGTGAAAAGTAAAAAAGAGCTTACCACATATAAACAACACTTATGTATTAAGTTTTGAAGGGAAATGTTACACTACCCTCATCCTCACCATACACTACCATGAGCTCACACTATAAAAATCAAAATTGTCACATTCCCATGGACATGCATTAATTTTTTCTTTTTTCCAGTTTCAGAAACTTCTTCCTTCTCTCCACTCTCTCTTTTCTTTCAATCTCAAAACTCCATAAGAGCTTGGATCATGTTGATGCTTAGATCTTGCATTTTAGTGAAGATTTTAGATGTTAGGGTTTTAGAAATGGATATATGAGTGCTATACATCATGGGGATCATGTTGATGCTTAGATCTTGCATTTTAGTGCGGGAAGGTGTTTGCTTTTTTCATTTTTGTTGGACTCCGGTGGTGGTGGTTGACGGAGAAGACGACTGGAGCTGAGCTGCGTTTGTACGTGTTTTGCATGGTGGGGCTTCAGTTAGTGTACGTGGCAGGCATGTGATTGGCTTTATACCACCGGTTTAGTCTGGTTCGGGGGCGAGTTCTGGCATCAAGTGGTTCCATCCCACTCCCGATCGCAGTTGCAGGGGATCGAACTGTGGTTCTCCCTACCAAGTCCAGCGCCAATCACCACTGGACCAACTAACGATTGGTAATGATATTTTGTCCTTTTCTTCACTTAAGTATAAGCTTACCGATTGACATGGGGTTGTACATATTAAATGCGTTACATATTAATAACAGCATAGCTTAAAAACGATAATGTCACATGCTGTGAAAATGAAATAATAAAGTGATAAAAAAAGCATAGTGTTAGCAGGTCTGGGCCACGCATTTTGGATTGGGCTAAGCGTGCTTTTATTTCCACACCCCTGTTTTAAGGCCCAATGCTCCTGTGACTAATTTCCAGTTTAATTGACAATTGCTATTACACCCTTGACTTAGACAGAATTACATTTTGTTTGAAACTTGTTTCCTCTTCAATTTTTGCTTAATTAATCATATTCCCTTGAAATAAAAAATGTGAAAAAATATATCTTAGATACAATAACATCTTAGGATAATTTTAGTATTTTTTGTGGATTTTATAATTTGATTTGCTACTTTTTAGGTATCTTTTTCTCACATGAGTTCATAAATCTCCGCGTTTTGACATACTTTGCAAATCCATTTGATTGAGAGCCTTAGGGATTGAATTTTGTTACAAGTTTTTGTATGCTTGGACTGGACTCATGTATGATACTATTTACAAAAAATAGAGTTTTAATTCTCAATTTTTATTAGGTTTTGGTCGAAGTCTTTAGACCCGATTCATGTATGTTTGCAATTGATACTTGTATAGTTTTTTGCTCATAAATGAGGACGCACTTGTGCAATGATTTTGAATCCTTTTGAGGACATTACAAGGGATTTTTAGAGGTCTTAGGACCTGAAATTTGGAATTTTTAAATCACTTCTTTTTACTTTGCTTGAATTTTCCTTTTCACATGTAAATGCTTTTGCTTTTGGTTAACGATTGTATCATATCTGGTCCAATTAACTTGTAATCTTGTGTGAACCTTTTGGCATGATTCCATAATTGTTTAGAAACCGCTTAGAGGTCATTCACTACTGATTTTTGTCATTTGATCACAGACTAGAATTAAGATTTTAATAGAAAGTAGGATTATCTTAGCTAGAATACCAAAGACTAGAATTGTGATTTAAGCATGTGGAAGCGATTTATCAGAGTTAGCATTTTCAAAAATTCGTTCTTCTTAAGAACCTTTTAAACTTTAGAAGTTCTTATTTCATTTTTGTACCTGAAAGCATTTTAAATTCTTTTGTATATATATACACACACATTTAAGTTATGCAAGCGGAGTTTTAGGGATTTCATCAAAATGACATCAATAATCTTTCTCCCCCATTTTGTCATAATCAAAAAGTTTAAGGCATAATTAATTAATTTTAAAATTTTATTAAACATAAGTGGACAAAAATAGAGAGAGAAAAGCACAATGAAATTTTCATTTAAAAAACATACAAAATTAAAAAATTCAAACAGAGCGACAAGAAATATTCATTAAATTAAAAGAAGATTACACACAAAACGACATAAGAACACAACAACACAAACACAATATACCAATTATATAAACCATTGATCCTCAAAAACCTCACATCTTTCTTCCACAAGAGCTTTGTTAGGACCAAGACGCATCCTACGAACAATTCTTACAATTTTTGCCTAATAGAGTACTTCAGATAAGACTCTTCCATAGGGAATGAAGGACTTGTTCATTTCTCTGGATGAGATTATGGACTCTTTAAGATGGTTGAAAATGACTTGATGTAGATTAATTGGAGTACGATTAAGCAAGCAGTAGATCAAGAGTTTATCATCATGAAACATAAATTTTTTGTTGGTGCCTCGAGGAAGAAGATTTGAAGGAATAAACTCAAACCAATCTTTAGCAATGGGCAAGAGCTTATCTGAGTTAGTGGATTCAAAACCAGAGGATATATCAAAGATAGAGACCACCTTGGCATCAGGTGTGATCTGAGAGAGACATGGTTTGTGGTCATACCCATTTTAGCACAACCTATAGCATCAACAATGGTACCAGCGGTGATGGTGACAAGAAAAATAAAGATATCTAAAGAAATGGTATTTCTATCAATGCTTACAGATGTATATCTCTACAAGGTCTTTACCAAGTTTGGATATATGGTTCATGGTTCTCGTAGCAGACGAAGATAGCTATTCTAGTTTTGAAAGTGTATGTCGAGATCAAAGTTTTTCCCATCACCTACACATCTTGGACGTGATGAGAGACATGATGAGTAGATAAGAATTTAGGGTTGAGAAAAGAACCACTAGGAACACTTATGGGAGAGAAGAAAACGTAATGACCAAGAGAAACGATGTAAACACGTAACCGATTAGTTTTTGGAAAAATTAAATCAGTTAAGAGATATTAAACTAAAAAAACAAAATGACCAACATTTGCAAGACACTTTTCCGAGAAATAAATGCAAGACGAAAAAAATACGAAGGAAAGTCCGTGCTTAATTAGATTTATACTCAATTAAAGTTTGTCTTAAAAGCTTTTATTAAAAACACATAGGGTAGGAATAGAAAGATTTTCAACTATTTCCAAGAATATTTCTTATTGCTCGAGGTGAATAAAAAGATATGATAAAATTTACAGACGTTAAATCAAATAAAAATGTTTTCAGAGTCAAGGAAACTAGTAAATTTCTGACTAGATATTTTTCTGGCTTGAACATCTTCTAATGTGTAGAAGCATCTTAAGAAAGAATTAAAACATTTTAGATAGAAATCTAACCTGATACGCTTTATCTTAAGATAATTTCACCTTTCTAAATACTCAATGTCCCGATAACATTTTGGATTAGAATCCAACTATTCAAACATCAATTCTGGAGGCTTTTCTTCATAGAGAGAATCTTGTTCTGGAGGCATTTCTTTATAGAGAATCTTGTTCATGAAGCGTTCAGTCTTTCTTCTTGTAACCACATATTTATACGGCGTCAGTCTTTGATCTTGTATTATTTCAGATGAATCTTATGCATCATGTAACATCCTGATTTTATTAGCTATTTATTTAATTAGTTTTATTTAGTGTTTTACTAATTATTCATGTTATTCAATTATTTAGCATGATATTATTTAATTTGAGATTTGTGCTAATTGAATTAATTGAATTATTAGTAATATTATGAGATATTAGTTAATGGGCCTAATTTAGTTAGAAAGAATAGATTATGGGTTAAGCCCATTTATGTGAGAAAGATAGTAAGGGAGAAATTAGGTTAGTTTTCATAATATTCATTTTGGAGAAAGAGGCTAGAGATAAGAGAAGAGTGAGAGAAGAGGATTGTGAGATTATTGAAGATTGGAGGAGTTTGAATAGAGGTAAGGGTTTGAATCCAAGTTCTTATAGTTTACATGGTTGGGTAATGTGTGTTTGTGTAATCTTTCATCTTTCAATTTCATAGTTTTGGAAATGTTAGGGTTTATGTAATTTTTACTCATTTCATGAATCTCTTGTTGCCATGTTGTTATGTAATGATAAATGATGTTATTGTTGCATGAATTGGGTGTTTAATGAGTTGATTTGCTGATTCTAAATGCTTATGTTCGTTTGGGTTGGATTGGGTATGATTGGAAATGTGTTTTGCTGTCAAAACTATCAATTTTATGCTACTGTTACGTGGGAACCGATTCCCATATGTGCCAACCCGGTTTCCCATAGTAAAAACCAGAAACGAGCATCTTATGAAGTCAGAACCCGGTTCCCACATAGGGAGGAACCGAGTTCCACTGTGCATTTTGGAAAAATGTTTGTAACTTAGAAATAGCATAACTTTTGATCCGTAACTCCGTTTTATGCGTTGTTCGAAGCGTTAGGAAGCTAATGAGATTATCTTTATGATAGGATAGAGTTTGTTTATGTTGAATGTTTTAATTTTGATGTTAATATATGGATAACATGCGACTTACTTATGTGTACATTATGAATTAATGACTTGTGACTAATATTCATAGATGTGTTAAGTGATGTGATATCCATGATACGTTGGGTTGAATATATATGTATATATATATATATATATATACTATTTGAATGTGTCTTGTTGATAATGATCATTTAAGTATGTATGTATCGAGATGTGGATTGAATAATGATGATGCTAGAATTGAATACATGTGATTGATTGATGTGTGTTGAGTGATGCATTGTTTGGCATTGAAGTCATGTTGTGTGTATTATGCAATGTTGGAAAGATGTGATTGTGTAGTTTAAGAGATAGAGAGATTGTCTTAAACGCATGAGTCTTGTTTTGTTGCACACGTACACAAGCATGAGTCTTTGAAAGTGGCAATGTCGGGTAATCTCGCGAAGATTATTTGCTTGTCCCAAACCTAACGAGTATGGGGTTTGAAAGCTTAACGAGTATGGAGCTTTGAGGTGGTTATCTTGTCCGTAGAGAGTGGCAATCGGCATGACCGAAAAAATGATAACAGAGGGATCCACATGCATATCGCATTGAGTCACACTTGAGTCGCACGTGTCGGTGTGAAATGTTGTTGTTGGTGTGATTTATGTGATATGAATTGTGTGGAATGATGTTGGTGGATATGCATATATGTGGATTTGTGATTCATTTGATATGAATAGTTGTTGTGTTATGAATGTGATATATGTGATTGAAACATATGCGATGTAGATGTGAATTTATATGTACTAATGATATATGTATATATGTGTGGATATGTGAATCATGTTTTATTGATGATGACACATGAGGTAAGAGAGGTGATTACATGTCTACTTGTAATATTAATGACACGATTCCAATGATGTAAATATATTCTATGATATTTTGTGAAATAGGATAGAGATGAATATGTGCATTTGGTGATGTATGTTCATACTTGTGATACATCGGTGAATTTTATACATGTCTATATATTTAGAAAAACATGTATATGTGATGATAACTTGTATATTTAGAATATGATTATGTTTGAATACAACTGTTACTTGTGAATGTTGTCGAAAAGGATATGTACTTAGAAACTACATGTTGGTGAAACATGATTATGTACATTGTTTAGAAATCATGTTTGATTATGTGGAATTGAATGAGCTAAGTAGTATAACATGAATATGTGAATCTTGATTAATTGCATATGATGCATGTTTATGTGAAGAGTGATGAATTCTTGAAATGTATTCTTGTTGTGTTTTACATTTCCCATATTATGTTTATCTATAAGAAGTTGAATTCTCACCCTTCTGTTTGAATGTTATCCTTTGTTGGTAACGTGCAGGTTTCATGGATAGTGATGCTTCAAAGGAGGCTTAGCTTAGAGATTTAGATCTCTTGTAGAATGTCGTGACTAAGTAGTCACTTGTGCTCTGGTCATATGTAACAAATGGGGTTGGGTTTATATTTTATAACTTGTCATTATGCGATAATTGTTTATTCATATTGTATTTTGTATTTGAATACGTTATTTTGTTAATGTGTGGCCATGAGCCAAGATGTTGAGACATGGTGGATGATGTATGGGAATCATCCGACTTTACCATTTATTTGAGGAGATGATTATTCCGCTGTGGTTTGCATGTTGTTTTAAATCCCGTGTTATTTGGAAATGACCATTGCATGTCTAAAGATAAAATGTTTGTTTTATTTTGAATTATGTGTAACTTCCTCGTGAGATGCATGCTTATTTACTCTGATTTACGCAAATGTATGCCTTATTTGTTTAGTATAGAATTGGGGGTGATACACATCATATTTTCAGAGTGATTTTATCTTTAGAAACCTTAGTTTATTCTTTAGATTCTTCATAAGTGAACTTCAGATCTGAGAAAAACATCAACCAGCTTTGATCTTTGCTAGTTAAGGTTATCATCAATTTTCAAGTTGATCCTTTTGACACGACAATTTCTGTAGAGTATGTCTACTCTTAAGCCTTTAGAGAATTCAAGTAACATAATTCCTTTCATGTGTTACAGGGTAAAAACTTCTTTATGCTTTAGAGCATCACTAGTGAAAAACAGAAAGATATTTATCTTTGCTTTTGTTCATCGCCCATGTTCTTTGACTTTAGTCAAACACAATGACAAGTTCATATTTATTTTCATTGATAAAAACATATTATCAAATGACATCATATGAAGTTGTACTGATACGACAAGAGCTTAGTATCAAATGTTTTGGATTGTTCATGAAAATAATCAATGATGATCTCTTAGCATAACAAAACTCATATAACCACAACGATCAAATAATAAACAAAAGTTCATTGATTTAAAAGGCGTGATTACAAGCAGAGTAATATAAGAGATACATTCTAACAACGATTATTCAACATAATCAAACACTTCACATTTTCAACACTCAATACATCTTTGTGCCCTTCATTTTTTATCCTGTTAACTATCCACGCTTTGATGAGAATCTCAAATATCACTCTTCCATATGGGATGAGGAAAGTTATTTGGTTCCTTGAAGCAATGATAGTTTCTTTGAGATATTCAAAGATAATCTTAGGGAAGTTGATGCGAATATCTCATAGAGAAAGAATGGAAGTTGTTTGTCTTCATATTTGAGTTTTTCTATCTCGGTTTCCCTAGGACAAAGGTTTGAGAGGAGAAACTGAAATCATACTTTAAAAGTAGGTTGAAGGATTATTGAAGATGAGGACTGTGAGTAATACTCAATCATGTGTAGAAACTGATGAATAAGATTCACATCAAACGTGTAGTTGAACAAATAATCATTCAAGGAAGCACCAGCATCCTGACATTTAATTGCATCAACAATTATTGTCTTATCGACTGAGTGTCCAAACATAGAGGATCGAATCTCATTTCCTTCGAAAGGAATATAAGCATTCACCCATAATTCTTTCACGAGGTCAGGTTAGATTGAACCCTTGAGCATAGCAAAATATTTTTGCCATTCTTGAGTTATTACTTGCTTTGCGAGGTTGTAACCTCCATCTCTCAAAACTCTGAACTTGATTCTTTGTTCATTGATGACAAAGAGCATTTGTTCATTTCCTTTGAAGGTTCTTACTGCCATGATGATTTTGAAAGATGATAGAGAACAATGGAATTTGAACTGAGGTGAATGAGAGGTTATGACTCAAGTGGTATAAATAGAGGAAAGAAACAGAGAGAAATGGAACGGTTCTGTTTCGAGAAGGAAAAAATTGCATAGAGATTCATAATGAAAATAATGACTGAAGATGAAGTCATTAATTCAATTATGATTCACAAGAAGCTCATGATGAGATGAAGATGCTAGACTCATGAATTGGTTTAAGCTTATCAAACATCATTGTTTCCAATTAGCGTTACCCAATAAGGTTTATTTCAAGGATGATTAAACTTTATATTAAACGACTGCGAATTGAGACATTTACTATATGAAGTGAACTCTACAGTTTCCGAAATATCATTCAATAATTATGAGAGATAGATATTATGGATACGTAAATGTAAGAGAGCTTCATTAATAAAGTGCATCATGCTTAGCATCTAAAGTAGACTTAC
Source organism: Vicia villosa (assembly GCF_029867415.1). Classification (NCBI taxonomy): domain Eukaryota; kingdom Viridiplantae; phylum Streptophyta; class Magnoliopsida; order Fabales; family Fabaceae; genus Vicia; species Vicia villosa. Next base: position 3,946,116 of record NC_081186.1, read on the forward strand.
GTACCTTGAGATTCTTTTCTTGAAGTATGATGGTTTTAGGTAAACATCATTCTGATTCAGCCAATGAGCTCAAGAGAAGGGATTATAAAATCTTGTATCTTGATTCCAGATATGATTTCACAGTCCTTTCTTTGGATGATATCTTCTATGATTCTGACTTCTGAATCTTGCAGAATAGTGTCAATGTCTTTGATTTCATGAAGATCTATTCACACAGTAAAAGTTTCACTGTTGAGTGTTTTGAATAAAGATCTTTTCTTCTGATTGACTTCAAACCATTTATGCATGACCTTAAGAAATGAGCATTTTATTCTTCTTTACACGAAAGAGTTCTTACTGAGCAATACTGAGAAAGTCAACAGTAGACCGAGTCTGATTGTTGAAAACATCCTATAATACGGTGAACTGACTTGAAAGAAATGTCGCGGTAAGCAAGAGTCGCCACCGACTTTTATTTTATCCTATTTAAATAAAGGCTAAAAGAACAGAAAAAACCTTTTTTGAAAGAGATTGAGTTCGGGGGGTAAATTATACAAAGGGAAGGTTTAAAGCACCCTTTGTATCCATGGTTATCCATGGGCTCTTAATTGCTTAGCTCACTTTGAAATGTTTGAAAATGTTTGCAGTGAATAAATAAAAAGATTTGAATAAGGACTTTAGCTTGTAAATAAGCGTAGCCTTTTTGAAGGTTTTTGAAAAAGGGTTAAACTTGAATTTAAACCAGAGCAAGCAATTAGGAGGAAGTTACCCTAAAATCATAAAAAAGGTTCTTTTAGCTTTTCAGGGCTATCCATACCATGGGTGGGTAGGAAGTCCTTTTATTGGATGTTTAGGGGTCATCGAAATTTATCGTTCGCCATAAAACTATCCCTACCATAAAGAGGGCAGGTAGTCTAAGGGAAGGATAAAATAGTCATTTTTAGGCAACCAATGAGGATACCTCAGCAATCGAAAGGGACTATCATCATTATATCGTAGGCAACCTCGAGGGACAAGATCATATAACCGAAGGCAACATCGAAGGGACTTATGATCTTTTAATGATGACAATGAACTGAGGGCAACATTCGCTGAGGCATCCTCGTATCCAAGGGACTTGACTATTTTTAAACTCACAAGGCAACAGGCAACAAGGCAACAAGAGGGATAACCTTAAAGGTGTGTGGGTGCAAAATCACGTGGTTGATTCAGATATATTATCTTGTAGTTAATGATTCTAAATTCAATTCAAAGTTTTCACGCCCTAAATTACTAACCATGCAATTAATCATACAGAAAATAAGGCAGAAAGATAAAACCCGAATTAACTATTACAACCTCTGAGCAGTTACATAATAAGGCAAAAACAGTTTGTGGGCAAACCACAAGAAATAATTAAGTAGATGATACCCTGCAATGATAACAAAAATAGACTCGTGGGCAAACCACAAGAAAACAATATTATAACCCTGCAAGGCAATTAAGCAATAAAGAGGCGAAAAATAACTGGCAGGCAATAAATCAATGTTAGGAAATAAGGTTAACAACAACAAAAAAACAATTGGAAAATAAATTAGTGGTTAAAAAAGTTTAAGGGCAGGAAACCTAGACCTACAGTTAATGGACAACACCTACCTAAGACCCCTATGGCTACTAGGATTTCTAAAATAGTCGAGGCTATACAAACCCTAAAAATTAATTATTGGTTTTAACCTAATTAATTTTAAAATCGGTTAATCTTGATTAAATTAATTTTACTAACCCTAATTTAACTAATTAACCTAATTAAATTAATTATTTAATCTATCTAATTAAATCTATTAATCAAAACCTAAATCAAAATTATTAATCTAACTTACTTATCTATTTAAAAACCTAAATTAATTAATTAAAACTAATTAGCCTAAGTGTTGGTTATTAAATTAATTTATATATAAAAAAAATAGTTGACTAATGAAAAGAAAAAATAAAAAGAGTAAAAGAAAATAAAGAATCAAAAACGTAAAAAAGATAAAAATAAAATAAAATAAAATATTGGAACCCGGGGCGGAATTCAGTATAATTCATCCCTGATGGTCCATGGTGGAAGAGCATTGCTAGACCTACAGATTCATCTTGGTGGAAATCTAAGGGCGTGGATCTGAGGCCACACAATAAGCACGCGTGCATGCTCCATATTGGATCTGCAATGAATTAAGAGGAAAATATTGTTAACAAAACATTTTGGCGGAAGCAGGGTTCGATCCTGCGCACTCTCGCCTGAAGCCTCTTGGACGCATATCTTCTCCACTTCGCCAATTTGCGTTCGCAGCCATGATATCAACCCAATAATAGTATAAACAATAAAACAAATTATTGGAAATTCAAACGAAACACGCGCGCGAACTCAGTCATCTTCTTCTTTGGACTCCTGGCCTTTTGCTACGAATCACACACGACTTGGCCACGAAACTCATCCAAAGCTAATCCCTGCAACCAAACTCGTAATACACATTGAATAAATCCCAAACAAAACCATGATTGAATCCGAAATCGTGTTCTAAACATGATAAGGGCTTTGATTTCCACCAATTTTGCTTGTATTCAAAACCCCTAATCAGAAGCTCCAAAACCTAGCCATGGTGGATTCTCAATTCTGCAGCGCAACTCAAATTCGTGAATCCAGAAACACTCTAAACATTCATACAAACCAAAATATGCAATCGAAACATATTGATAACGAGTGAATGTAAGAAAACGAGGGTGGAATAAAGTGTGACAAACCAAAGCTTGGAGGGGACGATTCCGAATGCGTTAAGGCTCAAAGATGATCGTGACAGCTTCAGAGACTCCCAAGGAATGTTATGCGCTCTTCAAATCTCCATGAACATGCTTCAAAACCAAAAATCGAGTTTTCCTTTCTTCTTAAAAATTTTGAGTTCATATACGGCTTTCTTGGCTGGGAAACCTTATTTTTTTGCCCTCCTCTCTGTTGTATGTTATGAACCTTTATAGGAGTGTATTAGGGTTACAAAAAGAGAAAGAAATCCATGATTGGAGATGATTGGAATATGAGAGATTCTTGATTGATTTTTTGATTGAAACTTGCTAAATTTGCCTCAAATCTTTCTAAACGAAGTTTGATTGATTTGCATTAATCTTTGATGAGATATTGAATCAAGTTTTAGAATAAAATATAATCTTTGATAATTTTAAGTATTTTATTCAATTTAAATTGAATTTAAGTGATTAAATTCAAAATAAATTAAATAATATATTCTAAAAATAAATTGAATAACTTATGAGTCATGGATAATTCATGGATCGAGTTTGAGATTAAAGATTCAAGCCCATTTAGTAAAAAAAAACTCAAAATTCTCCCTTTTGCCTCTCATGCATTTTCACAAAATTACCCAACTTCAACAATACATATCTCTCTCAATTCTTATTGTATGGAGATGTTCTAGGACTTTTTAGAAAGCTCAAAGAGTCCTCTAAAATCTCCTTTTGGTTTCATCTCAATTGAGTCTACCATGTTCATGTACCACACTTTGAGAAAAAATGACTTTTTGTTGACTTTCAAAAGGACCTGTAACGTATTGGCTCATATCTCTCAAATGAAGCTTTTCTGGCCTTGGCATGTGAGAGAAAAAGTTGTAGGGAATTCAATTTACTTCAAAATAAGCTTTGGTTGGGAAATTTATGATAAAGCATGTGAAGGTTATGGCTGGTCAAAGTTCAGTTGACTTTTAGGTCAAAAACCCTAATTTAGAAACTTTAGGTTTTGTTGATTTCTGACCTTTCCTTGATGAATCATGATCAATACTTGATCAAATTATAAATGATACTTCAAAATAAGGATGTTGACAAAAAATCAGGAATTTTGACTGTACTTTGACCACAGTTGACTTTTAGGTTTAATCAGTCGACTGTCGACTTTCTGGATAATTGACTGAGCAATCCTTGGAATTGAAACTTGTATTTTGCCATAGAGATATTTTGAAACATCATAAGCCGTATGAAATCAATTGGAGACCTTGATTTATTAAGTTTCTTCAGAGAAATCAAAACCTTGGTTTAGGAGGTCATTGTCTATGAGAGTGTGCCCTTGAGTCTTGAACCTTGGTATGAGTTTGAGAAGTGAAATGAGATGGGAAAATTTTGGGGTATGACACATCCCATACTCCGAAAGAATTAACTTTCTGCAAACAAGATTCCTTTCTACTTGAGAATTCTCATAACATGAAAACCATAATCTTTATATCTCAATTCTTGATGAAGATATAATGGTTTAGATTAGAAATCATTTCTTTCTTTGCAGCTAAGATATTTTCTCAAACTGGATCTCTCTACACGGTTAAGTGTTTGATTCAAAAATCAATAACATAGCTAGGCTCTGATACCAATTTCAGGTAGAGAAAAACACAAAAAAGGGGGTTTGAATTAGGTTTTCAAAAATTTGCCCTTTTAGAAAAACATTTGTTTAAGATAAACATTAGTGCATGCAATAAAGAGAAAGATGACACATTCAATTATCCCGATTCCCCTTAGAAAAGGTTAGTCATGTCCACTCGCCAAGGTGACTTTGCCTTAGAAAAGGACTTAATCCACTAATCATAAATGATTACAATTGCATGGGCTAACTGCCAGTGACTAACAACCAAATATTGATTAATTATGTTAATGATCCCTTAAGAATTGTGTTATAACTGGTCCCCTGAGAGATATAACGATCAATGACTCCTTTAAGAATTATGACCCAACTAATCCCCTAAAGAAAACTGCCCATGATGACAAACTATCATTGTCTTCTTGAGTATACGGACTAAGAATAGTCACTCAATGAACAATCAATAAAATTGATTTACAAGTTGTGTTTACAAGATTGCTTCTAAAAAGCATATTACATAAATGTTTAAGTACAAATACAACACAAAAGTATTGAGCAAGATATGAGAAACAACTCCTTGCTTTTACAAGATTCTACAAAGATGTTTATGATGGATGTTGAGTTGCATCTTTTAGTAATTTTCTTTCTCTTCTTTCTTTGTCCTCTTCAGCTTCAAATTTCATAATTTTGCAACAGCTTTTGCTTTGCTTTGATTGAGCTTTGGTTTATTCGCATTTTGTTTTAGCATTGTAGCTTTAGCATTTGCAACGAACAACATCTTTGGCTTTGGCATTTGCGGTAAGCAACATCTTTGGTTGTTGGCATTCAACAGCTTTGGCTATTGCATTGGCCATCGACAACTTTTCTTCTGAAGTCTTAATCTTCTTTTATAATCTTCAGAGAAAGAGACGTTGTGAGGATAGAAGAGTCTTTTTCTAAAATCCAACAATTACTTTCCAATGCATATAAGTGTAGATGTTGGATAGTAGAGCATGTTACTTCCTTAGCCTGTAACTTGCAGCTTTGACATGATGGTGTGGAAGATAACTTTTGAATAGTATGAATGTCTTGATAATTATGAGTTATTGAGTTGACCGTTGTACTGAATCTTCTTGAGAAAGTTTTCTTTATCGTATCTTCAAATGATGTACTTCGGATCTGAAGTAGTAAGCTTGGAAGAGATCACATTCTTTTCTTTGTTCTTCTGATGATGTATCTGATGTTTAGTTCATAAACTACTTTGTTATGATAGCATAAGAACATCAGAACCAATAGGAACATAACTTTGTCTTTATAAAATAATAGCACCAACCTTTTTGAAGTACGACGCAGAACTTCCTAGATCAAATATGTATCTGAAAAGACAACTGATTTGAGAGTGAAAAAACACAAACTATACGATCAATAGTGTTTGTATTTTTCAAAATAGAACAATGTCTTTAGATAATAGTGCAACAACGTATTTGAGGAATACGTCTTGACATTTGAACAAGAGTCATAATAATTAATCTGTATTTCTGATCTTTGATCTTTATTAGCTGATCTTGACTATGTCTTCAGAGTAACGAGCAACAACTCTTCTGACTAACATATCGTAACATCTGATATTTGAAGCAACAACTTTGTATCTGATGTCGAATTTGTTTTCTGATATGAAGCAACAACTTCTAGTAGACCTATTTCTTCTAGAGATACTTCAGACTTCTGAAGCAACAACTAATTGAAAAGTACACTGGAGATCCCATTCTGATTAACATTCAGCATTCTAGAGAACTATTGATGTTTCTTCAGAAGTGAAGTAGAGCAGTCTTTCTGACGAGAACATTTCTTATGACTCTTTAGACAACAATCCTAAATCGTACAGAGCTTCTGATTTGCACACTCAAGAAAACATTAGAAACAAAATTGTTTACATATAAAATATATATGTTGTTATCATCAAAACTTAGAGATAAAGTGCAGAACCAAATCTTGTTCTAACATATTTTGGAGTTGAAATGGATTTTATATGAACTTTAGACAAGAAATCAAATTAAATTAAATTAAAATAACTAAAATAAAATTCCAAAAAACAAGGCGCGTTGGATCCACCTTCATTAGTCTGATCTGGAAGATATAAGGGTTTAGAAGTGACCGTACATGGTGGAATTTAATTGAAAAAAACACATAAGATATGGAAAAAGGCGGCCAACGAAAACATTTCAAGTGGTGCTCTTTGATTGGCCAGAGCATTTAACAAACTCAGATCAACAATTTAGCCTCTCTGATCATCTTCTCCAGTGATCTCTCACTGAAGCTTGGTGTTTTGTTACCTCAAAACATGAGACTAACACCATTATGATCGTTTCATTGAGATGAATTCAACCATGGTCTCCAATGGAATTTATCCAAACTCAGTAAAGCCAATTTTAGAAAATAGGATAAAATTTCATAAAACTAAAAGTGAAATTAAATGATGAACATCAAAGATAAATGAGAGTTGATTTAGGGGAAACGTTTAGTGCTTCAAGGTATAAATTGTAGTTTCTCAAATGAGTGATATAGATGCTTGGAACTACCTCTTCGAAGTGGTGATCGGAAGTGATGACAGGTTCACTTGGTTAGTAAGCTTCAAAGTGTCTTAGAACTTGGAAATGGTTGCAATAGTTTCAGAAAGGGCCGATGAAGCTAAAGGAATCAAGAGAATGTAGCTGGATGAGCTTTGAAGTGAAAAACGATTTCTGCAAAATTGGAAGAAATTTGAAGTTCTGGTAAAGGTTTGGGAGGCTATCAAAGCTTGCAAATAAAGGGAGTAGATTGTGTTATTTATAGGGAAATTGATGCAATGCTCAAGCGTGTGAGAATGATGCAAAATGCTCCAATTCGTGTGAACCAAGAATCATGGAAAGTGTGACTTTGCTTGCCCTTAAAACTCAGCCAAACCTTGCGTTTGATGAGTCGAATCGCTTCATAATACATCATTAATCATGTTTGAATCCAAAACACGTACTAATTTGGCCAAATAAGTGGAATAAGTTGATAAAAAAATTCTGACTAAAGTGCAAAATCAGATTCAAATGACCATGTTCTAGCTCACGTGCCAACTTGTACAAGAAGCTTTATGATCCCATTCTTTTTGCAATTATCTCACATCATTATAAAGAGTACAATGTGACAAGAAAGGTTGCATTTGGATGCTTGTGGAAAAAGTTATGGCATCTGAAAGTTGGTACAAAAGCAATGCTTAAAACGCGGAATTTTTCTAAGTACAAAAATGCCTCAAAATGACATATAATGTTCTCAAATCTTTCATGGCCTTCCAAGCACTTTTAGCCTTTGATCCTCGAAGCAAACTTGTGGAGGAAATAATGAATAACATTTTGCAAAAAGAAGCAATAAAAAATGTTAAACATTGAAGGAGTCATGATCTTGGAAAGTTGGGCAAAATTCACTTGAATTCACAAAATGACTTATAATGTTTCTCCATCTTTGATGATTCTCCAAGCATAATTAGCTCTTGAATTGTGAATAGGAGTTGTTAAGGATGCCAAAGAGAGTAATTTTAAAAAATAAGCACTCAAAATTATTGAACCATGAGCAAGTTGTGATACTTTGAACATAGGCTTGAAAATGTTAACTTTTAGGTCAAACTCCTTGATCAAACTTGAATCTTTTGAACTTTTCTTGCAATTCCAACCACATTGATGACCATATGATCTTATCATGATGAAATATTTATTGTACTTTGATTGAATATAGTCAAAGCTTTAGTTTGCTTAATGATGAAGGCATGAAAATAAACACATGAACCTTTACTTTCCTGAGGAACAAGCAATCAAATCTTTGTACACTTTTTGATCAATTGAGATTGAATGGTGCTTGAAGATGATATGAACTAAGATTATAGGTTAATCCATATTTTTTTTTTGTTGGAAATCTTGGTATCCGGCCTTGCGACCGACTAATCCAAGAGGGACCAATCCTACCGTCCACTAGCGGGGGCCCCGTTTAAAGCCAGAACAAAGTTCTGTATGGACTGGCCCACACAAGGATTGATAGCACCTAGCAGGATTCGAACTCAGGACCTTGAGAGGAGCACACTCTCAAGACCCAAGCCTCCACCGCTAGGCCAACCCTTGGTGGTTATAGGTTAATCCATGATGAATAAGCCTTGAGAATCAATGTTGACCACACTCTTGACTTTGATCAGATGAAAACCCTAGTTGAGGGAACTTGTTTGATCCACTATGTTCACACTTGTACTCGCAAAATAAACAAAGGAAAATAAGACATATTTTTGTATTTTGATTAGTAGTTATCCCTGCATACGTGATCTCAAAGATGAGAGAGTGTTATGAGGTGCCCAAGCATGTGATCTTGATATAATGCAAATATATAAACGAGATGGGAATATAGGGGTAAAAATTAGGGTATGAAAAATCCCTACTCACTTCAAAAAAAGGGGAGAGAGAAAAGGAAACTTATAGATCGAAAAGGTTGTTAACGAAGAATCGGGGGTGTAGAGAAGTTATGCAGTCCGAAGAAGTTTGCATAAGTCGTGGGAGAAAAATAGAAAAAAGAAATAAAAGTAGAAATTTTTATAATGGAAGTAAAACCACAAGGAAACTTTCAGGCTACCCTATAATTTTGAAAAACTCAACACGCTTCTGACACGTGGCATTACTGTTTAAGGTCTTGAAAGACAGGACGTCATTACTTATATTAATTGGAAGTAAGTGTGACCAATTGAATGATTGACTGATATTTCCAGCTGACACATTAGTTAATAAGGAGACATCTGGAAAAGGGAGGTGACTCACCCCCAATTAAGGGGCCTATGCAAATAAAAGGAGATAATCACCCCAAGTCGAGGGACTCGTCTCACGTTAAATAGGTTGATTTCAGCTAAGGGACTCACCTTACATTAAAAACTCTCCTTCAGCCGAGGGACTCGCCCCAAGATGAGGACTCGCCTCCCATATAAAGGGGTTACATTTTGAAATATTGGACATGTCTCTTATCGAAGGGCTCGCCCTCGACTCCGGGAAAAAACTAGGAAAAAGCCTTGAAACATTTTTCCCTTTGCAAGCCCTCGTGCTTGAGGGACTACGTAGTGTTATACTTATGAGAGTCCTAAATAAGGGAGACGTCAAGGTCCTCACCTAGCGTGACATTGATCAGGAGACACCTTCATTGAACATGGGGCTCACCCTTGAGACTATGACGTGTATAGTATTGTTATCCTCACATTAGTCATAGGAGAATATAAGAAAGGATCATACCACGATTCCCTAAAAGGTAGGTAGCCACCAATATTCCCTAATTAAGGGGGTGATTACTCCCTAAGGGTAGGACATATTATAACTTACTTACTCATACATAATCATCATGCTAATATATAGAGCCTTTCACCTCATGTGAGCAGGCCCTCTAAAACCACTGTAACACCACCATACAGGGCTTCTCGTTGTCACGGTTAAGCCCTAACCATCCTAAATTATTATACACCTAATAAGGCCTCTAAGTATCCTCACCCTTGTGGGAATACCAAACACACATGTACTTTTTGACTAGTCAGTTTCCAATTGCCCACGTCAAGACATAGTACTATCCCAAAAATGTTTAGTCATGGTAATTTATGGGGTAGGATTGCTAGGGAGGACTATGACGGTGCTAATAATTTTCAATTTGAATATTCATTTATGTTCTTTCTAAGGTCATGGGTAAAGTTTTTTTTCATTATCTCACAAAATATTATCCTAAATCCAGTTCTTTGTGTTACAAAAGATTTAAAGTGTGTCACTAAGTTCTTTCCTAACCTGTGTGAATTTCAATATTTGGAGTTGAGAAGGACGATTCGCAATACTAAAGAATGATTTGGACTTGATATCCTTCAAGTTAATGCGTCTAAAATAGAATTCATTGCCAACTCTTGTGCAACTGTTCCTATGGGTAGTGAAAATTTTGCAATATTGTCGCATTATAGACTAGGTCATCCAAATTTTATATACTTGAAAAATGTTTCCCAAATTATTCAATAAAAGTCATAAGAAATTTTAGTGTGAAATTTGCCAATTGTCAAAACATACACGCATCATTCATCCACCGCAACTCTATAAACCCTTCCAACCATTTCTTATTTATAGGGATGTATGGGGACCATCACAGATCAACAATGTTACTGGATCAAGATGGTTTATCATCTTTATTGATGACCACACATGGCTCACTTGGGTGTACCTTATGACAAAAAAAATTAGAATATGGCTAGTTATTTGAAATTTTTGATAAATCTACATATTTGATTTTACTTTTACAATTTCACTTTTTTTTTGTTAAAAGAGTATTTTTTTTTTTTAATAATTTTATCCAAAGTGTAGGGGTGTCATGTTTAATTTTTAGAAGGGCCAAATATAGCTCTCCTACTATTTCACTTTTTATTTGGGCCAACAGATAAAGATGAGGCCCAAAAATGAGATTGAAATACAACTGATTCTTTCAAAAATTCAACATTGCACTAAAAAATATTCTAAAATTTGATTTTACATTGAATATTAGAAAATCCGATATAAAATTATAGATTTTCTCAAAATTAAAATTTTCTATTGATATAAAATGTAAAAAAAACTAAAAAATATAATTTTTTTACTTGAAGAACAAAATAAGTATTTGTATAAAATTAGGGGGTAATGTTTAATTTTAGGGGTGCGAGATAATTACTTGAAGATGAGAATGAAACTTTTGGCACAAGACATCCTTATTTTATTTGCTTCATTAATGACAAATCTTAAGAATCCTTTCCATTAATGACACAAATTCTTAAAATATTTTAGGGTTTGTTTAGTTCCACACAACGGTAACAAAAATAACCTCTATAAATAACGATTCGCGCTATCACTCTTACATTTATTCTATCTTGCTTCACACTCTCTCAAAAATTCTCTATACGATCATTTGTGCAGTAGCAAGAATGTTGATACCGCTTTCAGTTGTTGACGATGTTGCTCTTTTTGATTTAGAACAACAACTTCCTCGTACCCACAACAACAACATGTTACCTGTGTTTGTTCTCTTTGATTCTCGTACCATGTCTCACTACCATCACCCAACAACACCACCTTCTTCTTCGTCTCACCACCACAACAATCTTCCAACAAGATTAATGTCTCACAACCGCAACAACAGCGTTTCATCAACACCAACCTTCTCTGTGGTTGATGAAACTCTTCTCTATCATTCTCATTTGGCCAACAACATTCCAAGAAGATCAAGGATTCATCCAACAACACGGTCATTTAATCATGCTCATCCCCACCACCACGACAATGGTACTACTAGGGCTTCTGCTGCTGTGGTGATGGATGTTCAAGAACATGTTACAACATCAACAGGAGATGCAGAATCCATCTGTTCCATTTGTCTTCTTGACTTGTCTAATGCTTCTTCCACACCAATTCGGTTGCGCTGCTCTCATGTTTTTCATACTCACTGCATTCAGAAATGGATTAACATTCGAAAAACCTGTCCTCTCTGCCGCGCCGATGTTTAATTCCCATACATTGATACTACTTGTTTGTCACACTGTCTTTGTGTGCAAACCTGTTGTTTTGTCTATCTTTTTCTTATTCTTTCTGTCAATACTGCCGATGTTTAAGGTTATAGGTTATTTTGTTTGTGAATACTTAGAACTATGCTTCTACATAAAACTTATTTGAAAAATGTATAGCTTTTGGTTGTATGTTATTTGAAAAACTTGGGTGTTTCATGATCCACATTTAATATGACTTTTTAAATGAAAAATTTGTGATTTAGGACTTGGTTTCTTGTTTCAAATTAGGCTGTTGTTGAACTTTGAACTTTTTATTTTAAGGTTGTGGGAAAGGCTGAATGACAATTTAAAAAGGGCAATTGTTGTTCATGTTTTACTTTATTACAATTCTTGTTACTCAAGGTTCTACATAAAAACAGCTCTGTCTTTGTGTGCATACCTGTTTTTTGTCTAACTTTTCCTTATTCTTTGTGTCAATATGTGTTACACCTCGGATGTTTAAAGTGATTTTGTTTGTCAATATTTAGAACTATGCTTATGTCCTTGCAATCATCCAGTTATACTCAATAACAACAGATGTTTATGTTGTCCAGTTTTATAACCACTAGTCTATTAGGCAAGACCGATAAAAGATTCAATTTAATGTTAAAATAACAGTAAAGGCTTTGTTTTGAATAACAGCAGATGTTTGGTTGGTTGGATAATGGAAAGTGTTCTGGGCCGGTCCCCAAGGCCTGGTAAGGAGCAATGCCCAAAACCCAGGAGAAGCAAAACATGGTAAGTATAGATTAATTTGTTACTCGTGACTCCCTTGGAGGAAGCAATCAGGTCCATCAGATCCATCCTACGGGCGTCTGCATTTCTCTCCTTCCCTTCACATTTCAGTCACAAACAAACCCCTTTATAAAGAAAGCAAAGCGTGCCATTTTCAGGTAACTTCTTCCCCATTTGAAATTCCACTATTGATTTCATACACTAACTTGAGCGTTGGAGTGCTAACCTTGCAGGTTAGCTCCATCCACCGCATCAGAATCAAAGCTTTGCCGTAACAGAATACTCCGATCAGCTTATCCGATCATCATCTGTATGGCATTCAGAAGCAACTTTAGCTGCTGTCAGCCCACCTGTTTCTAACAGTAGTTATTGTAGAACAAGCCTAGTAATAAGTTATTTTATTCTCTTAAGCTTGCAATTAGTATTTCTATTTTTAATTTGGTTTTGGTTGAATGCAGTAATTACTAAATTTGGAGGCCAACAGCATCCTGGTGGTATCAGAGTTTCTATTGTTGGCATGACATTTCCTTGATATGTTTTGGAAAATCATAAGTGACTCCATTGGAGTGCATATTCATTGAAGTCTCTACCATCATCTTTTTCTCCTGAGAAACTTGTTGAGCTTTACAGGCCACAGCCGTGTTCAAAGATTATGGGACTGAGTGCAGGTATGTGGCTTCAGTTGTATGAAACTAATATTACTACATTGTATAATATGTGATCAAAGTTTCTTTGGTTTGTTACAGGATCAAATTTATTTAAAGAGAATGGACCTCAGCTGTCATGCAAATGGATGAGCATATTCAGTCTCTACCAGTACCATCCATCGAAGTGTTGGATGTGACCAACTGCACGTCCTTGGAGACCGTCTTCTCTCCTGTTATTGATGAGAGCTATTACGAGAGTACAAGATATTCATTTCCTTCAAAAATTGTGTGAAATTGAATGAATGCTCCTGAAATGTTATTATGTTAGATGCCCAAGTCAGACTAAAGGAGGCAGTATGTATCAGCAAAAATAGAAGGGAATGAGAGTAGACCTTGTTACTTGTTCAAATAGGAGGTGATGTCGTCTTATCATCAATTACCATTTGTTAGTTCCTGGAAGTAGATTTCCAGACTAGTTTCACTATTGGTCAGCTAAAGCATCGATAACTATGTTCACTTTCACTTTCTCCACAATCCTACATATCTGGTTTCATTTTCTGCCTCATTCTTCCTCCGTCGTTATCTAATGAAAATAATTTCAATTGGAAAATTAGATGCGAATGCTACCTGGAAGATGACTACATTCCTTATAAAACAAGTCTTTCATTTCAATTCTTTATTGAAATTGAGGAAAAGTTGAATGTGGTGATTAAAGGGATATGCCAAAACAATTTTGTTGATGGAGCATCTCTTTTGTTTCTGCACGGAGGCGCAGTTCAAACGAATGTCTACTTTCAAAGATACAAGCAGTAGCCCCTGTTTGTTTTTGCATTGAGGCGCGGTTCAAACGAATGTCTACTTCAAAGATACAAGCAGTAGCCCCTCTGTTTATTTCTGCATGGAGGTGCGGTTCAAACGAATGTCGACTTCAAAGATACAAGCTCTAGCTTCTCTAAAGTCGCTAAGAATGGTAGTCCTTGCCATCAAGAGGAAGATTGATCAATGGAGCCGGATTTTCGCTGAGATGAACATAGAGCATATTATGTGAAGGACATGTGAGAATGTGAATCACTGGAACTTGCACTGGTTGCGGTTGATTTCTCATCATCGTTGAAGATGAAGAATGATAAGAGCTCAAGGCTCATGTTACAAGAGTGAAGCTAGACTGTCACTAACTTCTATGATTGGTTAACTAATTGCAGCAAACAACTAATTAGAGCGCATTGCTTGTGTTGTAAGTAACTGAATCCTGTGATAAAGCCAGCTATATTTATTGCATTTCATCTTAACAAACTTGGTCTTCAAACATTGTCCTGTATGTCTCATGAGTATTTGGTTAGATTCTAGGTTCTGATTTAGTAGTTTCTATGACAAACTTTCTTCTTTGCTGTTTTTTGTGTACATGTATCTCTTTTCTTATTTGGATGTGAAATGTTATATGTGGTCCAATACTTACAATTTTAGGAATGGTTATTATCAAAAGATAAATTGAAATGTGAATGTCAGTAATTCTATTCTTTTTGTCAAGGCTACAGCAGATTGCTAAAGGTTCGAAAATTTTGATGGCTCTAAGGAAATTGTAGGTATATTGGAACATCATTTTGGTCATTTGGTGTTGGGCTACTAAAATTTACTAAGAATACATCGTTTTTTATCGCAAGTGATGCTACAATTTATCATTAATATTCACACTTTAGTAGATGGTAAACGGTATGTCTTGTATCGTAAGTAAAATCCTGCAAAATAAAAAACAGGGTGGTGCACACATAATAGAGGGGTGGACCGGAAACATTGATGTGCCCCGCTCACGGGCCTTACAAACCTAAAGTCTAAAAATGGCAAAAAGATTTTGAGAATTTTTCTGTTCCGATTCCGAACGCATTCAAAAGAAACTTGGGATATTAGTTAATTTGGATATACATACAAATTTCTTTTGATTATATTTTAAAAAGATATTTATTTATAATATAATTAAAGTGGATTATTATTAATAAATAATAACTAAAATACAAATTGTTATAAATAAGGAATAAAGAGATTAAATAAAATTTTAATTTTGTAATGATTTATTTGTCACAATTTTTTTTAAATTATAAAAATAATTATTTTTAAAATGATTACAACGTTATAAATTATAATTAATGAAATTATCATGTTCAAAGTATCCTCTTATTAGCATTATAATTTTTAATTTATAATGGCTTTTTTTAAAATTAATTTTATATAAAATATTGTGTTGATTTAAATATTTAATAGATTGATATTATTATTATTATATATTGATTATAATGGTGTATATTTTAACTAATACAATTAATTATACTATTAATAAAATTGATTCACCATGATTTTAATTTTGTTTATAAACGTTGAGTTATTTCGGAAATGCATCTCCGAAAAATCCCAACACGAAAAATTAAGTTATTTCAAAAATGCATTTCCGAAGAAACTAAAAAATTACTACCTCCGTTCCTTTTTATAAGAGAAAATTCACTTTTTAGATTCATTGAATAATCAATGTATCTAGTCTATAAAGAGACCAAATACATTAGTTATTCAATGAACCTAAAAAATGACTTGTCTCTTATAAAAAGGAACGGAGGTAGTATGAATTTGGTACGTTCGGAGATGCATCTCCGAATTCTGGAGACAAAAAAGGAATTTTGCCAGAGGTCCCTAGAAAGGTATTGGATGTATAGAGAAATTCTCAAAGATTTTTGCCCCGTTAATGTCCGCGCCTCACAAAGCTTGGAAAAAAAATTGATTTTCTATGTTTTCCCTTGCGCCTAGTTATTTGACTCATCTTTATCTAATTTACTCTCCTTGCAACAAAATTTACTAGTTTTCTCTCTACAAGTCCAAATCACTTAAATATATTTTCACCATTTTTCTTTCTAATTTTATCCTTTCTAATTTTATTTTGTATAGTCTTGCCACGCATCTAACACACTTTCCTCTTATATGCTACACTTACATCGCATGTCTTACGATTGTTAGATAAAATTTTCTCTTCAGCTTGTGCGGTATTTTTATGTCACATAAAACTCTCCTAAGGCCCTCCTCCATTTCAGCCACTCATCATGAACTTGATGGTTTATATTCCCTTCTATTTCTCCATGTCTTTGTATTACAGACCCTTGATATTTATACCGCGTGACCTGTGGGATGATATGGTCTTCAACATTCACCTCAAAGTTAGAAACATTTTTCCTTTTTTTTTTAAACTTACATTCCATTTATTTCTTCTTACATTTACTTAGGCATAAACCATGCAATTTTATTGCTCAATTACATGTCGTAGTAGATAAATCGCTTCCATGATCGACCTCCCAGATTTAAAACCAAATTGATTCTTAATAACTTCATGGTAAGTATTATAAGTTTAACCCTCCTATAATTTCCACATTGTAAATCCCTCTTGTTGTTCTCGTATATTTATGAAAATTTCAAATTACATTAGGTCAAATCTTCTCCTTAGATACACCTCAGCAGTCCATAGGCTTCAAAATCTGCATCCAAATATTTCTTGATCTATAAGCTGATTGATGCACATAAATCTCCTTAAATCTTGGAACACAAATATCAAGTTTCCTAAATTGTCTTAACATTCAATTTTGGTAACTTGTATACAACTGGAGATACAAAACTTGTTCCAGATTAAATCTTCTTGATCTGCGAAATATACTGAGTCCAAAAGAAATATCACATAATCAAATCAAATATGTCAAGAGTTAAAAACAACATGTGCTAGTGTTCTGGTATAACATGTCACAAGATCTGTCAGGACATTTTTTCCTGAGCAACATGTTAGAACGTCTTCCATAACATATTTGCAGTAAATCATGCTTTAGCAAAATTGTGTCAATACTAAAACTGTGGTACTAACACAAATGACACAGTTTCTACAAACCAAGCAAGGTGGTACAATTTATACAAAAATCACAAGTTACAAAGAGGAATTTCTAATCCTAATGAATTACAAGCCAAGGAGAATTATTCTCTTTTCCTGGCCTTGCTTCAAATGCTCTCATTTCCCACTTTGGTGCCTTTCTTGAAATGCAAGTATACACACAACCTACAAAATGAAAAGATCATATGAATATCAAAAATTCAAAACCATGACACCAAGAGCTCACGTGAACATTAAATTTTTGTCCAAGGCACACATCAAGGAAGAATTCAAAAGCATCAATAAGAGTATTCAAGAACCAATGCAAGCATTGGAAAATTAGAAAAAGGCATGGATCTTCTTCAACAAGTCACAAAGAAAACCATTCAAATATTTTCAAGACATCAATACAAAATTGAAGGGAAAAAAGGACTCTTTTGCATTCACAAGGTAATGTCACAATTTTGGGACCACCTAAACTTCTAGAAAGCTTATCCTTTTTGCACTACAAATAAAATCATTCAATCCCCATTCTACCCTCATTCTCATAACAAAAAATTTTACGCAAATTAAGGATAGCAAAATGAGTAGTCAGGGATGATCCTAATATGATCGTGAATACTTGAATTCACTTGATTTGTAATGGAGATCGGATTTTTGATTGGAACCGAGAATGTTTCGTGCGAAACCTTGTTGTTGCTTGCATTTTCATGCTACGGCCATAGATTAGAAGGGTTCTTTTTAGTTCCATTTTGAGGTTTCAATTTGAAATTTGAGGTTAGGAATGGGATTTTTATTTTGTTTGATCGAAATCAACTGGAGATCCATGCTTTGGACATGAAATCGATGAAAGTTTCATGTTGGTTTGTTTGAGTTCTAAAGAACAAGGGAAAGGGCGGTCGATTGAAGAGAGAAGTGAGAGTTCGTGTTTTGGGGACAAAAGAAGCGGAAAAGATTTAGGATTAGGAATTGTTTGCAAACTCGGTCTTGTGTAAGAGGGGCCTTCGGATATGGGTAGATCCGTTCCATCCTGGATTAGTTTTTATACATGCCACATCATGTTTGTTTATTCCAAAATTACTCTTGAATAGGTTAGTGGGGATGAAGCATGAAATTTCGGGTATATTTTTTGTAAAATAAAAAATTTGTACTACCGAAAATTTCAAATTTTCGGTAGTACAAATTTTTTTTATTTCTTTTTGCAAAAAATATACCAGAAATTTCGAAAAATCCGATAATTTTTTCAAAATTTCTGGTATATCTTTGAAATTTTCGGTAAAAACTCACGAAAATTTCTAGAAATCCGATATTTTTTTGAAATTTCCTATAGTAGTACAATTTTTTTTTATTTCTTTGCAAAAAATATACCGGTAATTTTTTCAAAATTTCGGGTATAATTTTAAAATTTTCGATAGTAGTACAATTTTTTTTTGCAAAAAATATACCGGTAATTTTTTCAAAATTTTTGGTATATTTTTTAAACTTCCGGTAAAAACTCACGAAAATTTCTAAAAATCCAGTATTTTTTCGAAATTTTCGGTAATAAAAGAACAAGAAACTTTGTTTTCATAAGTAAAAAAATATTAGAAGTTTTATTAAATAATAACAAAAATATTTTCTTTATTTATTTAGATGTTTAGGATTTTATTATGAACTATTTGGTGAAGAAGAAATGACTCACCACTCTAAAAACAAATTTAACCCATCAAATTATCTTATCCCTCCTTTGCGCGTCTTCAAACCATTTTCATAAAATGAGAGACGATTCGTTTATCTCAAGACGATGCAAACAAAGCTTCGTTCTAAAAACATGTTGATAGTGAACATTTTTCGCTCGAATGTGAGGAGGACATACATAATTCAGATAATGTTAGCCATTCTTGATGCGGTGTAAATGATCATTTCTCCATGTTTTGGGGTAGCAAGAAATGTTTTCGTTTGAATGTGATTGAGTATCTCTCGCTAAAATCAACCAACCAATAAACATTTGATACCATGAACTACAAAACTCTGATTTCTTCATTGCAATATGAGGATACGTAGGCACGAGATTTTGAAATCTTGGAGAGCGCATTAATAAAAAAAATCCAAAAACCCTTTCTTTCTTTCTCCTCGCATAATCAATAAAGAATCGATAGTAGATATCACACTAACATCCGATCATGAGACTAATTAAATGGGTGTCGTTGAGCACAACGGATATGCGGAAACATCTCAAAATCTGAATCATTTCACGATTAAAGGGAGAAAGAGCACTCATGTCCACCCTTTCGATAATCCATGGATACAGAGACCATGATAAATGGAAAAGGGGTTCACCTCTTTGCCAACACAGTGACTAGAGAACTACTATCTCGCCCTCTTACCCACACGAACTAATATTTCCTGTCCTCGTAAGAGAGTTTGCAAAGGGCTTTAGCAGACATCTTCTAGGCAAAAGGCGCAATATCACCTAGCCATTAGTGAGGAGAATTTTTGTCCTAAAGAAATACTCCGACAATAAGGGGTGCGCCTAGGCTGCAACAGACTATCTGAAAAAGCCATGATTATGCCCCACACATTCAGGATAATCTGAGAAGGGGCAACGTTAATGGCAGTAAGAAAATTCATTTTGAAAGAAGTGAACGGAATCAAAATCCTGAGCTCATGAATAATATGAATGTGGACGTAAAAATAGGGAGCAGACGGCTCGCTGGAAGTATCCATATTAGCCCTCTCCTCTTTTGAGCAGGGGTTCATAATCACATCTCTCTCATGACCTGATCGTACCTGATCAGAAGAATCGTCAAGGCAACGGAATCTGGCTTGGAGCGCAAGATGGGGGGGGTACCTGCAAGGTTCTCCAATGCTTAAGTTAGTAGCTATCAGAGAATGAGGGTTGAGAGTGAAGAATAGAATACCTGACCCTCTAGTGAAAGAGGGTATTTATAGCCCCCAGCGCTGGGCCAAGGTTCCCTAATTGGGCCAAATCCAACTGGAGGCCCACGTGCTAGGGAACTGCCAGAACGTCCCATGCTAGGGCTGAGTCAGCAGGAGACTCACGTTCCGGATGAGCATAGCGTAGGGTTCGGAGATGGTTGACCGAATCCTCCGCTGCGTGACGCGTGGTCTTCGTGCGTGGATAACTCTTGACGGTTATCCAGTAAATGGGCCCAAATGACTTGGGCCTGCTCGGCTAGTGAGAAGAGCTGGGCCTGCTCGGCCCAGGCCAGAACAGGAGCCCCCCAAGTCATTAGTCTTGTGAGAGTGATGACTTTAACCAAGAGGCTGGCCGAGCAAGAGTACAAATGTTGGTCGTCAACTGGGCTCTCATCGCGCGCTTAGGTCGACGGGGAGAGAAGTTGCTGTTGGGTATAAGAGCAGAAGGTGATCGGGTGGCGTCCTCGAAGACCAGTCGAGGAGACGACTGTCCCTTGGTTTCCACTTGATACGTTTTGGTTGCTTCGTGTCAGTGTAGCTGACAGGTGGCAGTTTGTGGAGACTGTCATCATTGCAGCGCCGTTTTTAGGCATAAATGCAGACTGCGCCGCTTGGGTTTTCAAAGTTCCTTCATGACGTGGCGCCTTTTCGTGGATGGAGGCGCCTTGGGGATGTAGGCAATGATGGCGTCTCCTAGGCTGCCTAGGCTATCATGACACCCTTTGGCCTCCTTTCCCTATATAAGGAGCGGGAAGACCATTCATTTGTCACTTAACATTTTGCAAACTTCCAAGACTCGCTCACAGCTCTCTTCTTCGTCTCGCACATCCTTCCTCCGCTTCTTCAAGTAAGTTCCTCGCCTTCTCCTTGCTTCTATTTAAGTTTTATGTTTTAGCTTTGAGTGCGGCGGATAGGATTGATGAGTGTGTCGAGCAAGGTTCACGAGTTTGCCGAGTAGTCCTAGGAGATCGTTATTTTTCCCATGCGTTTGCCGAGTGAGATTTGAGTGAGCGGGGCAAGAATAGTTGAATTAGACGTCCAGGCTTTAGATTTAATAAAGAATAGTTTGAATGAGCCGAGCGAAGGAGATTGCATGCCTCAGTTAGGGTGTGAGTTTGCCGGAGAGCTAGATGCACCTGCCGTCCATCGCTGTACGTGGCGATTTTACTTTGCGGGTGCTTCTAATTTGGTTCGTCGGTATCCGATGGGAGGTGGAATTCTTTCCTCGTCTCTTTCCCTCGCCCTTTCACTTGACTTGCGGTGGAAGGGTGGATTTGACCAGTCGAATTCACTGTTTCCTCTGCTTTTCAGGTAAATGGCCGACGATAACAAAGACGATGTCGTCTTCGACATATCAGACGAGGATGAAGCTGTTGGTTGCTCGCAGGGCGAGGGTGTTCCCGTCGTCGAGACTTCCCCGAGGAAACTCGAGGAATGGGTGGCCGTTGCTCCGAGGACGATTGCGTCGCGCTTCTCGACGCGTCCTAAGGAAGCCTTTAACGTCATCGAGGACCTTGACCAGGACGAGGAGCCTTCTTGGGGCGCCTTTGTGCCTAAATCTCATCAGAGGATCTGCTCGCAATTCCCTGGTCCCCGTTTCGCAATGTATGAGTTCGTCTTTAAGGAGGCTGGTCTCCGTCTTCCCTTCACTCATTTGCAACGGAGTATCTTCAGTTGGTTGCGCTTGTGCCCGTCTCAGCTTCATCCCAACGCTTTAGCGTTCTTAAGAGCCTTCGAAGTTGTATGTGGGTACCTGGAGGTCGAAGCGACTCTGCCTCTTTTCTTCAGAGTGTTTCATTTGCAGAGGTTGCGCGATCCGGACGGCAAGTAGAGTTGGGTGTCCTTTAAGCAGCAGAAGAAGCTATTCGCCATTTATCAGGACTCTATCAAGCATTTCAAGAGTCGGTATTTTATAATTAAGCCGCTCACTCTGAGGCCGAGAATCATTTGTTCGAGGAACGCGAGTATATTGAGGATGGGGTGAGGAGAGTGGGCCCAGCTGCTCGGTTCCCGTTGGAGTGGCAGCCTGACCACTTCGAGCATGGGACCGACTATTACATCTTCCGGGACGAGGATCTCAATGAGCGCGATACGGGGGGGTATCAGCGGCTCGCTTCTTTCGTGGACGGGTTTAGACCGGCAGTATGTACATATCCCAATGGGGATCCCTTATTCGAGGAAGATGGAGGTCCTATGCTGGAGCCTCGGCATATCAACACAAAAGCCATCCTCGAGTGTGGGAGTTACGGGGATGCGATAATTTTGTTAGGTGAGATAACTATTTCTTGTTCGAATAATATCCTTTCGGTTCTAACTCTTTATTTTGCAGGAAAAATGGCCGACCTGCATGACAAGATTGTGAAGATGAGGGCAAAGAACAAGGGGCCCGTCAAGCTGACCGTGAAGCGATCGCGGGTCGAGGAGGTCAAGGCGGCTGCTGCGGGTGCGCCTGATGGTGGCTCCCCTTCGTCGGTTGGGACGACTTCGGGAGGTTCTCCGGCCGGGAAAAAACAAAAGAACGAGGGGACCCCCGAACTTCGCCCCCTTATCAATGACAACCCGTCCGAGGATGACATAGTGCTGCCCTCATGTACTCTGCACAGGGGGATCTTCTCGAAGAGAAATGTGCTGCTGGAGCGCGAGGAGGTGAGGCATATAGTCAGGCGTGATCGGGCGGCCCGGGATAAGGACTTGTCCGAGGATCTTGAAGGGATGATGAGGGTGGCCGCCCTGGCCTTGGCCCTCAATGCCCAAAGGGTCTGCCCTCAGAAGGACTATGATGCTCTGCAGACCAAATATGATGAGCTAGAGCACGAGTTTGAACAGTACAAGGATAAGTATGAGGTTCAGAGCGGCATTGTTGAAGACCTCTACAAAGAGCGGAACAAGGTCAGGGCTTTGGAGGCCGAGGGAGAAAGGCTCCGTGAGCGAATTGCTGAGTTAGAGAGGTCTCATCTCCCTGCTGCCGAGGAAGATGAAGACGAGAAAGCCTTGGTGACCCGCTCCCAGCTTCTGGGCAAGGTGAGGGAGCTGGAGGTCGACTGTGTCGCTACCCTGGGGGTTGGATTTAAAGCCGCGGTGGATCAGCTGAAAGTCCTCAATCCGCGCTTGGTGACGAAGGGCATCGGTCCGTACAATAAGGTTGTGGACGGACGGATTGAGTCAAATCCGGAGTTCGAAGACTGGGAAGATGAGCAGGAGCCCCAGGGTGAGGACAACGGTGTCGAGGAGGAGGATGGCGACGTCTGACCAGTTTCTTTTAGATAGTGGCTTGCGTGCTAATGTTTTGTGGCCTGCGTGCCAAAGTAGTTAGTTGGGCGACGCCCGGATAATTTTTTGTAATATTTGGATATCTCCGGCCAGTTTGGTCGGTTTTTAATACTATTCTGCGTTTTATGCTCCAATGTTTACTTGTGCTTATCTGATTTTATCGTCGAATATTTATGTTTGTGCTCTGCCGAGGTTTATAGCCCGGGCGTGTAGGGAACGGTCCAGGTGCGCAGAGCAGGTGTGCGCTATAAGCGAGCTCGAGGCCGCGGTCGGGGCCAGGTGCTCGCGGCGTAAACGATCCCATCGCGAGCTGGGGTTCTGCCGTGCAGGTACTTCCGCGAAGGGTTTGTGTGTAAGGCCCGCCGCGTAGTCGGTTTTGCCTCCTGATAGGGGTTATCCGACCGAAGCTGTCGTGGAACATACGCGCTTGTACCATGGCGCGAGTCCTTGCCTAGCCTTTCCTCGTGTTCGCCACGAGCGGCCGGGTAGTGTTAGGTTGTTTCTAACTGTAATAGCGTCTGAGTTTTTCAGCGTTCCAAGGTCGAGCAAGTTTTTCGCCGAGAAGGTTTTCGAGGTAATATGCACCGTTTTCGGTTTTATCGTAAACTCGGTACGGACCTTCCCAGTTCGGGGCTAGTTTGCCTTCGCGCGAATCTTTCATGTTTCTGCGGAGAACCAAGTCTCCGATTTTGAATCCGCGTTTGATGACTTTAGTGCTATGGCGTAAGGCTATTTGTTGTTTCAGTTTCGCTTCTCGGAGGGAAGATCCTGTTTGGATTTCCTCGACCATGTCGAGCTCTTCTCTCATAGCTTCGTCATTGAGTTCCTCCTCGAGAGGTGACTCAGTCCGACGAGATGGTTCTCGGATCTCCACGGGGATCACGGCTTCAGTTCCATAGGTTAACTTGAACGGTGTTTCGTCTGTGGTCGAATGTGGGGTCGTCCTGTACGCCCAGAGGACGCTGTGTAGCTCTTCGACCCAAGCCTTTTTCACCTCGCCCAACCTTCTCTTTAGTCCACGGAGAATGACCCGGTTGGCGGCTTCAGCTTGTCCGTTCGTTTGAGGATGTTCGACTGAAGTGAAGTGCTGTTTCGTCCCGAGTTTGGTTACGAACTCCTGGAATTTTCTGTCCGTGAACTGGGTGCCGTTATCGGTAATGATCGCCTGTGGCACCCCGAACCGAGCGAGTATGTTCCGCTTATAAAAGCGGAGTACGTTTTGGGACGTGATTTTGGCGAGCGCTTCAGCTTCTATCCATTTCGTGAAGTAATCCACAGCGACCACTAGGTATTTATTCTGGTAAGACCCGACCGGGAAAGGTCCGAGGAGGTCCATTCCCCAGGTGGAGAAAGGCCAAGGCGAGGAGAGAGATTTGAGCTCGTTCGGGGGAGCCAGGTGCATGTCGGCATGACGCTGACATTTGTCGCACTTCTGGACGTATTCTTTGGCGTCTTGCTGCATGGTCGGCCAATAGTAGCCGGCTCTGAGGGCTTTCCTCGCCAGTGATCGTCCGCCGAGGTGTTGGCCGTTGATTCCTTCGTGAAGCTCTTGGAGTACCTCAAGTGCTTGCGAGGCGTCGATGCATTTAAGGAGAGGGATGGAGAAGCCTCATCGGTATAGTTTGTTTTCGATGATAGTATACGAACAGGCTCGTCTTTTAATCGCTGAAGCTTCCTTCGCGTCAGCGGGAAGTTCGTCTCTCGTGAGGAAGTTATATACTAGGGTCATCCAGCAATGGTCGTCCCCGATAGAGAATATTTGTAGAGCTCGCGCATTTTCGCCTATGCTTGGCCTGGGTAGGATTTCCTGGATAACCGACTTGTTTCCTCCTTTCTTTCTTGTGCTCGCAAGTTTGGATAATATGTCGGCACGCGAGTTGTGTTCTCGGGGGATATGCTCGACTTCTGCTTTGACGAATTTTTTCATCTTATCCTTGACGAGCGCGAGGTACTCGGCGAGTACGTCGTTCTTGGCTTGGTAATCGCCGCTGATGTGGGATGCGACGAGTTGGGAGTCTGTGTAGATCTTGACCTCCCGTACGCCCACATCCTCGGCAAGTCTCAGGCCTGCAAGGAGGGCTTCGTACTCGGCCTGGTTGTTCGACGTGTTGAAGGATAGGACTAAAGATACTTCGATGATGAGTCCTTCATCGTTTTCTAAGATAATTCCTGCCCCGCTTCCCGAACTGCTTGAGGCGCCATCTACATAAATGGTCCATTTGTTCCTGGTCGGGACCGGGGAGTCGGCTATCGAGGTCATCTCTGCTACGAAGTCCGCTAAGGCCTGAGCTTTTAATGCCTTCCTGCTTTCGTACTGTATGTCGAACTCCGATAGCTCGAGGGACCATCTCAGCATTCTTCCGGCCATATCTGGTCGGCTGAGGAGTTGCTTGATGGGTTGATTGTTCGGACGAAGATGGTGTGGGCGAGGAAATAGTATCGCAGCCTTCTGGCCGCTATCACTAGGGCCATGGCAACTTTCTCGATCTGTTGGTACCGCACCTCGGGCCCTTGCAGGGCTTTGCTGGTGAAATATATGGGTTTTTGTCCGTCTTCGGTTTCTCGGACCAAAGCCGCGCTGACTGCTTCGTTTGAAACGGCTAAGTACAGATACAGAGGCTCGTTGTCATCGGGTCGAGAAAGGACGGGCGGTTTGGAGAGCACTTGCTTGAGGTGTGAAAGCGCTTGCTCGCATTCTTCGGACCATTCGAAGGCTGCTTCTTTTCGTAGCAGTTTAAAGAAAGGGAGTGCGTGTTGGGCGGATTTCGCGACGAAACGTGACAGTGCGGTGAGCATCCCGTTTAAGACTTGGATGGATTTTTTATTGTTAGGAGTGGGGAGTTCAGAGAATGCTCGGCATTTATCCGGGTTGGCCTCTATTCCCCATTCGGTCAAATAGAAACCGATAAATTTGCCTGCTCGGACGCCAAAGGTGCACTTCTCCGGGTTGAAGCGCATCTTGCAGGATCTGGCCCGCTCAAACACCCGCTCAAGATGGGAGGTGTGGTCGGTGTCTTCTCGAGATTTGACGATCATGTCGTCCATATATACCTCGAGGGTGTCGCCGATCTCTCCTCGGAACACTTTGTTTATCATCTGTTGATACGTGGACCCAGCGTTTTTGAGGCCGAAGGGCATTACGTTGTAGTAATAGTTGCCCGACTCTGTCATAAACGTTGTGAACTGCTTGTCGCTCCTCGCCATGGGGATCTGGTTGTAACCTGAGTAAGCATCCATAAAAGACAATAGTTTATAGCCGGCCGAGTTGTCGACCAGTCTATCAATGTTAGGTAAAGGATAGGCGTCTTTTGGACATGCCCAGTTAACATCGGTATAATCAACACACATTCTCCATTTTCCATTAGATTTCTTAACAAGTACAACGTTTGAGAGCCAAGTTGAATACTTGGCCTCGGAAATAAAATTTGCCTCTAGGAGGTCTTTTACAGCTTTCTCGGCAGCCTCCGCTTTCTCGGGGGACTGCCGACGCCTACGTTGAACTACGGCCTTCGCGGCTGGATCGATAGAGAGGTGGTGGCAGGCGACCTCGGGGTCGAGTCCTGGCATTTCTGCGGCGCTCCAGGAGAACAAGTCTGCATTGGCTCGAAGTCAGGTCACGAGCTGCTTCCTTGGTAGATCTAGGATGCCCTTGCCGATCTTTACCGCTTTGTCGGGGTTGTCTCCCAATGGGACCAGCTCGAAATCCCCGTCTGGGATAGGTCGGACGGGATGAGGTGCCTTTGATCGCGTTTCTTCCCCGATCTTCAGTTTTTCTTCTGTAAACCATGCATCAAGGTCGACTGAGCTGACGTTGGTTGTCTGATGCTGGTCTTCTCGAGGATGTTTGTCTTCGGCTCTTGGCTTTTTGTTGGAGCTGGTTGGAGGGGCGATCAGTTCTAGTCCCTTGACGGAGGCGTCGAAGATTCTCCTGGCATCTTCAATATCGGCGTTGATGGTGGCCACTCGTCCTGTCCTCGTGTAAAACTTCATCTTTAGGTGGACAGTGGAGGGTACGGCGGTTAGCTCGGCTAGAGTGGGGCGCCCGATAATGCAATTGTACAGGGTTTTGCAGTCGATCACCAAGAATCTGGTTTTGAATTGCCTGGAGGCTTCCCCTTCTCCGAAGGTGACAATCAGCTCGACGTAACCCCATGGTTTGGTGGTAGCTCCGTTGAAACCTTGGAGGTCCGAACCCACATGGGGTGTGAGGTGTGAGTCGTCTAGCTGGAGTGTCTGGAAGAGGTGGGAATACATGATGTCGACCGAGCTGCCTTCGTCGACCAGGACCCGTCGGACGTCGAAATTCGCCATTCTAGCTCGGACGAGCAGGGGAATTGTGGCGTTTGGAGCTCCGCCGGGCAGTTCTTCCAGGTAGAAGGTGATTGGTTCTGACTTTGCCCCGGAACTTTCGCAGCGTAGGACCGAGGTCTGCGTTGGCGCTGAGCAACTCGTCGAACTTTCTCTTCACTGAACTGATGGTGAGGGAGCCTGGATCCCCGCCGTTGGAGACGACCATGGTGAATGGGAAATTTTCCCATTTGCTGAGTGCGGTAGGGATCCCGACCGATGGCATGAAATCCTCTGGTCGGGTGACGGACAGTGCTACTTGTAGGGGCCTGTTATCCGGCGAGTTCCCTTCGTCAGAGTTTCTTTGGTCGTCCCTTCGGGAAGGTTCCCCTTTCTTTGTGTATCTCGAAAGGCGACCCTCCTTGATCAGTGTTTCAATGGAATCTTTGAGATGGATGCATTCCTCGGTCAGATGGCCGTGACTTTTATGGTATTTACAGTACTTTGACTTGTCGGTTCCTGGCCTTGCGGGGTTCGACTTCGGGGGCCTGATGTTTGATTTCTTGAAGTCGGTGTTTTGGCATTCGGCCAGGATCCTCTCCCGCGAGGTGTTCAGAGGGGTGTAGTCGTTGAAGCGACCAGATGGCCCTCGGCGCTCTTTGATGTCGAGAGACCTGTCGTCTTTCCTTTTTTCATGCCCTCGCTTCGAGCCTGAGTGCTCATAGTTTGAACTGCGAGCGGCGTCATTACCTCGCGAGGCTTTGATGGCAGCAGCCTCTCCTTCCTCGAACGCGATGAAAGCTTGAGCTTTGCGAAGAAGGGCGTTCATGGAGTGGACCTTCTCAATCTTGATGGCTTTCTTAAAGTCACTGCCGGGGAGAAGTCCTCGTTCTAAGAGGTATCTCTTCATGTAGTCTTCCGTCTGTACTTGGACGGCTTCCTTGTTGAACCTGTCGAGGTAATCCCGAAGAGGTTCGTTGGGCCCTTGTATCACGGCCTCGAGATTGGCCTCCGATTTCGGTTGTCGTCGGGAGGCTGTGAAATGGCTCAAGAAGAGTTCCTTGAGGTCGGTCCAAGAATGGATGGAGTTGGGACGGAGGTTTCTGTACCAAGTCATTGCTCCCTTTCTGAGGGTGGTCGGGAAGATGCGGCACTTGATAGAGCCCTTGACGACGTGGTAGTCCATGACCGCTTCGATGCTCCGAATATGGTCGTCGGGGTCAGTGGTTCCATCGTATTGGTCCAGCGCCGGGGGTTTTTCCATCCCTCGAGGGAGGCGGGCTCTTCGGATGTTCTCGGACAAAGGGTTGCGGAAGTCCTCTTCGTCGCTCGGTCTTGGTGAAGTTGAATGTCTGCCTCGCCGGGGTCTTCCCTGGTCATTGTTGGGGTTGACGCGATTGTCCCGAGGAGAAGGACGCTCGCGGGGTTTCAGCACAGCCTTGGAGGGGCCCCCATGACCCTGCTCGGGGGAGAGGCTTCTTGCTTCAGTGACATCTGGTCTCTGGTTCTTCCTGCTCTTTCTTGGTGGAGAGCGGGAATGTGATCTCCGGTGGCGATGTCTTCTTGGTGGAGAGCGTGAAGAAGATGGGGAACGCCGACGGTGTCTCCTCGGTGGTGAGCATGAGGAGGAATAGGAGCGCGACCGGTAATGTCTCCGCGGAGGGGAGCGGTGCCGTCGCTTCCTTTCCAGCTCGTGGATACGGTCGTCCTGAAGTCGGAGGAGGTTGTTCGTCTTTTGCAGTTCTTTGAGCAGACGGACAGTGATGGGGTCAGTATCCTCGGGGATGTTGAGCGGTTCCTCCTCTTCTTCATGACGGGCTCTCTGCCTGTCGGAGGTGTGGGTGAATGAGGAAGCAGCGTGCCCGTCTTTGGCGTCGGTCTCATTCTCATTTTGGGGATTTTCAGGCCCATTGTGGGTTCGGGCCTGCTCGTCTTCCCCGTTCTGAACATGTCCCTCGGGAGGGGTTTGTTCGACATTCTGAACTTGTTGGAGGCCCTGCAGCTGCTGGATGTTCTGGATCCGCTGCCTCCTAGGTTGCGAGGTCTCATGTCTCGGCCTTCTCTGTCCGGCAAGAGCATGTTGTGGTTCTTCTTGCCGACGACGATTCGTCACCTCGCGGGTGGAATCTTCGATCAGATGTTCCAGGAGGAAGGGATCGGGGTTTGGGATGTTGTTGTTGTTAGCCATGACGATCGTGAAAGGTAATGATTTGATCTTTGTTAAAGAAGGGGGAGCAAGATTCCCACAGACGGCGCCACTGATCGTACCTGATCAGAAGAATCGTCAAGGCAGCGGAATCTGGCTTGGAGAGCAAGATGGGGGGGTACCTGCAAGGTTCTCCGATGCTTAAGTTAGTAGCTATCAGAGAATGAGGGTTGAGAGTGAAGAATAGAATACCTGACCCTCTAGTGAAAGAGGGTATTTATAGCCCCCAGCGCTGGGCCAAGGTTCCCTAATTGGGCCAAATCCAACTGGAGGCCCACGTGCTAGGGAACTGCCAGAACGTCCCATGCTAGGGCTGAGTCAGCAGGAGACTCACGTTCCGGATGAGCATAGCGTAGGGTTCGGAGATGGTTGACCGAATCCTCCGCTGCGTGACGCGTGGTCTTCGTGCGTGGATAACTCTTGACGGTTATCCAGTAAATGGGCCCAAATGACTTGGGCCTGCTCGGCTAGTGAGAAGAGCTGGGCCTGCTCGGCCTAGGCCAGAACATGACCTATATTGGAAAATATAATACCGTGACGAAACTTATCAATCATGTCCACAATAGAATACAGGGATGAAATATCTTGAATATGAACAGGTTTGGTTTTCTTTCCCATGATCATTGGGAGCAGAGAAACTTAAGAAAATATGTTTCCACCCTGATACATTCTTTTGGGAAAAAATGAAATGGCAAAGGAGAAGAAAAAGGGTGCCCAAAATAATATAAGGGAAACCCAATGGAACAATCCATACTGTCACCCAATGAAGTATCTACCACGAGAAGTGGGAAAATCGCTACACCTAGAAGACGCGTGTAAGAAACAAGGACAAGTTAGTTTTCCTCAAAAACACCATCTTAAGGTGAATTAACTGCACCCATGCTCTGTCTCCCACTAAAACACTCAAGCTTTCAATAGTGATAAGCGTCTCAAGGTCTAATCTGAAGAAATAAGACATCCCCCTCTGAAGTCCATGCATTTAAGGAGCGTCGCCTTCAGCTGAAGGGCCTACCCCTAATAAATATTTGCCTCAAGTTGAGGGACTCGCTCTTTAACAAGTAGTCGTCTTCGACCGAGGACTCGCCTCTTAATGCATGGTCGCCTCCTTCCAAGAGACCCACTAGGACGAGGAGCACCCTGTAAACGAAAAAAGGTCTTAAAAACACTTTGTCCTTAGCAAAGCCCTCGTGCTTGAGGGACAATGTAGTTTTATATTTGTGAGCATCCTAAATTAGGGCGTCCTTTCCCAAGAGTTGTATCACCCAAGTGGTAACATAAAGACTCGCCTTTATCACTGATTATGTTGCGTTGTTAGTCAAATAAAAGGGATTCATCCTCTGTCCCCTAAAGGATAGGTGGTCAAGAACTTCTCGTGATCAAGAGGGAGCATTTGTCGCCACTCAGCGTTACCCGAACCCTAGGCCCAAGAGACCTCTATAAATACTATCTCCCCAAGTGATGAGGGATAGATCATAATAAGCTTATACTTGAGCACATTGTTCATCTACAGAGTCTCTCACCTCACGTAGCAGGACCCCTAAAACCATCGTAAAACATCACTATACAAGGCTTCTCGCCATCGGGGGCAAGGCCTAACCACCATATAGCATTATAAACCTACTAAAATCTCTGAGTCTCCCTGCCCTTGCAGAAGAAACACACACTTGTACTTTTTGACCAATACAAGAATGTATGTATCAATTTTACTTTTTCCAATATGTACTACTACTTTTCCTATATTGTCAATTTTTAGTAATGAAGCTTTTATTTATGTTGATTAAATATTTTATTACTTTTTTAACAATTTT
Source organism: Vicia villosa (assembly GCF_029867415.1). Taxonomy (NCBI): domain Eukaryota; kingdom Viridiplantae; phylum Streptophyta; class Magnoliopsida; order Fabales; family Fabaceae; genus Vicia; species Vicia villosa. The sequence continues at coordinate 3,977,792 of NC_081186.1, forward strand.
ATTTAAAAAATGAATAATGTACTCATATATTTTCATGCAAAATTAATTAACAACTAATAGTTAATATCAAAAAAGACCTCTTTAAAATCATATTGTATGACTTTAAATAGCCCTAACTTATTAATTTTATTTTTCTCATTCTTCAATTACGATTATTTTATGTTATATTATATATTTAATTTCAAGACTATTTTATAAATTTTTTATTTCTATTTCTATAATATTTTATGGTATCTATATTTATTTTTAATTAAAATCAATACAAACAATTTATTATTTCTTCAATCTTAATCATTTTCAATTTTGAACGTAGGCGTAATTTTAGGCACAATTTTATTACTGGTTGAGCCATAAAAAAACCGTGCGCACCACCCATCTTCCAATCCAACAAGTCATCCATTCGTCACCAATCAAACCCAAAAAAATGAATGAATACTAATTGTCAGTGAAGCAGTTACAAAAGAACAAAACAAGTAACTATTAAAAAAAAAAGTTTTATTATTACATTTATTTCAATTAAAAAACAAAAAATATATATAATATATTGACAATACAACATAATAGAATGACAAATAGAGTGTTGGTGTATCAATCAATGAATGATATCTAAAAAAAGAGAGCAAGATATCTAAAAAAGAGAGCAAGAAAATAGTCAAGTAACTACCTTTTCTTCATCTTGTTCTTAGATCCAACAAAAGACTGTATAATCAAATGGCGAAAAAAGCTGTGTTGATTGGGATCAACTATCCTGGAACAAAAGCAGAGTTACGAGGATGTGTCAACGATGTCTGGAGGATGCACAAATGCTTGATCCAACGATACGGATTTTCCGAAGACGACATCACCGTTTTGATCGACACCGATTCGTCCTACACGGAGCCGACAGGAAAGAACATACGTCGTGTGCTGTCCAAGTTGATCCGATCCGCCGAGGAAGGAGATGTGCTGTTCGTTCATTATAGTGGACATGGCACACGTCTTCCTGCTGAAACTGGAGAGGATGATGATACTGGTTTTGATGAATGTATCGTTCCTTCTGATATGAATCTCATCACTGGTTTGTAACCAAAACTTTCCAATTATATTATAGCATATTCTTATTTCTTTTATCTTTTTCTCTATTTAAATGTTTTTCTCTGCTTTTGGATCTTTCAGTTTAAGATTAACAAAAGATTAATATTTTTTTGACAAAAAGTGTCTTGAGAATTGAGATATACTATTTCAGTGTATCTTTTGGTTTGGTTTGATTTGATTTGATGATAAGGAATCACCAGATAACTCTTGTATCGATTTGATTATTAAAATTGTATTGATAGTTTCTGGTTGGTTCATAATTTTTTCTATTCTCATCCTTGATTGTCATCATTATTTTGGTTTTCTTGTTAGTTTTATTAGTTAGTATTGGGTCTTTATTTGAGGTAGAATAGAACAGTGTTGAATTGACGTGATAATTTGTGTCTGCAGATGATGATTTCAAGGAATTTGTGAATGGGATTCCTAGAGGATGTAGGCTGACAATTGTATCTGATTCTTGCCATAGTGGTGGCTTAATTGAAGAAGCTAAAGAGCAGATAGGAGAGAGCACAAAAGGAGAAGGAGAAGAGGAAAAATCTGGATCTGGATCTGGCTTTGGATTCTCAAGCTTTCTGCATAGGAAAGTTGAGGATGCCATTGAGTCCAGGGGATTTCACGTCCCTTCGGGATTGCGCCGTCATGCACACAGGGATCAAGAAGATGCAGAAGCTGAAGATGGGGACAGCCAACTCCCACATGGGGAATATGGTTATGTAAAGAATAAGTCTCTGCCACTCTCAACCCTCATTGAGATACTCAAGCAGAAAACTGGAAAAGATGATATAGATGTTGGAAAACTGAGACCTACCCTTTTTGATGTTTTTGGGGAAGATGCTAGCCCTAAAGTGAAGAAGTTTATGAAGGTTATCCTGAACAAACTCCAACAAGGAGGTGGTGAAGGTGAACATGGTGGGATACTGGGAATGGTGGGTAGTCTTGCCCAACAGTTTCTCAAGCAAAAGCTGGATGAGAATGATGAGGGATATGCAAAACCTGCCATGGAGACAGAAGTGGGAAGTAAACATGAAGTGTATGCTGGATCATCAAAGCGCGGTATGCCGAGCGGTGGGATTCTGATGAGCGGCTGTCAGACAGACCAGACTTCAGCAGATGCTTGTCCTGCCGGAAATGCAGCTAATGCTTATGGAGCTTTCAGTAATGCAATACAAGCTATAATTGAGGAGACTGATGGTTCAGTTACATATTCAGAGCTTGTTCACAAGGCTAGACAGAAGCTACAGAAGGCCGGTTTCACTCAAAAGCCTGGACTCTACTGCAGTGATCACCATGTTGATGAACCATTCGTGTGCTGATAAGTTCTGATGCAGACGAAGAGAATAATGAGTGTTCCCCTCCTGTGGATGCAAAATTTGCATTGTATTTATTTTTTTCAAACTTGGCGAGTGAGATGCAGTTGAACAATTGCAATTGGTGTGTTTCTGTATGATACAGTTGTATTACTGTGTTTGGATAATCAGTATTTGCTCTAAAGGAATATTTACTTATATTATAAATATAAAAAATATTAAAAAAAAAAAAAAATATGTATTTCAACTATTATATTAATAATCATTGATAAATTTGATACAAATTGGTTCAAAGTCAGACTGGATTATGTGATATAGCAGCCTTTTCAAGACTAGACTATTTAATACAGCCTAGCCATCTACTGTCTAGTGAATTATCTTTACAAATATACAAAATCGAATTATATGCTAAAATGGGAGATAAAAAAATTGATAACTAAATGAGACTGCACAATTGTGTTGAATGGCACAGAGGATGAATCTTTCCTCCCAAAAAATTCAGCATCAAGGTTGAGCCTTTTCCTAAAACATTAATTGCTTGTTGACTTGCAGAGGACAGTGAATACTGGAGACGTCAAGCAACTATCAAAAGGCTTCAAACTTTGTTATAAAGAAAATGCGAGGCTTCAAACTTAGTTAAAACAAAAATGTGAGCAAAGTCTACTATCACACGTCAATCATCAATTTCTTGAACCCATGCTAAACCTGTGAATTATATCAGTAGGTTAGTTTCTTGATTGACTTTGACAAATGAATGGGATGAAAACTTATATCAATTTTCTACCTTGAAGAACAGTTTCAACAGCAGCATTAGGAACAAGAAGCCCAACAATTCGTTTGCTATCCACAGTAGTAGTTTCTATGCGAACAACTCGTAGCCTCCTATGGCTTAGGCGGGCCTGTACATATTTGATCATCAATTTAGTTTTTTTTCGAGATATATATTTAAGTAATTTCTGAGGCCACTGCCAACAAAAAGATATCAAATAATCAGTCACCCTTGAAGTCATGAAGTATAATGGTCTAAACTAAACAACGGACCAAGAGCCACCTTACAAAAAAAAACCTTTTCAAGCAGATATTAATAATTCATTTAGTTGAAAGTTCTTCTACAATGCAAACTCGATTGTGCGAACACTTTACTAAAATTTATATCAGAATCCAAGCCATCCATTACAATTTTGACAATGAAAATCTCGAGATTGAAAAACTCAAACCAGCATATTAAATAATAGGACAAAGTGACAAACCAATGCATGAGTTGATATTTTAGCATCAGCAATACAATATTTTCTCAATAAAATGTTTTAGTTTTTGTTTTCATATATGCTGAAGAAATACCTGCTTAGAAAGGGCCTTTTCTATTGTTCCCCAAACAGGAAGAATGAGGCCACCCAATACATTTACTTCCTGTAGTCTTCTTCCCACTGTACAGAAGCTGCCAATCTTACAATTGGGACCGTGCATGCACTTCCAAAAAGGGAAAAGAGAAGTGGGTGTTAAACAGTTTAGAGTACGTGTGGATTACATTTTTATCATCTCAGTTCTAATGCATCTTTCAGGTAATATAATACCATTCAGGCATCATACATGGCTATATACTGATCGATGGTGTTAGACAGTACAGATAATAACATCAAGGAAGAAAATACAATATATGTCTAAGTATATGACTAAGTTAAGAATAAATGACTATTGTCCAAGAAATTCACAACAAACAGCTCGAGTCAGTTCTATGTACGACAAATGTGTCAGGAATTCACAAGAGAGAGAGAGAGAGAGAGAGAGAGAGAGAGAGAGAGAGAGAGAGAGAGAGAGAGAGAGAGAGAGAGAGAGAGAGAGAGAGAGAGAGAGAGAGAGAGAGAGAGAGAGAGAGAGAGAGAGAGAGAGAGAGAGAGAGAGAGTAAAGAAAGTACAATAGCATATTAGTTGATCTTAGAAAAACATAGTATGTATGACTGCAATATTTGCTTAGTCTACTTCCTTAAACGATTTATTTATGAATCTGTAGTTAATACAGGTGTGGCAGTACTGTATGTGGCGGAAAAATTGCAAAGAAAATGAGCAGAACAGAGAAGACGAGTGGAAAAAAATGCCCTTGTTTTTTATCATTTTTTTACTTCTGCAACCTCTCCCTTCTCTATCAACCTCTCTTCTATTTCGTTATTTACTCTCTCTCTCTCTCTCTCTGCGAGAAAGCGACCTCACTTCTCCCCTTGTTTTTCTCTCCCCTAAATTTGGCGTAGCACCCTTGCCTCTACCCGACAAACCACTAAGGCATTTTGGTGGTCATCCACCATGCTACGCTACCCGTCATTGACTACATACTTATGAATAGAGGAATGAAGAAATTGACAGTAAGAGAGGAGGAATGATATTATTCTTTAAATTTTATATAACCACTGGCTACAAACCTATATATAATAAATAAACTATTCCCTATGCAGTTTTAGCAAAACTGGTACCCTAATTAACCTGCAACAAGCAACACTAGATTTTTACCGTAAAGCCTCGAGAATTCAATATTTCATTTCAGTAACATTTGGTTTCATTGAAAACTAACAAACAGGAAATACCTTCTAAAGAAAATACCTGTTTAGATGAAACTTCATATTCCTCTTCCCAACCAGTTTGAGCCTTTTCTAAGGATAAAACTTTTCTGTATTTACTTTTCAATTCAGATAGAGGCATCTCCCTAAGGGATTGAAGGGAAACCATGATCAAAATACAAAAAAAAAAATATATGAAATGCCCAACAAAGCCTAACTGCTAGAATACATACCGGTTTGATTCCCCAACAGGTGGACGGACTATCTTATACATACCCGAAGCAGAACTGGAACTGCGCGAGGGACAAAAATGAGGAAATACAAATCAATAAGAAGATCGAGTGAAGAACAGAAGGACTTAAGCAAATCAAGAAGATCATGTATGCCGCATGAGGTTACAACACCATGCCATGATCTGTATGTGATCATGTCTAACATTATAATGAATTAATACATTGAAAGCATGTAGTATATTCTCCTAAAATTCTCTTAAGCAAGTCAAATATCATGATGATATCGAAAAGTATATTGAGAAAAATGAACATCTTGAACTGGGCATCAGACGTTAGTAAAAACCAGTGCAGAAATCAAGTTTGATAAATGAATCTCCTAATTTAGTAACCAGAAAAAGGAAAACTAAGAAAGAATAAAGCAAACAAAAGGAAATTATGAGGCCAGCTATCTCTACTTTTTTGGAGTATCCAAGCACATGTGAACATAAATAATAAATATAAGCTCAGGTTTTTAATTTGGCAACCTAACTCAGCAGAGAGAAATGCTTGATAATTAGTTAATACAGTTAATATTCAATGAAATTGAATCTGAACTAAGGAAACAGGAATACATAATGAAAAACGATACCTTTCAAACGCTAAAATGAAATGACGTTTTCCCAACCATTCCCTCTTGGACTCATAGAAGCCATCATTGGCTGAGCCAAGCCCATCCTTCTGTTTTTCATTCAGCATGTTACTTGCTGACTGACATGTAAACAACAAGAAAGTCAGTATTTTCCGTTTGAGTAACGCACACTAGTTGGGTCAAACAGAAAAGAACAAGCACCTCCCACGTGATCCCCCGATCCAAGATGAATGTAAACAGAACAGTTGAAGCCGCAGTTAATTGATCAATGTGAACTGTCTGCATGTAACGAAAATTTCTCTAGTCCATATCAGCAATATAACAAAGACTAAAAGAACAAAGACGAGATTTTTTTTCTCTAATGAGAAAAAATGAAGGAGTACAGCTCAAAATATAGGAGTAGAATTGGTTCTAAACAAGGTGTAGAAAATAATTCTGATGTATTTCAAAGTAGTAAAAAGAGTATATGCAGTAATTCATTTAAATAGACTAGTCTAAACCAAATGGGCCTGATATATGGGCTGAGCGTACAATTATTATAAATAATAATTACAAATATACATTATTTACAACACAAGGAAACAATTTTGCACACATGAAATGAAAAGATCCTAAGATCAGCTCAAATATCAAAATGATATTTGGAGCAGTTTGATACAACGCAATTATAATTAACACTGAGGAAGGAATAAGGAAAGAAGTTGATAACATAAATATTGAGCAGACACAAGTTTAGCAAACAAACCTTTGGAGTCCCCTGTAGTTCTATAACATTAGCTTTCAAGTCAACTATTCCTGTGTCGAGGTTACCTTCAATGCGTGCATTCCGAACGAGAAGATCCAAGATGCTCACAAATAACTCAAATAGCCTGTTGATACAGTAGTATTTAGCATATTGAATTTAGTACTATAAATTAGAAGCATCAAGACATTCAATATACATAGGACACACCCGTTTTGAATATCAGGAGGTAGACCCAAAAGCCGGTTGAGGAATCGTCCAACTTCGTGCATATCTGAATCAATAATTCGACCAGATAACCTTCCAGGATCTTTACCGTTTCCTATAAAATAGAAATCACGTGTATAGTCAAAAGGTTAGGTAGTGCAATTTGGTATCACAACAATACTTCAACAATGAACTTAACCACTCCATTGAATGTTTAGTTGAGGGTAGTAATGAATTACCAAGAACTGTGTCCCTAACTATCCCAACAGATACAAGAGCAGCTTTTGCCTGCGTAATGAAATCTTGAATAGTATCTGGTCTCTCAGATGAACATCCTGGAGGAACAACAGGTAGAGAATCCTAGAAAACAATTTGTCATTAGATGGATTTGAGCACTCTTTTCATATATATGGGGACGACTCTAGTAAGAACACTTGGTTACTTTGTGAAATGAAAACAATTACCCTTAACCACCAAATTTAAATCAATGCTCAGATTACATTTTAATGTCACAGAACTTTATTCCTTTCTCTGTTGCTTCGCCTTCGCCGCCCTTTTTCTTCACTCATGGTTCTTCGCAAAACAAATCCCAAGAGGCGGCTCAAAAAAAAACACTTTGCACAACAAAAATAGTCATGAATGATATACCAATGCACATCAAAACACACTCGAACACCAAAGCTCAATCCAGTGATTGTGGCAGTATCACTCACTGATGCCCATTAAGTAGTCAGTTATGCGTATACACACCAAAGCTCAATCCAGTGATTGTGGCAGTATCACTCACCGATGCCCATTAAGTAGTCAGTTATGCGTATACACACCAAAGCTCAATCCAGTGATTGTGGCAGTATCACTCACCGATGCCCATTAAGTAGTCAGTTTTACGTATACAGGATCTTTACTAGTAAAGATATAATTACTCTTAGGAATATGGGTTTGGCTTAACTCATCCTTACAAAAGCGACTTGTAGGTTGAGGATTATCCACACTTACAAACAAATGTTCTTGCCATATATTATCCGATGTGGAACTCTTAATACACCCTCTCACACCCAGGACTAGATATATGGAGCGTGAAAATAAATGGTGGCCCAACAAATCTTACACTAGGCTCTGATACCATTTTAAAAATGTGGGTTTGGCCTAACTCATCCCTACAAAATTGGCTTGTAGGGTGGGGATTGTCCCCACTTTTAAACACATGTTCAAACCATATATTATCCGATGTGACCCAACAAATCTTACACAAAGCTCTGATATCATCTTAAGAATGTGGGTTAGGCCTAACTCATCCTTACAAAACCGGTTTGTAGAGTGAGGATTTCCCCCACTTATAAACACATGTTCAGGCCATATATTGTCCGATGTGGGACTCTTAACGTATACTAATAGCCAACACTAGTTAATTAGCATTCAAATTCAACATAAATCCTCACAGGATTAAAGAAAAGTTGGAATTTCACTATACTCAATTTTACGTCATTGTTATGCTTCTGGTGTTGACTAGTTGGCGTCATCTTGAAGGACCCTCACACAAGTAAATTAAATTGAATAAAAGAATAATTAATTGGTATGCTAATCACACCCAAACATTGGGTCTGGTCCAGCTTACTAGATTATACCAGTTTGCTATTGTAGAATTTGGGTGAAGTCGCCATTGTAGATGAGAAAAGGAAGAAGGTTCAGTCACATGATACTTTAATTTAAAATGTAATATGAGCCATTCATGCAAATCTAACAGTTAGATCAATTGTTCTCGTCTCTCACAATAACCAAGTATTCTCGCCGGCGTTGTCCCCTATATATTTGTATGTGTATGTGTTATTGTATGCCTCCCTATTTCAAAGAATAATATGAAACCTGCTCCATTATTCCTTTGTACATAATCACCAGAGCCCTCTTTCCATAAGCACTATCATAATTATAAGCACTTAATGAAGGCCCAGCCCTGTAAGACATAAAGGAAGTCAGGAACATAGACAAAGATGTAAAAGTTCACAGATCCAAACACATTGAAAATAAAAAAACAGGTAAATCCAACATGCCTGCGGTCGCCTTGAGTCAAAGCACCGAGAGATTCTAATCTCTTCGCAACAATTGATGCAAATCGTCGTTCTCCACCAAGATTAGTAAAGAGTATCCTGATGCATTTATGAGCATAGAGATCAGGTAAACTGGTGTAAACTGGCGGGATAATATCAACAAAAACTATTGCTGGAATCATTTCATATCCAGTTTAAGGAGATTACATCTTAACTTCTATAGAATTTATGAAACAGTGCATAGTATATACCAGAATATAGCATTTTGACAAAGCAGTATAACATATGTTATCAATCTCGGATAGAAGCACTGCGCAGCCATCTCCAAAAATGGAATGGAAAAGGAGCAGGGAGCAGAACGGACGATATTTTAGTGACGTGGACACTAATACCGTTATTACTAATGAAAACATAATTGTTAAAAACTAAAATAAATTAATCAAAATTTATGAAGTATTCATATTTAGAAATAAAAGTCTAAAATAATCTTGCTATCCTTAAAAAGTTAAGGGTAATATCATATACGGATGACGTGCTGCTCAGTGCAGTGATGCTCTCCAATCTCATTATTGTAGTCGAACCAGCCGAGTCACCCATTTGTGACGGAACGGCACGGTCTGACGCAGTTTTCATGGTTTTGCTGTTCCGTGCCGAGATAACGGCCGGGACCGCTGAGGTTAACAACTTATGTCTTGGGTTGAAACTTGAAACAATTGAAATTATCTGGTTACAGTAAGACAGTAGAATGGTGAAAAAGAGAGATATGAGACTCTCAATATTTCTATTAGATCAATGTATATCAAACACCGTAGTATCAAAGTTTTGGACACACCTTTGACACTCATACTTCTTTAACATGTGTCACACACTACTCACTAACTCAGTGGGTGTCCAGTTAAAAAAAACTTTAAGATAGGGATCAAACAATTTTGTCCAACCATTGCTTAAGCCATTTTGAACTTATATGTCTGAAACTGAACACTTTGGTTTCGGGCGTCGGTTTTAAGTTAACTATTTTGCAGATAATGAAACCAGAGAGACAGCAAGTTAACAAATTAATTTAGTCAACATAAATAACAATATGAAAAGCAAGCAAACAGAGCGAATGCAATTCATTCTAATCAATAACCTGTATTCTGGTGCTGAAGCTTGATTTGATCTATGAGTTCTTCCAAACTGCTGAATTGCACGGTCAGCACTCCACGGAAGCTCTAGCGTTAAATGAACCCTTCTTTTCTGTTATGTAAAGATCACAGGGCATAAAATTGGGAGAAAAGGCAGACAAAAAAGAATAAAACAGAGCATAAGTTCAATCACAGAAGTTCTAAACCACACCAAATCATAAACATAGGACAGACAAGACAATGGTATCAGGGACAAAAACACTTTCAAGTCAGTTTGACATGCCTGATTTGCCGCTCTCCTATCTGCCTGCAAAGAAACACCAGCTGATCCAGCTTCAGAAATAATAGCAACAAACTTTTTTCCGTCCATAAAAAGCTGCTTTTCGTGCATGTTAACCATTTCCATGGTGACATCCTTTCTACACAGATACACAAAATTTGGCATAATGCGGCTACTATTAAATGCTGTTAAACAATAAGATATGGACACTACAACTTACGTATTACGAGCCTGGTAAGTTACACCCTTTCCGGTAGGGCCCCTCACAAGCATGCCTCTCCTTCCTGTAATTTCTGCAACTTTGTCGGGCCCTCCTAGCTGTTTTATAAATAAAAATTTTAACCAGAAATGTGAGTAATTTTAATTCATAAACAAAACAGTAATAATCAGAAAAGGTACAACAAAAAGGACATGGCACTCTCACAAAATGATAACCAAATAATAAAAACTAGAACCTATGAGATTTAATGATACAACACAGCATGCTAATGCCTCTGAATGTTTTACAGAGTGTTAAGAGTCCCATATCGGACAATATATGGCATGAACATTTCGTTATAAGTGGGGGCAATCCTCACCCTACAAGCCGGTTTTGTAGGGTTGTGTTAGGCACAACCACACTTCTTAACATGGTATCAGAGCCTCGTTTAAGATCCGGTGGGCCACCTTCTATGGTTTCCGCTATCGGACCACCCGCCATTTATTTCCACACTCCAGTTGTCTAGTCCTGGGCGTGAGGGGGTGTGTTAAGAGTCCCACATCGGACAATATATGGCATGAACATGTCCTTATAAGTGGGGGCAATCCTCACCCTACAAGCCGGTTTTGTAGGGTTGTGTTAGGCCCGACCACACTTCTTAACACAGAGAAACACATAAAAAAATCATTAATATAACAACAAAAAGAAAGCTTAAAATAATCCTATCACTAATGATTATAGCCACAATTAAGATTATTCTCTCTACTACTTATTGTTGATATAATTTCCTAAATATTTCAAACAGAGGTCAAATTATTTATACAAGAACAAAACTGGAAGTTTCAAAACTCTAAACCAAACATTTTAGTTATTCCATGACAGCAATAATAGAGTAGCTTACTAATATGCCTTTGTTTTTATCTTTCTACTCTGTTATGCTGAGCTGTCAGCTTGTTAATGGTGTGCTGTTAGTTTGTTATACGCCTCACACCTTTTCTGTTTTGTATCACATGGCTATATATAGTAGCCTCTTGTATTATTGTTAATCACTGAATACAATGAGAGTTTCTTTTCATTCTCTCTCTTTACCTAATTCTATCATGGTATCTTGAGCCTGAAATTTTTTTTCGATCCATGGAACCTCTTTTCCCTTCCTCTCAGGTGAAGCTATCTCACCTGATTTCTGTTAAGCTAGACGACAAAAACTTCAAACAGTGGAAGCAACAGATTGATGGCGTCGTCCGTGGCCATCGTCTACAACGCTTCGTCACTGTTCCGGTGATTCCGCCACCGTCTCCCTCAGATCCTGCATCTCACAGTGCGTTTCTTGAGTGGGAGCAACAGGATGCTCTCATCTGCACCTGGCTTCTCTCTACCATCTCCGACGCTCTTCTTCCCAAGCTAGTTGACTGCAAGCACGCGTGGCAGGTGTGGACAGAAGTTGATCGCTACTTTGATGTTCTTCTCTCCACCAAGGTGCGTCAACTTCGTTCGGAGCTCCGGCGACTTACGAAAGGTTCGCTAACGATTGCTGAGCTTATGACGCGTTCGCGTGAAATCAGTGAGTCACTAACCTCCATCGGCGATCCTGTTCCTCTTCGTAACCTAATTGAGATTGTTCTTGATTCGTTACCTGAGGAGTATGATTCCATTGTTGTCGCTGTTAATAGCAAAGATGACGTTAGCTCCTTGGAAGAATTGGAATCTTCCTTGCTTGCTCATGAGTCGCGATTGGAGAAGCATCGCAAAGCTGCGATTACTGAACCAGCGACGGCGACAGTCAACCTCACTCAGACTACCTCTTCTTCTGCTCCGGTCGCTTCTGATCAAGTCGTCTCAGAGGCCTTTCCTCAAGGAACGAGTCACGTTACTGCTAATGCTGATAGTCATTCTTATAGTGCTCGTGGTGGTCGTTCTGGTCACGGTGGTGGTCGTTTTGGCCATGGTGGAGGTCGCTTTGGGAAATCACCGTGTCAGATCTGTCACAAACCTGGTCACGATGCCTCAGTGTGCTACTATCGTTATGCAAATTCTGGTGGTGCTAGTTATTCACATCAGCGCGCTCCTTTCAATCCGTTTCTTATGGCTCCTCGTGCTGTTTTACCCTGTGCAACTTGCTTATGCTTCTCCTAGAGCTGCACCTCCTAGATCCTCTGCACCACAAGCTTTTTATGCAGGCACTGAAGCCAGCAGTGCAAACCAGTGGTGGTATCCTGACTCAGGGGCTTCTCATCATGTCACTCCTGATGCTTCTAATGTGTCTGACTCTTCCTCCGTGCCTGGAACTGAACAAGTCTTCATAGGTAACGGCCAAGGTTTGTCCATTAACTCTGTAGGATCTATGTCTTTTTCCTTACCTCACAAACCTCACCTATCTCTCACACTTAGAAATCTCTTACATGTCCCTCACATCACCAAAAACCTTATGAGTGTGAGCAAATTTGCTCAAGATAATGTTGTTTTCTTTGAATTTCATCCTAAGTTTTGTGTTGACAAATCTCAGGCTACTTCTGAAGTCTTACTCAGTGGTCTTGTTGGTGCTGATGGCCTCTATAAATTCCCCAATCCAGCTGCTCCTCCAGTGTCCAAGTCTCCTTCCTCTTCTAGTTCTAGCCATAGTTATCCTACTACATACAATTGTAATACTTCCTATACGACAGATTCTATAGATTGTATATCTCAATGTACTGAATCTGTTTCCAATCATACTATAGATCATTTATCTCCTTGTAATGAATCTTACAATCATAATGTTACAAGCTCTTTTTTCAATCCCTCTCTGAATTCTGCTACTGTTAGTACATTATCACCTTCTTCACATTCTAATACTGCTAACTCTATTGCATCAAATAAATATGTGCTTTGGCATACTAGGCTGGGACACCCCAACCATCATGCTCTCACTGAAATTTCTAAACTGTGTAATCTGTCTTTTCCATCTAAACCACCTGCTGAATTATGTCATGCTTGCTGCATTGGCAAGTCACATAGACTACATTCCTCCTTATCTACCACAGTTTACTCTCATCCTTTTGAGCTGGTTGTTTGTGATCTCTAGGGCCCTGCCCCTATGCAATCTTCCAGTGGTTATACCTATTTTCTTACATGTATTGATGCCTTTTCTAGGTTTGTTTGGGTCTTTCCTCTCAAACTTAAGTCTGACACTGTGATTCAATTCCTTCAGTTTAAGAAAATGGTTGAACTTCAGTTCAACTATCCCATTAAATGTGTTCAAACTGATGGGGGAGGTGAATTCAGACCTCTCACCAAATATCTCACAGACCTAGGAATTGTTCACAGATTCACCTGTCCCCATACACATCACCAAAATGGCCTTGTTGAACGTAAACACAGGCACATTGTTGAAACTGGTCTTACCCTTCTTGCTCAGTCCACTCTTCCCTTAAAATTCTGGGATCATGCCTTTGTCACAGCTGCATATCTTATCAACAGAATTCCCACTCCTATTCTTGATAATGTCTCACCCTATTTTAAACTGCTTCACAAAAATCCTGACTATACTACTCTTAAAGTCTTTGGATGTGCATGCTACCCTTTCCTTCGTCCCTATAACTCTAACAAGCTTGACTTTAGGTCTCAATTGTGCATTTTCCTAGGGTACTCTACCTCTCACAAAGGCTACAAATGCCTTCAGATGGTCGCATCTTCATTTCCAAGGATGTTGTTTTCAAATGAAGCAAACTTTCCTTATTCCACCTTATTTTCTTCCTCTAAATCTTCCTCTCTTCCTAACTCTGCATCATCTCTCTCTCCCTCTCCCAGTTTTCCTCCTGTTCCCTCTGCTCCCTCTACCCCTACTCTGTCTTCCTCAAATTCTGCTTTTCCACAACATAACAGTCCCACTGTACCTCATATTTCTCCCTTATCTTCTCCCTCTTCCTCTGCTGCCCCATCTAACACCTATTCTCTTTCTGGTCAGCAGTCCATTCCCCAACCCCTAACTGCCATTCCTATTATCTCTTCCCCTTCTCCCTCTCCTGCTCTTATTCTATCTGATCTAGCTGAAGCTAGCACCCTTTCTCCCTCTTCTTCACATTCCTCCTCCTCTGTTGGCCTTTCTCCCAGCCCTAGCCCTGTTTCCACTTCTGCTGCCACACCCTTACCTTTACCTTCAATTCATCCTCAAAACGTTCACCCTATGCAAACTAGAGCCAAAAGAGGAATCACCCTCCCTAGACTTCACCCTACTCTTCTTTTAGCCCACCTTGAACCTACATCTGTTGAGCAAGCCTTGGCTGCTCCTAACTGGTTTCAGGCCATGAAGGAAGAACATCAGGCACTGCTGAAAAATCAGACCTGGACCTTGGTGAAAGCTCCTGCTGGAAGGAAGCCTATTGGCTGCAAATGGGTGTTTAGGATTAAGGAAAATCCTGATGGTTCCATAAATAGGTATAAAGCCAGGTTAGTGGCTAAGGGTTTCCATCAAAAGGCTGGCAGTGACTTTCAAGAGACTTTTTCTCCTGTTATTAAACTTGTTACTGTAAGAATTGTTCTTTCTATTGCTGTTACAAACACGTGGCCATTGCAGCAGATTGATGTTAACAATGCCTTTCTCAATGGCATTCTTGAAGAAGAAGTTTTTATGCAACAGCCCCCTGGTTTTGAAGCTGCTGACAGAACTCTTGTTTGCAAGTTAAATAAGGCTATTTATGGTTTAAAACAGGCTCCTAGGGCCTGGTTTGATAAGCTCAAAAGTGCCTTAATTCATCTTGGTTTCTCTGCCAGTAGATGTGATCCTAGCCTGTTTTTGTTGCATCAAGGCAAACTTCAGATTCTAATTCTGGTTTATGTTGATGATATCATCATCACAGGCAATTCTGCTCCATTTATAGCTTCCTTGATCAAGCATCTCAATGATAAATTCTCTCTTAAGCAGCTGGGTCAGCTTGATTACTTTCTTGGGATTCAAGTGACTCACCTCTCCAATGGTTCTCTTCTCCTATCTCAGACTAAATATATTACAGACTTGCTTTCAAGGCTCAATATGCTAAATGCCAATGGCATGCCTACCCCTATGGTCTCTAGTAGCAAACTGTCCAAGATTGGGGCTGCAACTGTTGATGACCCTACTCAGTTTAGGTCTGTGGTTGGTGCTCTTCAATATGCTACCTTAACTAGGCCTGAGATTTCTTTTTCAGTCAACAA
The DNA here is from genome assembly GCF_029867415.1 of Vicia villosa. Taxonomy (NCBI): domain Eukaryota; kingdom Viridiplantae; phylum Streptophyta; class Magnoliopsida; order Fabales; family Fabaceae; genus Vicia; species Vicia villosa. Next base: position 3,993,346 of record NC_081186.1, read on the forward strand.
GGTTTGTCAGTTTCTGTCTAATCCTTTAGAGGACCATTGGAAGGCTGTTAAACGAATTTTAAGATACCTCAGTGGTACTCTCCACCATGGCCTCCTTATTCAGTCAGCCCCTGTTCAGCAGCCAATGCAGTTGTTAGGGTTCTGTGATGCAGACTGGGCATCAGACCCTGATGACCGACGATCCACTTCAGGGGCCTGTATATACCTTGGTCCTAATATTGTTTCTTGGTGGTCTAAGAAGCAACAGCTTGTTGCAAGGTCCAATGCTGAAGCCGAATATCGAAGTATGGCTCAGCTAGCTGCTGAACTCATTTGGATTCAGTCCTTACTTAAGGAACTCCATTGTTCTTCTCAAGTTCCTAAGGTACTGTGTGATAACTTAAGCACAGTTACATTGGCTCACAATCCCATTCTCCACAACAGGACTAAGCATATGGAGCTTGATATCTTCTTCCTGCGGGAGAAGGTACTCAGTAAAAGTCTGATTGTTGTTCATGTACCAGCTCAAGACCAATGGGCTGACATTCTCTAAGCCCCTCTCTGCTGCCAAGTTTGTTCCTCTTCATTCCAAGTTACGTGTGTGTGATAAAGCTGCTTTGACAAGTCTCCCATCAGCTTCTAAGGGGGACTAATAGAGTAGCTTACTAATATGCCTTTGTTTTTATCTTTCTATTCTGTTATGCTGAGCTGTCAGCTTGTTAGTGGTGTGCTGTTAGTTTGTTATACGCCTCACACCTTTTCTGTTTTGTATCACATGGCTATATATAGTAGCCTCTTGTATTATTGTTAATCACTGAATACAATGAGAGTTTCTTTTCATTCTCTCTCTTTACCTAATTCTATCAAGCAATTGTGATAGAGGAAAAGGTCAGCATTCGGCAAGCATCTTTATTTTCTTGCTCCCTTGCATCTATGTAGTTGTTTTCAAATAACCTCTAAACATTATAGTTAAACTGTATTTGAGTATTTAAGCAAACGATCTTCAAAGCAAGCAGGTAAAATCAAACATGGAATCACTACCTGGTCAGTAATATCATCCAAGGGATTATTTGGAAGATCCAAAGAACGAATGATCTCTAATATTTTTGTCCTACGTTCCAAGGCTGCATCATATCTGCCATAATTTAATAAAGCAAACAGCACTTTATTATATAATTTTCCCTCTACTTTAGGTTCATGAAGATAATGTGTCTTGTAATCTCTTTTTTAATCAGTTATTCAACATAAAACGATAATTAAAACCATTAAAGTCAGACCCCAATAACTTAAGAAATGTTTAAATTGTATACCTCTTCTGGAGTTCGGCTATGTAGGCCTGCCTTGCTAGAAGATATTCATCTGTTTTTTCCTTACATAAATGGCATGACCACTCTTCAGGAACTATATCACCAATTGGTGGCATCAAGCATGTGGAATGGACTAATTTACCACAGCAGGAACACTGTAACATTTTTTTCCTTTCCTGCGGTGAAAAAACTATGTGACTACTACATCCATAGCATAACATCAAAATAATTCAAGAGATTCAAAACAAAACAAAAAAAGAAAAAATCGAAGAAAAACTACCTCCTCAGTGGTGCAAATTTCACATATCTGAAACTCCTCATCAGAGTCATTAGATTCAATGTCAGAATCACCTGCATCAATCCAGATGAATCTTGATGAAATTGAAAAATATCTTGATAAAATTCATACACTCATTTTCAAAGGTTTGGTAAGAGGATAATAGAAGTTTGGTGCAAAGTGTTGTTAAAGGGATAATGTGTTGTGGTTGAGGTTGTGGTTGGGAAAGAACCACAAAATCACCGAGGATTTCTCCTCGCCTCAGATTTGTCATGGTGCTACTGTTGCTTCCCTTTAGACTGTGTTCTTATTTTGACGGATTCACTATCCTCCACTATTGCAGCTTTTGTCTTCTATAAATTCTTATGGAAAAAAAGTAATAAGCTCTTGCAAAAAAAAATGTTATCACTTTTTTTCCATAGAATAAACAATTATTTACAGCAAGGTATTTAATTTGCATTTTTTACTATCTATCAGCATAGCAAGCCAAATGAGTAAATAAATGCTAATACATTATGAAATAGAAAGTGCGTCAAAGCATGCATTTGTGCATACAATGTAGTCCTCAAGGTTGTCAAACTCATAAATCCTGCCTAGGGCTATAAACCGCATACTGTACCATTGCATACTAATTAATTAATTAAATATAGTACAAATGGAAGTATATCTTGTTTTCCTCCTAATAACAAATAGTGGCTGAAAACATTTAAGTTCACATTACCACTGGAAACAGTAAACCCTGATTTCAATACATAATGGTCTTGTCATTCATGTTTTTTCTTGTTAGGACTTCAATCCTAGTATGCTTGTTATTTAGTACAGTAACTAATTTGTATGACATGTATTCTCATATCCCAGAAAAAAAGAGATCACAAGAAAAGCTTACAACAGTGTGTTTTAGTAGCCAGCGTATCTCCCTTTCCGGGAACCTCTAAGTTGGGGCTACGTAATTTAGGAAATATGGCTTCTCATCCATGTACCACAGAAGAAATTTTATTACAACTGTGAAGCTTGCAATGATGTATGGGACTAACTGTTGGGAACCAAAGTGTGATAAGGCTCCATTTTTGTTTTTTGTTATTGGCCACTCATCTAAGTAAATTGGGTGGCTAGGATGGTACTGGTGCGCTAATGCTTGATTAATTGAAATATAATCTCAGCAATAGAGTTATCAATGTTATGAGGTGAAATTGAAGTGTGAGGACCACATACTAACTACTTTTTTCTAGAATGAATTGCTGAAGCAATGGTAGTTCAGTGGGTTAAAAGCAAGATGAAGACTAAAATATATAAATAAACAAAAAGAAAGTTCTCATATCTAAATGGTTTTTTTCTGAACACTTGACATTCGAAATATAGCAGTAGCACAGTGGCTTCATTGTTCAGTTTAGGTGACCCAACAAGAGAGATGAGGCTTGGATGTAGATATTTGGAAAAATAGCTTCATAACATATGCAACTAAAGCAAAAAAAAGGAAAAAGGCTGTGTATACAAAAGATTCATCAACTTTGCTTCTGGGAGACTCACTTTCAGATTCTTCGTCAGTTTCTGCATCACTAGGAGGTTGCCACTTGGCTACTTTTCTGACCCTTCCTTTTAATGAAACACCAGGGGTTGCAGAGTGCCTCTTCCTTTGGAGCTCCTTAACACCATCCTCTCCTATAATGTAAAAGAAAAAAACTATAAACTAAGTGCACAATAAACAAATGAAAATCATTTGGCAAAAAAATCTTAAACCTGGGAGGAGTTCAGGTTTCTCTGGTAATGGATAATTTTCTTCCACAAATTTAAGCAGCAATTCTCGAGGTCCAGAAACAAAGTCATCAAGTTCAGAACCCTTTACAAAAAATAAAACAAGTGAGAAAATTGAATTGTAGAAAAGCAATTGTTTACATGGAATTGAATACATAATCCAAATACACACATATTTTGTCACAGCTTCCTCCGTCCTTGCTTCACCAGTACTCTGAAGACCAATGACTACACATTTTTCATCTACTAATGCTTGCTTTGCTAGTCTTACAGTAGCAGGGACTTTAGCAGACATACACATGTGTCTAAAGAAACGCTACAGAGTTAAGAACATATTTAGTATACAGACAAATGACACATCAAAATAGAGATTCTGCCTGCAGGTACTAACTATAAATTAATACCTGGTGGCTTGCCCAGTACAATCGCCATAGTTGACTAGTGTTAGGTTTATCATTTAGGAAAGCACTAGCTGACAGCAATTCTACTCGTAATTCTGCCCAAAATTCTGCTGCCTTTTTATACATGTCCTAAGTAGTTTGATATGAACAATAAGGTCATCAGGTGAAAATATTTACCTCAACGGATAAATAAGCAAAACATCAATGTCATGATATCATATATGACATGGATAATACATGTTACAAATTTACAATTATATGAAAACAAAAGTTGACCAGTATGCAGCCAGGAGACGTCTCTAGTTTTCTACAATACCAACCCCTTTCTTACCATACATAGAGTGAACCAAAAGGCATTGAAATATACAAAATAGAATGGAAAAATATATTCCTAATCTGATACTTCCAATAATACATCCACAATCGTCTAAATATAATGCAGGTAATTTGTATATTAATCAATAAAATTGACATTGGCAAATGAAAATCAATGAAACACAAACCAGATGTGGAGGGAGGGGGGAGCCAATTACAACACATCACAAAACTAACAGACAGTTGAAACTGGTTGATGGGATTCCTTTTTCTTAACCTTCTGCTCTACGGTTATTATTTTCAGATGCCAGTCAACCAGACAATATTTTACCAGATAATCTCCATTATTTCTTTTGTAGAGCACTTAAGTTACAGCTTTATTAAATAAAGATAACATTAGTTAACAAGTTAGTATCCCATACCATCATTTTATCTTCTAATGGTGCTTCAATAACTTCAAACTCAGCACCCTCATAACTAAGTGTCCGGCATAAATACATCCCCCTACAATGAGAAAAGTGAAGCAAGACAATATTTTTTCATAAACATACATTCTTAAGTCTAAATGTTCATGTATACGTGAAAATATTATAACCTTGCTTTCATGTCCATGGCAACTAATTCTAGAGCTCCAACACCCCCTCTGTCAAGAGCACCTGGATGTATAAATTCAAATAGTTAATTTAAATTTACGCATTAAGGGGATGGGCCTGTGAGGAAAACATATTCAGAAAGAAAAGTATATAAGAAATTCTATTATGTAGCTATAGTAAGTAGAAATGTAAAAAATTGTAAAATATTAGTTATCTATCAATACATTCATAAATGCTTTTAAAGTTATAATACCGGTCAAAAAATTGAAATATGGTAAGTTGAAATATGGTAAGTTGAAATATAAAAAATTCTAAAACATTTTATATTATGTAGCTATGGTAAGTTGAAATAAAAAAATTGTAAAATTAATATTAGTTATCTATCAATAGATTTGTAAATGCTTTTGAAGTTATAATACAGGTCAAAAATGGTTATATTAAAACAGCAGTATGTTCATGAAGAAAAATACATAGTGGAGGAGCATAAGTACTTGCCAAACATTGCAGCAGCAAGTATTGTAAAAGAAGTGCAAAAATTAATTTATCCAAGAAAAATATCTAAAGTAGATCAATAACAAAAAAAGGAAATGGTACCCAAAAATTCACGGAACTCAGAGAAAGAAGTTCCATCTCCCCAAAGACCAAGTCTAACCATATAACCCATATTGCGGGGTTCAGATGCACCAGTTGCTGAGCAATAAACAACACGAGCTTCAGGTAGTCGATCCTGTAAAATTAAATCGCAATAACTGAAATCATGCTTTCAACGCCAAATTTTGCAAAGTAATTTGACTTCAAAAAATAATGACAGAGAGCAATAGACACTTGGGTACCAGCCAAAAAAATACACATTATAAGTAGTTAAAAACCTGCAGTAAGTGTACAGGCACAGGTACTGTTGACACGGTTGAGCGGATAGAGAAGCGATTACAGGTGCTTTACTATGCACACTGCTTTGCACCAGCATAATATTTATTTATATTAGTATACACACTTACATCATATTTTAAAAAGAATCCAATCAAATTCCTTATGCGACACTTATTTAATGTGCATAGCATTTGCATTTAGGAAATGTTTTTGGTTGAAGATATTAGTTTCACAAGGGTTCAGTCTTATATATAGGATTTGTTGATATTTGTAAATATATAGTGTTAATAATATTTGTATATAGAATAGTTCCACATCGACTATATCATAAAATTAGTTGTAATCTCTCTATATATAATAAAGTCTCCGTAGTGCTTTACAAAACACACGGTTTATTCAAATGTCTCTTAGTCTCTCGTATTTCAACATGGTATCTAGAGCCTACTGAGAGACAATCTTTACCGTGCTTTACCCGGTTGACCCACTGTCGTCCGGTGAGAATTTTTTTGGCAAATCGTGTCATAACTCCGGTTTGCCTATTTTTCCATCGCCCCACTTGCCACCATGCAACTGTTCCAGATCTGATACTCATGGCTACTCAGAACTTTACGCCAAACTACGATGATTTTCTCAAGTGGTATCAAAATTATCAGAACTCAGATTATACTGCTTCGATTGCACACACTGGTAATTCATCTGCTTGCCTTTCTCAATCATCTTCTCTTGGATCCTGGGTCCTTGATTCTGGTGCGTCTGATCATGTTACTGGTAATAAAAATCTTTTCACTTCCCTCTCTACCTCGGGTTTCTTACCTACTATAACTTCTGCCAATGGTTCTCAAACCCGATCTGAAGGGATTGGTACTGTTCAAATTCTACCTTCTTTCTCTGTTACTTCGGTTCTTTATGTACCTAATTGTCCATTTAATTTACTTTCAGTCAGTCGTTTAACTCGGTCTCTTGATTGTATTGTCACTTTCACTAATACTAATGTTACCCTGCAGGATCGGAATTCGGGACGGACGATTGGCGTCGGATGTGAGTCTCAAGGCCTTTATTACCTCTCAGTGTCATCTCAGGCATGCTCAGCCAAAGATTCCCCACTCACTATCCATGCTCAGTTAGGTCATCCTAGTCTTCCTAAACTACAGAAGTTGGTGCCAAGTTTATCGAAGGTGTCTAATTTACATTGTGAGTCGTGTCAGTTAGGGAAACACACTCGTAGTCAATTTCCAAATCGAGTCAATAAACGAGCTTCATCCCCTTTTGCTTTAGTTCACACTGATGTTTGGGGTCCCTCGCGTACTGTCTCTACACTTGAGTCTAGGTATTTTGTCACCTTTATTGATGATTTTTCACGTTGCACGTGGTTATTTTTGATGAAAAATAGATCTGAATTATTTTCTATTTTTGAAAAATTTTATAAAGAAATAAAAACTCAGTTTGGTGTGTCTATTCGTACCTTAAGAAGTGATAATGCTCGTGAATACTTATCCCAACAATTTCAAACTTTTATGTCCGGCAATGGTATTCTCCACCAAACATCTTGTCCTCATACACCTCAACAAAACGGGGTAGCCGAACGCAAAAATCGGCATCTCGTAGAAACTACTCGGACCCTACTTCTCCATGGTAACGTTCCACTTCGGTTTTGGGGGGATGCTGTGCTAACGGCATGTTACCTTATAAATCGCATGCCCTCGTCAGTCCTTAACAATAGAATCCCTCATTCAATCCTTTTTCCCAACTCCCCACTTCACCCAATTCCTCCCCGAGTCTTCGGGTCCACATGTTTTGTACACAATCTCTCTCCTGGTCTTGATAAACTATCAGCTCGATCACTAAAGTGTGTCTTTCTTGGTTATCATCGATCCCAAAAAGGTTATTGTTGCTACTCACATACTCTACAACGATACCTCGTATCGGCCGATGTTACTTTCTTCGAGTCTGTTCCATATTTCGAGTCCAGCCAAATAACTCCGGAACCCCTTCAGGATAGTACTCCCACACCTCTTCCGGAAGTCCCATTTCCCATTATCCACCATCACTCTAGCCCTACGGTTGACCCCCCCACTTCTCGCCCACTTCAAACATATCAGCGTCGTCAACCCACGTCTGTCACACCTATCCCTGAGGTAGTACCTATCCCTGAGACAGTACATGTCCCTGAGGTCATTGCAGACTCTCCTCTGACGCCTTCGCCATCATTGGATCCGATCCCGCAACCTGAGTCTGATCTTCCGATTGTCCTTCGAAAAGGTATACGTCAAACACGAAATCCTTCTCCACATTATATTGATTTATGTTATCGTCGTCTTTCTCCTCTGCAGTATACTTGTTTGTCTTCTTTGTCTTCTGTTTCTATTCCTAACACTCCAGGTGAAGCATTATCTCACCCTGAGTGGAGGCAAGCAATGATTGACGAAATGTGTGCTCTTCAAAGCAGTGGTACTTGGGAACTGGTCCCTCTACCCCCTGGAAAATCTTTAGTAGGTTGTCGTTGGCTTTATACAGTGAAGGTTGGTCCAGATGGTAAGATTGATCGATTTAAGGCTCGCTTGGTAGCCAAAGGATACACTCAGATTTTTGGGTTGGATTATAGTGATACCTTCTCGCCTGTAGCCAAGATGGCATCTGTTAGACTTCTTCTAGCCATTGCAGCCATTCGACATTGGCCTCTTCATCAACTTGACATCAAAAATGCTTTTTTACATGGTGATCTTGAAGAGGAAGTATATATGGAGCAACCACCTGGATTTGTTGCTCAGGGGGAGTCCTCAGATATGGTTTGTAGGCTACACAGGTCTCTTTATGGTCTTAAGCAATCTCCGAGAGCTTGGTTTGACAGATTCAGCACTGTCGTACAACAGATTAGTATGGTCCGTAGTGAAGCTGATCATTCTGTGTTTTATCGTCACTCTACCAAAGGGTGTGTCTATCTTATTGTATATGTGGATGATATTGTCATAACTGGCAGTGATCAGCAGGGAATACTCCAGTTAAAACAACATCTCTCGAATCAATTTCAGACAAAAGATCTTGGTAAACTCCGTTATTTCTTGGGTATTGAGGTAGCCCAATCTAAAGATGGTTTGGTGATTTCTCAGCGGAAATATGCTATGGATATTTTGGAAGAAACAGGTTTGTTGAACGCTAAACCAGCTGATACTCCTATGGATCCAAGTGTCAAACTCCTACCCAATCAGGGGGAGCCCCTATCTGACTCGGGAAGGTATAGGAGATTGGTTGGAAAGTTGAATTATCTCACAGTCACTCGTCCGGACATTTCTTTTGCAGTTAGTGTGGTAAGCCAGTTCTTAAATTCTCCTTGCCAAGAACACATGGATGCTGTTGTCCGAATTCTGAGATACATCAAACGTGCTCCGAGAAAAGGCCTCGTGTATGAAGATAAAGGACATACTCAGATAGTTGGATACTCCGATGCTGATTGGGCAGGGTCACCCATTGATAGACGATCCACCTCTGGGTATTGTGTACTTGTTGGAGGAAACCTTATATCTTGGAAAAGTAAGAAACAAAATGTAGTTGCAAGATCAAGCGCCGAGGCAGAGTATCGGGCCATGGCAATGGCAACATGTGAACTCATTTGGTTAAAACAGTTGCTCAAAGAACTTCAAATTGAAGAAGCAAGACCAATGACACTTGTTTGTGATAATCAAGCTGCATTGCATATTGCTTCAAATCCAGTCTTCCATGAGAGGACCAAACATATTGAGATAGACTGTCACTTTGTCAGAGAGAAGATTGAATCAGGCGACATTGTCACAAGCTTTGTCAACTCCAATGATCAATTAGCAGATGTGTTTACAAAATCTTTACGAAGTCCCAGAACTAATTATATATGTGGCAAGCTTGGTGCATTTGACTTATATGCTCAAGCTTGAGGGGGAGTGTTGATATTTGTAAATATATAGTGTTGATAATATTTGTATATAGAATAGTTCCACATCGACTATATCATAAAATTAGTTGTAATCTCTCTATATATAATAAAGTCTCCGTAGTGCTTTACAAAACACACGGTTTATTCAAATGTCTCTTAGTCTCTCGTATTTCAACAGGATTAAATAGTTTCCCATATTTTAAACTAAGTATTTGAAGTCAGTTTTTATGATTCCAGTGAAGATGATTTCCAGTATTGCTATTAATATTATATCAAAAAGATGATATATTGCAGCTTAATAATGAGGTGACTGCAAGAGACTTTAGGTGATAATAAAACTTGATATGTGTAACTAGATAATAAGGATGAGTTTGACACCTAAATGAGTTCATAGATTGTGTTCGGAAACGCAGTGGGAACCCTTTCAATGTATGGTAGCCCAACACGTCAACATGTAGCTTTTGTTAACTGTGAGATTCCACCATGAAAAGTGTCTTCCAAACATATGTTGAGTTTGAAATTTTAAAATTGTTGTTCCTCCTAATGTTATTTAACAATTTATTGTAGTGAAATTGCAGGTAATGGGTACGGATACAAGTAGTTAGCAACTCCGCGGGTATAGATAATGAAATTGTTAATCGCGCAGATACGCGTACTTTTTCTAACTGTGATTATGGGAATAGGTACTATAGTATACTGCCTTGCAAAATAAGCTAAAAAATAGTATATAATCGTTCATAACTAATTCTTGTTTCAAAACACAGACAAAAAATATAATAACCAAGCCTTATCTCACTAGGTGAGGTCAGCTACATGGATTCAGACAATGATATAATCTCTAAACAAACTAAACTGACAACTACTCATTTTCTATATGACCTTTTGTAGTTGGAGTAGGGGAAGGAATGTTTGAGAGCAACATCCCATCAAAACTTGCAATTTTAACAACTAAAAAGATATCACTACTGCTATCTTACAGATCAACCACCCAAATATTTTTAGTACTGTAAAAGCTATTATCTTCTTGTCTACTAACAATTATATCAAATATTTTTAGTACTGTAAAAGCTATTATCTTCTTGTCTACTAACAATTAGATTAAATAGTCCCATGTTTGGGAACTATATTTTCAGTCATAAAATAATATTCCTTGTTTCAAAATAAGTTCATAAGTTTGGATCGAAATTCAATCTGAATTGCATCATTAGGCCCAACCTTCAACAAACACTATCAAATTTGCACTCTACCCAGCAAAAGACTTTAAACTTCTGTAAAATTAAGTGGATCAAAACTAAATTGTTCATATAGCCTAGTTTAAATAATTGTCCATTTATTTTTATCTAGTAATTGAATGGTCCAATATTAAAAATCTAAAGAAATAAAGTTCACCCCAATTTTTCAAAAACTAGTCAGTTTTTTCAAAAAGAAAACTTAGATTCCATGCATTTTGGATAGTAGGACTTCGGTTTTTATTTATTATAGTCGACATGCTCTCTAAAAGGGAAGAACAGAAGGAAGGGAGTCCTAAGATGGGGGACACTAGTGGAGATGTCTGGGATAGCTTTGATGGGGCTGGAAGTCATAAAGTGGCATCATTGTCTTATAATGGACGAAACATACAAGCTGCCCAATTTACCGATGATGATCAAGACGGGGATGAAATGGATACCATTCCAATTTCTTAGTTTGTATCTGATTCTCGCGCCAAATACTGGAGTACAAATATACAAGCACTGCAACTCAAATTAGTTCATGGAGGTTAATCTTACACAGATGTTTCAATTAGATTAAATCACTTCAAAAATTTGTTGTTACAAAATTAATTTTGAGAATCTTTGTTTTGCCCCTGAACCTACAAGTTGCATCTATTAGGCAAAGCTAAAACCAGGTCCTTGTATCTAATCTTTCTTTCTGATATGATATCTATGGCTCTCTCAACTGTTCATTTAATTTTATCTTTTGAAAATATCGTCCTAAGAAATAACAAAGAATGACGATTAAGAGAGAAACCAAATCATCCGAAAAGTAAACAAAAATATAACTTTCTCAAGATTGACACCCACCTCAATATAAAATTAAAGTAAAAAAATTATTAAAAAAGGACAAATAATATCAAAAACCTTCATTCACTGTTCCAAGAGATTGAAAATTAAGAACCGAACCTGAATTTCAAGCACTGCTTCTCCAGTGCGTGTTGGCTGACTACCAGCTTCAGGGACCAAATTTTTTGCTTTGTGACACTACAATGAATCACCAAACCTTAGTAACAAGAAGCAATTGAACAAAATTGAATCCAAGAAGCAATTGAACGATTAATGTTATCCTTCAAAACAAAAATTGGAAATAATAATTTGTACAAGAAAATGTTTGCATACCTCGTCAAAAATTACAAGGCCATCAAACCCTGGTCCACACCACTGCACAAGCTGCTGAAGACGAGAACGACCTTTCTCTGAAGATGCTATAAGGCTATTGTATGTCAAGAAGACAACTCCCTCCCTGATCCCAACAGACTTTGAATCAAGCTTAGAATAAGGTAGTTTGTTCAAAGCATGCACTGGATTAAAGGGGAGGGAAAAAGGAAGAAGTTTGAACTTATCAGAACATTGTTTGTAATATAGATGAAATAATTAATTACAGGAACTTTTTACATTAAATTTTGATAAACACAAACACCTGAAATGGGCTAAAGATGAAATTTCTCCCATGATGATAAACAAACAGAAAATTTTCATTCTTTGGATAAAAGAAGCATAATTAGAGTTGAGAAGGCAGAAAAGATGATGATGATGACGAAGAAGAAGACAGGTATAATAACCAACTCTTATTCCACTAAGTGGAGTCGGCTACATGGGTTAACTTCCGCCATAATGTTCTTTCCAGGATTGTGCCTCTATCCAAATCTCTTACCACAAGATCTTTTTCTAATAACTTCTCTTATAGTTTTTATAGGTTTTCCTCTACCCCTAACTGTTTGACTCCTCTCCATCTGATCTAGTCCTTACTACAAAATCTACAAGTCTTCTCTTTGCATGCTCAAACCACCAAGTCTATTTTTCACCATTTTTTCTGCTATATGTGTTATATTATACTAACATTCTCTAATATTGTCATTTATAATCCAGTCTTACCACACCCCCAACACAACATCCTCATCTCTACTACACTTACTTTATTCTCGTGTTGATTCTTAACCGTCCACAACATTTTGTTTCGTACAACATCGCATGTTCTACCCCAATCCAATAAAAAAATTCCCTTCAGCTTTAGCGATACCTTTGTGTCACATAAAATCCCTGAAACCCTCTTTCATTTCAGCCACCCCGCTTGAATTCGATGGTTTACATTCCCTTATATTTCTTCATCGTTTTGTAATACGGACCTAAGATGTTTAAACCGCGTGACTTGTGGGATGATATGGCCTCCAACTTTCACCTCTAGGTTAGAAACTTACTTTTGCTTAACTTACATTCCATATACTTCGTCTTATTTCTGCTTATGCGAAAATCATCCGTTTTTAAAATTCATCTCCAACCTCTACTTTAAATCCTACTTCGACTCTCCAAGTATGATTATATCATCTGCAAAAAGCATGCATCTCAGTGCTAGCTCTTGGATGTGTTTCGTAAGTACATCCAAAATTAAAGTACAAAGGTAGGAAGCTCAGGGTTGAACCTTGATGCAAACCTAAAGGAGAAATCGTTCATCTCTCCACCCTCTCAACTCTGAGTCCGCACACTAGTCGATATCCCTTCATTCATATCTTGGATAGCTCGAATATTTGTAATCCTAACCTCTTTCTTCTCTAGGGCTTTCTATAAAATCTCTCTAGGCACTTTATCATATGCCTTCTCCAAATCAATAAAAATTAAGTGTAAGCCTTGTTGGTTCATCCGATACTGCTCCATTACACATCGTAGTACATAGATTGCTTCCTTGGTTGACTTCTCATGCATAAAACCAAATTGATTCTCAGCGAGTTGAGTATCTTTTCTTAGTCTCCGTTCAATCACTCTTTCCCATAACTTCATGATATCTTCATGATATGACTCATAAGTTTAATCTCCATATAATTTGCACAATTTTGTATAAACCTCCTTGTTCTTATAAAGTAAAACTAAAGTGTTTCTTCTCCATTCATCTGGCAGTAATCCGTTTCATCCGACAGTAATCCGTGATAATGATGTATGAGGCTAGTTCATATTATTAGAGAAATGTGTGTGTGTGCGTGTGTGTGTGTGTGTGTGAGAGAGAGAGAGAGAGAGAGAGAGAGAGAGAGAGAGAGAGATTGTAACTGAATTCTCTAACTGAATGAGTTACAAGATATTAGTATATATAGTGGCTGCAGTGACTGACACGTGTCACTGCCAGTACAGCTATGCTTAAACTAATATCTAAACTTGTTCTAAGCTATTCATAAACTGATGACTAGGTATTGACTCTTACATATATCCAATACACAACAGCAAGGGATGAAGGAGGTATGACAAGTAAAAATAAAAAACTAGCCATTTAAGACCAATGATGTAACAAGGCTAGTGGAGTAATAAGAATCATACTGTTTTTAGCAATGTTGATCTTATTGAGAACCACTGTAAAAGTAAACATACATACTCAAAAATAAACTAATACACATTTAAAGAGATCATCAAACATTCACACTTAATAGTTAAGAACCTAAAGTATAGAATAATAAAACTTCTGCGGAGAAAAAGAGTAAAACAAAACTGAACTAAAATTAGGAAGAGCAGAACGATTATTGTGAGCAAGAACATAACATTACTCATTGAAATGTATACCCTTAAGCTTTGTTTGGGAGTTTGGAGGAGAAGGGAATGGAGGACTTTAAATAATAGGAAGGATTGAGTGAAAATAATAGAAGGATTTTGGTTGGGAGGATTTTGAAGGGTTTGTTTTTATTCATGACATAAAAATAAAATAAAAACCTAATTTGGGAGAACTAAAAAATTGTATTAGATGAGATGAGGGTTTTGGGGGAATGGCTTCAGTAACTTTACTGTTGTCATATCTTTGTAACTTTAGTTAATATAATGAATGATAGATTAATTTAAATTAAATTGATGTAAGAGAATAATTTTTTAACTTAAGTTACCAAAGTTATGTTATATGAAAGTCACTGAAACCCTATCCAGGTTTTGAAGGGCTTGAACAAATTGTTCAAATACAATTTTTATTGCTATACTATTCCAAAAATTAAAAATATGTTAACGACAAGTACTATTTTATTTTTTATCATTCTAACCAAAATCTTTTTTTCAAAAAATGTTAAAAATTTCTCAATATTTTTTTTAAAAATCATTTTTCGAAGCCCTTCCTTCCCTCCCCTCCAAAGCCCCAAACAAAGCCTTACAAAAAAACAACAGTTAATAGAAACGAATTTAAGGAACTTATCCCCAAAATTCTAATGGCGTCTGCTATAGCACGGTTTGGGGCCGCAATTAGCGGCTGCTACAATCGCTATTGTTGACAGCGGCTTGCTGACAAATAGCATTGCTTCGAACCCTAGCGCCGCTATAGTGTGCTATTGACAACATAGTCCAAAATCCTAGTTCGATATGTGATATTAAAAACTACTTCATAAAATGTTGTAATATCAGTATTATTATTATTATTAGAATATTTTGAATATCATACAGCTCATTATGAGCTGTCCTGTACAGGTCATTATGACTAAATTAGCATTTATAGGGAGAAGAATTACCCTTCCCTTATTTAGATAGATTTATAGTCTATAAATACCTCTTATGTATTCTTTACAAAATATATAAAATATTTCCATATTTCTACATGGTATCAGAGCACCCGATTCTAGG
Source organism: Vicia villosa (assembly GCF_029867415.1). Taxonomy (NCBI): domain Eukaryota; kingdom Viridiplantae; phylum Streptophyta; class Magnoliopsida; order Fabales; family Fabaceae; genus Vicia; species Vicia villosa. The sequence goes on from NC_081186.1 coordinate 4,008,578, forward strand.
GGCTCTGCTTCCGCGCTCAAAACACTAGCCGTTCTTATTACGGTCTTTTTTTTTAGGTTCCCTTTCTCTTGGAACCCTAGTGATCTCGGTGACTTTGCAGCCGTCGTGCACCGCTCAACCGCCGGTGCAGATCCGAACTGTTTCACCTTCATTGCTGTTTTTCAGGACAGCTTTCATTGTTGTACCTCTGTTTTTCAGGACAGCCTTCATTGCTGTACCTCTGTTTTTTGCTGTTTGCAGCCTTTGATTGTTTGGTTGTCAGCTTTGTTCGTGTTTCTCGTTGGCAGCCCTTCAATCCTCTCCTAACAGTAGATCTCAATCCTCTCCGGGCTCGAGACGGTTTGTTTCTCTTTATGGACTCCTTAAGTAAGTTCTCTAACACTAGTTCTCTGACCATGACTGGTAAGAACTCTAGCTTCTTAGCTTTAAATGCCTCTTGTTCTAAAGATATCTGGATTATTGACTCTGGTGCAACCGATCACATGACTCCATATATGTCATATCTCTCTTCTTATTCACCTTTACCTAATAAACGCCATATTACCGTTGCAAATGGGTCCCAAACCCCGATTGTCGGATCTGGTAACATTCGCCTAAGCCCATCTCTCCATCTAAATCATGTGCTTCATGTCCCTAAGCTTTCTAACAATCTTTTGTCCATCCATAAACTCACTAAAGACTTGAACTGTGCTGTGACCTTTTTTCATTCTCATTGTGTTTTTCAGGACCTTGCCACAGGGAAGACGATTGGAATTGCTGAGGAACAGAACGGGTTATATTGTCTACCTCATAAGGAAAGCAAGTGTCATCAGGCTGGTTCAGAGTCATGGGCAAATACTCAAATATGGCTCCAACACAGGCGTCTTGGACATCCTCCTTTCCGCATGCTCAGGTCTTTATTCCCTCACTTATTTACCAAAGTGTCAGCTGATTCCTTTCATTGTGATGTGTGTCAGTTTGCCAAATCCCATCGAGCAACCTATTCCCCTAGTGATACTAGGAGTGTCGAACCCTTTGATCTTGTCCATTCTGATGTATGGGGGCCTTCATCCATTTCCAATATTTCTGGTGCAAAATGGTATGTTACTTTTATTGATGACTGTACTCGGGTTACATGGGTTTTTCTTATGAAAGATAAGTCTGAAGTATGTCAATTGTTTGTTAACTTTTTTCAAATGGTTAAAACACAGTTTGGAAAACCTATTAAAAGGTTACGGTCAGATAATGGTAAGGAGTATGTAAACCAAAATCTTCACAATTTTCTCAAAACTAATGGTGTTGTTCATGAGTTGACTTGTGTTGACACTCCACAACAAAATGGGGTTGCTGAAAGGAAAAATCGTCATCTTCTTGAAATCACCCGAGCATTACGCTTTCAAATGAATGTTCCTAAATTTTATTGGGGGGAAGCTGTCTTGACCTCTGCTTATTTAATCAATAGGTTACCTTCTAGGGTGTTATCTGGTGTTAGTCCTGTGCAGGTCCTGACTCGATTTTATCCGTCCGTGCCCATTATGTCAAGTCTTCAGAATCGTGTATTTGGTTGTTCTGCCTTTGTCCATGTTCATGGTTCTCATCGGGGTAAGTTAGATCCTCGAGCTATTAAATGTATCTTCATGGGATATGCTTCAGATAAGAAAGGGTACAAGTGCTATCATCCTCCTAGTCGTCGTGTCTATATATCCATGGATGTTACTTTTCAGGAATCTGAGTCTTTTTATCCTAGTCCTCAGCTTCAGGGGGAGAATAATCCAGAAGCCGAGTCTTCAGAGTTGTCTGTCCTTCCAGTTATTCCTCTAATGCAGGACCCAGAGCCGTTTCCTGAGTTGTCTGCCCTTCCAGTTATTCCTCTAATGCAGGACCCAGAAGCCGAGTCTTCAGAGTTGTCTGTTCTTCCTGTAATACATGAGCCCTTGATGCCTAATGAGGAAGGTGGTGATGTACCAATAACGGTGCAAAATAATGTTGACAAATACAAGTTACAGTTCCAGCGAAAAAGGTGGAAAGGTAAACCCGTTCTGCCCCAACAAGTCCAATCGTCTGAACCTGAGGTAAGTGTTCCTAACCCTGAGCCTAGTAATTTTTGTGAGCCAAACCTTGATGACCTACCTATTGCTTTGAGAAAAGAAAAAAGGTCTTGTACCAAATACCCTATATCTCATTTTGTGTCTACTGAAAAGCTTTCTGTGCAGCATCAGAGTTTTATTTCAACTATTGACTCTATTAGAGTTCCTGCATCAGTACAAGAAGCATTGAAGGATAAGAACTGGATTCGAGCCATGAATGAAGAGATGCATGCACTAGAGAAAAATGAGACTTGGGAGATTGTTGAGAAGCCAAATGACAAGAGGCCAGTAGGCTGTAGGTGGATATATACGGTAAAATACCGATCCGACGGCACACTCGACAAATATAAGGCGAGGCTAGTTGCAAAGGGATACACCCAGACCTATGGAATTGATTATGAAGAGACCTTTGCTCCCGTAGCAAAAATGAACACTGTAAGAATCATTCTTTCCTTGGCAGCTCACTTTGATTGGGAGTTGCAACAGTTTGAAGTGAAAAATGCTTTCTTGCATGGAGATTTGGAGGAAGAGGTGTATATGGAGATCCCACCCGGATATGACCCTACTTCAGGAAGTAATAAGGTTTGCAGGTTAAAGAAGGCCATATATGGGCTCAAGCAATCACCTCGGGCTTGGTTTGGAAGGCTCACTCATGTAATGGTGTCATTGGGTTATAAACAAAGCCAAGGTGATCATACTCTCTTTATAAAGCATGCTCAAAATGGTAAACTCACTCTTTTGTTAGTCTACGTAGACGATATGATCATAACAGGTAATGATGAATTTGAGAAGAAGAACTTGAGGAAGGAGTTGGCAGCTCAGTTCGAAATGAAAGACCTTGGAAAGTTGAAATATTTCCTAGGTATGGAGGTAGCATACTCAAAACAAGGCATTTTCATTTGTCAGAGAAAATATGTCCTTGACCTTCTCAAAGAGACTGGCAAGTTGGGTTTGTAAACCCACCAGAGTGCCTATAGAGCAAAACCACAAGATTGGGAGTGATGAGGAAAGCCCAAGGGTTGATAAAGCTCAATACCAGAGACTTGTGAGAAAACTCATTTATCTATCTCACACCAGGCCTGACATAGCTTATCCAGTTAGTGTTGTCAGTCAATTCATGCATGACCCTCAGGAGAGACACTTACAGGCAGTGGATAGAATCTTGCAGTATCTAAAGATGAGCCCAGGAAGAGGACTATTGTTCAAGAAAAGTGAGCAGTTGTCTATGGAGGTTTATACTGATGCAGATTATGCAGGGTCGGTTGTTGACAGGAGATCCACCACTGGATATTGTATGTTTCTAGGTGGAAATTTAGTGACATGGAGGAGCAAGAAACAAAATGTAGTTGCCAGATCAAGTGCAGAGGCAGAGTTTAGAGCCATGGCTCAAGGAGTATGTGAATTGTTGTGGATGAAGATCATTCTAGATGACTTGAAAATAAAGTATGAAGCTCCTATGAGACTTTTCTGCGATAATAAGTCTGCCATTAGTATTGCTCACAATCCAGTCCAACACGACAGAACAAAGCATATAGAGATAGACCGACACTTCATCAAAGAGAAATTGGATAGTGGTCTTATTTCTACACAGTATGTCCCATCAGGACTTCAGTTAGCTGATGTGCTCACCAAAGGACTTCCCTTGGAGCGGTTTCGAGATCTTACTTGCAAGTTGGGGATGATAGATATCCATTCCCCAACTTGAGGGGGAGTGTTGTAATATCAGTATTATTATTATTAGAATATTTTGAATATCATACAGCTCATTATGAGCTGTCCTGTACAGGTCATTATGACTAAATTAGCATTTATAGGGAGAAGAATTACCCTTCCCTTATTTAGATAGATTTATAGTCTATAAATACCTCTTATGTATTCTTTACAAAATATATAAAATATTTCCATATTTCTACATAAAATATCCATACAAGTCCTAAAATTTGAAAAGTGGAAAATAGGAGGAACCCCATAGTGAGAAAGATTTTTGCACCTAATATGTATTTAACGAGTGTGTAAGTGTAACAGGTAAGGACATAACCACAGTGGGTAAGTGTGCAACACAACTTTATACATATATAATATCACCGAAGGAATACCTATTTTTGCACCTAATAGTGTGTAACAGGTAAGGACATAACCACAGTGGGTAAGTGTGCAACACAACTTTATACATATAATATCACCAAAGGAAATACCTTCAATGCATGTTGCACCTGCATCATCCAAGTCTCTTCTAGCATCAAACTTCAAGTCTGAACCAATAGAAATCCACCTGTGTAAGATCGTTGAAAACATGACAGAGCATCAAAACAAGTAAACTCTAAGAGTATAGTCAGGCATCGAGTTCAAATTACAAACACACATGGGCATATGGTTTGGTTAATGTGTTCGAATTTGCATTGAAAGCATGAATTTGCTTTTAACTCAAATTCTAATAACATGCAAGTATCATTGGATGCAGAGACAGTGTGAACTAAACTTACAATGCTTTTGTCCTTCCATGGTGCCAGTTCTCCCAAATTAGACCTGCAATTGTCCGACCTTTACCTACACCAGCTCCATCTCCAATAAAGAATCCTGCCCTAGCTCCACCAGGGAGGTGCTGAAGGTGTCTCTGTAAAAAACATTACATTAAACACGAGAAAGGCAAAGTAAATCAAAATTATATACTGTTCATTATGTCAAAGAAGAAACCTGACAAGCATAGACCAAGGTCTCAATTTGCAAACATGATAAAGCCTTTGAACTTTCCAAAATATCTTTAGACTTTGGATCATAGGTAGGATCCGGTGGCTGCACTGCAGCCAATGAAGATGTCTCCACAACAGGATCTGGGTGTGGAGGTCCAATCGATACTTTTGGTGGTCGCTGCATAAGGAGACAATTTAATATCACAATAGTTTGCTTGCGTAACTTGAAATAACAAATGAATTGTTGATAACAAACTTCTAGCATACAATGCTGGAAAAGCAATTAGTAACTTACATAATCTGTAAATGTTTCTCCGGCCATGCCACCTTCATCTTCATCCCTCTCCACTTCAACAGCAACCTGATTTAATTCCATGCAGGATAAAAGTAAAAATAAAAGCATAAGGCTAGTTAAATATATAAACCTTTTTCAAATAACTATTAGAAAACCAATAAAATAATAAAAGCGGGGAAATATCATTAAACAGCTAGACATAATTTAACAAAGTATCAAAAGGTAGAGAGTAGGCCATCCAATCTCTTTTGCCTGTAGGGGGTTTTATATTCACAAATATATTTTATTATTCAAAAACAAAAACAAAAAACTTCAAAGGCAAAAAAAAAAACACCTATACATCCATGTGGTCGAACAAAACTATAGAATCAAGAATTCTACCATGTACACAGAAAAAGAAAAAATATCAATTCAAAAGAGCAACCAATTCCCTAGGCAGGCCCAATCTACAAATGTACAAGTATAAAGTTAAAATAACCATCAAAAGAATGCTTGTAGCAATGAAAATCTTTTTTTACTAATTTTGTGGGACAAGCTTGTTTCTTAACCTCATATTTTAGTCTATTGATGATAATTGTACTGGACCAGCAGGCTGCACACAAATTCTTATCTCACTTTCTGATATATTCAGGTCCTTCCTTTAAAGCACAGGGCCTGAACATCAGACATCATGATTCATGACAATCTCAATCCTATACAAATTATTTGGGTTCTTTTTAATTGAGTAGGTTAAAATTCAGAGAGTATAAAACAGAGAATAAGAAGAAAAAATATATTCTCAATCGATGTTTTATCCAGAGTGAAAGATAAGTACACTATAATATTCACCCTTTACTTCTGTTGCACCATGCAAACATGAAGTTATTTGCATTCAAGATCTTCCACTTTCCACCTAGCCAACTGCCAACCAAGGTTTGGATAGAGAATACTTGTGGAAAAGGGATGGAAACGTAAACTTGTGTATCTAATCTAAATTGAGAAATTATAAAAGTTGCTTCCATTTTATAAAATCCTCATGTAAGGAAACAAATGTCTAATCAAAATAAAAATTCACACTCCTTTCCCTTTACCGGCAAACCCTTCCATCCAAAGGATAAGAGATCAAAGACAAAAAGGCTGGTTTTGCCATGTGAACAATTGATTTTTACAGACTGAGGGCCACTTAATTGCAAAAAAATATAAATAAATAAGACCCTTAAACAATCTCACTTCTTTAAGGAATAACTCCTATTCCAAGTTCACAATGCATGAAACTTCTATTAATAGCAGTTCTGCACCCATCAAAGCCAACTATACATTCTTATCCTAAAATGACAACAAAAAACCGTGCATGAAATGGACGAAGAGGGAAGCAAAACGGCAACGTAGAAACCAATTGTCAGTACCTTAACAAGTTAACTTACATTCCCCCACAGCATTAATTCCCTCTTCTCTCATTGATAAACTACTTTCTCTTAATCTCGAAAAACAAATATATCAAGCTTGTTTCCCAATTCTTATTAACACATTCACCTTATCAACTATCAAACATATTTTCCTTTTTTATTTCAATGCTTATTCATCCTTAAGAGCAACACTATCATTTCATCGACAATCATCACACCTTAGACCACATTCGATCAAACAGGCTATTGACCGGAACACGACATGACATATGAGTTCCTCCATATAAACTAGATCTTAAAAGTAGAAAACAACTCAAATGCAAATTTGAAGTGAAAGCAACAATCTATCATTACAACTCAATCTCAATGAAGTGTACTCACAATGACACGCTAAATTACTGTATTTCCATCATTGTCAATCAAAAATGCTAGATGAAATCGATTACATACATAAATCAGAATCGCATTATTCAAGTGTACACACAGTAAAGCAGTGACACGAGCAACTTGATAATTCCAAAATTGGAGTAACCAAAGCAAACCTCGTTAACTTCTTCAAGCGGAGGCGGAGGCAAGAATTGTTTAATCTTAGAGAGATCGACGGCGAGGTCAACTTTACATTGAGGACAAGAGAACCGCGAGAGGCCATGAGGAACATTGAGGATTGCCTTACAGGAAGCGCAAGGAAGCTGGATCTTAGTAGGATCAATTCCGTGAGCAGGCAAATTCTGTGAAGGAGGAGTTAAGGGCAATGTTGACGGTGCCGTTTGGTGGACCCTAGCCATGAGTTCCGGCGGAAGCATCTGCGGCATTCGGCAGGTCGGGCAAGCGAATTCGGTCAGCCCGGGCGCTACGGTCAAGATCATGCGGCAACCGGCACAGCGGACACGAACGCCGCCGTCGGAAGGTTGTGACGGTGGAGCGGTTGATGGGGGAGGTGGTGGTAGAGGCGGAGGAGGAGATGGTACCGATGGTTGGGTCATTTTATTGTTCCTTTCGGGCGAGAAAGCGCGAAAGGGAATGGAACGTTTAATTTGTTTGTTATGCTTGTAACTTGTTTCTTTCTTCTGCCTGTGTTTGGTGCCCCCTCTCTCGGAAATGAGCCCGACGGAATGGTTTGTATGGTGGGAGGATGGAGTGTGTGAGATTGAGGATTAGGGAAGTTGGGCTCAATTCTTTCCCAAGCTGGAAAATTGGCACGTGACAAACATTGTGGGTGTATATTTTTATTTTTATTTTTATTTAAATGTTTCTTTTTCTGATGGTTTTATCATTAAAAAATAGGATACAATAGGAAGTAGACTCCACGCTGTTATCACTTGAGGATATCCCATCCTCCATCGGAATGGGAGAGTCAACAGAGTCGTTGTCCTCATCGGAGTTGTCATAGTCACTCTAAAATTGTTTTACACTATCAATTAAATATTATCACTAATCCGTTATATATGTAAGTTTCAAGTTAATAATATGATATGGATCAGTGATGAATTCGTATTTGATAATAATGTGAGACTATTTTACACTATAAATGCATAACTATTAAACTCTTTAACATTTATCCCCCTATTTTGAAATTTAATTTTTTGAACTTTTATTTCACGATTCTTAGAATTTTTTTTTTGGTTCACCTCTACTCCACTTTGGTACATATAAATTTTTATTTAACGTGACATTGTCATTTTTTTGTCGTGTAACCTAGTGACTTGAGTTCATCCTTTAAAGATGAACAAATTGGATATCGCATGTTCGAACTCGTAACCCTGCACCTGATGTCACTTTTCACTATAGTGTCAAGTAAGTAATAATGGTCATTTTTCACTTTAAAAAAATAAAATAATTTGTTGAATTTTTAATATAAACTAATATGATTTTATTAAATATTATTTAAATATTCATCCATGTTTTCTTAGATTTTATCTCCATCGTCTTCTATAAATGCATACGAACGAACCTTGGGAGAAACTTCATAGATTTCTTCTTTTTCCTCTCAATGCAGAGTCTGTCAGCTTCAATCGTTGTTGTTCTTCAACGTTGTTGCATAACTCTACTTTTACTATGGGAAACGGATCTTGTACGAATGCAAATGTGACCTTGATACTCCATTGGTGATAGCATGGACTGATTTGAACCCAAGTTGTCGTTTCTAAGGGTGTGAGATGTATAAGGTAGTTTTTCATTTCTTTAGATTTTGATCTTGTCATGTTTTACCTAGGTCGTCGTTTTTTCTTTATATAGGTGGTCGTTTAAAGTGTGTGATGACAAAACGAGGAAGGGACTGATGAATGAGCGAGAAGAGTGTGAATCATATTGTTAATGTTGTGTATTTTACGCTCTACTTTACCATTTTATGATGAAGTGTAAGGGTAAGAGAAACGAAAAATAATACTATTATCAACACAATATTTTTGAAATAGTGAATTATCATATTCACACTCATTATCATATTGAAAACATTTAACACTTTGAGAAAATTGTATGCGGATTTGATTAGAAAGTGAGGTAAACTTTTCAAAAACTTAAGACTTGTTGCTTAAAGGAAATGTCCATAAAAAATTAGAACAATCATTCGAGAATGAAACATAAAACTGATGAGCGGAGGAGCTTAAAATAGGTGATGTCCATAAATCATTGTGTAAAATATCAAAAGGCATTAAAGTAACATTTTTGGACGAATTAAAAGGTAACTTAACATGTTTGTCAAACACACAGGGTTACAAGTGTCTTAGGTTTCAAATGTTCACTGCTAATGAACTTATTTGTACCTCGTCAAAATATTCACAGTCATATCCTTCTTGCTTTTGAACTTACCATTGGTTACTCTAGGAAAGTAGGCCCTTCTAGATGCATGATGCAGATTGATTTACAAAAAGCATACGACACGATTGATTGGAAGGCTCTTGAAAGTATCCTTAATGAAATTGGATTCTCTATGAAGTTCATTAAATGGATCACGGTACCTGTCACAACTATCCCATACAGGTTTAACATCAATGGTCAGCTCGTTGAGGTTATGACAGCAGAGAGATGCCTCAGGCATGGGGACCCAATCTCCCCCTCCCGTTTGTACTGGTAATGGAATACTTAAACAGGTGTTTCCAAAAAAATGCAATAAAATTCGAACTTTGATTAACACTCAAAGTGTGAGAAGGTAAAGATTACAAATTTGAGCTTCGTTGATGATTTATTATTGTTTGCAAGGGGTGATAAAATCTCAGTTAAGCTAATGATGAAAGCTTTCACTAAGTTCTATGACTCTACACGCCTCAATATGAACGCAAATAAATGTCAAATTTAATTTGGTAGTACGGGTGATAGAACCAAACAGGAGATCATGCTAAGCACTAGATTTTCTGCAAGTCATGTTCCTTTTCGTTATTTAGGGGTGCCTATTACTACCCGAAAGCTCAACATCCAACATTATATGTGTTTGATTGAGAAGATAACTGGGAGGATCAAACATTGGAGTGTGAGATTGCTAAGCTATGTTGGCAGAGCCCAACTACTTAAAAGCATCTCCTTTGCCATCATCAATTATTGGATGCAATGTTTCTTGCTCCTGTAGCATGTCATAAAAAGAATTGGTGCACTCTATAGAATTTTTTTATGGACGGAAGGGTGTGACATTAGCAGAAAACCTCTCATCTTGTGGGATAAAGTCTACAGTCCAAAGAGCAATGGCAGGCTTAACATGAAATGTTTGAATGTCTGGAATAAAGTTACTATGACTAAACTTTGTGGAACATCGGCTATAAATCTAACAGTTTATGGGTGAGATGGGTTCATAAGTATTACCTAAAGGATAAGCAACTGATGGACACCCAGGTTAGACCCAATAGCTCATGGATCATGAAAACTATACTTAAGCAAAGAGATAGAGTGATGAATTTCCAAGCTTGGAACATGATGAAAATAATGGAAATTTCCACATGAAAACAATATATTTGGCTTTTTTGAAGACTGATAGAAAGTGAGTTGGAGGAAATTGCTATACCATAATGTGGCACAGCCAAAAGCTCTTGTTACCCTATGGCTAGTGATCGTACCTAATCAGAATGGATCGTCAGGGCCTGCAACTGTGATCTTCTGTGAACTAGGGGTGTACCTATAAGGTACTTCGATGCTAAAGTAAGAAAGAGAGCAAGGAGAGAAAGTACAGAATAGGTGTGAATGAGTGAATAATGAATACCTGATCCTCCAATGAAAGAGGGTATTTATAGTCCTCAGCGCTGGGCCAAGATTTCCTAGTTGAGTCACTACAACGAGGAAGGGCTTTTAAAGCGCTTTTTTTGGCCTTCAACAGCGCTTTAAAGCGCTGCCAAAGCCAGCGCTGGCATAGGCTACGAAAGCGCTTTTAAAAGCGCTCTGGTAGGCCCCCCTATAAGAGCGTTTTTCTGGAAAAAGCGCTCTTGTAGGCCCCCCTTTAAGAGCGCTTTTCAGGTAAAAGCGCTCTTGTAGGCCCCCCTTTAAGTGCGCTTTTTCCAGAAAAGCGCTGTGATAGGCCCACCTGTGAGAGAAAAAATTAAAAAAAAAACGCAACATACTAAAGCGCTTTTGTAAAAGCGCTCTTATAGGGTGGGCTTTAAGAGCGCTTTTTCCAGAAAAAGCGCTCTTATAGCCCCCCCTATAAGAGCGCTTTTACAAAAGCGCTTTAGTATGTTGTTTTTTTTTTTTTTTTTGCTTTTTTAGTAATCTTTGGCAGCGCTTTTAAATAGAAGCGCTTTAGTATGTTGTCCTTTAAGAGCGCTTTTTTAAAAAGCGCTTTAGTAGCTAAATGAGGTATTTTAATGTGCAGCCTGTAATTTAATCCTCCCAGTCGACCTGTAATATTTTCGACCTGTAATATGTTTTCAGCCTGTAATATTTTCGACCTGTAATTTATTTTCGACGATATTATTTCAGCCATCAGTAAGACAATATATATATATATACTAATATAATACCATTATAATATCCAATATTATATATATACATCATTACAACATCAATAATATTATAGTACTTCAATTCGACACAAATCCTACATGAAAAAGCGCTTAATATAAAAATGACACAAATCCTCTTTTATTTCTTCCAACTTAAGTCTCGGGTATCCAGTGGCACGGAATTCGTCAAGGTACTACAAAACAAAAACAAAATATGAATGATACATTTAGTTAAATGTAATAAATTATATGAAATTATCTTAAGTTATAAATTCATACCGTGATCGGAATCTCTAATTGATTTGCCTGAAGGATTTCTTTCATAAACCTCAATACAAAGTATCCGCAATCGTAACTGTTTTTCTGTTGCGGGCACTACATAGAAAAACAAATAAGATTCTATAGTTGTGCATTGTTTTATCAAGTAGCATAAATATATTATAAGCAACATTGTGAAAAATAATGTACCTGCACTTGGATCCAAGTAATGTTGCTAGATTTAGTTCGGGATACCTGTGCGTCCCGTTGACTTCGGAACACTTGTATTGATCTAATTAACAAATATATAAAAGCATATGTTTAGATCAATCCCACAAATAAGTAAATATATATATATATATATATAAATATACACGAATATATATTTAGAACGATCCCACTTACAAATCAACGATGTCCTTCATGGCCGGATAATTGGTCCATTCACCATTTACCGAATTCAGATAATACACGACTTCCCTTATAGGGTTGATAGCAAGCAGCAACCAGTGTGCTCTATAAATAAAAACAATAGGTTATATGAAAATTTTGCTATACACAAAAGAAACAGAGATTAGATGAACAAAGAATGAGAAACTAACCCTACTGGTCGAGTATTATACGCCCAAAGATGCAGACATTTTGTATTGCCGGTGGACATGAATCTATCTACTAAGCACTGTCTAACTGATTCCGGTTCCGAATCAATTGCCATTCCGCTGCAGTGGGCGGAAGACACGAAACGGAATCTGTTAGACAACGGAGTCCCGCGCAACACTCTGTCATACAACAACCTTAAATAAAAACATAATAAACATTAGATTATTTTCATTGAAATGTGTAAATAAATTATATTGTGGGACTAATTAAATAATATATCGGATGAGGGAATATTACCGAATGTATGAGTGCATGTTATTGACGCCTAGTTGATCATGCTTAAAAATCTCCTCCAAGTCATCAAGTGTAATAAGTGACTTGAATTCAATACCGAAGACACTCTCATCCATAACGATTTCACGTGCAGCACCATCCGTCAAATCGGACATATCAACCATTGTTGCGAGCGTCGACCGGTACCGAGGCACAAAAGCACCGCCTTTTTTTCCCGCTGGCTTCGGAGGACCAGTGGGTGGTACGGTACGAACTTGCTGCGTCACTTGTTGTGACTCTCGAGCGGATGCCTAAAAATCATATAAGTTATGTAAAATATAAAATCATGCAGATTTAGATTCAGATTAATTATTAACACTTTAAATGTACCTCTTTTAGTGATGCAACGGACTCCTCCTCCTGTAAAATCCCTTTACCCTTAACTGTGGGTTTTATAGGAGCAGTCTAAAATTAGAATGTAAAAAATAATTAATAAACGGTTTAGAATTGACATTCGAAAACTAAATGATTCATAATCGTTTTCAATATACCTCATCACTAATGGTAATGAGCTCCGAGGGCCATGCAACAAATGATCCTATTGCATCTCGCAGCAATGTCGTCTCTGAGACCATGTCAGGTACCGGTAGCATCGCATCATGATCTACTACAACATCCACCGATACTTTCAGGTGTCCATCCGGGAGCGGTCTATGGTGAAGTAAATCTCCCAAAGTGTTGTGCACTTTTCCCTTGCCAACTAGTCGATAACTCGGTTCCGATAAGTATAGTTGGCAAGATGAAATGCCCTAAACCAATAGTAAATATAAAGTCATTATCATTAATAAAATAGAACAATTTAAAAGGAAAAAAAATTATAATTACCTCGGGAAATTTCCTTTGATAGTTGATACTAGCCTTATCACTAGTTTCTTTCACCGATGAAGTGTTGCACTTTTCTCTCATATACGCCTCTTTATCTCTTTGCAATTCAGAGACTTGTGCTTGCAATTCCGCCAACTTTTGCAACACTTCTTCATTTGAAGGATTTCTTCTCCTAGGACTCTTGTAAAAAGAGGTTGGAGTCACACCATGACCCTTACCCCTCACCCGACCGGGATACTCAGGAGCATCTAGTGCTCTACTAAGTATGCTCCCCTCACCGGTGGATGCCGATTGCGACAAGGTCTCCTGTAATTCATTTACATTAAAAAATCATTTATATATTAAAAAACATTTGATTTAGTTAAAGACACAGTATTATACTTACACATTCAGTAAAAACTCTCTGAACTTCGGGATCGACAGCATGATCCTTGCCCACACGAGCTTCCCTCCACAACACATGTTCAGGAAGTGAGGTTTCCTCACTTTTAGTCTCCTCTAACTATGCATTGACACAAATGATAAAATCATCAAATAAAACACATTTAGACAATTAATTAAAACGCATTTCTATTTACTTACAATTTTATCCTCCAAGCGTGCATATCCCAAACGCCCTTTTTTGTATGGATATGCGGGTTTGGATGCTCTCTCACTATTCTTGGCACTCCTTTTCCGAAAATCTTCATCTCTTTGCTCTACAAACTTAGCCCAATCTTCTTCACCAATGAAGATCTCATACTTTTTTGGCCGTCCCGGTGCCTCTTCAAGAAAGTTTCCATCTTTATCCTTAAGATAAGTGTTTGTCAAAAAAGCTTTCCACCCTCTATATCTTTTGCCGGCCAAACCAAGTATGTAGCGTCTACGATCATCTGGTATCTCAAAAGTCCTCTGCAAAAAAACATACGCATAGTGTGTTAGTATAAGTAATTTAAACAATTTATCGTCAAGATAATAACAACAATTAACCATATATGATATATACCTGAAGCTCGTCCCAAATCGCGTCTTTTTTCTCATCCAAGTCTTTGCTTTTCATATTCCATCTAGCTACGGAGACCGGAATATGCATACGAACAAGTGTACCAATATAACTTGTCAACTTTGGAGAATTAGGACCAATTGCTTGTTTATCAGAATTCCATTCCAATCGGTATACTAATCCTTGGTCTCTATGTCGAACGATTTCCTTCATGATAGTGATGCCTCGTGCAACTTCTTTTGCTTCAGTATCAGGTGGAGCATTTGTATCCGTGGCATCTCTTTCTTGAGCATCTCTTTCTTGTGAGTTTTCAGGTGGAGCATCTCTATCCGGAGCCATTTAACCTGTATCAAACAAACTAAAGCACATTAGTACACTATTAATAAGCTAACAATCTATACAAGTAAAATGGAAGTCAAACCATGCATGTACAAGTAAATCGGAAACGAAATCGGTACAAATCAAAATAAGCGTCAAAAAATAAAGTTGTCGGAATTGAACGAAATTTACATGGCTATGGTAAAACGTCCCCACGGACTCAAAAATAAAGTCGGTTTTCCGAAATTCAGACCCTAAGCCCGACTTTTGATTACGGGCAGAAGCAAAACCGATAAAAAAACAGTCCCGAAATGTAAAGATAAGTGCATGAGCAGCTCCGGAGTCGTCAAAATAGTATATTTACATGTAAAGAAGTCGACAAACGGATACATGGTTCAAAACAAATTAGTCGGTAAAAATTGAATAAAATAATCGGTACAAATTGAATAAAACAATCGGTACAAATTGAATAAAACAAATTGAATAAGTACTATACTATTGAATAAAACAATCGGTACAAAGTGAATAAAACTATTACCTTTATCACTAACGTCTCTTTCTTTTCTTGGTAGGATTGTGTTCAACGCGTCTCTTAACAACACAGACGGTTGGATTAATCCAAATACCCTCATTATGATCATTTCTAGTACAAGATTCATTCTCATTTTGATCGCTTCTTGTACAAGAATCAATGCCAACACCAATATCGCCTTGATCTTCAATGTTTTCATCAACTATTTTGTTAGATAAAAGCACTATAGACCATTTCGTACTTGAAGGATCATTGACATAGAACACTTGTTTAGCTTGAGAGGCTAGAATGAAAGGCTCATCTTTGTACCCTACCCTATTGAGATCCACTTGTAAAAATCCTGACTTATCCATTCGTATGCCACTATTATTTTCAACCCACTTGCAACCAAATACAGGAATCTGAAACTTCGCGTAATCAAACACCAAAATGCGCTCGATAACCCCAAAATATGACAAATTTGCAAATTTCGGATTTAAGTCATTCGCACTTGATATGTGCATTGCTTCAGCCACCAAGGTAACACCACTATTTTGCATAGTACTTTTATCATCCTGTTCTTTGGTATAAAATGTGTATCCATTAATTGCGTATGCGCTATAAGAAAGCACAATTACAGTTGGACCATAGGCTAAGCATCTCAACCTTTCTGTTACTGAAGCAGGATCTGAACGATACTTTGAATAAATATGATCCCTAAACCACGGTATGAAACTTCGATTGTGCTCTCGTACTATCCAGTTCTCATTTCTATTTGGATTTAAATCTCGGAGAACAATCTTGTGCATTTCAACATACGGCTCAACCTCAATCTCATTGTGCAGAACATACAAGTGCGCTTGATCCCGTTCGACCATTGATACTGTCACAACTTTATTTCCAATTAGCCTTTTTCCTTCTTTTTTTTCGACAATATGAGACTTAGGGAGTCCAATAGATTGAACATTTGACAGATATTCAGTACAAAACTCAACCGCTTCTTCAACAACGTATCGTTCCGCAATACAGCCCTCCGGTCGACTTCTGTTTTTCACGTACCCTTTTAATATTTTCATATAACGTTCAGCAGGGTACATCCATCTCATATAAGCTGGTCCGCACAATTGTGTCTCTTTTACAAGATGCACGACTAGATGAACCATTATGTCAAAAAACGAGGGAGGAAAATACATTTCAAGATCACATAAAGTAACAACTATCTCTTTTTGCAATGTTGGTAAGATCGCGGGATCGACCACCTTACTGCAAATTGACCTGAAGAAGAAACACAGCTTAGTTATTGCGCTTCTTACTTTTTCTGGAAGAATAGAACGTATACCTATTGGTAAAAAATGTTCCATTATAACATGACAATCATGCGTCTTCAAACTCTTTAACTTGAGGTCTTTCATGGACACAAGTCTTCTAATATCTGAAGAGTAGCCTTCTGGAACTTTAACTTCACTGAGAAACTTACACAATGTTTTCTTCTCCTTTCTAGATAGAGTGTAAACAGCAGGTGGCAGATATGTTCGTCTTCCTTTCGTCACGGGTCCCAATTCAGTTCTCATTCCCATGTTTACCATGTCCTTCCTTATGTTAAGGCCATCCTTAGACTTTCCTTGTAAATTGAGTAACGTACCTATGACGCTGTCAAATACATTTTTTTCAATATGCATAACATCCAGGAAATGTCTTACGTACAACGTCTTCCAATATGGAAGTTAAAAAAAAATTGACTTCTTCTTCCACCCACCCTTGACAAGTGAATGTGCAAAAGGCTTGCCAAACTGAGTGCTCACATCTTTCACCTTTTCAAAAATTTGATCACCTGACAAAAAAGGCGGGGCTGTACCGTGTTCGGCCTTTCCGTTGAATGCTTTTCTCCACCCACGGTAGTGATGATTAGAATTTAAGAATCTACGATGGCCGAGAAAGACATTCTTCTGACAAAGCTCCAATCGTGTCGTATCGGTTTCATCTTCACAAACGGGACACGCCTTTTGACCTTTATTGCTGTACCCGGATAGATTTCCGTATGCTGGAAAATCATTAATTGTTCCAAACAACATCGCCCTCAAGTTGAAACTTTCCTTCCTATACCCATCGTAAACCTCCACACCGTTCTCCCACAAAAACTTTAAATCTTCGATTAAGGGTGCCAAGTATACATCTATGTCATTCCCTGGTTGTTTAGGCCCAGAAATTAGCATAGATAACATCATGTACTTACGCTTCATACATAGCCACGGAGGTAGGTTATAGATCATAAGAATCACAGGCCATGTGCTATGCGAGATACTTTGAATACCATGCGGGTTCATTCCATCAGTAGACAATGACAACCGAAGGTTTCTTGCTTCTTTTCCAAATTCAGGATATTCAGTATCAACTTTCATCCATTGTGGTGAGTCTGCCGGATGTCGCAACTTTCCATCAATAATTCTTTCATCTGCATGCCAAGTCAAGTGTCTTGAATCGGTCTCACTACGATACATGCGTCTAAATCTCGGAATTATAGGAAAATACCATAAGACTTTAGCAGGAGACAACTTTTTCTTATATCGAGGGGCACCACATTTAGGACACTCATTCAACGCTGCATACTCGTTTCGAAACAAAACGCAATCGTTTGGACATGCATGTATCTTATCATAGCTCATGCCAATAGAGGACAACATCTTTTTGGCTTCATACGTTCGATTGGGAAGAACATTATCCTCTGGTAGCATATCTTTCATAAGGGCTAATAACTCTGTGAAACTTTTATCCGACCATCCATTGTCCGCCTTTAAGTTGTACAACTTTAACACCGCAGACAATCTTGTGAATTTTGAACAACCATCATACAACGGTTTCTCTGCATCGCTTACCAACCTCTCAAACATTTTGGGACAATCCGCAAGATCTTCTTCAAGCGCTTCTGCAATCTCTTCGACTCGATCGCAATCGTATGTGTCTGTGCAATCGTCGTTTGAAGCATACTTCCTATTACAACTCGACCCAGCATTCCCGTTACTTTTCTCACCAAGCATTGTCCAACATGTATAACTTCTATCAATTCCAAACCGTAGTAAATGGGATCCCAACTTTTTCCCGTCAACCTTATCCCCATAACAGCAACCCAAGCAAGGACACGGCATTCGAAGCGGGTCTTCGGAGTGCGCAACCGCAAACTCAACGAATTTCCATACCCCTTTCTCGTACTCTTTCGACAATCGGTTTGATCTCATCCATGTCTTATCCATGACTTAATTAAGCTAAACAAATGCTTCTTGGTTTCTCTATCAGGTACTAAGGAATTGTGTCAAGATAATAAATAGCTATCATCATAATAGAATACCAAATCAGAATACCTGATTTCTTAAAGAAGACATTACCTTATTTCAAGGTAATATAAGTCCACAAACCAAAAAATTGGTTGAGAGACACTAAATTGATATTAAAATTTAAAAAGAAGAAAATAACAAACTATAACAAACTATAAATTTAAAAAGTGAAATTTCTTTTTATATTAAAATTCAAACATTTTCTCATGAAAGCAAATTTGAACTAAAAAATAGAGAAACACATGTTCCTTATATTATAAATAAAGATAGAGAAACACATGTCACAACTCAAACCACCTAAACTCTCATAAAACTAATAAGGAAGATTCAAAACTCATAATCATACATGTAAGATTTACTAAATCATAATTCTACCATGATTATCCAAACAACAACACAAAACATGATCATCCAATTTCATCAATTCACCATAACTATGAAACTCCCCAGAATTTCAGAATTTCCTCAATCTTTCCACCAAAACTCACTGTTGTTCCAAATGTCAGTGTTGTTCTAAATGTCAGTTCTAAAGATTCTAAATGTTCCATATAAAATTCCAAACAAATTCTCATAAGCATATTCAAAAACATATAGCAGTATGAATAAGAACATATAGCAACCCACATACAGCATATTCAAAAACTTAGAAATTACCTAAAGGGATGCAGGGAGAACGGAGAACGGAGGGAGAACGGAGAACGGACGGAGGCGGAATCGGCGAACGGAGGCGGAGACGGAGGCGGAAACGGCGGCGGAGACGGAGGACGGAGGAACTGAAATTGATTTAGGGAAGAATCTGAGATTTAGGGATACTGAGAATAAATATACACAAATATAATTGCATGTATCTGTAGCGCTAAAAATTACTCGAGGTGTCTACACACTCGAAAAAGAACAGAGTCGCCACCGATCTTTATTTGTTCCAAAAAGGAAAGGGAAAATATCGAATAAAACCCATGAATAAAAACAAATGGATAAGATGGTCATCGCAACCAAATTAGGGTTCGGGAGTCGGTTAAGCAAGGGGAAGGTATTAGCACCCCTCACCTCCATCGTACTCGATGGGACCCATTTAGTTAGTTTTATGAATGAGTGTTTGCGTGATGTTTGCGTTCTTTAGTTTATTAATCAAAAGAAAAAGGATTTTTATTTTTTATTATTGTGAAGGAGAAAGGAAATATTTTTTATTATTATGCTCGCCAAGACGCTTGTATCTTGTGCCTACGTATTCCCTCGTGCAATGGGAAAGTCAGAGCAATCGTAGTTCGAATAAAAAAAAAAAAACTACGAGTTTGTTGGTTAATTTTATGAAGGATGTTTAGTGTTTGGTTCAAAGGATCAAAGGTATTCAAGAGGTGTGCACTTCTTGTCACTCGATCACTTCGATTTAATTAAGAAAGAAATTTTAGAGTTTGATTCAAAGGATCAAAGGTATTCAAGAGGTGTGCACTTCTTGTCACTCGATCACTTCGATTTAATTAAGAAATAATTTTTTAATGTTTGATTCAAAGGATCAAAGGTACTCAAGAGGTGTGCACTTCTTGTCACTTGATCACTTTGATTTAATTAAGAAAGAATTTTAAAGTTAGATTCAAAGGATCAAAGGTATTCAAGAGGTGTGCACTTCTTGTCACTCGATCACTTCGATTTAATTAAGAAAGAAATTTTAGAGTTTGATTCAAAGGATCAAAGGTATTCAAGAGGTGTGCACTTCTTGTCACTTGATCACTTTGATTTAATTAAGAAAGAATTTTAAAGTTAGATTCAAAGGATCAAAGGTATTCAAGAGGTGTGCACTTCTTGTCACTCGATCACTTCGATTTAATTAGGAAATAATTTTTAAAGTTTGATTCAAAGGATCAAAGGTATTCAAGAGGTGTGCACTTCTTGTCACTTGATCACTTTGATTTAATTAAGAAAGAATTTTAAAGTTTGATTCAAAGGATCAAAGGTATTCAAGAGGTGTGCACTTCTTGTCACTTGATCACTTTGATTTAATTAAGAAAACGGTTTTTGAAAAGAGACTCGACGTTGGATCGAGAAATTGTTTGTAACGACTTGGCGTTGGACCAAAGTTTATTTACTTTTTGGATTGAGATTAATCTAAAAATTTTAGTATTTTTAATATGGACAATAAAAATTAAAAATTAAAATAAAACATTTTTTTGTATTTTTAATATGAAATTAGAGCAAACAAGAATTAACAATAAAATTTAAAATAAACAAAGAAATAGTAAATTAAATAATAAAATGAGCTTTGAAAATATAGCAATGTGGAGGGTGTAAATAAAAGCGTTTGGGCTTTAAAATAGAGTTGGCCCAAACAAAAAAAAGCAAATCAGTTCAGGGGTGTTCTGAATCTGCAGCATGGGTGCAAACAAGGAAAATGAATTGGGTTAGCACAAGGCCCAGACGAAATTGAATTAAGTGAAAAAGAAAAACCCTAGGGGAACTAAGAAACCGTCCGCCCCCTCTGCCTTTTCGTCCTCAGCCTCTCTCTCTCTCACACAACAACAATCTGATACTCACAATCTCTCTGTTACGATGAACAACAAACAACGAAACAAAGTTCTCGCTATCTTTCCATCAAAATCACGTTTCAACTCGATTCTCAGTCATTCTCGGTCACTCTCTCGCTCTGCTCTCTCACGATGGAACAAGACTAAATAACCCACACCATCATCAATCCCTCATCTCAAACACTATTTCGATTCAACGGAGTTAACAACAAAACCTCTCCCCTTCTCACGATTTCGTTCATGAAAATACAAACAAATAGCAAATGCTATCAACCACAAACAAAACCCTAACCCCTAATCTGAAGAACTAACGAAAGGCACAATAATGGTAAAGGGCTTCCTATCAATCGCTTGGGTATTTATCAACAAAAGAGGTGAAACAATGGCCTTGTCCTCACGGTGAGCTCGGTTTCTACCTCTGTTTCATCATTATCATTTTTATTTGAGCAAAGGTTTTTTGTTAGGATTGGTATACCTTCGATCTTATGTTACTGGTTTGGATTTCAGATTTTTCTTACATGATGTGTATGGTTATTGCAAAGATAGAGCAGAAAAATAAACTGAAGCAAACAACATCAGTAACTCAGTATTGCAACGTCACCTCAGCACCGTGGAGTTCCAGCTAGAAGCTTCTCCATTTGGGCTTTTCATTGGTGAGTTAACTAAGTTTCGAACATATCATATTAACATTGCGTGTCTCTTTGAATTTCTTAAACAACAAGAGGAAAACGAACTAACAACAGACTGAATATCGTTTATGCAGGATATGAACAGATGAGCAGTCAGGGCATTTACAAGCATCACACAAAGCTTAACAACATAGCAGTAAAAGTTAAGTAAGTTACCTAGGAGGTAAGTATGATAACAAAATTTCCTGCGATAATATTATGCTATGTTTCCTGCAAAGGCTTCTACTCCTTCTGTAGATTAGGGAATGTCAATGTTGATCTTGCTGTCTGGGATTCGTATTACTACTCTGGATGCAGGGGAGAGGTTTAGCTCAAATATCTCAGAGTTTCAATGTGAGACTCTGAGTATTTTCTTTGTGTATTCTTGAGCTTTAAGTGGTAGGTTAGGTTTTTGTTGAAGTGAAGGTGGAGGCTGCCGATCCCCCCCTCCTCTAGGGTTTATCAGTATTTATACTAGGTCAGCTTTCAAGAATTGGAGGGAATAAAGGTTTAAACAAAGATTAAAATTTAGGTAGTTCTGAACAATGCTTTCTTCTGTGTTGCTACTGCTTCCCCTTTTCTTACATTTTGATGCAAACTTTGTTATCTTGCTGCAAGCTTTTCTAATATGGCATCTGTTTCTTGCTCTTTCTGTGGCAGGTTTCTGTTTTGGCTATTTTCAGGTAATTGACTTGGTAGACACAGCGGGCAGCAGGCCTCTTTGGCTAGTTTTTTGGACTGGCTATAGCAGTAGCAGCAGGGTTGTAGACTGAATCTGATAGCATAACATATCCAATATCATGAGCTTCTTGCTTGCCGTGTGATGCCAACCGAATTTCTTCTCTTCTTTGTTCACTTTACTCAAATGGGCTTTTGTTTTTTTTCTTATTGTTGTTGTAGTTATAACTTGATAACATTTGAACAAATTGGTAAATGTAACATTTGACTGCTTGTAGTTTTACTTTGAGTGAGTACAAGGGACGCACTTGAATTCAATAGAAGTTTCAAACTTTATACAAAATGGTTTTGTAATGGTATTTACTGTGTATAAATTCGAAAACTAGTTCTCTTGAAGTCACTTGAAAACTCAAACTTGATTCAACAACTCCCTTATTTAAATGATGGTCCATGGTAATAATGTCATAAGTCTCGTTGAAATTCAAGAGAAGTGAAATTGACATAAAAAAAATTATTTAATCCAAGTTCAAAATAAAAAAATGATTCCTACCGGGAAAGTGATTAAATAATGATCATATGTATATAAGATACTCTTTTTTTCTTCTTGAAATGAGGTTTACAAAAGACTTGACCCAAGGGCAAATTTTACTTCGACTTTAAAGCTAAACCAAATGTGTACTCATACAAATTTTAGAGACTAAACCAAAACATCTTTTGTCCTTCTCGAATTCAAAAAGATAACAACAAACTTGGACATATGAGAATGTATGGATGAATGATATGCAAATAATCGCATGGGGCAAAATTTGGGTATGACAGATGCCCCTATTTAAGTATCTTCAATCTAGAGATATGAAGATTGGAATCTTCGTCTCGACGTGATTGAAGGGACTTAAATACAAAAATACACAATTTTTGGCCGTGAGAACTGCAAATATGCCTATGATATGATATGTATGAAGGCATTTGAGGAAAATTAATGGTACAAGGTGTCACAAGAGATAAACTACCACTAGAGAAACAAAGTAAAGACAAATGAATTTCACAAGGGAATATCGACAAAGCAACCCAACTAGGGAAGGGATTACAACAAAGGGATATCCAAGTCCGCCAGGGAATGGAATCTAACTCTACTGGAGAAGCGATTACAAATCTACAGGGGAAAATACCTCACTGGTAGAGAAACAAAAGAATCACCGACGTTTAATGAAGGTGAATTACCAACTTTTACTGAAGGTAGAGAAACAAAAGATATACCGACGTTTACTGAAGGTGAACTACCAACTTTTACTAAAGGTAGAGAAACAAAAGATACACCGACGTTTACTGAAGGTGAACTACCAACTTTTACTGAAGGTAGAGAAACAAAAGAATCACCGACTTTTACTGAAGGTGAACTACCAACGTTTACTGAAGGTAGAGAAATGAAAGATACACCAACGTTTACTGAAGGTGAACTACCAACTTTTACTGAAGGTAGAGAAACAAAAGAATCACCGACTTTTACTGAAGGTGAACTACCAACGTTTACTGAAGGTAGAGAAATGAAAGATACACCAACGTTTACTGAAGGTGAACTACCAACTTTTACTGAAGGTAGAGAAACAAAAGAATCACCGACTTTTACTGAAGGTGAACTACCAACTTTTACTGAAGGTAGAGAAACAAAAGAATCACCGACTTTTACTGAAGGTGAACTACCAACTTTTACTGAAGGTAGAGAAACAAAAGATACACCAACGTTTACTGAAGGTGAACTACCAACTTTTACTGAAGGTAGAGAAATGAAAGATACACCAACGTTTACTGAAGGTGAACTACCGACTTTTACTGAAGGTAGAGAAACAAAAGATACACCGACGTTTACTGAAGGTGAACTACCAACTTTTACTGAAGGTAGAGAAATGAAAGATACACCAACGTTTATTGAAGGTGAACTACCGACTTTTACTGAAGGTAGGGAAAAGAAAAGATACACCGACGTTTATTGAAGGTGTAGGAATAATGTTATCAAAAGTGAAAAAGATACACTCTTGATCCAAGTTTCATTAATTTGAGAGGCCCGAGTGATTAGAGGCAAAAATCAATCCAGGAACAAACGGGAGAGAAATGATCGACCAAGACTCTTGCTGATGAGGAATAAGCTCATCTAAGGATTTATCCTATCCAAAATGGCAAGGAAAGCTAAAGCAAACACTCCCACGAGGGATAAACTCAGTGGGGAATTTAAAGAGGATACACACTTTTGCTTAGGGCTGACACTCTATTGGAGAGACGGAATATACTAATTGGTGATAAACACAACCAAAATGGATTTAGGATCATTAGGAAATGCAAATGTGCATGAAAGGTGTAAGTATGAATGTATGAATGCCATGCACATGCTGACAAAACGAACCAAAGACAGATATACTAGCACAACTAAAATTTCATAGCACACGTCAAGTACTCGGCAAGCCTTATTGGGGATGACAAAGATCACTGATGGAGCAAGATTTTGCTATAACGTTTGAATCTCTTGGTGGGAAGGCAACACACTTTGGGAGCAATAGGAACATAATCATAAACTCCGCCTCGAAAGAGTGGGGGTCATTCAAATTCCGTGTTCACTTGGGGAACCATAAACCACACATCCAAAGACCACCACATGCAAATATTCGTAAATCATGCAACAATGACAACCTCTCTTGAGCGACCGCTCAGCCATGTACTTGGATATTAAACCATTCTTGAAGTGATTTGTTGACATCCCCTTTTGTGTTCACAAACCCAAGGAAAAACCTCTTCATTATTATTTTGAAAAAAAACAAGTTTATTATTAAAACATAAGTTTCAAATACATATCATCAAAAATAAACGAAATTTTGCATGAAATGGAAATAAATGGGAATAACAAACAATTGGGCAAAGGCTCAAATTTTATTTAATAGAATGGTAGTCCACAAAAGGCATGACTCCATAGATCGTTACAAAGCTTGGAAAATGGTATAAATTGGAAAAGACTACATTGAAATACAATGATCACTACTTCCCCTAACAACTTTGAATTCTATCCGTGCTCTCACTTTAGTCGAAATCGTATTTGATGAGGAGTCCTTGGTCGCTTCCAAGTGATCAAATCTGGTTAAATGCAGTTACTTGCCGTAATCCTTAACTTTTGCGTAGACCGCCCTTTTAGGTTTTCAGTCTACCAGGATGACTATTTTCTATTTTATGTCTCTAATTTTTGCCTAGACCGCCCTTTCGGGTTTTCAGTCCACCGAGACGCTCATTTTTGCCTAAGTCGCCCTTTCAGGTTTTCAACTTAGCGAGCTGTTCTTTTATTTTTTAGGCGAAGTATTTCTTGACTGCATCAGCATTCATAGGTCGTGGGAGCTCCTCACCATCCATGGTTGCTAGGATCATGGCGCCTCCAGAGAAAGCCCTCTTAACAACATACGGACCTTCATAATTTGGCGCCCACTTGCCCCTAGGATCAGGTTGAAAGGACAAGACCTTCTTGAGTACAAGATCACCTTCTCTAAACTCTCGAGGTTTGACCTTCTTGTCAAATGCCTTTTTTAGTCTCTTCTGATATAGCTGACCATGACATAGGGCTGTCAATCTCTTTTCCTCAATTAGATTCAACTGATCAAACCTGTTTTGACACCATTCAGCCTCAGTCAACTTGGCTTCCATCAAGACTCTCATTGACGGGATCTCTACTTCTACCGGGAGTACTGCTTCCATCCCATAGACCAAAGAGAAAGGAGTTGCCCCTGTTGAAGTTCGGACAGACGTACGGTATCCATGTAAGGCAAAAGGAAGCATCTCATGCCAATCCTTATATGTAACCACCATTTTTTGCAAGATCTTCTTAATATTTTTGTTAGCAGCTTCAACAGCACCATTCATCTTAGGTCTGTATGGAGAAGAGTTGTGATGCTCGATCTTGAAGCTTTCACAGAGTTCCCTCATCATATTGTTGTTCAAGTTAGAGCCATTATCAGTGATAATCTTATTCGGAACACCATATCTGCAGATGATTTGGTTTTTGATGAACTTGACAACTACTTGTTTGGTCACATTGGCGTACGAAGCCGCTTCAACCCACTTGGTGAAGTAATCAATGGCGACCAATATAAAACGATGACCATTCGAAGCTTTGGGTTGAATCATGCCAATCATATCAATTCCCCACATAGAGAATGGCCATGGGGAAGAAATGACGTTGAGCAAAGTTGGGGGCACGTGTATCTTATCGGCATAAATTTGACATTTGTGGCACCTCTTCACAAACTGAAAACAATCAGACTCCATTGTCAACCAATAATAGCCTGCCCGAAGCATCTTCTTAGCCATGGAATGACCATTGGCATGAGTACCAAAAGAACCTTCGTGAACTTCTTTCATTAACATGTTTGCCTCGTGTCTATCCACGCATCTGAGCAAGACCATGTCATAGTTCCTTTTGTACAAAACATCCCCATTGAAGAAAAAGTTGAATGCTAATCTCCTTAAAGTCTTCTTGTCTTTACTTGATGCCTCAGGTGGGTATTCATGATTTTTGAGGAAACACTTTATATCATGATACCATGGTTTGTTATCTATCTCAGTTTCCGTTGTGAAGACATGGGAAGGCCTATCGAGGCGTCTAATTGTGATGCGAGGCACTTCATTATGGGCATTCACTTTGTACATGGAAGACAAGGTGGCCAGAGCATCTGCCATCTGGTTTTCGTCTCTAGGTATATGATGAAAAGTGACTTTGTTGAAGAACGGTAGCAAACGTCTAGCATAGTCTCTGTATGGGATCAACCCCGGATGACGAGTTTCCCATTCACCTTTAATCTGATTAATTACCAATGACGAATCCCCATACACGTCGAGAATTTTAATTCTCAAATCAATAGCTTCTTCAAGACCCATGATACAAGCCTCGTACTCTGCTATATTGTTCGTGCACTCAAAACAAATTCTAGCGGTAAATGGAACATGAGAACCATGGGGAGTAATGATGACTGCCCCAACTCCATGGCCAAAAGAATTAGAAGCTCCATCAAATACTAAACCCTACCGGGATCCAGGTTCAGGTCCCTCCTCAGGGCCTGGCTCTTCACAATCTTTCATCCTCAGATACATGACATCTTCGTCGGGGAAATCGAATTTAACTGTTTGATAATCTTCAATAGGCTGGTGAGCCAAGTGATCCGCTAAGATGCTTCCCTTGATAGCTTTCTGCGCACGGTACTCTATGTCATATTCAGACAGTAACATCTGCCAGCGAGCAATCCTTCCTGTTAAAGCGGGCTTTTCAAAGATATATTTGATCGGATCCATTTTGGATATTAACCAAGTGGTATGATTCAGCATATATTGACGGAGACGCTTTGCTGCCCAAGCCAAAGCGCAGCAGGTCTTCTCAAGTAACGTATAGCGGGATTCACAATCAGTAAACTTCTTGCTCAAATAATAGATGGCGTGTTCTTTCCTTCCAGTATCATCTTGTTGTCCAAGGACACAACCCATAGACTCTTCCAAAACAGTTAGGTACATGATTAGGGGTCTACCCTCCACTGGTGGGATCAAGATAGGAGGCTCAAGTAAATACTCTTTGATACTGTCAAAAGCTTTCTGGCAATCATCATTCCATACAATGCTCTGATCTTTCCGAAGCAACTTGAAGATTGGCCCACATGTGGCAGTCATGTGAGATATAAACCTGGAGATGTAGTTCAAACGCCCAAGAAAACCTCTGACTTGTTTCTCAGTTCTCGGTGCGGGCATGTCACGGATAGCTCTAACTTTGTCCGGATCGACTTCAATGCCCTTCTGGCTGACAATGAAACCCAACAGCTTTCCAGACCTAACACCAAAAGTGCATTTGTTTGGGTTCAAGCGGAGCTTGTATTTTCTCAAACGCTCAAACAACTTCAATAAGTATACCACGTGATCTTCTTCGGTGTTAGACTTGGCAATCATATCATCAACATAAACTTCAATCTCTTTATGCATCATATCGTGGAAGAGGGTTGTCATGGCTCTTTGGTAAGTGGCACCGGCGTTCTTCAAACCGAAAGGCATCACTCTATAGCAGAACGTACCCCAAGGTGTAATAAATGCGGTCTTTTCCATGTCCTCAGGTGCCATTTTGATCTGGTTGTAACTAGAGAAACCGTCCATAAAGGAGAAAACATTGTACTTAGCCGTACTATCTACCAGTATATCAATGTGGGGCAAAGGGAAATCATCTTTAGGGCTGGCTTTGTTCAAATCTCGATAATCAACACACATTCGAACCTTGCCACCCTTCTTAGGAACAGGTACTATGTTGGCTAGCCATTGAGGGTATTCTGATGTAACAAGGAAACCTGCGTCAATCTGCTTTTGAACTTCCTCTTTGATTAACACTGCCATGTTCGGGTGAGTTCTTCTCAATTTCTGTTTAACTGGTGGACACTCCGGTTTCAACGGCAAGCGATGTTCCACGATATCTGTGTCTAACCCTGGCATATCTTGATAAGACCTGGCGAAAACATCAGCGTACTCTCTCAACAACTCTATCAATCCTTTCTTGACGTCTTCAGCGAGCAGTGCCCCAATCTTAACTTCTTTCTTGTCTTCTTCAGAACCCAAATTAATCACTTCTATTGGTTCTTTGTGAGGTTGAATGGTCCTCTGTTCTTGTTCAAGCAAACGGGAGATCTCATCAGGAATTTCTTCAATACTTTCTTCTTCAGCTTCGAACACAGGGAAATCAAAGTTGGGAGAGGGCATAGGGTCATAATTTTCAATGGGTTTATCACGAATTAATCTGCACATATGATTTATGCTTGATTTTAGAAACTGATAAATGCGAGAATTTTATGCAGATATTGAAAGTGATTATTTTCTCTCTTTTTTTTTCAGGTTTTTTAGGTTACCATTTTCCAGAAAAGCGAAAAGTAAAATAAAATATAGGAAACAAAATAACATTTTTATTGATGATATCAAAAATTTGAAACAAAGCCCGACACACATTCTCTTTTGCCTTGGGCAGAGCAAAAGGAGTTATTTTAATGAAGCCCTAACATAGCATATTCTTCCGCCTTGGGCAGAGCGGAAGGGTTTTCAAAATAAACAACAACAAAAGGCATTACTTAGAAATGTGAACCACTGACGGGACATCAACAACACTCCAATTCTGGCAAGCTACTCCACGCACCACGAAGCTTGACGAATCCTCTTCAGAATCATTTTCAATAACAGCATCTACTTCAGGAGGTGTAGGGTGATCAAAACCTCCACTGTGAAATATCTCTTGCATCGGGCGGGTAATAGTGTCTTGCTTACTATATCTTGCAGATGTAGGAGAAAAACCAAGACCTTCACGAAACTTGTAATCGGGCAGACTCAAAACTTGACCCCAACCCACAGCGGAACCATCTTGAACCACTTGGCGTGCATCTTTCAAAGAAGAGATAGATGTCCCATTCTTTTCAACATCCTTGCCAGCCACAGAAAGTGCTTGGAATTGAGTTCCAACGGCTTCACCAGCGTCAATGTAGGAAAATGACGAAAGATGACTGACCACTAATGCCTGCTCTCCATCCACTGTAACCAACTTTCCATTGCTTACGAACTTCAATTTCTGATGGAGTGTGGAGGTAACTGCCCCTGCCTCGTGGATCCATGGGCGGCCCAATAGGCAGCTATACGCAGCATGGATATCCATTACCTGGAATTTGATTTGAAAGGTATGCGGGCCGATCTTCATTGGAAGGTCCACTTCTCCAATAACACTCTTTCTTGACCCATCAAAAGCCTTGACAATAACCCCACTGTATCTCATTGGAGCACCTTGATACGAAAGCCTAGATAAAGTGGACTTGGGCATAACGTTCAAAGACGAACCAGTGTCTACCAATACATTAGACAGAGCATCTGACTGGCAGTTCATTGAAATGTGCAACGCCAAGTTATGGTTTCTGCCTTCTCCAGGAAGCTCTTCATCACTGAAACTCAGGTTATTGCATGCAGTTATATTTCCCACAATCCCACCAAATTGGTCGATCGTCACGTCATGGTCGACAAAGGCTTGATCCAAAATCCTCATCAAGGCTTCCCTATGCACAGGGGAACATGCCAGCAAAGAGAGCACAGAAATCTTAGAAGGAGTTTGCAATAGTTGATCGACAACCTTGTATTCGCTCTTCTTGATCAACTTCAGAATCTCGTCATCACTTGTATCAGCGTTTGTCCCACTAGACTGCCCTTCAATAAAACTTGGTTCAACACCCACAATTGGATTTCTCACTAGCACTTGTTCACCAACAGGGATTTCGACCCTTTTCTGAGGCGATGGTGCAAACACGCGTCCACTTCTCGTCACTCTGCTCACACCAGCAATATTATCAACAGAAGGCACCTTGGGTACCGGAACTTCTCTTCCCTCTTCGAGCATAGTGGCGTTGTACTTGTAGGGTATTGCTTTGTCTGAAGTGTAAGGAATCGGACCAGATGGATAAATCACCAAAGGAGAAACAGGGAAATCCTGGCTATCATAAATCATCTCTATGGGCTCAGGCATATTAAAATGAGGGGTCACAACATTGACATCATCATCCTCATTTCTGTCGTAAGTAATGGTTATGAGCCTTTGATCCAACAGCCTCTGCAAGTCTCTTCTCACAGTGAGACATCCACGTGAACTTCTGGAACAAATTATACATGCGGCGTGGTCATGTTGAAAATAAGCAAGTCTGCATAAACCAGCATGCATCCTAACCAATGATCCTCTGATATAGCGAATGTCGAAAACTTGGTATCTCCCAGGACATCCGTGCACCATATTCACAGAAGCCGCTCCATGTTGAGGCAAAGGGTTAGCTTGAACATTTGGATTGACATCTTTGAAAGTCAGCATACCACTTTTAACCAGCTTCTGCACTTCCAACTTCAATGGGTAACATCTTTCTGTGCTATGACCAGGTGCACCTTGGTGGAAAGCACAAAAGTCGTCAGCCTTGTACCACCATGGGATGTTTTCCGGGACAGGTGGGGGAGTCCTAGTCTGCACGAGATTCTTCTTTATGAGAGCGGGAAGCAACTCAGTATAAGTCATGGGTATCGGGTCAAACTCTATCTTTCTTTGCGCTCTATTCTGCTGATAATTTTGTGGCTGGCGAGTCTGTTGCTGAGGTTGTTGTTGTATATTTTGTTGAGGAAATTGGGGTTGATAGGCTGGAGTCGTTGGAGTTGTATTGGACACAACCGCGACGTGTTGTGACTGATAGTTGCTCTTTCTTCCAGGCATTCCGTATGAGACAGCACTAACTTCTTGTTCCTTCTTCTTGAAAAAACCGCCCCCAAACTTTTTGACACCACTAGAACTTCCTTCCTTGGCTAATCTTCCTTCGCGAACACCTTCCTCAAGCCGCATTCCCATATTCACCATCTCAGTAAAGTCTGTTGGGGCACTTGCAACCATCCTCTCGTAATAAAACGAGCTAAGAGTCTTCAAGAAAACTTTTGTCATTTCTTTTTCCTCCATGGGGGGAGAAATTTGGGCGGCAACTTCACGCCATCTTTGTGCATATTCTTTGAAAGATTCTCTCTCTTTCTGTGCCATGGCACGAAGTTGATCTCTATCAGGAGCCATGTCAATATTATACTTGTATTGTCGGACAAACGCTTCTACAAGGTCATCAAAAGAACTGATATGGGAACTATCCAATCCCATGTACCATCTTAAAGCAGCACCAGTTAAGCTATCTTGAAAGTAATGGATCAACAATTTGTCATCATCAGTGTGAGTAGCCATCTTTCTACAATACATAGTCAAATGACTCTGAGGACACGAATTCCCTTTATACTTTTCAAAATCAGGCACCTTGAATTTGGCCGGAATTCGCACATTTGGCACAAGACACATATCATAAGCTTTCTTTCCAAATGAATTTTTCCCTTTGAGTGCCTTGATCTCCTTTCGCATCTCTTGGAACTGATCTTGGAAATCGTCATGGACTCCATTTCCTTCACTTGGCTCGACATGGTAAATAGCTTCCTCAGTTTGTGGCACAGTATGTACCAGAGTTGGAGTCATAGTCATTACAGGGGTAAATTTAGCAGCTCCAGGGATAGGTGGGGTGAAGACCATCGTGGGAATGGCTTGAGTGGCTCCAGGAACAAAATGAGTCCCATTCATTGTAGCAGTGGTTTGAATAGCTCCACTGGTATGCTGATATCCTTCGGGTGTAAAGCCGTGAGACATGCCCCAAGGGAAACCATGGGTCGTCTGGTAAAAGGAATGACCAGTGTTTTGAGCCATGGCAATGGTAGTAGTGAGAATTTCTGAAACCACAGTGATTTGTTCTCTAGTCTGAGCTTGAGTATTCTGAGCAGCCATCAAGGTTTCTACCAAAGCAGTTAATCTTTCTACCCCTGCGCGGAGAGTAGTCACTTCATCGCGGAGTTCATGATTTTCTTGCTCAAGGTCTTCCATCTTCCTCTTGTAACTGGCTCGAGTGTTATAATGATGCGGCAGCTTGACCTTTGGGAGGACAAACGAAAGAGATAAGACTAAAGAGGTAAAAACGATGATGCAAAATGATGTGCATGTGCGATAATTGTTATGCTTACTTTTTTTGCTTTCAGGGAAATTTATTAATTTTAACGAATTTGCAAGCGTTTAGGAAGATAAGTCTAATCAAACAAAATAAACTTCATTCATTCAAATTTCAAAGTCAATCATAACGAGCAAGGCCGAAAAGGCAAAGTATCGAGTACAACCAAAATCTTGCCTAAAACACAAATTTGAAATGAATACATAACAGAACAATAATAAATGCTCAAGTCGGCTTTCCCCTATGTGGCCTAAGTGCCTTCATCTCAGCCTTGAACCTTGCCACCATATCTTCGCAGAGGCAAACAAAATAGTGCACAGCGCGGGGAGTATTATCTTCTTCCATGTCATCTCTGGCTAACTCTAGCCTCCAAGGAATGTCCACAATCAGTCGGTTACAAAACTCTACTAGATCACAAAACCTCTCATGACGCCTTTTACTTTCAGATTCCAACATCTCAATGGTATCTTCACGCTCGTGAATCTTCTGATCCAAATGCCCAACGTGGCTCAACATTTTATCACATTGCTCTCTCAGCTCCTCATACCTGGTCCTCCATAGATCTACTTGTCCTCTAGCATGAGACAAGTCTTCATTCTTCTGGCGCAGTACCTCTGGATCCACATTACAAGCATCCAGAGCTTCTCTCTTGCAACGACTTTCTTCTTCCAGCTTTGCCACCACATCTTTTAAGCGACTCTTAAGCTCTCGTATTCGTGTCTCAAACTTCCTTCTTTCTTCTCCCTTTTGTCGGATAGCGAGATCTCTCCAATGATAAGCATTTCCTCTTTGTATTTGAGTTTCCTTGAGTTGTTTCTGTAGGTTGGTTATGCTGCCATGCGCTCCCATTAAACCCTCTTGATACTTCTCCTTTGAATCTTCCTCCAGCCTAGCTTTCTTGTTACTTTCTTCTAAAGATTCTTTATCCTTCTCAACCCTTCTCTTAAGCCTCATATTTTCACCAATTGTTTTGTTGAGGTTGGATTGCATTTCTTCCTTTTCTATTGTTAATCTCGCAATCGTTGCTCTCAACTCTTCAGCTTCCTCATATGATATAGGGATAGGAGCAGGAGTGATGGGCTGAGAGGGAGCCTCAACTAGGAAAGGAAGCTTAATCTTCTCCACCCTTTTCTTAACCCATGTTGTATAGGATTCCCTTGCAGTAGCATCTTTCTTGCCCAAGTCATCCTTTCTGATATGAACTTTATGCCAAGCCCTAACAATCTTATGCAACAAAGATGGGTCTTCTTTTCCCATGTCCAATAAGATCATTTCTTCCAACTCTTGGTCACTCGGCTTGTCCAGCATTGGATACCCCAATTGTCTTAAAGCTAAAGTAGGATTATAACTTATACAACCTTTGGACCCAATCAGTGGTACATTTGGAAAACTTCCACACTTGAAAATAATTTCTTCAACATTTAATTTCCGGGAATACCAAATGATGGACTTTTCGGTTTGTGACACCAAAGTCTTAGCCCACTCATCGCTACCCAAATCTCCAATGTAAGTGTCTGATTTAAACATATGTGAAGTCATCCATTTATAGAGCAACGGGAAACAAAAATTCAAAGTACCAATCTTTTGTTGGTGGCGCAAATAAAGGGAGAAAAAGACATCGGCCAATAATGCAGGAACCGGATTTGCTTCTTCTTTGAATACAGCCCAAAAGACACTCACAGCAGTGGAATCAATGAAGTTCTCATATGTCGGGAACAATACTAACCCATATACAAGGAGGGCTAGGACATCCCGAAGAGCACCCCAATCACGAGCCTTCTCTAATCTGCTTGCCTCTTTTTCCAAGTAAGTCCTCCAAAATCCAGAGGAAACTCCCTTGTCTTTCCAGTTTGCACTCATATCAGAAGATTTAATGTGAAGAGCGGAAGCAAGGTTTTCAAGTTTAGGAACAAATCCCAGACTAGTGTAAGGCATTTTCCCTTTCAAAGGCATACCAAAAATCTTCCCAAACTCTTCTACGGTCGGGGTCAACTAAAAATCTTGGAATAAGAAACAACGAAGTTCAGGATCATAGAACTGTGCTAAAGCGGTGATCGCCTCTGGATAAACTGTGGTAGCCATAAGATCTAGAACCTTCCCATACTTCTCTTCTAAAGATGTTTGGAAACGATGGGATAACTTGCTTGCAATTTCTTGTAAGTTTTCCACATTTGGTAACTTGACTTTGAATTGTAGAGTTTTCCTTTTGTTTGAATTCATTCTTACTTTCTCTTGCCATGCAAATAACTTCAAGTAAAAAAAAAATCCCTGAAAGCAAAATTGATGTTTGTAAAAGATATGATGATATGATGCATATGTCATGTATGAATAAAGGTATAGGATGGTAACATAACAACTTAATCGGGTAGGTCTTCTATAACAAGGGTAGTTCTATATTTTTGTCTACCCATAAAACCCACTCACAAGGTTGGTTCTAGCAGTTTTTGGATATAATGGTTCCTAGAGGCACCCAAGCATAATCAGAATATTGCCACGCGACAGGCGAGCCATCTTATGACAAATTCATGAATACGCATCCTCTAGGTGAGGTTATTGTACCGACCATACAAGGTGTGCACTTTGGGGGTCGATACATAACCTCTATAGATGGAACAGGTTCTAAAGGTCCTTGGAGTTAACGGCCAAATCAGATTTTCGTCATGCGACGGGCGAACCGTCTTATGAAAAATCTCATGAATAGGCCTCCTCCAAGTGGGGTTTTCGTGTTAGCCATTCAAGGTGTGCACTTTGGGGGCTAACACTACACAACCACCTCCTAACTTATGTTTTTTCTCTTGTTTTTCAAAAGCTCGGGTTAAGAGCTTCACTCAAGCATCATTCCCATTCCCACAGATGAATATATATAGCAACATAAATACAAACAATAAAGCAAGAGTAAAGAAACATAATATAAGAGTAAACATAAATAACACAAGAGCAAAAGAATAAGCATAAAGAACATATGAATAAACAAACAAAGGCAAACACTTAAACATAAAACAAACTAAACTAGGGTTGACTCTCTTAAGATTTCTAACTTCCCCAGCAGAGTCGCCAATTCTGTAGCGCTAAAAATTACTCGAGGTGTCTACACACTCGAAAAAGAACAGAGTCGCCACCGATCTTTATTTGTTCCAAAAAGGAAAGGGAAAATATCGAATAAAACCCATGAATAAAAACAAATGGATAAGATGGTCATCGCAACCAAATTAGGGTTCGGGAGTCGGTTAAGCAAGGGGAAGGTATTAGCACCCCTCACCTCCATCGTACTCGATGGGACCCATTTAGTTAGTTTTATGAATGAGTGTTTGCGTGATGTTTGCGTTCTTTAGTTTATTAATCAAAAGAAAAAGGATTTTTATTTTTTATTATTGTGAAGGAGAAAGGAAATATTTTTTATTATTATGCTCGCCAAGACGCTTGTATCTTGTGCCTACGTATTCCCTCGTGCAATGGGAAAGTCAGAGCAATCGTAGTTCGAATAAAAAAAAAACTACGAGTTTGTTGGTTAATTTTATGAAGGATGTTTAGTGTTTGGTTCAAAGGATCAAAGGTATTCAAGAGGTGTGCACTTCTTGTCACTCGATCACTTCGATTTAATTAAGAAAGAAATTTTAGAGTTTGATTCAAAGGATCAAAGGTATTCAAGAGGTGTGCACTTCTTGTCACTCGATCACTTCGATTTAATTAAGAAATAATTTTTTAATGTTTGATTCAAAGGATCAAAGGTACTCAAGAGGTGTGCACTTCTTGTCACTTGATCACTTTGATTTAATTAAGAAAGAATTTTAAAGTTAGATTCAAAGGATCAAAGGTATTCAAGAGGTGTGCACTTCTTGTCACTCGATCACTTCGATTTAATTAAGAAAGAAATTTTAGAGTTTGATTCAAAGGATCAAAGGTATTCAAGAGGTGTGCACTTCTTGTCACTTGATCACTTTGATTTAATTAAGAAAGAATTTTAAAGTTAGATTCAAAGGATCAAAGGTATTCAAGAGGTGTGCACTTCTTGTCACTCGATCACTTCGATTTAATTAGGAAATAATTTTTAAAGTTTGATTCAAAGGATCAAAGGTATTCAAGAGGTGTGCACTTCTTGTCACTTGATCACTTTGATTTAATTAAGAAAGAATTTTAAAGTTTGATTCAAAGGATCAAAGGTATTCAAGAGGTGTGCACTTCTTGTCACTTGATCACTTTGATTTAATTAAGAAAACGGTTTTTGAAAAGAGACTCGACGTTGGATCGAGAAATTGTTTGTAACGACTTGGCGTTGGACCAAAGTTTATTTACTTTTTGGATTGAGATTAATCTAAAAATTTTAGTATTTTTAATATGGACAATAAAAATTAAAAATTAAAATAAAACATTTTTTTGTATTTTTAATATGAAATTAGAGCAAACAAGAATTAACAATAAAATTTAAAATAAACAAAGAAATAGTAAATTAAATAATAAAATGAGCTTTGAAAATATAGCAATGTGGAGGGTGTAAATAAAAGCGTTTGGGCTTTAAAATAGAGTTGGCCCAAACAAAAAAAAGCAAATCAGTTCAGGGGTGTTCTGAATCTGCAGCATGGGTGCAAACAAGGAAAATGAATTGGGTTAGCACAAGGCCCAGACGAAATTGAATTAAGTGAAAAAGAAAAACCCTAGGGGAACTAAGAAACCGTCCGCCCCCTCTGCCTTTTCGTCCTCAGCCTCTCTCTCTCTCACACAACAACAATCTGATACTCACAATCTCTCTGTTACGATGAACAACAAACAACGAAACAAAGTTCTCGCTATCTTTCCATCAAAATCACGTTTCAACTCGATTCTCAGTCATTCTCGGTCACTCTCTCGCTCTGCTCTCTCACGATGGAACAAGACTAAATAACCCACACCATCATCAATCCCTCATCTCAAACACTATTTCGATTCAACGGAGTTAACAACAAAACCTCTCCCCTTCTCACGATTTCGTTCATGAAAATACAAACAAATAGCAAATGCTATCAACCACAAACAAAACCCTAACCCCTAATCTGAAGAACTAACGAAAGGCACAATAATGGTAAAGGGCTTCCTATCAATCGCTTGGGTATTTATCAACAAAAGAGGTGAAACAATGGCCTTGTCCTCACGGTGAGCTCGGTTTCTACCTCTGTTTCATCATTATCATTTTTATTTGAGCAAAGGTTTTTTGTTAGGATTGGTATACCTTCGATCTTATGTTACTGGTTTGGATTTCAGATTTTTCTTACATGATGTGTATGGTTATTGCAAAGATAGAGCAGAAAAATAAACTGAAGCAAACAACATCAGTAACTCAGTATTGCAACGTCACCTCAGCACCGTGGAGTTCCAGCTAGAAGCTTCTCCATTTGGGCTTTTCATTGGTGAGTTAACTAAGTTTCGAACATATCATATTAACATTGCGTGTCTCTTTGAATTTCTTAAACAACAAGAGGAAAACGAACTAACAACAGACTGAATATCGTTTATGCAGGATATGAACAGATGAGCAGTCAGGGCATTTACAAGCATCACACAAAGCTTAACAACATAGCAGTAAAAGTTAAGTAAGTTACCTAGGAGGTAAGTATGATAACAAAATTTCCTGCGATAATATTATGCTATGTTTCCTGCAAAGGCTTCTACTCCTTCTGTAGATTAGGGAATGTCAATGTTGATCTTGCTGTCTGGGATTCGTATTACTACTCTGGATGCAGGGGAGGGGTTTAGCTCAAATATCTCAGAGTTTCAATGTGAGACTCTGAGTATTTTCTTTGTGTATTCTTGAGCTTTAAGTGGTAGGTTAGGTTTTTGTTGAAGTGAAGGTGGAGGCTGCCGATCCCCCCCTCCTCTAGGGTTTATCAGTATTTATACTAGGTCAGCTTTCAAGAATTGGAGGGAATAAAGGTTTAAACAAAGATTAAAATTTAGGTAGTTCTGAACAATGCTTTCTTCTGTGTTGCTACTGCTTCCCCTTTTCTTACATTTTGATGCAAACTTTGTTATCTTGCTGCAAGCTTTTCTAATATGGCATCTGTTTCTTGCTCTTTCTGTGGCAGGTTTCTGTTTTGGCTATTTTCAGGTAATTGACTTGGTAGACACAGCGGGCAGCAGGCCTCTTTGGCTAGTTTTTTGGACTGGCTATAGCAGTAGCAGCAGGGTTGTAGACTGAATCTGATAGCATAACATATCCAATATCATGAGCTTCTTGCTTGCCGTGTGATGCCAACCGAATTTCTTCTCTTCTTTGTTCACTTTACTCAAATGGGCTTTTGTTTTTTTTCTTATTGTTGTTGTAGTTATAACTTGATAACATTTGAACAAATTGGTAAATGTAACATTTGACTGCTTGTAGTTTTACTTTGAGTGAGTACAAGGGACGCACTTGAATTCAATAGAAGTTTCAAACTTTATACAAAATGGTTTTGTAATGGTATTTACTGTGTATAAATTCGAAAACTAGTTCTCTTGAAGTCACTTGAAAACTCAAACTTGATTCAACAACTCCCTTATTTAAATGATGGTCCATGGTAATAATGTCATAAGTCTCGTTGAAATTCAAGAGAAGTGAAATTGACATAAAAAAAATTATTTAATCCAAGTTCAAAATAAAAAAATGATTCCTACCGGGAAAGTGATTAAATAATGATCATATGTATATAAGATACTCTTTTTTTCTTCTTGAAATGAGGTTTACAAAAGACTTGACCCAAGGGCAAATTTTACTTCGACTTTAAAGCTAAACCAAATGTGTACTCATACAAATTTTAGAGACTAAACCAAAACATCTTTTGTCCTTCTCGAATTCAAAAAGATAACAACAAACTTGGACATATGAGAATGTATGGATGAATGATATGAAAATAATCGCATGGGGCAAAATTTGGGTATGACAGTATCTAGTTACATATAAATAGACATTTATATAAATAATGCATATATGCTCCACTGTACCAAACAAAACTCATGTAACTAATGCATGCTAACATAAACTACAAGATATTTATGTAAGAGCATCAATACAAAAAGAATAAGTCACAAATCTATAACATTGACAATACTAGAAATTGTGTCAATGGAAAACTATAATTTCAATTTAAAATAATGCAACCAAATTTTAGTATATCTTCAATCCATTGTCAATAACATGTACTTATTAACAATAACACATAAATTAGTAGAATCCATTGTCAATATCATGTTCTTTAACATCTTCAAAGAGAGTAATTAATGCATAAATTCATCTTCAAAAACTCCAAAACATATTAGAAGTTGTATCTGACAGAGTTGAAAAGCTTCAACTCATTGGAGAACAATGTAACTACTGGAACAACCTTCTATTAGACTCAATCAACATGACTACTCTAACAGTTACAACCAATGTATGGTGTTGCTGCTGTCACAAGTGGGGAAGGTGCACCACTTTTGGCTCTGAAATAATCTTCTACTCTAAATTGTTGAGTAACTTAATAACTCAACATAACATGATTATCTAAATTGATAAATTTGACACTGACAATAAGCTTGAACAAAACCCTAAATATGGAGAAGAAGATTTTACCTGAAAACAGTGATGCCGGAGAAGAGAGGTAACGGCCACGACGGCTGGAGACGGACGGAGGAGAGACGGACGGAGACGAGACGGACGGCGGCGATGAGACGGACGGCGGTAACGAGACAGAGCGAGTAGACAGACGGAGTTGGTACGAAGAGATGAAATGCTGGAGATCGAAGATAATGAACAGAAGCGTATCTGAAAGAATAAACCCTCAATTTTATTAATTTTAATTATAACATGGGGTACCAAAGCGCTTTTAAAAAGCGCTCTCATAGCATGGGGTACCAGAGCGCTTTTAAAAAGCGCTCTCAAAGCATGGGGTACCAGAGCGTTTTTTAACTACAAAGCGCCGTCGTATCATGGGCTATAAGAGCGCTTTCAAAAGCGCTTTCACAAGTCAGTCTATAAGAGCGCTTTTCAAAAGCGCTTTCGTAGGGTATGCACATTTTTAGCGAAATTTTTTTAAAAAGGCTATGAGAGCGCTTTCACTAAAAAGCGCTTTTAAGTTTC
This sequence comes from Vicia villosa, assembly GCF_029867415.1. Taxonomy (NCBI): domain Eukaryota; kingdom Viridiplantae; phylum Streptophyta; class Magnoliopsida; order Fabales; family Fabaceae; genus Vicia; species Vicia villosa. The sequence goes on from NC_081186.1 coordinate 4,049,605, forward strand.
CACCTATAAGAGCGCTTTTCTAAAGCGCTTTCGTAGGGTATGCACTTTTTTTAGCAATTTTTTTTTTGAAAGGCTATGAGAGCGCTTTCACTATAAAGCGCTTTCGTAAGGGCGCTTTTAAAAACCATTTTTGGCGTAACGTTGTTGCATAACTCTACTTTTACTATGGGAAACGGATCTTGTACGAATGCAAATGTGACCTTGATACTCCATTGGTGATAGCATGGACTGATTTGAACCCAAGTTGTCGTTTCTAAGGGTGTGAGATGTATAAGGTAGTTTTTCATTTCTTTAGATTTTGATCTTGTCATGTTTTACCTAGGTCGTCGTTTTTTCTTTATATAGGTGGTCGTTTAAAGTGTGTGATGACAAAACGAGGAAGGGACTGATGAATGAGCGAGAAGAGTGTGAATCATATTGTTAATGTTGTGTATTTTACGCTCTACTTTACCATTTTATGATGAAGTGTAAGGGTAAGAGAAACGAAAAATAATACTATTATCAACACAATATTTTTGAACTAGTGAATTATCATATTCACACTCATTATCATATTGAAAACATTTAACACTTTGAGAAAATTGTATGCGGATTTGATTAGAAAGTGAGGTAAACTTTTCAAAAACTTAAGACTTGTTGCTTAAAGGAAATGTCCATAAAAAATTAGAACAATCATTCGAGAATGAAACATAAAACTGATGAGCGGAGGAGCTTAAAATAGGTGATGTCCATAAATCATTGTGTAAAATATCAAAAGGCATTAAAGTAACATTTTTGGACGAATTAAAAGGTAACTTAACATGTTTGTCAAACACACAGGGTTACAAGTGTCTTAGGTTTCAAATGTTCACTGCTAATGAACTTATTTGTACCTCGTCAAAATATTCACAGTCATATCCTTCTTGCTTTTGAACTTACCATTGGTTACTCTAGGAAAGTAGGCCCTTCTAGATGCATGATGCAGATTGATTTACAAAAAGCATACGACACGATTGATTGGAAGGCTCTTGAAAGTATCCTTAATGAAATTGGATTCTCTATGAAGTTCATTAAATGGATCACGGTACCTGTCACAACTATCCCATACAGGTTTAACATCAATGGTCAGCTCGTTGAGGTTATGACAGCAGAGAGATGCCTCAGGCATGGGGACCCAATCTCCCCCTCCCGTTTGTACTGGTAATGGAATACTTAAACAGGTGTTTCCAAAAAAATGCAATAAAATTCGAACTTTGATTAACACTCAAAGTGTGAGAAGGTAAAGATCACAAATTTGAGCTTCGTTGATGATTTATTATTGTTTGCAAGGGGTGATAAAATCTCAGTTAAGCTAATGATGAAAGCTTTCACTAAGTTCTATGACTCTACACGCCTCAATATGAACGCAAATAAATGTCAAATTTAATTTGGTAGTACGGGTGATAGAACCAAACAGGAGATCATGCTAAGCACTAGATTTTCTGCAAGTCATGTTCCTTTTCGTTATTTAGGGGTGCCTATTACTACCCGAAAGCTCAACATCCAACATTATATGTGTTTGATTGAGAAGATAACTGGGAGGATCAAACATTGGAGTGTGAGATTGCTAAGCTATGTTGGCAGAGCCCAACTACTTAAAAGCATCTCCTTTGCCATCATCAATTATTGGATGCAATGTTTCTTGCTCCTGTAGCATGTCATAAAAAGAATTGGTGCACTCTATAGAATTTTTTTATGGACGGAAGGGTGTGACATTAGCAGAAAACCTCTCATCTTGTGGGATAAAGTCTACAGTCCAAAGAGCAATGGCAGGCTTAACATGAAATGTTTGAATGTCTGGAATAAAGTTACTATGACTAAACTTTGTGGAACATCGGCTATAAATCTAACAGTTTATGGGTGAGATGGGTTCATAAGTATTACCTAAAGGATAAGCAACTGATGGACACCCAGGTTAGACCCAATAGCTCATGGATCATGAAAACTATACTTAAGCAAAGAGATAGAGTGATGAATTTCCAAGCTTGGAACATGATGAAAATAATGGAAATTTCCACATGAAAACAATATATTTGGCTTTTTTGAAGACTGATAGAAAGTGAGTTGGAGGAAATTGCTATACCATAATGTGGCACAGCCAAAAGCTCTTGTTACCCTATGGCTAGTGATCGTACCTAATCAGAATGGATCGTCAGGGCCTGCAACTGTGATCTTCTGTGAACTAGGGGTGTACCTATAAGGTACTTCGATGCTAAAGTAAGAAAGAGAGCAAGGAGAGAAAGTACAGAATAGGTGTGAATGAGTGAATAATGAATACCTGATCCTCCAATGAAAGAGGGTATTTATAGTCCTCAGCGCTGGGCCAAGATTTCCTAGTTGAGTCGGATCCATTGGAGGCCTACGTGCTAGGAAACTGCTATAATCCTACGTGGTAGGGCTGAGTCATTAAGTGACTCATATTTTGGATGAGCATAGCGTAGGGTTCGGAAGGAGTTGTCTGAATCCCTCGCAAGCGAGTTTGACCATGTGCTCTTCGTGTAGCACGTGGGTTGAACTCATAACGGTCATAAAGGGAGGAGCCTGAATTGAGCCTAGAGCGCATTTGGGCCTGCTCGTCTAAGAATTGTGGATTATACCTGCTCGGCCCAAACCAAAACAGCTAGTATGCCATGAAAGGTTAACAATAAGAGGAATGCTCCATCGTTTGGCACGGTTGATAGCAAAGATTGTAGATTTTGTGCAATGGAAGAAATTGTTAGGCATCTCTTTTTTTAATATGACAAATTGAAAAAAGATTTGAGTGAATATCCTCAAGTGGATCCATGTGGTATATGAGCCTAGAGGTTGGGATACTGAGATGAACTGGCTGATCCAGTATTGTTACATCCCAAAATTTGCCCTCCAGATTTTTATTTCTAATTGGCATATGCCTTGCATCTTCATTTGCATATCCTCATTAGGTCATGTTAATTCTCAGTTTTTCTGATTGGCATTATGTTTGGTAAAACTAACTTATGGGAACATGTTGAATGAAATGTTCCATGCAACTAATGAAGACATGTCGAGAAAGATGTTTTATGTCGAGTTCATTTGACATCGCGTCTGTTGTGCTACAGGTGGATCGGTTGGAGTTAGTCGATGCACAGGTGCAGAATATATTGGAATATTATGCAATCCTATGTGGCGCTTAATTTAAGGGGTAAGAGATTGTCTCTGATTTCAAGATATTTGATTAGTTACTAAATATGGAGAATATTTAGTAATATAATATTTGAAGTCCTATCTTTATGGAGAAGATTTTCTGGAGTGCCCTGCAGTGATTTGAAGCCCAAATTCATTTCTGAAGATTGTTATATATAGCAAGCATCAAACCTATTATTTTGGTGAGCTTACATTTTAAAGTGTTAGGGTTAGTGCAGTCTTGTCTATTGTGAGCCACTCATATCATATTGATAGAAGAGTTTGGTGTTTTCACCGAGTTGTCAGTTTTGTGTTCATTCTTAAGCTTTAAAGCATTGAATGACTGTGTTTTAGAAGTGTTTCTTCTAATATTTGTAATTATTATCACAGTTGTGATTCAGGGGGATTGAGGCAGGTCTCATACCTAAGTGAGTCTTAGGTACAAGTTAGCACGGGTAGTGATAAAGTGAGAAATTGTAAATGGAGGAGTTTAGCTTCAAATTGATACTATTATAATGGACTTATCCCTGACTTGGTAGCCCCCAGAGTAGGTATTGTTGATACCGAACTGGGTGAACAATTACTTGTGTTCTTTTTTGTTTCTGCACTGCACTTTTATACCTTGTCATTGTGTGTGTGTTTGAAAAATGTTGTCTCGACATCCTTTAGGACATATGTGATCTGAACGCCAGAATTTCAGGTCATTTGTACTTTGCATTCATTCAGAACGTCAAAAAAATATGCATACGTTAATTTTACGCATTTTGATCATTTTTACTTTTAATATGTTTTTATTTAATTTTACTGACATTTTATGATTTTTATAATTTTAATCTTAATTCAATTTTTTAAATTGAAATTTTATTAAAATTTAAAGTCATTTTCTTTATTATTTTTTATCTTTCTTTTGTCTTTTTTATGTTAGTAGGTGCAAATAAAAGAGTTCATTTGATTTAGTTTAAAGCCCATTTAAACCTAAAAAATAGAGACCTTAAATACATGTCACCCCCCCAAGTGGTACATTTTTACAATATTATCCCTATAAAATACCTGATTTTTTTAAATTTCTGGTACTGTACCGGAAATTTCATAGAGATACCTGAAATTTTGTTGGATTTACCAATTTACCGTGCCTGATGATACATATCGGAAATATAAAATTTCCGGTACCGGATGTCATACCACAAATTTGTTCCACCCCTTTAATTTCTAACTAGCTTAAGCTTCCATTTCATCTGCATACCTCATTTAGGTCATCTAACACATCATGCATTATTAATCAATAAATTTGGCATGGGGTCAATTATCTTGGAAATTGGGGCCTCCACTTCACTCATGTTTGATTCATCAGGTCTCTCTATAAGTATTGAACTATGGACTTAGGGCTTGGAAGTATTGGCGCTGTGGATTTTTCTTTATCAGGCTACTAGACTATTCTCGTCATAGTTAATAAAAGGCAAGGAATTAGGGTTTATTTCCATACTTCTTGTGGTGATCAAAGGGGCCTTTTGATTAAAGGCTTTGGACTCCATGTCATCGTGCTTACATTCATCAGATGAATTAGAGATCCATTTGGATTTTCTTATCATTAATTCAAAGGTTGGATTCACTCGGTCACTTAAGATTGTATATAAGAATTGGGGTTATGTGGAACTTCACGGATCATTTCAAGTGTGGAGTACTATATCTATAGACTTTTCGCTTTCTTGGCAAGGTTCATTTCATAGTCTAAGATGGCAAAGGATTTGAAAGTCCAAATTAAGATAATGGATGAAAAAAGTTCTTCTTTCATTAATTGGAAAAGAAAGTCAACATACACGTCAATACATTCCAAACATCCAATTACATCACTATTACATATTACATCCATAAAAAAAAATTACAAGAAAATATACATTTTGACCTATAATTGACTTTTGCTCAACTGTTGACTTTTGGTCAAACAGTTGACCAAAGTCATACTGACGAGAACTTTGACCAAAGTCAAACTGACATTAGACTTCTAACAATAAACCTATCTTCAAGCCAGGTCACTTCATCTAACTTCATTCTTCTTCAAGATCCTCATTTTTTTTCTTTATGGTCTAATGATGACCATTGGATGGTCATGTAACACCCTTCTAATACCCCGCATAATATTAAACAAATATCAGAGTAAAACATGAAAATGGCATTACAACTTCCATATAATTAAAATAATACTCATGCCATGCCATAAAAGGAACGTTAAACTCAAATATCATTCAGATCGTCATGTCAACACAGCGGAAATATATTTAACATCTGAACAATGCAACATCCAAAGTCATAGACTTAAAACACCACCATAATAAAATACTGAAGTAAAAAGAGTTCCACAAATAACTCTAAACAACGCCCTCAGTGTTACACGACTAGAGCATGACACAGACCCAACTGACTCTAACGAACTACTTGACGAGCTAATCCTCACCAAGTACAAGAGCTACTCCTCAATCTGAAAAATAACAACAGTAAGGGTGAGTCTCATTCACATTTAACTAATGTTATAAGATATAGATAATAGAATATCATTTCACATGCCATTCACCCAATCGCAGTTACGATCAGATTCAAACCATACAATCAGTAAGCAAACAACCAATCACACATATTATAACATTGGACAATCTTCCATTCGTGTTATAATAGCACAAACAGCCTAATGCAATGCAACTACATGCATGTGGTACCAAAATATGGGATAACCCAACTCACCGACCCACCATCGTCAAGGATACGGTAACGCCCACTCACTAATTCCACACAATGGGAATTAGCTACCACTGATCCACCATCGTCAAGAACCAGCCACAAAATGATTATGAATGCATGCATCAACCATAACATGCTCATCACCCACATAAATCGACCAAATGTCATAATCATCAATTACCATAATAAATGGCCACACACAATCATACTATTCCTCAATCATAGTAAAACACATATTTTACACCAACAATACATGTATAACAACACCGGTTACAACCACAACATCATACAGGTAAAACATTCATTAGTGTACCTATAAGCATAAACCACCACAACCAAATAAAATCGAGTATTTTAAATAATTTCGAGTCACAACTTAAAACATCATTTTATTATGTAAATTATCTGATTAGCTTCACCATGCTCGAAACGGCACCAAAATCCGGTTTACGGTTTAAAAGTTACACATTTTTAAACTTTCAAAATGGCCTGCCACCAACAGCCCGCGGCGCCAACCTTGGTTCGCGACGCGAACTGAGCGAGTCAAAAATCCCCAACATTCTGCCAAGCACTTCGTGGCGCAAACATGTGTTCGCGACGCGAAATGAGAAAAGAAGTACGCCTTCGTGGCGCGGCCATATGCTCGCGGCGCGTACTGAACACAACAAAACTTCCTGGCTTTCTGTCAAGCAGTTCGCGGCGCCAACTCCTGGACGCGGCGCGAACTGGCGATTTCCAGAACTCCGAATCGCAAAAAACAGCCTGCGATTTCGCCCTTCCTTCACCCAGTCATTACCAAACCAATCTCATTCCAACCAGATTTCGCATACGATGAAACAAACACAGATTATAACACATCATAATACATTTAAATCATCTAATTAACACCATACTTGATCAACAAAATCATTACCAATCAATTCTCCCAAAACCTAACATTTCTACAACCTAAGCATAACTCAATTGGTACGATTAACATGATCAATTCTATCATACTACCTATAATCCCATAATAGAAGATAAACGGAAGAGTCCCCCCTTACCTGAAGGTTGATTCTTCGCTCTTCCTCTTGTCGCACTTCTCCGCTCCTCTTCTCTTTTCACGTTCAGACTCTTTTTCAAAATGTTGTAACCCTCTCTATTCCACAACTCCTTCTATTTTATTAAAAAAAATGAAATAAAATTATTTTAATTAGTAATAGGGCCTACCAATGCACCCCCTTCCTTACTAACCACAACTCAAGCCCAATTGCTTAATTCCTCATAATCTTCCATAATTCCAAATAATTCCCCATAATTCAATTAAATTAATTAAATTAAATTATGAAAATAAATGGAGTGTTACAACTCTCCCCACTAAATAGTTTTCGTCCTCGAAAACATACCTTAGGCAAATAACTCTGGATAGGAATCCTTCATCTGACTTTCCAGTTCCCAAGTCACATTCCCACCTGCTGGTCCTCCCAAAGCTACTTTGACCAGTGCTATCTCTTTGCCATGCAATTGTTTCAGCCTTCGATCTTCAATCCTCATAGGCAAAGCTTCAACTGTCATGTTATCCTTCACCTGTACATCATCGACTTGGATCACATGAGATGGATCAGCAATGTATTTCCTCAACTGCGACACATGGAATACATCATGCAGATTCGCAAGTGTCGGTGGCAACGCAATACGATATGCCACTTCTCCAACCCTCTCTGTAATCTGAAACGGACCAATGAAACGCGGAGTCAACTTCCTTGACTTCAGTGCTCTACCAACACCAGTTGTAGGAGTCACCCTCAAGAACACATGATCCCCTTCTTGAAATTCAAGTGACCTTCTTCTTTTATCTTGATAACTCTTCTGACGACTCTGAGAAGTCTTCATCTTCTCCTGAATCATCTTAATCCTTTCTGTTGTCTCCTGAACAATTTCCGGCCCAATCACAGCACTTTCGCCAGATTCGTACCAACATAAAGGCGTTCTACACCTCCGACCATACAAAGCTTCAAACGGAGCCATACCAATACTCGAATGAAAACTATTATTGTAAGTAAATTCGATCAAGGGTAGATAACTATCCCAAGCACCGCCCTTTTCCAACACACAAGCACGCAACAAATCTTCTAGCGATTGAATAGTTCTTTCTGTCTGTCCATCCGTCTGCGGATGATAAGCAGAACTCAATCTCAGCTTAGTACCCAAGGCCTTTTGCAAACCTTCTCAGAATCTGGATGTAAACCTTGGATCTCTATCTGATACGATACTCGAAGGAATACCATGTAAACTCACTATCTTCTCAATATACAATTGAGCCAGCTTCTCCATTGGGTAATCCATTCTCATTGGTATAAAGTGAGCAGACTTTGTCAACGTGTCTATAATAACCCAAATAGCTTCACAATTCTTCACCGTCCTCGGCAAACCTGAAACAAAATCCATAGATATACTATCCCACTTCCATTCCGGAATAAATAACGGTTGCATAGCTCCATACGGTTTCTGATGCTCAATCTTCGACTTCTGGCAAGTCAAACAAGCATAGACAAATTCAGCTATCTCCTTTTTCATTCCAGGCCACCAAAACAGCTTCTTTAAGTCATGATACATCTTGGTAGCACCAGGATGAATACTCAATCCGCTACGATGTCCCTCCTCAAGAATGCTTCTCCTCGATTCGGCAACATTAGGAACACAAACACGATTACCAAATCTCATTATACCATTCTCGTCGATTCTGAATTCACCTCCTTTATCTTGGTTAATCAGAGTCAACTTATCAACCAACTCTACATCAGTCTTCTGACCCTCTCGGATTTCCTCAAGAATACCACTAGTCGGCTTCAGCATACCCAATTTAACACTGGTAGAAGTGTCTTCACATACTAAACTCAAATCTCGGAATTGCTCAATTAAATCCAATTCTCTCACCATAAGCATAGACATATGCAGGGACTTCCTACTCAATGCATCGGTAACAACATTTGCTTTACCCGGATGATAATTCAGTTCAAAATCATAATCCTTGAGAAACTCTAACCATCTTCTTTGTCTCATATTCAGCTCTTTTTGGTCAAAGAGATACTTCAAACTCTTGTGATCACTAAATACTTCAAACCTTGAACCATATAGATAATGCCTCCACAATTTCAACACAAATACCACTGCTGCCAACTCTAAGTCATGAGTCGGATAGTTTCTCTCATGCACTTTGAGTTGTCTCGACGCATAAGCGACTACCTGTTGATTCTGCATTAGTATACCTCCTAATCCCAACAACGAAGCATCACAATATACAACAAAAGATTTTGCCGGATTCAGCAAAATCAAGATCGGCGCACTAGTCAACCTCTTCTTCAACTCTTGGAATCCTTCTTCACATTTCGAATCCCAGACGAAAGCTTGACCCTTCCTAGTCAACTTAGTTAACGACAACGCTAACTTTGAAAAACCTTCAATGAACTTTCTATAGTAACCCGCAAGACCAAGGAAACTACGGATTTCAGAAACTGACTTCGGAGCTTCCCACTGAGACACTGCTTCTACTTTCGTTGGGTCAACGGCAATACCATCCTTAGAAATTACATGCCCAAGAAAGCTCACTTCATTTAACCAGAACTCACACTTTGACAGTTTTGCATAAAGTTTCTTTTCCTTCAATAGTTCCAATACCACTCTAAGATGATCTGCATGCTCTTATTCATTCTTAGAATATATTAAAATATCATCGATAAATACTACTACGAACTGGTTGAGATAGGGATGAAAAATCCTATTCATATATTCCATGAAAATCCCCGGCGCATTAGTTACTCCAAATGGCATCACTGTATATTCGTAATGGCCATACCTCGTTCTAAATGCTGTCTTCTGAATATCGTCTGTCTTCACCCGAATCTGATGATATCCCGACCTCAAGTCAATTTTGCTGAACACGCTCGCACCAACTAGTTGATCCATTAAATCATCAATCCTCGGCAATGGGTACCGATTCTTGATAGTAACTTTATTCAGTTGCCTATAATCCACACACAGCCTCATTGAGCCTTCTTTCTTCTTCACTAGTAGCACCGGTGCACCCCACGGTGAAACACTAGGACGAATAAATTTCTTCTCAAGTAACTCTTCCAATTGACTCTTTAACTCAGTCAATTCCGATGCCGACATACGATAAGGTGCCATCGACACAGGACTAGTTCCAGGAATTAATTCAATAGCAAAATCTACCTCCCTCTCTGGCGGTAATTCTCTTACATCTTCTGGGAAAACTTCCGGAAATTCACATACTACCGGTAAGTCACTACTCACCGCTTTCTTTTTCACTTCCATGGATGCAATCAACATAAACATGGCAGCCCCGTCCTTCATTGCTTCATCCACTTGTCTAGCCGTCATCGCTAAATCCTCAACACTGACATCTTCAGGAAAAATAACCGTCTTCGTGAAACAGTTGATATGAACCCGATTAAATTGCAACCAATTCATGCCCAGGATAACATCAAGTTGTTCCAACGGAAGGCATACTAAGTCCATTCCGAACTCTCCACCAAAAATATCAATTGGACAGTTCAAACAAGCAAACGAAGTAGTCACTGAACCCGATGCAGGAGTGTCAATGATCATACTTCCATTAATATCATATATTTCCAAATTCAGGCGTTTAGCACAATCCAATGAAATAAACGAGTGAGTTGCTCCAGTATCTATTATTGCAATTAAAGGAGTGCCATGGATAAAACACGTACCTTTAATCAACCGATCCTCTGGAGTAGTCTCTGAACCAGATAAGGCGAACACCTTACCACCAGCTTGATTCTTCCTCGGCTTAGGACACTTAGGACTAATATGACCTTCTTCCCCGCAGTTGAAACAAGTTACAGTGTTCCCTTTGCACTCAATAGCAATGTGACCTGCCTTTCCACATCTATAGCACTTCTTTTCCTCACTTTTGCACTCGTGAATGCGATGTCCAGGTTCTCCACACTTGAAGCACTTAATAGGGGCACTAGAGTCTCCCCCACTAGGTTTCTTCCAGCCTCCAGCTTTCTGGTTACCCTTACCATATGGCTTACCACGATCCATATGCTTTTTCCCTTTCCTGTCGACTAACTCGCGAGAGTGTGACGACTTCAGCTTAATATTGTCCTCATCAAAGATTCGGCTGCAGTCAACCAAATCGACAAACCTGCGAATCCTCTGGTATCTGATACCCTGTTTAATCTCATCACGGAGACCATTTTCAAACTTAACACACTTCGAGAACTCGCTAGCCTCATCATTATTGTAGTGGACATAATACTTTGCCAGTTTAACAAACTTAGACGCATACTCTGGCACGGTCATGTTACCTTGTGTCAGCTCCAAAAATTCAATCTCTTTCCTGCCTCTAACATCCTCAGGAAAGTACCTCCGCAAGAATTCTCTCTTGAACACAGCCCAAGTGATTGCAACACCTGCAGCTTGCAGTTTGTCCCTACTAGCCATCCACCAATCATCAGCTTCTTCAGACAGCATGTGAGTACCATATCTCACCTTCAGATTTTCGTCACAATCAATCACCCGGAAGATCCTTTCAATTTCCTTTAGCCACTTCTGGGCGCCTTTGGGATCGTGAGTGCCTTTGAACAACAGAGGGTTGTTCCTCTGAAAACTGTTCAGCTGCCTGTCAGCACCAACACCAGCTCCATTGGCATTCCCTCCTAACACACCAGCAATCATACCGAGAGCCTTAGCAATCGCGTCGTCGTTTCTTCCTCCTCTTCCGGCCATTGTTCTGCTAAGTATAAAACAATATTTATTAGAACAAGAAGTATCGACAGTGTCAATCTTACACTAATCGCATACGAGGGATTAACCAACACTAAGACTCTGACTCAAACGACCGACTATGCTCTGATACCACTATTGTAACACCCTTCTAATACCCCGCATAATATTAAACAAATATCAGAGTAAAACATGAAAATGGCATTACAACTTCCATATAATTAAAATAATACTCATGCCATGCCATAAAAGGAACGTTAAACTCAAATATCATTCAGATCGTCATGTCAACACAGCGGAAATATATTTAACATCTGAACAATGCAACATCCAAAGTCATAGACTTAAGACACCACCATAATAAAATACTGAAGTAAAAAGAGTTCCACAAATAACTCTAAACAACGTCCCCAGTGTTACATGACCAGAGCATGACACAGACCCAACTGACTCTAACGAACTACTTGACAAGCTAATCCTCACCAAGTACAAGAGCTACTCCTCAATCTGAAAAATAACAACAGTAAGGGTGAGTCTCATTCACATTTAACTAATGTTATAAGATATAGATAATAGAATATCATTTCACATGCCATTCACCCAATCGCAGTTATGATCAGATTCAAACCATACAATCAGTAAGCAAACAACCAATCACACATATTATAACATTGGACAATCTTCCATTCATGTTATAATAGCACAAACAGCCTAATGCAATGCAACTACATGCATGTGGTACAAAAATCTGGGATAACCCAACTCACCGACCCGTCATCGTCAAGGATACGGTAACGCCCACTCACTAATTCCACACAATGGGAATTAGCTACCACTGATCCACCATCGTCAAGGACCAGCCACAAAATGATTATGAATGCATGCATCAACCATAACATGCTCATCACCCACATAAATCGACCAAATGTCATAATCATCAATTACCATAATAAATGGCCACACACAATCATACTATTCCTCAATCAATGTAAAACACATATTTTACACCAACAATACATGTATAACAACACCGGTTACAACCACAACATCATACAGGTAAAACATTCATTAGTGTACCTATAAGCATAAACCACCACAACCAAATAAAATCGAGTATTTTAAATAATTTTGAGTCACAACTCAAAACATCATTTTATTATGTAAATTATCTGATTAGCTTCACCATGCTCGAAACGACACCAAAATCCGGTTTACGGTTTAAAAGTTACACATTTTTAAACTTTCAAAATGGCCTGTCACCAACAGCACGCGGCGCCAACCTTGGTTCGCGACGCGAACTGAGCGAGTCAAAAATCCCCAACATTCTGCCAAGCACTTCGCGGCACAAACATGTGCTCGCGGCGCGAAATGAGAAAAGAAGTACGCCTTCGCGGCGCGGCCATATGCTCGCGGCGCGTACTGAACACAACAAAACTTCCTGGCTTTCTGCCAAGCAGTTCGCGGTGCCAACTCCTGGACGCGGCGCCAACTGGCGATTTCCAGAACTCCGAATCGCAGAAAACAGCCTGCGATTTCGCCCTTCCTTCACCCAGTCATTACCAAACCAATCCCATTCTAACCAGATTTCGAATATGATGAAACAAACATAGATTATAACACATCATAATACATTTAAATCATCTAATTGACACCATACTTGATCAACACAATCATTACCAATCAATTCTCCCAAAACCTAACATTTCTACAACCTAAGCATAACTCAATTGGTACGATTAACATGATCAATTCTATCATACTACCTATAATCCCATAATAGAAGATAAACGGAAGAGTCCCCCCTTACCTAAAGGTTGATTCTTCGCTCTTCCTCTTGTCGCACTTCTCCGCTCCTCTTCTCTTTTCACGTTCAGGCTCTTTTTCAAAATGCTGTAACCCTCTCTATTCCACAACTCCTTCTATTTTATTAAAAAAAATAAAATAAAATTATTTTAATTAGTAATAGGGCCTACCAATGCACCCCCTTCCTTACTAACCACAACTCAAGCCCAATTGCTTAATTCCTCATAATCTTCCATAATTCCAAATAATTCCCCATAATTCAATTAAATTAATTAAATTAAATTATGAAAATAAATGGAGTGTTACAGGCCATGGTTCCCATACGCAATCTACATGCTCCAACCTGCAAAACCATATATTCAAATAAACCAAAACTGTAATTTTCAAAAATGTTACCATAAACTATGCATGTTCACTATCCAAACCATACAAAAAAGGCATATCAATTCATATTCGAATGCTATTCGGGTTCGTACCATGTCGTGTTCATAGATTCACAAACTGATCTAAAGCACCTACCTCAGTTCCATTCAAACTTCAATCGAGCACAAACTACCACCTTCCATTCTTGAACACTTCAAGATGAATCAATCATGTCCTGCATTAATAAAACAAGCCAGTGTATTCACTTCAAACTGAAACAAAAAAAAACCAGTTCCATAATCTCCTTGAAGTCAGAAACAGAAAATCAGAAAAAGTAACCATATATTAGGTCACATCATAATACCCATGCTTTAGTCAGTCCCAGTTCTAACAGAACTAGCATTCATCCATCATCTTCAATTTTGTTTACACTAACGTAACAACTTAACTATAAACAAGAACCTGCACTTAACCATTCAATACACATCCAACTTCGTTGATTGACTACCCTTAGGGGAAGGGCCTGAATATTCTATTGAGCAGATACAATTTGATTGATTTCCCTGAGGGGAAATGTTAAAGGCTCCGTTGAGCGTGATAAAGTTGCTTCCACAATTTGCTTGATCATAGTAGAACTTGAGGATTCTGGTAATATGTGCATAATTTGGGGCAATCAAGTCGAGGGATTTTTCTTGAGTTCAACCAATCTGGGGCAGTTACGTTGAGATTCGACAAATCTCTTCAAGGATATGTTGATCATGAGGGACTATTTCAAACGCTGGAACATACTGGAGCATATTATCTCAAGTATTTATGGTGCAAGGATCCTTTGGGCAAATTCCTTTGTAGGTCATGAAGCTAGGCGAACAATCTTTTGAGTTGTATTATCTCTCCCCGATCATAGGAGTTTATTTCTCTTGGAAATTTGGTCTCTCCCCAAGCACATGAATTTATTTCTCCTTGGAGTTGTTCCACTTCCACAACCTGGTTTCCTTATCTTGATTTTTCATCCCCAACATGGTGAATCGAGGGAATCTCCTCAAGCTGGAAACCCTCCAAGCAGTGGCACATGGATAGAAGTCAAAAGTTATTCTACGTTCCAAAAGGCAACAACCAGAAGGTGTACCTTGCAAAGTTAAAGTCCAATGTCTATTGGCATCTCTTCAGAGTTCACAAGTGTGATTTGCAATTCCCCACCCGAGGTTGGAGACGATGGTTGATCGGCAAGTTAGTGGAATATTCCCTACAGGGCCCCCATCATTTTGCATATAGTAATCATCATTATATTGCATCTACAAAAACGGGTAGCATTTCCATCAACATGGAGCATTACACCATAGAAAAATTCAAACATGCATACGAAGCATAAGCCAGATAATCAGAATCAGTACTCAATCAAGACAATAATACAACCCCGTGGAATGTTATCCTTACAAACCCTAACTGATATCTATCATTATATTACACACCTTCTCAAGCCACGGTGCCAATACCTGGCATTCTCAGTCCCCAATGATGTTTACCTTTCTACTATTCTCCAACCTTAGTATTGATGTCAGTCGTTTCTTTCCCCGACCTCAGTGTCGATGCCAATCGTCATTTCTAACCTTAGTGTTGATGCGTATCATTTCTTGTCCGACCTCAGTGTTGACGACAACTGTTTTTCGAACCTCAGTGTTAGTGTCTATCATTTCTTCCAACCTCGGTGTTGATGTCTATCGTTTTCCCCCAACCTCAATATTGATGTCGATTGTTTGTTTCTCCAACCCCAGTGTTGATGTCAATCTTTATTTCTCTGACCTCAGTGTTGATGGCAATCGTTTTCCTCCAACCCCAGTGTTGATGTCTATTATTTCTTGCACAACCTCAGTGTTGATGTCTACCATCTTTTTTTCAACCTCAGTGTTGAAGTCGATCATTTCTTTTTCCCAACCTCAGTGTTAATATTAATCTTTTCCTTCTCCAACCTCAATATTGATGTTAATCCATTCTTTCTCCAACCTTAGTGTTGATGTTAATTCTTTCCTTTCACTAACCTCAGAGTTGACGTCAAACATATCTTTTGTCCCCATCCGCGGATATGTTGAAAATCATTCGTTACCCCAGTCACCGTACTAATCTTTCTATCTTTTGGGTCATAAATCATGTGTCGATCTTACTCCAGGATTGTTGATCGTCTGTAGATCTTATCCACATTTCAAACCTTGGATCGTAGATCGCCCGTAGATATTATCCTCATTTCCTTCAACCTAGATCGTAGATGGCCCGTAGATCTTATCCTCATTTCAAACCTGGATCATATATCGCTCGTAGATCTTATCCTTATTTCAAACCTTGGATCGTAGATCGCCCGTAGATCTTATCCTCCTTTCTTTCAAACCTTGGGATCGTAGATCGTCCGTAGATCTTATCCTTATTTCAAACCTTGGATCGTAGATCACTCGTAGATCTTATCCTTGACTCCCTAAAATCTTCTAGGATCGTAGGTCGTTCGTAGATCTTATCCTTGTCTCTTCATTTCAACCTTTAGTCATAGATCACCCGTCGATCTTACCTTTTTCGTTAGACATACTTGCAATCACTATTTCATATAGCAGTCATTTCCTTTAAGAACCTTGTATTGGCACCATTACCATGTTACAAGCTATCACCATTCAACCATCACTTACCGTAAATCCTTTCATCATAAAAAACAATTTATTTTCCCAGCAGATATCAAAACAAAATATGAAAAAAAAAAAGATAACATCTACACCATCTTTTTAGGACAAATTTCAGGTCTTTATATTTAATCTTCTTCTACCTTGAATGTTCAAAAGGCTATAACGTTGTAATGCCCCGAATTTAATTAATTGGTTAATTAAATTAATTAAGGATTTAATTATTGGAAATTGTCGAAATTGAGATCTATCGGTATGATTTTATGAGGCGCAATTGGATTAATATGGCGATTGGAGTTGTTAAGTATAAAATTGGATTAATTAATCGGTTTAATCGAAGAAATAATATTATAAATAATATTATTATATTGGACTAGTTATTTTATTAAATTGGTTTGGTTGTTGTATAGGAATTAGTGAATTTGGAGGTGTGCCAAGAGTAAGCCCAATGTGACTAATACAATTGATAAATGGAATTATAATATATTATGAGGAAAAATAAGAAATAAGCAAAGAGGTTAAGTTTTTGGGGATGTTGTGGCAAAAAGAAGAAAGAAAAGAGGAATACATGAGAAAGCATGGAGGCACAAGGTATTGGTGGTGGTAGGTGAGCTTTGCCAAAAGGAGGAAAATTGAGAATTATACGAAGCCGGCAATTGGGAAATTCGACCGGAAGTTGTAAAGTGGACTCCAAATCCAAGGTAAGGGTGGGGTTCTTGCTCTATAAACGGGGATATGATAGACCGTATGTGGGGTTTAGGGTATTAATATTATCTCTATGTTGGTATGATTTTTGGTGTTAGTTGTAACACCCCAAATCTACCTGATAATTATACGGAAAACCAAAGTGTAAAATTCAAAACATGCAATCATTTGGGATATCACATTTTCATCGTCTCAAAAACATTTACGGCTTACTTGCCTTCATATAGATACATAGCACAGGAATTTAAAACGATAATCAGATCATTAATAAAAATCACTTTGTTCAAATTCAATAATTAACTCGCAGCGGAATCATCAAACTTCATAGATATTCAAATCAAGTCGTAGCATCATTGCATGGTAACTTTAAGTTACAATTTAAAAACATAATTCACTTAAAAATTCAGCAAACAAAATAATAAATAAAACAATCACTTTATCCCCCCGAGTGCTACGTATTAGAGCAAGACACCAACTCGAATAATAGCAACTAAAGACTTCATAAAATTACTTCAAACTTCCACCGTTATCTTGAGTACCTGTATGTTTCCCATGGTAGGGGAAACATCAGCAGAAGAGGTGAGATATCGAAAAATATAAACAAAAGTATGATAGTTAATATATTAGATCAGATCATACAATTATCACCACTTTCAAACAACAGTTATAATAGCAACTAGCAACAGTTTGTAACAACAATTATAACAACCACCGGCAACAATAATTATCACAATAATTACAATAATTATTTTGCAACTCAAACCAACACAATTTATATCAACAATAGCTCATAACAACATTAACTTCACAAAAACTCAAAATGCGACACAACTATTCACATGCATGTGGTACCCAGGGCTTCAGCCCCCATCGCCAATTGCCAGTTAAACTAAGGCATCAAGGCATAAGCCTTCGTCACTAATTTGCCAATCCAGGCCATCGCCAAAAAAATGCATATGCATATGAATGCAACAAACATATACAACAACGTCATTGTCACAAAGGAATAAGCTTATATCGTCGCTATACCAATAAATAGAGGTATACATCGTCGCTGAAATATCCTACAACTTCGGATAAAACAACAATAATATACACACCGCTGAGAAATCACAAGGAAAATAACAACACAACATACTCCTCATAATTCACAAAACAAGTCAATCACGATCGCCTACTAACATATACGAATTACCTCTACAATTTTCAATTAATTTTGGATAACTAAATTTACCGCTTGAATCTACTAATTATCACTTTCGATACTATTTTATTTTACAACTAACACTGTTACTTAATTATATCTATATACTACTTTAATATCAATTCTATATACCTCTGCTAAATTACTAGTATTCTGCTTCATAAAAGAATAATTCTACAAGAGTCCCTACAGTCCCTACAAATCTAAAGTGCTCAAAAACACCTTATTAACAACCCTTACATATAAGGATGACTCTTATGAATTTAATTGGCTAATGGTTTGACTCAAGTAATAATAAGACAACTCTAAAGAGTCAAATACCTTCAATTTTATATAAAGTATTTTAATTTATTAGATCTTACTCTAAACAATTCGAAAACAACTTTGACAACTCTATTAACAACTCTAACAATCCTATTGACATCTCTAACCGGACTAACAATAATTTAAATTAGCCAAATAATTTAAATATATATCTTTAACTTAAAACTCCTAAAAATTATTATTCTAATATTACCAAATTATTATTATTATTATTATTAAACAAATAATCTAATTTACGCTACATTACCATTGTTCTAAACATCTAAACTTAAATGCCACTTTCATGTATTGTTCCTAAACATTATCACGCTACAGTACCACATCAATATATGGTTCATCACAGAGTTATATATTACATAATATAGATTTGATAAAAAGTTATGCTACATGAGGATATATATATAATAATGAAAAGTGCCATTGCCCCTCGGCACAATTGCCTTGTGCCACTCGGCATGCACTTCTTTTATGTGCCCTTCGATACACTCTATGTGCCGTCCGGTACAGGATTTTTCGTAACCTTCAATTTCCAGTCTGTTATGAGTTCAACACAGAATTTCTTCGATGACCGTTTCCGACCAACGCAACATAATTGCAGCAACATTAATTTTCACAGAAAATAATAATTTTACAAATTGGTATCAACATGAAAATAACAAGGATTCAGTATTTTCTTCGACACAATTTACACACAATAGCAATTTCTATACAAGCCAATCCCACATACTAATTATCATATTCTCGGTTATATAATTCGAACCTCACCCTTACCTTAGATTTAACGGCCTCCCTAACTCCGATTGAAACTCCAATTCCAGTTCCGACTTGCACTTCTCGTATTCTCTCCTTCCAAATCCTTGTGCTCTAACTTTTGTTCTTCTTTTTTTTCTCTACGTAAAAACCTAATATTTTTCTTTTCTACTACTACATAAAACCTAGTATCTTACTAATAAATCAATTAATTTCCTTAGCCTATATTCTTAATGGGCCAACTAAATACACCTCCACTTCTACTACTCCCAACACTAAATAATTCTACTAACTTATTTCCAATATTATTTTCTTAAACTCCATATTTACTCGTTATCTCATATTTTCCGATCTATTTTTATTTGCTCTGAAAATTTCCAAAATAATACACGACACTCTAATAATATTTCTAATACTAAAAGTATTAAAAATCTCGATTAATTATCGATCTGCTATCCCGAACTAATACCGACTAAATCGTCCCAAAATACGAAAATTTCACTAAACACTCCAAACGTCTAGATTAAGCGAATAATCGAATTTCTGGGTGTTACATTAGTGATGTTACTAGGTGAACTTTCTGTGAACCGTATGTGAAAATTTTGTTATGTGAATATTGATTGTTGTGTTGTCTATAAAAAATTGATCGATGAATCGTTCTATGTTGTGTTTCTAAATAACTCTGTGATGGTTGTAGTGATCAATTTTCTGGAATTGGAATTGTTAATTAATACTGAGACTGGGAGGAAAATATAAACTGGAATGAGGAAGGAAAATAGGTGGTACGGGGGCCATAGCTTAGTGGGACTAGGGGTGTTCGCGGTGCGGTTTGGGCGGTTTTAGCTTAAAAAATCATCCGAACCGCAAGAGAAAAAGGCATGCGGTTCGGTTGGCTTTAAAAAAAAACCAAACAAAACCAAACCAAACCAAACCAATGCGGTTTGAATTGGTTCGGTTGGTTTGTTTTTTTAAAAAAAAATACAAACTTTTATTTTATATAATCTAGTAGGTTGTAATTTTTGCACCTCTTCATAATCAAAGCTTACACAATAAAATCTTACAAAACCACAACAGTAGGCGACATTCAATGTAATCTTAAACTACACAACCACAAAACTCCAAATTAATACATAATAAAGTCTTACAAAACCACAAAACCAAGCAATTCTGTTAAAGTTTCAATATGTAGACAAAACTCCAAATTAATACATAAATTAAAGTTCAACCATTCAAATCATAAATCATTCAAAATTCAGTTCACCCATCTTGTATGTTCAACCATTCAAAATCCAGTTCAACCATTCCATATTGCTTCATGTTGTTTTCTAGCATCCATCCTGATTGTCTACAAATACAACATTCAGTCAATTATTTCCATAATTGGATTTTAGTATCCTATAAGCATAAATCACTTAGTTATTTAAGCATTTCCATATTGTCATTAACTTTCATAGTTCATATCATCACTTAGTTATTTAAGCATTTCAATATCATTAATTAATTTTTATAAACATAAATCAATGTTAAGTGCATCACATTCTAGAAGAAGACCAGACCATGCATCTTTTGAAAACTAGTTCTAGAATATTGCTGTTATGCTGTATTACAAATCAAATAAAGGCAATGCCATTCAAATTATAGTTCTGTTATGCTGTATTACGACTGACATGTTATAGTAATAAATTATAGTAACAAATTATATTAACAAATTATAGTATCAAATTCATACCATTTTTTTTCAAGCATGTCTATTAGTCCGATTCAATGTCAGAAAATCCCTCATTTAATTGTGGGATCGGAGCCATTTCTACAAACAAAACAAACATATTAACAAACGTTAGACAAACAAAACAAACATATTAACAAACGTTAGACAAACAAAACAAACATATATATATATATATATATATATATATATATATATATATATATATATATATATATATATATACCTTGTTCGAGCTTCTCCAATTCTTCCAAGTTCTCTTCGATATCCACTTTCAAAGGGGAGGATCTTAACCAATTTTGTGCACATATTAAAGCTTCGACAGTGTGTGGTGTAAGAGAGCTCCTATAACAACTAAGAACTCGACCCCCGGTACTAAAAGCGGACTCGGAAGCAACCGTAGATACTGGCATAGCCAAGATATCTCTAGCCATCATACCAAGAGTAGGGTATTTGGTGGAATTTACCTTCCACCAATTCAAAATGTCAAAGTCTGGACTTTTCTTCTCCCTCGTCTCCATGAGGTACAAATCCACTTCGTTTTTATTTAAGTTCGAATCTTGATCCATGTCCTTCTCAAATTCATCATCCATATGATCAGAAGATGTAACAAATTCGGATGGTTCTTGTGCAACACTTTCGGTTTGGCCTTTACTTAAATAAAGTGTATAGCTTTCAAACATTTTGTTTAATGTTTGCCTTACCTTATCACACAAAGAATCAACAACATTCTTCTCATAAAACTTATCCAATCCCCACCTAATGAACTGAAACTTACGCCGAGGGTCAAAAATTACAGCAATAAATACTAACATGTTCATCTTTACGACATCCCCCCAATACTTACTATATTTTTCATGCATAATGTTAGCCATACTTGTAAGTAGTGTGTCATCTTTGTGACATTCCTTCCAAGTCTTTAATGCTCCTAATATTTTACAATGCTCCATGAAATACATAGAAGATGATACATATGTTGAACCTGACACATTCTTAGTGATTTCAAAAAATAACTTCAAAAATTTCACAAAACACTTGGCATTATCCCAATCCTCATTATTTGGTACACCACCTTCTAACATCGTATACTCAACACATTTCTCTCCTAATCTCTTAAAGGCCCTTTCAAACATCTATCTATGGTTAACACAAAATCAAATATTCTTTTAGTTTATGCCAAACAGAAAATATTCTAGGTAATAATACTCAGTTATGCCACTTTTTCTTTTTACTTTCAAACTACATAATTATTCATCACAACCATAAGTTTCATAAATCAACACACTCACACATGAAAAGGCTATGGCTGGATGAAACTGGTAGTTTCTTTCACTACACTAAAAATTAGTTTTCATTCCTAGACACATCTTAATTTTATATCAAACTCAACACTTGTTTTAACTTGTTCTTATTTTCATAATAAAAATTATTTTGTTTTAACTCAGCACTTGTTTTAACTTGTTTTCATAATAAAGATGCATAGTAAAAAATAGTTCCAAACTCAGCACTTGTTTTAACTTGTTCTTATTTTCATTTATATCAAACAATGAAATTAATTTCTACACTACTAAAAATGACCATGGAAATTAATTTCTACGGTTGTTGTGTGAAGTAATGTGTAATTAACGTATTATATTCAAAGTTTGGGGCTCAAAGACAGTTACCTGATTTTCGGCCATGGAAATGGAAAAGGAAGCATCAGAAACATCAACTTCTTTATCATTATCAATAGCCATGTCTATTACAGAAAGAGATGAATATATTAGAATCAGAAGATATAATTTAATTTTTACAATGATTCTCAACCGGTAGAATTAGAGCTCACTTAAGAAACGAAAGTTTAGAACAGATTACGGCAAGCCTGTGACAATTCGCAAGCAGCTGCAGCTCCGCTGATGAAGTTTAGAACCACCGTGTTTCTAATGTAATGGAGCTTGGAAGCCGCTGACAAATGTTTGCAATCTCAAATATCTCAACACTAGCCAACCACCGTGTAATACTGAAATGAAACTTGGAAGACTCACACGACACAACAGGCCAGGTATGGCTTCAGAATGACTTTTTTTTCTAAATATTGGGCCTTAAACTCAAATAATATGGGCCTTAAAGTTAAATATATTTTAAAATATAAGGGTTAATTTAGAAGTATTGCAGTTTGGTTTGGTTTGGGCCGGTTTCAACATATAAACCGCAAACCGAACCGAACCGCGCGGTTCTCTCACAAAATGATCCAAACTGATCGGAAACAAATGCGGTTTTTGCGGTTTTCGGTCTGGTTTGGTTCGGTTTGCGGTTTTTTATTGGGCTGGTTTGGATTTGAACACCCCTAAGTGGGACGGACATCCCATTTGAAGAAACAAAGTGGGGAAGTCTTGTAACACCCCGAATCTACCCCGCAATTTATATATCAATCAAAGTAATTAAAGATACAAAAACATGCATATTCAGAGTGTCACATTTGATCAACATAAGCAAACACAACATAATGCATCAAAGCTCATATAATGGATACGTAACAATATTCATGAGGGAATACAAAGTATCATCACAACTATGCAAAACATCGCATAATGTACCAGCGGAACACATAAATCATAACATCTCAACATAATGAGAACTTGCCAACATGGCATCCATGAAATGTCATGTCATCATACGAGTTAATATCAAAATCCAACAAATACAAGGTAACATAAAGAGACACAAATGGCGAAACCCCCAGGTGCTACGTATTAGAGCATAATACACACCGACGCGAACAATAAGCTAATGTCTACTCGTCATCAGTACCTGCAAGTTACCACCGAAGAGGTAACATACAACAGAAGGGGTGAGATATCATTCACGATAAAGAAACATATGATAATACTTATAGCGGAAAAATAAGAATCATACACATTCACCACTTCTCAACATATGCATTTTTGCAACAATCATATATATTATCAATTATCCAAGCTATATAGTATTCAAGCAACACAGCATTCAAACATCATTCACATCATATAACAAATGCAACATATTCATCATTGCATAATACCAAAATATGACTCAATATGTAACTCGACATAATGCACATGCATGTGGTACCATTTGGAGTAAAACTCCCACTTCGCTTTTGCCATTAGGGCCACTTCGCATTTGCCATTTTCAGGCCATTGTCACACTTGCCATTAAGACCACTTCACATTTATGCAATGGATGAGACTCAATGATGCAACATCCATATTCACGTCATTTATCACATAACAACTAAACATCATCAATTCAACGTCGCAATTTAACGACAAGCACAATATCATTATTGTTCATAGCAAGGAATCACTTCGCAATCACGTCACTTATCATATCAAAGCACAATAATATCACTTCACATCACATAAAGCCATCAAGGAAGAAATACAATTTTCAAAACGTTGTCAAGGGCTATTCAATTATATATCATTATATAGGAATTAATTTCAGCTTCACATAGGTTCAAACGACATATAAAACAGATCTACGAATCAAAAGTTACGCATATTTGAGTTTCCCCAAATTTGCTTCAGTTCGCGGCGCCATCCATGTTCGCGGCGCGATGACAGAAGTTTTGCTGTTCGCGGGACAAACCGAATGAAAATCAGAATTTCAGTCCAACTAACAGCTACGGGTTCCAATCAAAAATCATCCAAAATCTCATTCCAGACCAATTCCAGCACATATTAGTGATACCTAGCATGTTACCACTCATGGGCAATCATTATAACATCATTCAACACAACAATTCACAAAAACTCAATTGATTTCACTCAAAACCTAACATTTATCAAGAAAATGATTCAATACATATAACCCCTAAATCCCACCATAAACTATCATCATACATCCCTTTAGAATGAAAGAACCACACCCTTACCTTGGTTGGATTGAAGGAACCTCTAAATCTTCAATGGGTTCTCCTAGTTTCTCCTCTTCCTCCTTTCTCTTCTCCCTTTCTCTTATTTCCCAAATAACCTCTAATTCTCATAAAACCCTAGTTTTGTTAAACCCTTACTATTTTATTATTACTAATGGGCTCTAATTAAGACCCCACTCTTACTAACACCAACATAGGCCCAAATGCCAATTGTCTTACTAACTTAAGTTATTTACTAACAACATTAGCATAAAAAAGTCAATTAATCACGTAATCACTTAATTCACATATAATCATACAAATAATATGAAAATTTACCAATCACACAAATAAATAAATAAAGCGATTAAAAATGGGGCGTTACAACTCTCCCCTACTTAGAATATTTTGGTCCTCAAAAATACCTGAGACGAACAACTCGGGATAAGACTCCCGCATCTTACTTTCCAACTCCCACGTCATACTCTCGCCGGCGGCACCTGACCAAACAACCTTCACCAAGGCAATCTCTTTGCCTCAGAGAATCTTCGTTTCCCAATCATCAATTCGCACTGGCATAGTCTCCACCGTGAGATTATCCCGCACTTGTACGTCATCCATACTAATCACATGAGAAGGGTCACAAATATACATCTGAAGTCGCGACACATGAAACACGTCATACAAATTCGAAAGATTTGGCAGTAACACCACACGATATGCCACATTACCAATCCGATCCAAAATCTGATATGGTCCAATGAAACGTGAAGTAAGCTTCTTCGACTTCAACGCACGTCCAACACCGGGCACTGGCGTGACTCTCAAAAACACATGATCACCAGCTTGGAATTCCAAATCCTTCCTTCGCTTTTCATGGTAACTTTTCTACCTACTCTGAGAAGTCTTCATCTTCTCACGGATCAACTTTACTTTCTCGGTAGTCTCTCGAACAATCTCAGGTCCAAGAACTATACCCTCACTGAATTCATGTCAACACAACGAAGTCCTACACCTCCGACCATACAATGCCTCGAAAGGTGTCATACCAATACTCGAATGGTAGCTATTGTTGTAAGTGAACTCGATCAAAGGAAGATAGGTATCCCACGTGTAACACCCCATATTTCCTATTATTTAAGTTAATCAAAATTAATTATTTAGAATTAATTAATTAATGGAATTATTGGGAAATTGTGGAATAAAGAGCTATTGGGCTTAAGTTATGGTTAGTAAGGAGGGGGTGTGATGGTTAAAGCCTTTTACTTAAGATAATTTTCATTTTTCATAAAATAGAGGAAATTGTGAAAAAGGAGTCAAAAAGGCAAAAAGGGGAGAAAAAGCAAGAACACGTAAAAGAGAAGAGAAGAAGAGGAAGGACTTTCAAGACTTTGAATCAAGGTAGGGGGACTCTTCCTTTTAGTATCTCTTATGTGATTATAGGTGATAGGATTTAATAATATATGGTTTGATTTGATTGGGTATATTGGGGTTGGAATTGTTAGGTTTAAGAATGTCATAGTTAGGATAATTGATGAAATTGCATGAACTATAGATTGAAAACCGTTTTCGTTGAAGTTTGATCATGTGTGATGATGTATCTGATAATTTTATGCCTTTAATTGATGTTAGAAGGGATTTTGGGCAATGGATGTGTTGAATCGCAGGTCTGTCACAGAGGTGAAACTCTGCATAATAGCACGTCCTCTAAGCGGTCCCTGACTCGTTAAGCGGATGCTGTTTGTTTTTCAAAAATTAATTAGGCTCGCTAAGCGGAGCTAGTCCGTTAAGCGGAGGTCCCAACGTAGTTAGCTTCTGTCATACGCCGCTTGACTAGGGTTATTGAAATTTCAATTGCATAAGCGCGCTTGAAGGTCGCTGAGCGGACCTTGCTGTATGCAACTTTTTCCAAACTTCAAAATAGCGTATCTTTTGATCTGTGTATCCTTTTTAAGTGCCGTTTTGGGAATTGCAAAGCTAATTAAATGTTTTATATGATAATTTGATGAGATGGCCAGTGACCCTATTTTATTACTTTGGTAAAATGAGACATTGTGCATATATGTGATTTTATGAGTATGACAATGTATTGGTGTAGTGATGGGTGAATTGTGATTATTACTGTAACGCCCCAAATTTAATTAATTATTTAATTAAATTAATTAAGGATTTATTTATTGGAATTATTCAAAGTTGAGAGTTATCGGTATTATTCTAAGAGACGTAATTGGATTAATATGTTGATTGGAACTGTTAAGTTGATAGTCGAGTAACTAGTCGGTTTAATCGGAGGAATAATATTAGAAATAATATTATTATATTGGATTATTTAAATGATTTTAGATAATTAAGATAATTATTTATAATTATTTTTAATTAATAGAATTGAGTATTATTGGTGTTAGAGATAATAAGGACAAAATAGCCAATTGTAGAAGAGTAAGTGAGACACTAGTACAAAAATACCTTTTTAGTAGAGGTTGTTAAGTCAGTTCACCTACCACCTGACTTAAAAAGTGACACGGTGGCAATTTCGTAAATATTTGTAATATAGTTAGGTCGGGTGCATTTAAATCCGACTTAACAAAGATTAAAAAAAATATATAATTTGAATTTAATTTCTTAAGTCGCCTGTAGTTACCAACTGACTTAAGAAGTCTATTTATTAAGTCAGTTGTCAGCCACCTGACCTAAGAAGTTTTATTCATATAATAAATTAATTAAATAAGAAATAGAGTTAAATAAGAAATAGAAGTCTATTTTTCACGTGAACACTTGTTGTAAAGAGTCAGACTGCACGCGGAAAGTGAAATCCAACTTAGCCTATTATTCCTGATCGATGAGAAAAAAACCCCTATCTATGGATCTCTCTCGATTCAACTTTCCTTAACCCCTTTCAAACCTTCGCCTTGACAGTTTCAGCTTTTTTTAATACCGATTCTCATTCTCTACTCCAAAGCTTCGATTTCTTATTCTCTGCTCCGAAACTTGTTCAATTTCACATCCCTTCACACATTTTCGCAGAAGTCACTCACCAAAGCGTAATATCTGACGAAGAAGGTGAACCCTAATCTCCTATTTCATTCTCGGCATAATGTTTTCCTCTTCTAAGTTTTTCTTTTGGTTCTAATCGGAACCTTAACTTTTTCGGTATTCAATGGGTTTAGATGAAGTTGAGTTAATATTGATGAGAGAGAGGATAAAGAAGAATTTGAAATGGGAGCTGGAGATACCAACAAGGATGATGAGGATGAAGAAGAGGGTATGAACTTTGATTGTTCTGAGTTTTTCGTATATTTGTTGTTTACCGTGTGGTTACAGGTGAATGTTTAGAATATTGGTGATTTCAAATTAGGGTTTCCTACGTGGCATTGTTTGATATTGATGTGAACTATCATACAATTGCTCTTTCGGGCAGGCTGTGCATAATGGTAACGAATTTATCAAACTGTGTCTAGACCTTGCTCTTTTAGTACTGATTTTGTTCAATTTGAGATATGTTGATTTGAGAATATGTGCATTTATGGATTTATGGGTGGGTAGGACTTTCCATCAAGTTCACATTTGGATTTCTTTCCTTTTATACCAGATTGCTCTTGCATTCTTGCTTGGACAGTGAACCTGGTCTTGAGACATATCCTGACATTTGTGAAGCTGCTTTTGGTACTACTGGATGTATTGCCATTTTAGTAAGTCTATCTTCACACTCATCTTTATGCTCTTTTCTTGTATGTATTTTGAAGTTGGAGTGGTGTCTAATCTCAATTTCCATTGATTCCTCCATTTTATGGTTGCAGATAGTATTGTATGTCAAGTTATATGCAAGTACATCTTCCTTCATTCAATTAGTACAAGATAAATAGCAATCCATGATACCTTTTTCTATTTTTCAGTGTTATATTTTGAGCTTTTAAATTTTGGAGTTGAATAAATGTCACATACCTTGGATTATAATTTTTTTTCATAAAAACTATGTTGTCACGCAGGGATGTTGCATTGAGTATATAATTTTGGAAGGTGACAACTTGGCATCCTTGTTTCCAAATGCATACTTAAATTTAAGTGTATTTGTGTTGACTCCGAAAACACTCTTTGCTGTGATTACCCCATTGGTTGTTCTTCCTACAGTTTGGCTTCGTGACCTTCGTATTCTTAGTTAAATTTCAGGTAACTCTTATTTTGCGCAATAGTGACTTGATTTTTGGTTAACATTTGAGCTTAATATAACCATTTATTTACCATGTCTGTGATAGCCGGTGGAGTTATTGCACCTGTTTAAGTAATTATGTGTTTGTTATGGGTCGGCGTAGAAGAAGTTGGCTTTCAACGTTCATGGACAATGCTCGATCTTGCAACCCTACCTATTGCGATTGGTCTTTACGGATACTTTTATTCTGGACATGCTGTGTTCCTAAACATTAATACATCAATGTCAAATCCAAACTAATTTTTTAAAATACTAGTAGCATAATTAACCCAAGATCATCTTTAGTCATGGTTTAAAATTCCGAACGAATGTGTTATGAATGATTATCCTTTTAAATCTATCTAATATAATGTATGATTATTTTTATTGTAGCTTCGGAGTTTGTAGCTCACTCTATGTTGGAGGTGCTGTTATGGGATACGTAATGTTTGGAGAAGATACTCTCAATTCACTCTTAACCTGCCCCAAGATTTGGATGCAACCAAGATTGTTGCCTGGACTACGGTACACTAATTCAATATTCTATTTACGATATTTTCTCAGTAGAATAAACTTTAGAAACTGAATCGGATCGAGATCGATACTTTAGAGACTAAATTGATAGTTTATTCTATATTAGCATATTCTTGTTGTTTTATAAACCATATAAATTGCTAACATTATTTTCTGCTACTTTATTTTGCAGGTGGTTTATCCATTTACCAAATATCCTTTATACATGTCGTGTGAATATATATATGCATGAATATAGAATGAAAAAAAATCATCATGAGAAGTTTCATTTCTTCTTCAATCTCTTCATAGAGTATTCTTATATACAGATGATGAATTATGATTTTTCTTAACTAGCATCGATACGTATGCATTGACTATGTCTCTCTTGGCAACGAGTCTTGAAGAGTTAATACCATTAAACCATTCAAAGGCTTACCTATTTTCCGTTTTCATCAGAACATGCCTTGTATTTTCTACCCTTGTTATTGTTCTCTAAGTTCCCTTTTTCAGTAAGCCTTATCAATCGTTGCAACTGTAATATGACATAGTCGTACTATGTTATAGATAAGACGCATCTGATGATTTTTTGCAGGTTTGGTAATATCGTTGATTGGATCAATACTTACAATACTTGTATTAAGTTCCCTTCCTTTTTTCGGTTATTTCTCATAGTGTTATTGACTGCATCATTTTACTGACTAATATCAACCTTGCTGACTGACTTTGATTCTACCATGTGTTTTTTACCTAAGAAACTTGCGAGGCAAAGTCACGCGATTACAGATATGATAGTTCAACTAATATCACGCCATCAATTATCATTTGAAGTATCATGTAGAGAATTCTAATTTTTTTAGTGTGTTTAATGGATGCAGATTCTTTCCTATTTCACATACATGGATAATTCTTGGAACAGTCTTGTAATATCAATTTTATCACAGGTACACATTTGATAAATTGATTTCAGGATTTTAACTGCATTATATTTTATATCCCTGTTGGATATATTTTTCAAAACACTGAAAGTCCTCGTTTTTTTATTAGGCACAATTTGTTTTTGAATGACATGTTAATCTTATTAGTTGTTCTCCTAATCTGTTCATTTTTTATGACAAGCAAAGTTCAAGTTTCATATGTTTTCTCTTTAGGTTGCCCAAAATTACCTGAAAAAGATTTTCAACATTGAAACTTTTGCTTTGATAACAATGGAACTTTGTATACAATATATATTCATGAATTCTGTTGTTCAGAACTAACACAATTTCAGTAGATTATCCAAACTCTGGAGAAAATGTGATACATACATTATGTAGCATAACAACGAGAGTAATTAACTATATTGAGACCAAGGTGTGCATGTTGTGTATGGTTCTAGATAACTAGTTTTTATATAAGCTACTCTCATTTTTTTTGCATATTTAAAGTTGTATATTCTTTGAAGTCATGGTGCAATTTTTTAATCCTAACAGAGGATTATCTTTACTGACTTGCTCTAGTTTTAGTTGGCTGGCTACAAGTGTGTTCTGGCATTAGTTTTAGCTGGCATTAGTGTTGTCATGATTACAGGTATGATAGTTCAACTAGTATCACCATTAGATATCACTATTTGAAAATCTTTGAAAACATTTGAATAATGTAAATTTTGTTGCTGTTATAGGTTTTCATCACCAGTTTATCACAAGAGTTCATTGAGGATGAGAGCTTCCAATCAATAGGGAAGTCAAGTAGCTTCACAGTGTCACCAGTTTAAATTGAAACCCTTTGTTATGAAACTCAATTTAAAGTTTTCGTTATGTAAATGCACTAGACGAACTTGGTTTTTAGTTAGATATATTTAGTGTTGCAACTTGTGAATTGACCTTTGATTCATTTTGGTTGTTACTGTTATTAGTTAGTTAGCAGAGTAAAGTTGGAACATATTATTTTATTTAGAGTAAATTGATATTAGTAAGGTTAGTAGTGTATAGAAAATTATTTGACTTTTGAAGTTTTATTTCTTATTCTAGAAATAATATAAATTGATGAACTGGAATAGATATTAAACTTAGATTAAGAAATAATTGATGTAGAATAATATTTAGTTTGATGATAAAATATAATATTTTATTTTTCAAATGATAGTTAGTACGAAGGTTGAATTTCATTTATTAAAAAAATACAACTTGTTAGGTCAGTTAAGTTTATCCGATTTAAGAAAGAAACTTCTTAAGTCGGGTACATATGGCATTAGAGCTTTCTAAAAGCCTAGACTTATTAAGTCGGGTACGATTTAACAGACCTAATAAAATTTTCTTAAGTCAGGTCTAAATCCGACTTAAGAAGTCAAAACTTCTTATGTCGGAAATTCTTATTACTGTAACGCCCCAAATTTAATTAATTATTTAATTAAATTAATTAAGGATTTATTTGTTGGAATTAGTCGAAGTTGAGAGTTATCGGTATTATTCTAAGAGACGTAATTGGATTAATATGTTGATTGGAACTGTTAAGTTGATAGTCGAGTAACTAGTCGGTTTAATCGGAGGAATAATATTAGAAATAATATTATTATATTGGATTATTTAAATGATTTTAGATAATTAAGATAATTATTTATAATTATTTTTAATTAATAGAATGGAGTATTATTG
This sequence comes from Vicia villosa, assembly GCF_029867415.1. Classification (NCBI taxonomy): domain Eukaryota; kingdom Viridiplantae; phylum Streptophyta; class Magnoliopsida; order Fabales; family Fabaceae; genus Vicia; species Vicia villosa. Next base: position 4,081,989 of record NC_081186.1, read on the forward strand.
GTGTTAGAGATAATAAGGACAAAATAGCCAATTGTAGAAGAGTAAGTGAGAGTAAAAGAGGTAATCTAGAGCTGTCAATATGGGCTACCCGGCCCATATGGGCTTCGGGCTTTTTAGGGTCGGGCCCAAAAAACCCATTTTTAAATGGGCTCTAATTTTACTACCCAGGCCCGACCCTGTCTGGGCTTAGGGATGTCAACGGGGCAGATATTGTTCGGAGGATGCTTCTCCACTCCCCGCCCCGCCCCTAAATTTAGTCCCCATCCCCATCCCCAATCCCCGCCACGGGGGAATATTTCCCTCCATCCCCATCCCCACAGATCCCCACGGATATCCACGGAGATCGAATTTTAAGAAAATTTCTACACTTTTTGATCAAAACTATGACACTAGTATTTTGTTTTTTTTTTTCCGTATTTTTTAAAACGCATATATTTGCATCTTTATTTTATAAAAAAAAAATCAAAATACATCTTGCATCAATAATAAATAAAAAAAGCAAAAGAACTTGATGTTGCTAATATTTTTTATGTAAAAATAAATAAATAGTAACATAAATTCTTGCTACCGTGCTTCCACTAATTTACTACCACAATACCGATGTCGTCCAGCGCAAGTGGTTGATTATGTGTGACAAATCTATAACTTCTAATGACTCTTCATTTTCTAATACATTGTAAAATTATATAATTATATATTATATAAAATATATAAATTAACATATATTTTCGGAGTCGGGGAATCCACGGGGACGGAGGATACTTTCCCAATCCCCGCCCCAAAGTGTTATCGGGGGAACTTTTCCCTCCATCCCCATCCCCACGGGGAAAAAAATCCCCAACTTCGGATCTCCGCACAGATATTCCCCACAGGGATCCCCATTAACAGATGCAATTGACATCCCTATCTGGGCTGCGTGCTACCCGGCCCTAAATGGGCTTCGGCCCTAAACGGGCCCATTTCTATAAAAAATTAAAATTTTCTCCTTATTTTTATAAGTAACCATATAATTGCATGCAAGAATACATTTTATATATATATATATATATATATATATATATATATATATATATATATATATTAAATTTTATATCCAAAATTATAATTTCTAAATAATCCATATAAGTTAATAATTAAAATGTAAAACAACACATTAACTTAATTTAAACTATCCAAAATACATCACAAATTATATAATATAGCACAAATAATTAAATAACTTGTTCCAACAAATTTTAAGTTATAAATATTCATGACAATTATAATTTTATGATAATTATAACAAGAAAATGTTATAAATTTTTATAATAATTATAATTAGGAAAGGATAAATTTTAATTATATTAAAAATATTTAATTTTTTCGGGCCGGTGGGCTACCCATGGCCCATACGGGCCGACCCATATTTTTTAGGGCTTTTTAGAGCCGGGCTAAAAAAGGCCCGGATGTAAATGGGCTTGAAAAATGAGGCCCAGACCCTAAAAAATTTCGGGCCAAATGGGTCGGCCCATGGGCTTCGGCCCATTTTGACAGCTCTAAGGTAATCCATAATGAGGGACTTTATAAAGAAAAAAAATTAGAGAATGAGAAGAGAGTTTTAAACATACGTGAAAGTGAGAGCAAAAGGGAGAAGAGGCTAGGGCAAGAAGAAGGGAGGAACCCGTTGAGGAAGAGGAAAAAAGCTTATCAATCTAAGGTAAGAGGAGTTATCTTGATTATTATAATTGGTATAAGGTTTAGATAGTTGTGGGTTTTGTGGTTAGGTTTTGGTTGTTTGTTGTTTTGAGTTAATTTGTGAAAATTGATCATAATTGATGTTATAATCTTGTTTGAATTGTTGTGTAATATGTGTATGGAATTGGTTCAATGGAGAAATTTGATTTGGTATGATTTGGGGAGTTTTGGATTGAGTTATAGGGATTTGGTATGTTGGGGTTTGAGATTTGGGATCAAAATCAATGTGTTAAAATTCATGTTTTATGGTTCCAATTCACTACTATATGTTAGGTATGAATGAATATATGTTTGTTTCATGAAAAATAATTGAATTGGTTGGATTTTAATGGAAAGATGCATAAAACCCATAGCTGTTCCTGGGCAAAAAACCGATTTTGGGGAAAACTTCAAAAATTCATATCGCTTGATCCGTAAGTCCGTTTGAGTCCTTGTTTGAAGCGCAAGAAAGCTAATAATCTGTATTTTCTTATAAAAATAGTTTCATGTTCTGGAAATAAATTTAATTGGTGTGTAATGAGGTTTTGTTGTGTCAGTGTATGATGTCGATGTTTGCGCTTTCTGAAAACTTAGAAAACTCGTAACTTTTGACTCAGGTGTCCGTTTGACACGCCGTTTGGACCGTTGGAAAACTAAAATTATTTTATATCTTGTAAAACTATTTTCAAAACTAGTAGAATAATTTTTGGTAAATCGATACGACTTTCCGTGCGTAATTTTACTTAAGTTTTGGAATGTGTGGATTTTCTCGTACGTTGAATATGTTGTTTTGTCCCGGTTCATGGGCATGTTTAAGTTGTAGGTCGAACGACCATTGTTGGATAAAGTTGATGCTATTAATGCATGTTTGAGTTGTTGTTTTTGTTGTTGTTGATATTGTTGATTGTATGTCATTCATAATGTCGCATACATTGCATTGTTTAAGTTGGCCTTGATGGCATCTGATTAAGTTGGCCTTGATGGCACCTGATTAAGTTGAAAATGCTTCGATAACCTGGCATATGTTTAAGTTGGGAGTTTTACTCCGATAGTACCACATGCATATGCATAGTTGAGTCGCATGTTGTGTCACATTATTTATGATGTTTATGTTGATTGAGTTTATTGAAGTGATTAAGTCGTTTATGTTGTTTAAGTTGATTAAGTTGATGAAGTTGTTTTATGTTGTTTAAGTTGTTCATGTTGATTAAGTTGATGAAGTTGTTTTATGTTGTTTAAGTTTATTAAGTTGTTCATGTTGATTAAGTTGATGAAGTTGTTTTATGTTGATTAAGTCGCTTAAGTTGTTTATGTGGTTTATGTTGATGAAGTAGCTTATATGATTATGTTGACGTTGAAGAAGTTGAATATGTTGTGTATATTTGTTGAAGTTGATGAAGGTGTTTATGATGATTTTATAGTTAAAGTTGATTATGTTGATTAGGTTGATTCTAGTGATCATGTTGTAAATGTTGATATGTGTAATAAGTGATAAAGTATGTTGATAAGTGGGTTATATGAGTATACTGCTATCCTACTATATTTATTCCTTACACTTTTTATAATGATTGTGATTTCTCACCCTTTCTGCTGATATTTCCCCTACCATGAGAAATGGGCAGGTACTCAAGAATAGCAGTGGAAGTTTGAGATAGTTCTTGGTGAAGTCTAGTTATTATTCCGCAATGAAGAGGGTCTTGCTCTGATAGATGTAACATCAGGTCATTGGGGATCGTTTGAATTAAATTATATGTTGATGATGATGTATTTGAAGTGTTCTATCTTGTTTTAAAAATGATTTAAACAAGATTTATGAATTATGAAGTTGACGATACATTTTAAATTGAAGTATTTTAATAAAGATGTTTTTGAATAAATTATTTCTCTAAGATGTTAAAGTATGAATTTTGAGAACCCGTGTTATGGAGCGGGATGTTTTTATTAAAAAGTTTTATGAAGAAATGTTGCACCCTTTTTATGTAACAGCCCGAGCCTTCGACGTTCCCGACACTGTCACTTCATGATCTTCTCTATCCCCCCTTACTAGTAGAGTTTTTGCCTTCTGTATGCAACTTTTATCCAAACTTCGAAATAGCGTATCTTTTGATCTGTGTATCCTTTTTAAGTGCCGTTTTGGGCATTGCAAAGCTAATTAAATGTTTTATATGAAAATTTGGTGAGATGGGCAGTGGCCCAATTTTTTTTTAAACCTCGACTTAATTACTTTGGTAAAATGAGACATTGTGCATATATGTGATGTTGTGAGTATGACAATGTATTGGTGTAGTGATGGATGAGTTGTGATTATTACTATGTTGATTGCGATAAATGTATAAATGATTGAATGATTGCGGAAGCATATGCATACTTGTTGGTGACGAATATGGTGAGTTATGGTGAGACGATCTAATTCATCGGATCGGTGATGTTGTAAGTATGTCATATGTGTGCATTCATTCATAAATCATTTGGTGATGGATCCCGGCAATGTTTGAATCATTGGTGGGCTTAATTCCAATTGTATGGAATTTGTGCCGGTAGGGCCGTATCTCGGTGATGTTTAGATCGGTCAGGTGGAGTAATTCCATGGCTTATTGGTACCACATGCATAGTGTCAGTCGATTCATATGCATTTGTCATAACATGATTGAATGAATTTCAGTGTTATGTTTGGTGATGCAATTGTTGGGGTTGACGAATGATAATTGGAAATCTGAATATATTGCAAATTGGGTGAATGATATATTATGAAGTATTGTTGCTTATGAATGCATAATATTTATTAATTGTGAATGAGACTCACCCTTACATGTTGATATTTTCAGATTGAGAAGTAGCGACATATTGCTCGGTGAGGATGGCTTGTAGAGTTCATCCGTTAATTGGTGTTGTGTCGTCATGCTCTGATAGTGTAACACTGGGGAACGATTTAGTTTAGAGTTTAACAACGTATTCTATTTCATGGTTTTCGATTTTGTTTTGTTACTTTGGTTTTGGTGATGCGTATTTTCCGCTGTGTTAAACATGATATTGTATTCTGCCAAATCGTTTCTACTAATGCATGACAAATGACATATGTTTTGGTTTAAATTAATTGTGGCACCCTTGGTTGCATGTTTTTACTCTGATTATTTTAAATATTGTCGCGAGGTTTAGAAGGGTGTTACAATAGTGGTATCAGAGCATAGTTGGTCGTTATGACCAGAGTCTTAGTGTCAGTTATTCCCTTGTATGCGACTAGTGCGAGTTATCACTGTCGATACTTTTGGTGCTAATGGAATCGTTTTGTGGATTAGCAGAAAAATGGCTATAAGAGGTGGAAGAAACGACGATGCTATTGCTGAGGCTCTGGGCATGATTGCTGGTGTGCTGGGAGAGAATACCAATGGAGTTGGGATTAGTGCTGACAGGCAATTGGGGAATTTTCAGAGGAAAAACCCTCCATTGTTCAAGGGCACGCATGATCCTGAAGATGCTCAGAAGTGGCTGAAGGAGATCAAAAGGATTTTCAAAGTCATTGATTGTGCGGAGAACTTGAAAGTGAGGTATGGTACTCACATGTTGCTGGAAGAAGCTGATGACTGCTGGGTCACTATGAGAGCTGAACTGGACGCTGACGGTGTAGCTATTTCTTGGGCTATATTCAAGAGAGAGTTTCTGAGAAAGTACTTTCCTGAAGATGTTCGGGGAAGGAAGGAGATAGAGTTCTTGGAGCTGAAAAGGGTTATATGACGGTACCAGAGTATGCTTCCAAGTTTGTTGAGCTAGCGAAGTTCTATGTTCACTACAACAATGATGAAGTCGGTGAGTTCTCGAAGTGCATTAAATTTGAGAATGGTCTTCGTGATGAAATCAAGCAAGGTATCAGGTATCAGAGGATTTGGCGATTTATCGATTTGGTGGATTGTAGCAGAATCTTCAAAGAGGATAACCTTAAGATGAAGTCATCTCACTCTCGTGAGTTAGTTGACAAAAAGGGTAAGAAGCCTATGGATAGAGGTAAGCCATGTGGTAGAGTAAATCCAAAGTCTGGTGATTGGAAGAAGCTTAGTGGGGGAGATTCTAGTGCTCTTATTAGATGCTGCAACTGTGGTGAGACTGGACATAGAAGGAATGAGTCTAAGAGTGGGGAAAAGAAATGCTTCAAGTGTGGTAAGGCGGTTCATATTGCTTCTGATTGTAGGATGAAGACCGTGACTTGCTACAACTGTGGAGAAGAAGGCCATATCAGCCGACAATGCACTAAGCCGAAGAAGAATCAGTCTGGTGGGAAGGTTTTTGCTTTGTTTGGGTCAGAGACTACTCCGGAGGATCGATTGATTAAATGTACGTTTTCATCCATGACACACCTCTAATTGCAATTATTGATACTGTTAGACGCTGGCCTAAGGATCTAGAGGGGGGGTGAATAGATCTCTCTAAGTTTTTAAGGATTTTTCTACTGACTCGAGCGAAAGCGGTTCTGAATCGACTTGCGTCTATTCTGGACCGCTATTGCAAAGATCGTACGTGTTTCAAAACCAAAGAATAAGTGGAATTGATGGTGAAGTAATATGATAGCTAACCAATACGTTTAACAACTGAAATCCAATTAACTTCTAGATTGACAACTTTGATTTGCAATGCAGTAAGATTGGATCAAGCAAAAACACAAACACTTGGTGCTTATAACCAATTATGAACAGAAAGTAAAAGAGAAAGTAAAAGCGACAAGAACACGATATTTGTTTAGGCAGTTCGTCGATCGTCCTCGCTACGACTACGTCTGCCCCCAATTCCAAATTGAAATTGGGTAATCTTTCATTAATGTTGAAAGTAGTATATACAAAGAAGATAACAAAGCGATAAACGATAAACCAATTATGTCGATCCTTTGAATCTTCTTCCCCCTTAATCTTGAGCCAGATCAAGGTTATCCAAGAGCTTCACTTTGATTCCCTTCTGCAGTGTCTTGATTCCTTGAACTCCCCGTTCCTCAATCGTTACACTCAGCCGAATCCTCAATGAACGCCTCTTGATAAAAACCCCCAAGAACCACCCGTCGTGGAGGACAAAACCCGCAGATTTTATTCACCAACAAACCCCACAGACCTTCACCCACTAGGAATCTTCAATTCCGTTCCATGGACGTTATCGAACTCATCACTAACCCGCAACGCAAGAATGATTATGTGTAATTGTGTTGGAGATGATGAAGAACGAAGATGAGAAGCGTTTGTGTATCTTTCAGTCGTTGGTGTTGATTGAATAATTACCCTTGCACAATATATATGATTGCATAACAGTTAGAACCAAGAAAAACTGATTTTTGAACTTTCTTGATCAGTTAGGTCGACCACTTGTAGTGCTTAGGTCGACCTAACAGAGCTTGCAGAATTTTTCTCCCAGTTAGGTCGACCTGTTGAAGGAGTAGGTCGACCAGAATCCTTTTCTGATGCATTCTGGGGACTTTTTCACAGATCAGGTCGACCTAGTTGCCATGTAGGTCGACCTAGCAGACTGATGTGAAGATTTCTTCATTTTGAGTCGACCTAAATGGTCTGTGAGTCGACCTAGCAGAGGTATATGGATTTTCCTTCATTTTAGGTCGACCTAGGTTGATAGTAGGTCGACCTAACTGCTGATTTTCTGCATTTTTCATGTCCAGCTTGTGTTGAGTCGACTTATATGCATAGTGGATCACCTTGTGCTTTCATGAGTGATCAAATGCTTTGCTTTTCTGATTCCTCCTTGTTGTTTGAATGCTCATTTGAGTTTGCCATAAATCAAAAACCTCTTTGAGTGTAATCTTGTATTCACAAACTCCCCCTTTTTGATGATGGCAAACCAATACTCAAAAGCTTTGGTAGTAAGTGACAAGGACTCAAAAGACTCCCCCGTACATCCAGCATCTATCTCTCAACAGGGCAATCTCTCACCAATGCTCCCCCGTACACTCAGCATCTATTGTATCTATCTCCCCCTTTGACAACATCAAAAAGAGAAACAAGGAGAGCAGAGTAGAAGAGAAACAAGAAAAATAAAGAATACCGGTAGTCATAGAGATAGATAACACATAAAAGGTGAAATCATAAGGGCTAATCATGTTTTAAAGCAAGCCAACAACATACATAGTAGTTCAAGAGAATTATAAAAGAGAACATAGAGTGCTACATCATATTAATGTTTTTAACAACAGAACAAAACAACAGAAACTTAATGGCATGAAATGCAATGAAATGATGATATGATGAACGATATGTCCTAACGCCTGCCCCTTCTTCCTCTTCCTCTTTGAAATGTGTGAGGTCGATCTTCTTCAACCTGTTCCAACAAATCCAGCACCGACATGTTAAGAGTGTTGAAGCTTTGGCTGATGTTAGCATGACGATGCAATGCCGTTTCCTCAAACTGATTCTGCCTCAATATGGAGTTGGATGCAAACGTCTCAAAATCGTTCCTTTGTTCCTGAACCAAGCCGTACAGAGATTGGTATTGCCGTTGTTGTTCCTCATATCTATCTTGTTGAAGCTGCTGCATGGTTTGAAATTGAAGCTGTTGAGTTTCAAAGTTCTGCTGTTGTTGAAGTTGCATAGCTTCAAGCATAGATATTATGTTGGATTGATCAGGAGGAGGTGGAGCAGTGTATCCCCAAGGGATATCCTCTTGTTGTGGCGGAACATATCTCCAATTTGCATCTGTGTCATGAGCTGCGTCTTCCATGGTATGATCCTCCTCATTTGCTATTTCTTGATCGTTTCCCTCTTCCTCATTTCCTACATTGTTTCCAAACTCCGTAGGATCGTCATAGTTGTAGATAACCTTCCCTGTTCCTTTTTGAATGAGATAATAAGTCTTCCTCACAGGATTCCAATGATATCCCATAAGAGTCAAGGTTGTTTGTGAGAATTCCTGGGATTGATGTACGCGAGTGTAGTGTAAGTGATCAAGTCGCATACCAAAGTGATTGACAATTGTTTGAATGATTGAACCATAACATAGGGCTGTAGTTTTCTGTTTGACTTCATGAAACTTAGCAGCAAGGAAGTGAGGCCAGTGTAAACGCGTTCTGTTTTGCAGCAGATACATGAGCACCACTTCATTTCTTTCAATTCTCGAATATCCTCCAGCCCTTGGTCTAATGATTCTTGAGATTACCCAGTTCAAGAGTCTAGGATCTCGCTTCAAATGACCAGCTGTTATTGTTTCATTTGGTCTATCAAATACGGGAGGATCTTTGAGGATTGACTTCATGTAGGCCTCATGATCATAGTTTCCCGGTACATCCCCGTCTACCATACGGAGTTCATCACCAACGATTGTCAGACCAAAAATACTAATCCAGACCCGTTTGTCAACAACATGCGATCTAGATCCCATTTTGAACCGGAAGTTACAACCGTCTCCTTTTGTAAATCCTGCATAGAAAGCCCTAACGGTATCCTCACAGTACGGGGTATCACATTGCAATAAGGGATGAATATTTTGATGTTCAATTAACGCAGCGACATCAGGGATATTCATGTTTTCGACAAGATTTGGATCATAAGTGTATTGCTTAACAACTTTCCTTTTCATCTGCCACTTCTCAAAGTTTTCTCTACAATCAGGGTGAACAAGAGCACTTACCGGTTGAGATGATGAACTGGAAGCAATTTCCTTTCCTTTTCTTGATTTTGGAGGCATGATTGGAGATGCTTTGAGTGAGAGAGGGAAGATTTTTGACAGTTTAGAGTTTGAGGGATTAGGGTTAGCCGTACCAAAAGGGATGAGAATGAGAGGGAATGCAAGAATGGAATGCTTTGAATGCATGACATTGGGTCGGGTCGACCTAACAGGCCCAAATATGGAAAAGTTTACGCAGTAGGTCGACCTAAAGTGAAGCTGGGTCGACCTAACAGAAGTAACAATACAAATAACCAAATTAGGTCGACCTAATTTGTGAGTAGGTCAACGCAACTGGCCCTTTTTGGTTTTTCTAAAGAACCTTCTTATGTAGGTCGACTCAAATACAGGGTAGGTCGACCTAAGTTGCTTTCAATGATGAAAATGCCTTGGAAATGTTTCTATATGATGTATTTTTGTTTTGTCATTTGCTTGAATGCACAACCATTGTATGTTATGAATGAAATGATGAACACATATACATAAGTATTTGAGAAGAGTAGATAAGAACACATGAAGTCACTATAAGCATGTTAATTGATAGCATATTATAGAATCAATGAAATTTTTGGAAGTGAACAATGTGCATGTTACCGCTTTCTTAATATGTAGGTGTTCTGTCTTCATTGTGTGACACCCTCTTGTTAAGTGTCGATCTTTTGGTTTTCAGTCTTCATAGATGACATATCAAGAGAGATATGCCTTCTTTTATGTGTCTTGAACATCCTTTATCAATGGAATCGTCAACTATCAATGATGTCAAGACACTTTTCCTGCAAAATTAATTTAGAGTGGAAGGTCCCCAATCTTCATTGGGTCCTGGATGGTGAGTACACAATTTGTTGCACTTAGGCAACCATTGAAATACTCCTTTAGGAACTAAAATTCTCCTAAATTTGCATTTTTCAATGGTATGTCCCTTTTTGCAACAATAATGACAGGTAATATGATGAGAATATGGAGTTTTGCTAGTTGATACTTTTGGTACAAAAGTGTATTTACTATATAAAGGAGTATACGATCTTTTGAACTTGTTTGGATCAACCGCAAAAGTCACTTTTGGTTGTAGAGCCTTGTCTAACTTGGCTTTTAGATCTCTTACTTCTTTTTGCCAAATGTGACATGTCTCACAACCAAACCATGATGTAGGATCTAATTCAACTTTGTCCTTTTGAATGTCTAGCATAGATTGTTTTAAAGCTTCCATATCCTTTTCGGTTTTCTCAACTTTTGATTCAAGGTATGAAAAAATTTTCTTATTTGAGGCCAAAAGTTTGAAAGCTTTAATTGCATCTCTATGTAATTCTTCAAAAGCAAGTTTTAGTTGAGAATGAGATACCTTATCTACAAGTTCAGGTCTAAGATGACTTACAGCTTTCTTTTTCTTGTTTTGATGAGCCATGAGACATAGGTTTGCTGATTCTTCTTCATCGCTTGACGAGCTTTCACTAGATGAATCACTTTCCCATGCTATGTAAGCTCTTTTAGATTTGTTATGACCTTTGCTTTGGTTCTTCTCCTTTTCTTTCTTAAGGTATGGACAATCCGGTTTGTAGTGACCGGCTTTCCCACAATTGAAGCAAAGACCTTTGATCTTTCCTTTGTTGTCGTCATCTTGTTTGAACATGTTTGATTGCTTTCTATAGTTGATCAATCCTTTGTCGGAATGTTTTGCTCCATTTTTCTTTAGATATTTGTTGTATCTTCGCACAAACAGTCCCATTTCCTCATCATCGGAGTCTTCGTCATCACTTGTGTCACTATCCTTTGGCTCTCGTTTTGAGGTCTTGGAGCTCGAAGCTTTTAGAGCTATTGACTTCTTCTCTACCTCTTTCTCCATGTTCTTTTCTTTCTTTGTCCTCTTCTCATGCATGTCAAGGCATTTAAGATGCTGTTCATGTTCCTCTAGTTTACCAAAGAGAGTGGTAATGTCTAAAGTGTTGAGATCATTTGCTTCCTTAATTGCTGTAACTTTGGGCTGCCATTCCCTGTTCAAACACCTTAAGATTTTGTTAGTAGCAACTGCATTGGAAACCGGTCTATCAAGAGAATTTAATCGATTTTTCAGGTGAACGAATCTTTTCTGCATGCTTTCGATGGTTTCACCATCTTCCATGTGGAAAAGTTCGAACTCTTGAGTTAACGTATTGATCCTAGCTAGTTTGACATCATCCGTTCCCTCGTGGGCAACTTGCAATGTGTCCCACATAGCTTTAGCTGATCTACAATGGGAAACGCGATAGTATTCATCAACTCCTAGAGCTGAGATTAGAATGTTTCTCGCTTTCCAATCGTATGCATATTTCTTTTCATCTTCAGCATTCCAAGTATCTTCTGGTTTTGGAACAACTGCACCAGCTGCATTTGTCATAGTGATCTGAAATGGACCATTGACAATAGCTGTCCAGATGTTCCTATCAATTGCATTGATATGGACACACATACAATCCTTCCAATAGCCGTAGTTTTCTCCGTTGAAAACTGGAGCTCTATTATGAGCCCCTTTAGGTCCAGAAGCCATCTTTCCAATAAGTGTTTCACTTAGCACGGAATAAACCAGAGCTCTTGATGCCACTTGTTAGACGCTGGCCTAAGGATCTAGAGGGGGGGTGAATAGATCTCTCTAAGTTTTTAAGGATTTTTCTACTGACTCGAGCGAAAGCGGTTCTGAATCGACTTGCGTCTATTCTGGACCGCTATTGCAAAGATCGTACGTGTTTCAAAACCAAAGAATAAGTGGAATTGATGGTGAAGTAATATGATAGCTAACCAATACGTTTAACAACTGAAATCCAATTAACTTCTAGATTGACAACTTTGATTTGCAATGCAGTAAGATTGGATCAAGCAAAAACACAAACACTTGGTGCTTATAACCAATTATGAACAGAAAGTAAAAGAGAAAGTAAAAGCGACAAGAACACGATATTTGTTTAGGCAGTTCGTCGATCGTCCTCGCTACGACTACGTCTGCCCCCAATTCCAAATTGAAATTGGGTAATCTTTCATTAATGTTGAAAGTAGTATATACAAAGAAGATAACAAAGCGATAAACGATAAACCAATTATGTCGATCCTTTGAATCTTCTTCCCCCTTAATCTTGAGCCAGATCAAGGTTATCCAAGAGCTTCACTTTGATTCCCTTCTGCAGTGTCTTGATTCCTTGAACTCCCCGTTCCTCAATCGTTACACTCAGCCGAATCCTCAATGAACGCCTCTTGATAAAAACCCCCAAGAACCACCCGTCGTGGAGGACAAAACCCGCAGATTTTATTCACCAACAAACCCCACAGACCTTCACCCACTAGGAATCTTCAATTCCGTTCCATGGACGTTATCGAACTCATCACTAACCCGCAACGCAAGAATGATTATGTGTAATTGTGTTGGAGATGATGAAGAACGAAGATGAGAAGCGTTTGTGTATCTTTCAGTCGTTGGTGTTGATTGAATAATTACCCTTGCACAATATATATGATTGCATAACAGTTAGAACCAAGAAAAACTGATTTTTGAACTTTCTTGATCAGTTAGGTCGACCACTTGTAGTGCTTAGGTCGACCTAACAGAGCTTGCAGAATTTTTCTCCCAGTTAGGTCGACCTGTTGAAGGAGTAGGTCGACCAGAATCCTTTTCTGATGCATTCTGGGGACTTTTTCACAGATCAGGTCGACCTAGTTGCCATGTAGGTCGACCTAGCAGACTGATGTGAAGATTTCTTCATTTTGAGTCGACCTAAATGGTCTGTGAGTCGACCTAGCAGAGGTATATGGATTTTCCTTCATTTTAGGTCGACCTAGGTTGATAGTAGGTCGACCTAACTGCTGATTTTCTGCATTTTTCATGTCCAACTTGTGTTGAGTCGACTTATATGCATAGTGGATCACCTTGTGCTTTCATGAGTGATCAAATGCTTTGCTTTTCTGATTCCTCCTTGTTGTTTGAATGCTCATTTGAGTTTGCCATAAATCAAAAACCTCTTTGAGTGTAATCTTGTATTCACAGATACTGGGGCGACTCATTCGTTCATTTCATTGGATTGTGTTAAACAATTGGGATTAGAAATATCTGATATTAATGGAAGTATGGTTATTGACACTCCTGCGTCGGGTTCAGTAACTACTTCTTCTGCTTGTTTGAATTGTCCGGTTGATAATTTTGGTAGAAAGTTTGGGATGAACTTATGTGCCTTCCATTGGAACAACTTGATGTCGTTATGGGTATGAACTGGTTGGAATTCAACCGGGTTCATATTAATTGTTTTACGAAGACGGGTGATCTTTCCTGAAGAGAGTAGTGTCGAGGATTTGACGATGACTACTAAGCAGGTGAATGAAGCGGTTAAAGATGGGGCTGCAATATTCATATTATTTGCATCAATGGAAGTGAAAGGTAAAGCGGTGAGTAGTGAATTACCGGTAATACGAGACTTTCCCGAGGTTTTTCCAGAAGATGTTAGAGAGTTTCCACCTGAGAAGGAAGTGGTGTTTGCGATCAAATTAATTCCTGGGACGAGTCCTGTATCGATGGCGCCTTATCGCATGTCGACATCTGAGTTGGCTGAATTGAAGAGTCAATTAGAAGAGCTGCTAGAGAAGGAATTTATTCGTCCTAGCGTTTCGTCGTGAGGTGCACCGATGTTGTTGGTAAAGAAGAAAGAGGGTTCGATGAGACTATGCGTGGATTATAGACAGCTGAACAAGGTTACTATCAAGAATCGATATCCATTATCGAGGATTGATGATTTGATGGATCAGCTGGTTGGAGCAAGTGTATTTAGCAAAATTGATTTGAGGTCTGGGTATCATCAGATTCGTGTGAAAGCAGACGATATTCAGAAAACTGCATTTAGAACAAGGTACGGTCATTACGAGTATACAGTAATGCCTTTTGGAGTTACAAATACACTTGGTGTTTTTATGGAGTATATGAATATGATTTTTCATCCTTATCTCGATAAGTTCGTAGTGGTGTTTATAGATAATATTATGATATATTCTAAGAACGAAGAAGAGCATGCGGGACATTAAGAGTAATATTGGAATTGTTAAAAGAGAAGAAGCTTTATACGAAGTTGTTAAAGTGCGAGTTCTGGTTAGAGGAAGTAAGTTTTCTTGGTCATGTGATTTCCAAGGATGACATTTCTGTAGATCCTACGAAGGTTGAAGCGGTATCACAGTGGGAAGCGCTGAAGTCCGCGTAAGAGATTCGTAGTTTTCTGGGTCTGGCGGGTTACTACAGGAAGTTTATTGAAGGGTTTTCGAAGTTAGCATTACCGTTAACTAAGTTGACAAGAAAGGGGCAAGCGTTTATTTGGGATTCTAAGTGTGAAGAAGGGTTCCAAGAGTTGAAAAAGAGGTTGACTAGTGCTCCGATCTTGATTTTGTCAAATACGGCGAAATCTTTTGTGGTTTATTGTGATGCTTAGTTAAAGGGATTAGGTGGTGTATTAATGCATAATCAACAGGTTGTGGCTTATGCGTCAAGACAACTCAAAGTGCATGAAAGGAATTATCCGACTCATGATTTAGAGTTGGCAGCTGTAGTCTTTGTATTGAAATTATGGAGACATTATCTGTACGGTTCTAGGTTTGAAGTGTTTAGCGATCACAAGAGTCTGAAGTACCCCTTTGATCAGAAAGAGCTTAATATGAGACAGAGAAGATGGTTAGAGTTTCTTAAAGATTATGGTTTTGGGCTGAATTACCATCCAGGTAAAACGAATGTCGTTGCTGATGCATTGAGTAGGAAGTCCTTACATATGTCTATGCTAATGGTGCGGGAATTGGATTTGATTGAACAATTCCGAGATTTAAGTTTGGTATGTGATGGTACTTCTAATAGTATTAAATTGGGTATGCTAAAGCTGACAAGTGGAATTCTTGATGAAATTAGAGAGGGTCAGAAAACTGATGTTGAGTTGGTTGATAGATTAAATTTGATTAACCAAGGAAAATGAGGTGATTTCAAGATGGACGAGAATGGTGTGATGAGGTTTGGTGATCGTGTTTGTATTCCTAATATTGTCGAACTTCGGAAAAATATTCTTGAAGGAGGACACCGAAGTGGGTTGAGTATTCATCCTGGTGCTACCAAGATGTATCATGATTTGAAGAAGTTATTTTGGTCGCCTGGAATGAAGAAAGAGATTGCTGAGTTCGTTTATTTTTGTTTGACTTGCCAGAAGTCGAAGATTGAACATCAGAAGCCGTATGGAGCTATGCAACCGTTGTTTATTTTGGAATGGAAGTGTGACAACATATCTATGGATTTTGTTTCTGGTTTGCCGAGGAGAATTAAGAATTGTGAAGCAATTTGGGTTATCGTGGACAGATTGACTAAGTTTACTCACTTTATACCGATGAGGATGGATTATTCAATGGAGAAGTTAGCTCAATTGTATATTGAGAAGATAGTGAATTTACATGGTATTCCTTTGAGTATTGTGTCACATAGAGATCCAAGGTTTACATCGAGATTCTGGGAAGGTTTATAGAAAGCGTTAGGTACTAAGTTGAGATTGAGTTTTGCTTATCATCCGCAGACTGATGGTGAAACGGGGAGAACGATTCAATTGTTGGAAGATTTGTTGCATGCTTGTGTGTTGGAAAAAGGTGGTGCGTGGGATAGTTATTTACCGTTGATTGAGTTTACCTACAATAATAGTTTTCATTCAAGCGTTGGTATGGCTCTGTTTGAAGCTTTGTATGGTAGAGGATGTAGGACGCCATTATGTTGGTATGAGTCCGGCGAGAGTGCGGTAATTGGACCAGAGATTTTTCAAGAAACGATAGAAAAGATTAAGATGATTCAGGAGAAGATGAAAGCTTCTCAGAGTCGTCAGAAGAGCTATCATGATAAGAGGCGTATAACACTTAAGTTTCAAGAAGGAGATCATGTGTTTCTGAGAGTGACTCCTACGACGGGTGTTGGTCGAGCGCTGAAGTCAAAGAAGTTGACACCGTGTTTTATTTGTCCATTTCAGATTACGGAAAGAGTAAGATAAGTGGCTTATCGTATTGCTTTGCCACCGATACTTGCGAATTTGCATGATGTATTTCATGTGTCTCAATTGCGAAAATACATTGCGGATCCGTCTCATGTGATCCAAGTGGACGATGTGCAAGTAAAGGACAATTTGAAAGTTGAGGCATTGCCTATGGGGATCGAAGAATGAAAGTTGAAGCAGTTGTGTGGCAAAGAGATAACATTGGTCAGAGTAGCTTGGGGAGGAGCAACAGATGGAAATGTTACATGGGAGTTGGAGAGTCAGATGAAGGACTCTTATCCTTAGCTGTTCACTTAAGGTATGTTTTCGAGGACGAGAACTCTTTTAGTGGGGGAGAGTTGTAACACCCCATACTTCCTATTATTTAAGTTAATCAGAATTAATTATTTAGAATTAATTAATTAATGGAATTATTGGGAAATTGTGGAATAAAGAGCTATTGGGCTTAAGTTGTGGTTAGTAAGGAGGGGGATGTGATGGTTAGAGCCTCTTACTTAAGATAATTTCTATTTTTCACAAAATAGAGGAAATTGTGAAAAAGGAGTCAAAAAGGCAAAAAGGGGAGAAAGAGCAAGAACACGTAAAAGAGAAGAGAAGAAGAGGAAGGGCTTTCAAGACTTTGAATCAAGGTAAGGGGGAACTCTTCCTTTTAGTATCTCTTATGTGATTATAGGTGATAGGATTGAATAATATATGGTTTGATTCGATTTGGTATATTGGGGTTGGAATTGTTAGGTTTGAGAATGTCATAGTTACGGTAATTGATGAATTTGCACGAACTATGGATTGAAAACTATTTTCGTTGATGTCTGATAATGTGTGATGATGTATCTGATGATTTTATGCCTTTAATCGATATTATAAGGGATTTTGGGTGAATGGTGTGTTGAATCGCAGGTCTGTCACAGAGGTGAAACTCTGCATAATTGCACGTCTGCTAAGCGGATGCTGTTTGTTTTTCAAAAATTAATTAGGCTCGCTAAGCGGAGGTTCCAACGTACTTAGCTTCTGCCATACGCTGCTTGAAGCGGAGTTACTGAAATTTCAATTGCATAAGCGCGGTTGAAGGTCGCTGAGCGGACCTTGTTGTATGCAACTTTTTCCAAACTTCGAAATAGCGTATCTTTTGATCTGTGTATCCTTTTTAAGTGCCGTTTTGGGGATTGCAAAGCTAATTAAATGTTTTATATCAAAATTTGGTGAGATGGGCAATGACCCGATTTTATTTTAAACCTCGATTTAACTACTTTGGTAAAATGAGACATTGTGCATATATGTGATTTTGTGAGTATGACAATGTATCGGTGTAGTGATGGATGAATTGTGATTATTACTATGTTGATTGCGATAAATGTATAAATGATAGAATGATTGAGGAGGCATGTGCATACTTGTTGGTGGCGAATATGATGAGTTATGGTGAGACGATGTAATTCATCGGATCGGTGATGTTGTAAGTATGTCATATGTGTGCATTCATTCATAAATCATTTGGTGACGGATCCCGGCGATGTTTGGATCATTGGTGGGCATAATTCCCATTGTGTGGAATTTGTGCCGGTAGGGCCGTATCTCGGTGATGTTTAGATTGGTCGGGAGGAGTAATTCCACAGCTTATTGGTACCACATGCATAGTGTCATTCGATTCATATGCATTTGTCATAACATGATTGAATGAATTTCAGTGTTATGTTGGGGGATGCAATTGTCGGGGTTGACGAATGATAATAGGAAATCTGAATATATTGCGAATTGGGTGAATGATATATTATGTGGTTTTGTTGCTAATGAATGCATAATATTTATTAATTGTGAATGAGACTCACCCTTACATGTTAATATTTTCAGATTGAGAAGTAGCGGCATATTGCTCGGTAAGGATGGCTTCCGTTAGTTGGTGTCGTGTCAGTCATGCTCTGATAGTGTAACATTGGGGAACGATTTAATTTAGAGTTTAACAACGTACTCTATTTCATGGTTTTCGGTTTTGTTACTTTGGTTTTGGTGATGTGTATTTTCCGCTGTGTTAAACATGATATTGTATTCTGCCAAATCGTTTCTACTAATGCATGACAGATAACATATGTTTTGGTTTAAATTAATTGTGGCACCCTTGGTTACCTGTTTTTACTCTGATTATTTTAAATATTTCCGCGGGGTTTAGAAGGGTGTTACACCACGAACCTCCCTGCTCAAGTACACAAGCTCTCAACAAGTCCTCCAATGACTGAATAGTTCTCTCCGTCTGACCATCCGTCTAAGGATGATACTCCGAACTCAACCTTAACTTAGAATCCAACGCTCCTTGCAAACTCTTCCAAAAATCAGAAGTAAACTGCGGATCCCGATCCGAAATAATACACAAAGGAACGCCATGTAACTTAGCAATCACATTGGTATAGATCTCAGCCAACCTCGAAACAGGATAAATGATGTTAATAGGAATAAAGTGAGCCGACTTTGTAAGCCTATCAACAATCACCCAAATCGAATCATGTCCCCTAGACGTATTCGACAAACCTGTCACAATGTCTATAGAAATGCTATCCCATTTCCATTCCGAAACTTCCAACGGTTGCATCAATCCTGCAGGCTTCTGATGTTCAACTTTCAATTTCTGACAAGTTAAACATGCATACACAAACTGAGCTATGTCACACTTCATTCAAGGCCACCAAAACAACTTCTTCAAATCTTGGTACATGTCTTATTTGCTCCTGGATGAATACTCAAATTACTCCTGTGACCTTCTTTCATAATTTCTCTCTTCAAATCAATGTCAACAGGTATACAAATCCGATCACCGAATCTCAACACACCTTGTGCATCCAACTTGAAATCCTTATTCTCAGGTTGATCAATCCCAACCATCGAATCTACCAACTTCACATCAAGCTTCTGCGCTTCTCGGATACTATCCAGAAAATCATTGTTAATCTTCAACACACCTAGCATAACACTCTTCAGGGTCACTTTGCAAACCAAACTCAAATCTCTGAATTGCTCGATCAAATAATATTCCTTAATCATCTTCGCCGACATATGCAAAGTCTTTCGACTCAAAGCATCAGCCACAACATTAGCTTTTCCTGGACGCTAATTTAAACCAAAGTCATAATCCTTCAACAGCTCTAACCACCTTATCTGCCTCATGTTCAATTCCTTCTGATCGAATAGGTACTTCAAACTCTTATGGTCTCTAAATACTTCAAATCTAGAACAATAGAGGTAGTGCCTCCAAATCTTCAACACAAACACAACAGCAGCAAGCTCCAAATCATGCGTAGGATAGTTCTTCTCGTGAACCCTCAATTGCCTTGATGCATAATCAACAACCTTATCATTCTGCATGAGCACACCACCTAACCCAACCTTATCATTTAGGCAATATCAAAATCGAAGCCGACGTCAACCTCTTCTTCAACTCAGAAAAACTCTCTCCACATTGCATATCCCATACAAAAGCCTTACCCTTACAGGTCAACCTTGTCAACGGTAGTGCCAACTTGGAGAAACCTTGAATGAATCGTAGGTAATAATCAGCTAATCCCAAAAAGCTTATAATATTGGTAGCTAACTTAGGAGTCTCCCATCTCAACACAACATCTACTTTAGATGGATCTACCGCAATGCCATCACCTGAAATAACATGACCGAGAAAACTGACTTCTTTCAACCAGAATTCACACTTGGACAACTTCTCATAAAGCTTCTTATCCTTCAAAACTTGCAGCACCAATTGCAAATGCTCAGCGTGCTCCGCTTCTAACATAGATTAAATCAGAATGTCATCAATAAACACAACATCAAACCGATCTAGGTAGTCATGAAAAATATGATTCATGTACTCCATAAATACTACAGGTGCATTACTAACACCGAAAGGCATCACAGAATACTCGTAGTGTCCATAACGTGTCCTGAAAGCAGTTTTTTGCATATCCTCATCCTTCACCTTAATCTGATGGTAACCCGACCTCAAATGAATCTTGCTAAACATACGGGCACCAACCAAATGATCCATCAAGTCGTCTATCCTCGGAAGCGAATACTTATTCTTGATCGTTAATTTATTCAATTGTCGGTAATCAATACAAAGTCTCATGCTTCCATCCTTCTTCTTTACCAACAATACTGGAGCTCCCTACGGAGATGCACTAGGACTAACAAACTTCTTCTCAAGTAACTCTTCTAGTTGTTTCTTCAACTCTAACAACTCGGATGCAGACATCTTGTACGGTGCCATAGACACATGTCTAGTACCAGGTACAAGATCAATAGAGAATTCAACTTCCCTCTCTGGTGGTACATTAGGAATTTCATCAGGGAAAACTTCAGGAAATTCTTGCACCACTTGCCACTCATCTATAATAGCTTGATTCTCAACAGACAACGAAGCCATCAGCGTAAACACTTGAACTTCTCCCTTCATCAACAAACACAACTGTTTAGCAGATAACAAGTCCACTCCTTCCCGGAGCCAAGAACCTTAATGACTTATCCAAACAGTTAATATGAACATGTTTATGCTCCAACCAGTTCATACCTAAGATCACGTCGAATCCTCTCAACGGTAAGTGTAATACGGTGAACTGACTTTTTGAAATGTTGCGGATAGCAAGAGTCGCCACCGACTTTTATTTTATCCAAAAACATCAGAAAGGCTAAAAGAACAGGAAAAACCTTTTTTAAAAGAAATTGAGTACGGGGGGTAATTTATGCAAAGGGAAGGTGTAAGGCACCCTTTGCATCCATGGTTTTCCATGGGCTCTTAATTGCTTTGCTCGTTTGAAAGAAATGTAGAAGAAGAGAATACGGACTTTAGCTCGTAAATGAGCGTAGCCATATTGAAGGTTTATGAAAAAAGTGTAGAAAAAGATTTTAGCCAGAGCAAGGCAATTAGGAGCAATTACCTTAATAATGTAGAAAAACAAGTCTTTTAGCCTTTCAGGATGAAAGGGTCTATCCATGCCATAAGCGGGCATGAAGCCTTTCGTTTGGATGTTAATGCGTCATCAAGTTATCGTTCTCCATAAGACTATCCCATGCCATAGAGAGGCAGGTAGTCTAAGGGAAGGATCAGAATAGCCTTTCGTTAGGCAGCCAGAGGACACCTCAGCCTTTCGTAGGCAACTTCCGAGGGACGAGATCATATTAGTGTATCGAAGGCAGCATCATTAGGGACTTATGATCTTTGCATTAATCGAGGCAACATGGCTGAGGTATCCTCGTATTCAAGGGACATGGCTATTATGCAAAAAACACAAGGCAACAAGGCAACAAGCAACAAGAAACAAGAGGGGTTACCAAAAAAAGTGTGCGTGGGTGCAACAATCATGTGATTAATTCAGAAATTTTATCTTATAGTTAGTGATGCTAATTCAGTTCAAAGCTTGCACTCCCTAAGATTACTAACCACACAATTAATATGGGGAAGGGGAAAAAGAAACCAGCGAGGGAAAGGGAAGAAGAAACCAGTGGATCTGACTCAAGTAATAATTAAAGCAAAATAAATAAACAAGGTTAAGATTTAGGGTTACCGACTATTGAGCTTTGGCGGTTGGCTAACCTTTTGATCTGATATGGCTCGTAGTCGGCGGCAAAATCCTGTTGCTAACCCTAAAAAAGTTTGACAAAGGCAAAGGCAAAAGCAGGAAAGAAAGTGAGTGTAGGAAGATTCCATTGACTTTCGAGGATGAAACCCTAATTATATTTTATAATGTGAACACATGTTTAAATAAAATAATAGGGTCGGGACTTAGCTTCGTAATAGGCGAGGCGCATAGTCGGAAGATGGCTGATGATAACCCTGAAAAAATGCACAAAGGAAATATTTTTGAGTGTATGGTTAATTCTCGCAGATCCGGAATCGGGCGTAAATTAGATAAAAAACATATTTAATTAATTATTGGTTTTCAACCTAATTAATTAAGTCGGTGAAAATAAGGTTTCGATTAAATATCTAACCCTAACATGTATTTTATCAATTAATAAAAAAAATAATCAACTGTTTAATCAATTAAATTAATTTAATCCTTTTTTAAAAAAAAAAAAATAACTAAATTGAAATAATTATTTAAATTTAAAGATTTTATGAAAAAAGGACAATTTAAAAAGAGTTTTATTAAATAGATAAATAAACAATTAGAAAAATAATTGAACAAAAATAAATAAATAAAAAGGAGAGATTAGAAACTTAGTTTATGATTGGGTGTGGTTGGTTTCTGGACGCCCATGGTGGACTGATGAGTTCTAAGACGTTAGATTCATCTTAGTGGTGATCTGAGAGTCGTTGTGTGAGGGTACATCGCAGACGCGCGTGTGATGGCAGCACTGGATCTACAAACAAACAATGATAACAATTAGTGTGGCCAGAGGGACTCAAACTCAGGTTCTTATCCTTGCAAACATCGCCTCCTTGCCATCCTCGCTGTATTGACTAATTGATATAAATACAAACTGAATTCAATATAATAAAAACAGAAAAAAATAAAGAAATTTAAAAGAACAGCCTTTCGCGCCCAGGCTATCTTCTTCCCCAATTGCTTTCTTCTTTCTGGACTTTTGCTATGACTTAGTCGCAATTTGCCTACGAGTCATGGCATAGCAAATCCCTGCAAAAACATAACTCACCCAATACAACGAATAAATGCCATAGAAGAACACAGTTCGGTTAGAAATCATCTTCTAAACGTGATGGTGCCGTTGATTTAAGGTAATTTTGCTTCCATTGAAAAACCCCATCCTTGGACCTTCGAACCCTAGCCATGGAGAATCCGTATACCTGCACTAAAAATACAATTGATTCATGCAGACCTCTTCCAAACATCACCACGATTGCAAATATACAATTAAAACCGTATTATAATGCGTATATGTACGAGATTGAAATTCAAACTTCCCTGGTTCGGCGTGAGCACATCTTCACGTTTTTGGGGCCTTTGATCGAAGATAATGATATGTTTACGCTCAGTGAATGCCAAGGAAACGATTCAGACCTTTTATTTGGTCTGAAACCACCTGCCAATCGATTCACCATTTGCTCCTTGTTCGTGATTTTTTTCTTTGCACAAAGTCTCTGTCTTCATCCAAAATTCGTCCCCAGCTTCTAATTAGGTTTAGTATATATATATATATGAGGGATTTAGGTCACCAAACTTGTAAAAAATCCAACTGAATCTTGGCCTTTGATGATTGAAAAATTTGATATAAACTTGATTGGAATTTAGTCATGAAATCTTTCCAAATTTGCTCAAATAAAGCTTATCTCTTTCCAATCTTTTTGGTCACAAATTTGATCCAAAATAGTGTATTTGAGTGATTGGATTTGATTGGAAATCAAGGATAAATCACATCCCTTTATATTTTCTCAAATTTTTGGCTTTAACCATAATTTTAATGAATAAAATTCAATAAAAAATTAAATAATATTCATAAATTCGTGGCTTTGGATTTGGAGCTTCTATATGCCTTGGGGAACAAAATTGGGTCACGAAAAGTTAGGCCCATTTGGAAGAAATTCAATTTTAAACCATATTTGTTTCCCATTTTTCACTCAAATTTATCCAACTTTGACAAGGCATATCTCCCTCAATTTTTAAGATATGGAATATTTTTAGGACTTTTTGGAAACCTCAAGATGTCCTCTACAAGCCACTTTGGAAGCTTTTTTTCATTTGAAGATATTATCTTGATGATATTGGCTTTGACAAAAAGCTGCTTTTGGTTGACTTTCAAAAAGGACCTATAATGTTTTGATCCATATCTCTCAAATGAAGCATTTTTAGACTTGGCTTGTGAGAGACAAAATTGTAGGTAATTCAATTTCCTTCACAATGAGATTTGGATGGAAAATTTCTGACATGTGGGAGTTATGGCCGGTCAAAGTTTAGTTGACTTTCTCCTATGAAAACCCTAATTTAGAAACTTTTGGAATTGTTGATTTCTGATCTTTCCTTGATGAACCATGATCAATTCTTGATCAAATGGTGAATTATACTTCAATATGAGGATTTTGACAAAAAATCATGAGTTTTGGCTGTGGTTTGACCATAGTTTGACTTTTAGGTCCACCAGTCGATTGTTGATCATTTGAGCCATTGACTGAGCAATCTTGCGAATCAGAGCTTGAAACTTGGCATGAGGATTCTTTGAGGCATATGAGAGGTTATGAGGTCCATTTGAGGTCTTGTAACTTGATTTTACTTTGAAGAGATCAAACCCTAGTTTGAGGGTTGTTGTTTTAGGAGAGTGTACAGTCAGTCAAGTCTTGAGCTTCTGATATTCAAATGAGCTTGAGTATAAAAATGTGGTGGGAAAATTTTGGGGTATGACAGTAAGCAAACAAAATCAACAACAAAGTCTCTATCAAAAATCGACACGGGACACTTAGAACACATAAGAGATGTAGTTATCGATCCCTTAACTGGAAAATCGACTACCATCTCTCCATGCATAGCAGACACAACAAGACCCAACCTCTCAACACAATCAGCATAAATAAAGCAATGAGTAGCACTAGTATCAATAATAGTAATTAAAGGAATTATATTCATGAAACAAGTTCCTTAGATGAGTTTGTCCTCACTGGTGGTTTGAGTTCCCGACAAGGCGAACACCTTTCCACTAGATTGCTCCTTCTTCGGTTTCTGACACTTGGTACTAACGTGCCCCTCTTCACCACAGTTGAAATACACCACATCCTTACGCTTGCACTCAGGTACGACATGACCAGGTTGTCCATAACGGAAACACCTACTCACATCAGCAGTACACACATTGCTCTGATGACCGACTTTGCCACACTTAACGCATACTATACCAGCAGGAGCATCTCCCCCACTAGTCTTCTTGCCCTCATAAGCCCTCTGCTTACCCTTGCCACTAGAAGCATCATAAGGCTTGCCACGACCTTGTTGAATCTTACTCCTCTTCTCATTAACCATCTTATAGTGCGCATTACTGTCTTCCTCGAAGATACGACAACAATCAACCAAATCCACAAAGACACGAATCTTTTGGTAACCAACCGCTTTCTTGATCTCGGAACGCAATCCATTCTCAAACTTAATGCACTTTGAGAATTCACTAGTTGGCCCATCATAGTGTTGGTAAAACTTAGCCAACTCGCCAAACTTAGCAGAATACTCCATAACTGACTTGTTCCCTTGCCTCAACTCAAGAAATTCAATCTCTTTCTTGCCACGTACATTTTCAAGAAAGTACTTCCTCAAGAACTCCCTACGGAAAAAAGCCCAAGTGACTCCTTCGCCACTAGCCTCCAATCTCTCACAAGTCTCGAGCCACCAAACATCAGCTTCAACCGCTAACTGATGAGTCCCATACCAAACCTTATGCTCTGGAGAGCAATCCATCACACGAAAGATTCATTCAATCTGTTAGAACAAGATTTGTTCTGATCAATATTCTTAGTTTTGATGATAACAAGGATATGAACTTTGTGTGAGATAATGTGGTACTCTAATACATTGCAATTTCCCTTTCAGGAAATATATAAAGAGTATGGACAAATCAGCGCTCAGAAGCTTTGTCTCAGAAGGTTCAGCATGCAACATCAGAACATGGTCTGGCAAGACATCAAAAGATGGTCAAGGCAGAATCAGAACATGGGTCTATGGAAGCATCAGAAGAACTTGAGATCAGAAGCAGAAGCACTGAAGTTCTCATGGTATCACGCTCAGAAGCACTTCAAGGTCAGAAGACAAGAAGATGCTTTGCACCAAGCTGTTTGACTCTGATGATATTCAAATATTTTATTCACAAACATCAGATCAGAAGAAAGTACAAGTGGCAGGCTACGCTGACTGACAAAAGGAACGTTGGAAGCTATTAAAGGCAACGTCAGTAGACACAGCGTGAACAAGGCTCGAGGTAATTTACAAAAGCGTGAAACATTAAATGCAATGCTGTACGGAACACGCAAAGCATTAATTGCGCTCAACGGTCATCTTCTCAAACGCCTATAAATATGAAGTTCTGATGAGAAGCAAGGTTGACGATTTTGAAAGAACCAATTCTGAAAGACTTGCTGAAACGCTGTTCAAACTCAAAGCTCAGAAACTTCATCTTCATCAAAGCTCACTACATTGCTGTTGTAATATATTAGTGAGATTAAGCTTAAACGTTTAAGAGAAATATCACTGTTGTGATTATAGCTTTTCAGAAGCATTT
Source organism: Vicia villosa (assembly GCF_029867415.1). NCBI lineage: Eukaryota > Viridiplantae > Streptophyta > Magnoliopsida > Fabales > Fabaceae > Vicia > Vicia villosa. The sequence continues at coordinate 4,108,547 of NC_081186.1, forward strand.
GTAATACTCTTAGAATTGATTACATTAATTTGTAAGTAACTAGAGTGATCAAGTGTTGATCAGGATACTCTAGGAAGTCTTAGCTTGTGTCTAAGCAGTTGTAATTAGAGTGATCACGTGGTGGTCAGGATACTCTAAGAAAGTCTTAGCTTGTGTCTAAGCATTTGTTACTGGAGTGATCAGGTTGTGATCAGGATACTCTAGAAGACTTAGTCGCGGACTAAGTGGAAAACCATTGTAATCTGTTGCGATTAGTGGATTAAATCCTCAGGTGAGGTAAATTACTCAGTGGGGGTGGACTGGAGTAGTTTAGTTAACAACGAACCAGGATAAAAATAACTGTGCATATTGTTTTTATCGTTCAAGTTTTTAGACTACACTTATTCAAACCCCCCCTTTCTAAGTGTTTTTCTATCCTTCAATTGGCATCAGAGCGCCGGTTCTAAGGTGCAAGCACTTAACCGTGTTTAGAAAAGATTCAGGAAGAGAAAAACGCTTCAGTAAAAGATGGCTGGTGAAATTCCAACAAATCCAGCTGCATCTACATCTGGCTCTGCTGAGCAATACAATGGTAACAATGGTTATACTAGACCACCAGTATTTGATGGTGAAAACTTTGAATACTGGAAAGATAAACTGGAAAGTTACTTTCTTGGTCTAGATGCTGATCTATGGGATCTTCTGCTGGATGGTTACAGACATCCTGTTAAAGCTACTGGTGTAAGGCTCACGAGAAGCGAAATGAATGATGATCAAAAGAAAGATTTCAAGAATCATCACAAATGCAGGACTGTTTTGCTGAATGCTATCTCTCATGCTGAGTATGAGAAGATATCTAACAAGGAAACGGCCCATGACATATATGAGTCCTTGAAGATGACTCATGAAGGAAATGCTCAAGTCAAGGAGACCAAAGCTCTTGCTCTAATCCAGAAATATGAAGCCTTCAAGATGGAGGATGATGAAGACATTGAGAAGATGTTTTCAAGATTTCAAACTCTGACTGCTGGATTGAGAGTTCTCGATAAAGGCTACACCAAGGCTGATCATGTAAAGAAGATTATCAGAAGCTTACCCAGAAGATGGGGTCCAATGGTAACAGCATTCAAGATTGCCAAGAATCTGAATGAAGTTTCTTTGGAAGAGCTTATCAGTGCCTTGAGAAGTCATGAAATAGAGCTGGACGCAAACGAGCCTCAGAAGAAAGGTAAGTCTATTGCATTAAAATCTAATGTTAAAAAATGCACTAACGCTTTTCAGGCTAGAGAAGAAGATCCTGAAGAATCAGAATCTGAAGAAGAAGATGAACTGTCCATGATCTCTAGAAGGGTAAACCAACTCTGGAAGAGCAAGCAAAGGAAGTTCAGAGGCTTCAGAAGTTCAAAGAAATTTGAACGAGGAGAATCTTCTGGTGACAGAAGATCTGACAAGAAGAAGGCTGTCTGCTATGAGTGCAATGAGCCTGGACATTACAAGAGTGAGTGTCCAAAACTTCAGAAGGAGAATCCCAAGAAGAAGTTTCATAAGAAGAAAGGTCTTATGGCAACATGGGATGATTCTGAATCAGAATCAGGATCAGACTCTGAAGGAGAGCAGGCAAATTTTGCGCTGATGGCGACAGAAGATGATGGATCAGAATCTACATCAGAATCAGATTCTGAAGAGGTATTTTCTAAACTATCTAGAGAAGAGTTAGTTTCCAGTCTAACAGAGCTTCTTGAATTAAAAGCTCATCTTAGTATCAAATACAAAAAGCTGAAAAAGCAATTTGAATTTGAAACTAAGAAGCTTGAGTTGGAAAATTCTGAATTAAAAGAAAAAGTTTTAAAATTATCCAATAATGTTGGATCTCCTTCTGATTCAGAAAAATCCACTCCCAGTCTGAATCATATTCTGAAAGAATATGATTTAAGTTTCAGGAAGTTCTTATCTAGAAGTATTGGCAGAAGTCAGCTAGCTTCTTTGATATATGTTGTGTCTGGGAACAAGAGAGTTGGCATTGGTTATGAGGGTGAAATCCCATACAAGCTTGAATCTGTGGATGATATGAAAATATCATACAAGCCTCTGTATAACCAATTTAAATTTGGCCACTCCCATGATATTAAGCACACATCACATGCACAAAGTTTTCACATAACACACACCAAGAAGCATGTGACACAACCTAAGAAATATCATGGAACTCAGAATAAGAAATATCATGCTGTTCCTCCTGCTAAATATTTTGCTAAACCCAAGTTCAATCAGAACTTGAGGAGAACTAACAAGAAAGGACCCAAGAAATTGTGGGTACCTAAGGAGAAGATAATTTCTGTTGCAGATATCCTTGGCGGCAAAAGAGGACAGAAAGCAAAATGTCATGGTACCTGGACTCTGGGTGCTCGCGACACATGACGGGAAAAAGGTCTACATTCCAAGACCTGGTGCTTAAACCAGGTGGAGAAGTCAAGTTTGGAGGAGATCAGAAGGGCAAAATCATTGGCTCTGGAACCATAAGTCTTGGTAACTCTCCTTCCATAACTAATGTACTTCTTGTAGAAGGATTAACGCATAACTTACTGTCCATAAGTCAATTAAGTGACAATGGTTATGATATAATCTTCAATCAAAAGTCTTGCAAGGCTGTAAGTCAGAAGGATGGCTCAATCCTATTTACAGGCAAGAGGAAGAACAACATTTATAAGATTGATTTTTCTGATCTTGAGAAGCAGAAGGTGACTTGTCTTATGTCTGTTTCTGAAGAGCAATGGGTCTGGCACAGAAGATTAGGACATGCTAGTTTGAGAAAGATTTCTCAGATTAACAAACTAAATCTAGTCAGAGGACTCCCAAATCTGAAATACAAATCAGATGCTCTTTGTGAAGCATGTCAGAAGGGCAAGTTCTCCAGACCTACATTCAAGTCTAAGAATGTTGTTTCTACCTCAAGGCCATTAGAACTCTTGCACATTGATCTGTTTGGCCCAGTCAAAACAGCATCTGTCAGAGGGAAGAAATATGGATTAGTCATCGTTGATGATTATAGCCGCTGGACATGGGTAAAGTTCTTGAAACACAAGGATGAGTCTCATTCAGTGTTCTTTGAATTCTGCACTCAGATTCAATCTGAGAAAGAGTGTAAAATCATAAAGGTCAGAAGTGATCATGGTGGCGAATTTGAGAACAGATTCTTTGAGTAGGTCTTCAAAGAAAATGGTATTGCCCATGATTTCTCTTGCCCCAGAACTCCACAGCAAAATGGAGTTGTAGAGCGAAAGAATAGGACTCTACAAGAAATGGCCAGAACCATGATCAATGAAACCAATATGGCTAAGCATTTCTGGGCAGAAGCAATTAACACTGAATGCTATATTCAGAATAGAATCTCTATCAGACCTATTCTAAATAAGACTCCTTATGAATTGTGGAAGAACAGAAAGCCCAACATTTCATATTTCCTTCCTTTTGGATGTGTATGTTTTATTCTGAATACTAAAGATCATCTTGGTAAGTTTGATTCTAAAGCAAAAAAGTGTTTCCTTCTTGGATATTCTGAACGCTCTAAAGGCTACAGAGTATACAATACTGAAACATTGATTGTAGAAGAATCAATCAATATCAGGTTTGATGATAAGCTTGGTCTTGAAAAACCAAAGCAGTTTGAGAATTTTGCAGATTTTGATATTGATATATCAGAAGTAGTAGAACCAAAAAGCAAAGCTGCAGAAGCTGGCAGTCTTAGAAGCAATGGATCAGAAGATCAAGTTGCTGCATTTTTAGAGAATCTGAGAATTTCTGAAGAACCAACTATTAGAAGATCACCTAGACTTGCCTCAGCTCATTCAGAAGATGTGATCCTTGGAAAGAAAGATGATCCCATCAGAACAAGGGCATTCCTTAAGAACAATGCAGAATGTCAATTAGGTCTTGTTTCTTTGATCGAGCCAACTTCTGTTGATCAAGCTCTAGAAGATCCAGACTGGATAATTGCCATGCAAGAAGAACTAAATCAGTTTACAAGGAATGATGTATGGGACTTGGTTCCTAGACCAAAAGGATTTAACATCATCGGTACTATGTGGGTTTTCAGAAACAAGCTAAGTGAGAAAGGAGAAGTGGTAAGAAACAAAGCCAGACTGGTTGCTCAGGGTTATAGTCAGCAAGAAGGGATTGATTATACAGAAACCTTTGCACCAATGGCCAGGTTAGAATCTATTCGTCTATTAATTTCTTTTGCCACTCAACACAACATCACTCTTTATTAGATGGATGTCAAGAGTGCCTTCTTAAATGGTTATATAGATGAAGAAGTTTATGTTCACCAACCTCCTGGTTTTGAAGACTCCATGTCTCCAAATCATGTTTTTAAATTAAAGAAATCATTATACGGATTGAAACAAGCTCCCAGAGCTTGGTATGAACGTTTGAGTTCTTTCCTTCTGGAAAATGGTTTCACTAGAGGAAAAGTGGACACTACTCTTTTTTGTAAAACATTTAAAAAGGATATTTTAATTTGTCAAATATATGTTGATGATATTATCTTTGGAACATCTAATGCTACACTTGGAAAGGAGTTTGCTGAGTCTATGCAGGCTGAATTTGAAATGAGCATGATGGGAGAACTCAAGTACTTCCTTGGGATTCAAATCAACCAAACTTCCGATGGAACCTATGTTCATCAAACGAAGTATGTGAAAGAACTTCTGAAGAAGTTTAATCTTTCTGAAAGCAAAGAAGCCAAAACTCCTATGCATCCAACATGTGTACTGGGTAAGAATGAGGTAAGTAAGAAGGTAGATCAGAAGTTGTACAGAGGTATGATTGGATCTCTTCTATATCTAACTGCTTCTAGACCTGACATTCTCTTTAGTGTTTGTTTGTGTGCTCGATTCCAATCAGATCCAAGAGAATCTCATTTAACAGCGGTTAAGAGAATTCTAAGGTATCTGAAAGGTACTACTAATGTTGGTTTAGTTTACATAAGATCTAAAGACTACAACTTAGTAGGATTCTGTGATGCTGACTATGCTGGAGATAGAATAGAAAGAAAGAGCACTTCTGGAAGTTGTCAATTTCTTGGAAGTCATCTGATCTCATGGTACAGCAAGAAGCAAGCTACTATTGCCCTCTCAACAACAGAAGCAGAATATGTTGCTGCTGCTGGTTGTAGCACACAAATGCTCTGGATGAGAAGTCAGCTGGAAGATTATCAGATATATGAGAGTAACATTCCTATTTTCTGTGATAATACTTCTGCTATATGTTTATCTAAGAATCCTATTTTACATTCAAAAGCTAAACATATTGAGATTAAACATCATTTCATAAGGGACTATGTTCAGAAGGGTGTTATATCTTTAAACTTTGTGGATACAGACCATCAATGGGCTGATATCTTTACAAAACCCCTTGCTGAAGATAGGTTTAAGTTCATTCTGAAGAATATCAGTATGGATTTATGCCCAGAATGAGAGGATGAGAAGATCTTATGTATGAGTATCTTCTGAAATGAAATTGGATTTGTTTCTATAAGAAGTTCTGATTGAAATCAATTAGAAATTGTGATTCAGTTATTTCTAACGTTTCATTGTCTAAGTTGATTCAGAATCTTTTTAAAAGCAAAACAGCTGTAACTGGCTATCCAGATGGTAAACACGTGTTCACTATTTCTGGACAAGCGTGCGTGCAGTTGAGGGGACGTCTACTTAGGTAACTGTGCAAATCTCGTCTTTTGTCATTATTATCTCTCCTCACGTCATGTAACATTAAATGCTATCCATCATTTACTCTTTTTCAGTTTTCTTTTTATACTCTTCAAACGTTTCTTTTCCCTCTTATATTTCTCTCACTTTGCATTCAGTTTCTTTTTCGTTCTTTCTCTTTGCATTCATATCACAAACCCTAGCAGTTTTCAATATCTGCAACTTCATCATGAATCCATCGTCAAGCTCTGGAAATCAAGAAAATGATCGAAAACAAAAGAGAAAGGCAACTGATGAACAAGAAACCAAACCAAAGAGTAAAGATCACCTATGACCCTCTCAAAGTGAACCCGTTTGAAGCTATGATGTCTGGAAACTACTCTAGACGTGTGTATCAACCCCTCGACGGTATCCCTCAATCACCTCCCTCTTCACAGACCTCCACCACCTCTTCCTCCTCATTCATCCTTTCGGAACCACCTTCTTCACCATCTGATATCTCCTCTCCTTCAACCCATCCCTCAGATATTTCTTCATCTCTCTCACACCCTTTTCCCACCAGAACACCTAACCCCTACAGTGTTGTTTTTCCCGACTCCAGGTTCACTGTCAACCCTCCAACCCCTACCACTCAATCATTTCTGGAGCTTTTACATTCTGATGTAAATAGCTGGTTGGAGATTCTGGGTGCTGCTCACCTTAACCATCTGGATGAGTATGCTACATGCAACCTTTGGGATACCTTTCGTCAAGATTTTCTGGTTAGGGCTACAGACATTCAGAGAAGGATCATGTCTGAAGCACCTGGTGTTCGTGGTCTTCGGTTGGAAATTGGTGAAAGCAGCTATCACCATCTCATCAGGAACAGAAGAGTTCTTGAAGAGAGGATACCTGCAGATGAGTTGGAAGAAGAAAATCCCTGCAGAGACATCGTGGTGTGGAGACCATGGTATCCTGTGATGACTGGAGATTTTCAGTGGCTGTTTAATTGGTTCAGAATGAACCCTTCAGAAAAAGCACCTCACATGGTCTTTCCAGTAGTGGTTTATCCTGCTGAAGTTGCTGGTCCTACTCCTCCAACAAACCTAGCAGCTATTCTTCAAGCGTTGGAAGTTGGAACTTCTGAGCTGCCTGAACCAGAATATGCTGAGGCTACTTCTGAGTCAGACTCAGATGTGGAGATGGAAGATGCTCAAGCTGAAGACCTTCCAGAAGATCGCCCTGCTGAGATTGCTGTCCTCTTTGGCAGAAATTCTGGTGCCTCTTCTTCTGGTGAAACCTCAGCTCTGATGGAGACCTTGGAAGCTCTTCATCAGAATCAAGCTATGCTGGCTTCTCGTTTGGACGCGCAAGAAGCAGCCAATGCTGAGTTTCGCTCTTTTATGGCAAGGCAAGCCACAAGCACTAACGGGATTCATGATGTGCTGGCTTAGATTAGGACTAGGCTAGGGTTGGAGTCTTTGTGTCCTTGTAGTTTTCTTTGCTTGTTGCATCTGTTTTCCTGCATTCATCTTTTGTAATCCTTCTTGTTGAAATCAATGAAAAGTTATTTATGTTTCTTTCCTTTTGTCTCTTGCTTTACATCTGAATCTTTTATGCTTTTTGATGTTATGACAAAAAGGGGGAGAAAATATATGATAAATGATCTGATTAATATTATCAGTTACCGAGTAAAAAGGCTCCACATTTACTAACAGAACTTGCAAAGTTCTATGTTTTTAAGTTGTGTTGTTGCAGGAATCGAAGATTCAAGATCAACATAAGAAGCAATAAGATGAATCAAGCTCATGGATTCTTGAAGCAAGCTGAGTGCTAGGAAGCTTCAGAATCAGAAGCAAGAAGGAAGAATGTTCAGATATTCTGATAATAGAATATGATCCAAATCATTGTCTATTTGCTCTGATACATTGTCTATTGGATCTGATATATTCTATATGGCTTATATGGCTCTGATACATATTTTGTGTTCTGATACACATTTTATGTTCTAACGCATTCATGCTGACTTTTGTCGTTTAGTTTTGTTCTGTAACATTTCAGGATGTAGAGATGCTCTGATGATGCTCTGGTACATTCAACAATGTTCTGATACAATCTAGCATGAAGTGATGTAAGAAGAAATTCAAAGCTATGAAGCTATCCGAGGGAAGCAGAAATCAGAAGCTGTGAATGTTCTAAAGATCCAGAAAACTCAAGTTCTGAAGCTGTCCTAAATGGAAGCATGAATCAAAAGCTGTGAATGTTCTGAAGATCAAAGAAATTCAAGTTCTGAAGCTGTCCTAAATGGAAGCAGGAATCAGAAGCTGTGAATGTTCTGAAGATCAAAGAAATTCAAGTTCTGAAGCTGTCCTAAATGGAAGCAGGAATCAGAAGCTGTGAGTGTTCTAGGGATCCAAAGAAATTCAAGTTCTGAAGCTGTCCAATGGAAGCAGAAGTCAGAAGCTATGAATTATCAGAAGAAAGAAGCTTATGTGATCGTCTCTACCGAAATAATCAGGGAAGTCTTTTATTATTAAAGTTCTTCGAGTATTTATTTCAGGGGGAGATTATTCATCTCAGGGGGAGATTGTTAATCTCAGGGGGAGACATATTCATATGCTTATGCTATAGCTGTGTAATTTGTCTTTAGCCGTCTGCTCTTTCTGATCGCAAATTCATATCATTTATATATGTTTTTGTCATCATCAAAAAGGGGGAGATTGTTAGAACAAGATTTGTTCTGATCAATATTCTTAGTTTTGATGATAACAAGGATATGAACTTTGTGTGAGATAATGTGGTACTCTAATACATTGTAGTTTCCCTTTCAGGAAATATATAAAGAGTATGCACAAATCAGCGCTCAGAAGCTTTGTCTCAGAAGGTTCAGCATGCAACATCAAAACATGGTCTGGCAAGACATCAGAAGATGGTCAAGGCAGAATCAGAACATGGGTCTATGGAAGCATCAGAAGAACTTGAGATCAGAAGCAGAAGCACTGAAGTTCTCATGGTATCACGCTCTGAAGCACTTCAAGGTCAGAAGACAAGAAGATGCTTTGCACCAAGCTGTTTGACTCTGATGATATTCAAATATTTTATTCACAAACATCAGATCAGAAGAAAGTACAAGTGGCAGGCTACGCTGATTGACAAAAGGAATGTTGGAAGCTATTAAAGGCAACGTCAGTAGACACAGCGTGAACAAGGCTCGAGGTAGTTGACAAAAGCGTGAAACATTAAATGCAATGCTGTACGGAACACGCAAAGCATTAATTGCGCTCAACGGTCATCTTCTCAAATGCCTATAAATATGAAGTTCTGATGAGAAGCAACGTTGACGATTTTGAAAGAACCAATTCTGAAAGACTTGCTGAAACGCTGTTCAAACTCAAAGCTCAGAAACTTCATCTTCATCAAAGCTCACTACATTGCTGTTGTAATATATTAGTGAGATTAAGCTTAAACGTTTAAGAGAAATATCACTGTTGTGATTATAGCTTTTCAGAAGCATTTGTAATACTCTTAGAATTGATTACATTAATTTGTAAGTAACTAGAGTGATCAAGTGTTGATCAGGATACTATAGGAAGTCTTAGCTTGTGTCTAAGCAGTTGTAATTAGAGTGATCACGTGGTGGTCAGGATACTCTAAGAAAGTCTTAGCTTGTGTCTAAGCATTTGTTCCTGGAGTGATCAGGTTGTGATCAGGATACTCTAGAAGACTTAGTCGCGGACTAAGTGGAAAACCATTATAATCTGTTGCGATTAGTGGATTAAATCCTCAGGTGAGGTAAATCACTCTGTGGGGGTGGACTGGAGTAGTTTAGTTAACAACGAACCAGGATAAAAATAACTGTGCATATTGTTTTTATCGTTCAAGTTTTTAGATTACACTTATTCAAACCCCCCCTTTCTAAGTGTTTTTCTATCCTTCACAATCTCCTTTAGCCAAGTCAATGCGCCATCAGGATCATGGGTACCCTTGAAAACAGGTGGATTCTTCCTCTGGAAGGTAGCCAAATTGCAAGACGCATCATTCTCACCACCATTCAGCTGATGCTCCAAAGCTTGAGCCATTGCCTCCAAGGCAGCAGCAATCGCAACATCATTCCTTCCCGCCATCTCGACTTGTCACTACAACACAAAAACAATCAGAACAAAACAACAATACACGATTTCTAACCAACTACGACACGACACGTGGTCGGACGGATCGACCTGCTCTGATACCACTAATGTAACACCCCGAATCTACCCTGCAATTTATATAACAATCAGAGTAATTAAAGATACGAAAACATGCATATTCAGAGTGTCACATTTGATCAACATAAGCAAACACAACATAATGCATCAAAGCTCATATAATGGATACGTAACAATAGTCATGGGGGAATACAAAGTATCATCACAACTACGCAAAACATCGCATAATGTAGCAGCGGAACACATAAATCATAACATCTCAACATAATGAGAACTTGCTGTAACACCCCATATTTTCTATTTCAATTTAATTATGATTTAAATTAATTATTGGAAATTAATTGGCATTTTATTGGAATTATTTAAAGATTAGGGATAAGGAAATTGTTGGGCTTATGTTGTTGTTAGTAAAGGAGGGGTGTGATGGTTAGGCCTTTTACTAAAGCTTATGCTATTTTTCATAAAATAGAGTAATTGTGGAAAAAGAGAAATTAGAACCAATTTTGGAGAAAAGAAGAGATCATGAAAGGAGCAGAGAAAAGAGAAGAGAAGAAGAAGGGCTTTCAAGATCTTTAACCAAGGTAAGGGGGGACTTTTCTGGTTAATTTCTATTATGCAATTGTAGGTAATAGAATAGATTAATATATGATTCGATTCAATTGGATATATTGGGATTGGAATTGTTAGGTTAGTAATGCTATAATTGATGAAATTGCATGATTTATTGGTTAATAATGTGTTGTATTGATGTATGATGATGTATGACAATGTAATTGATGATTATGTCTGTAATTGGTGTTTGGAATCAGTTTGTGGTGATGGATGTGTGAAATCGCAGGTCTGTCGCAGACCTGAGAATCTGCAGAATCGCACGTCCGCTAAGCGGATGCTGTTTGCGTTTCAGAAAATTAAAGAGGCTCGCTAAGCGGAGCCAGTCCGTTAAGCGGAGGTCCAAACGTGGTTCGCCTCTATGATGCGTCGCTTGAAGCAGGGTTATTAAATTTTAATACCATAAGCGCGCTAGTGGTCGCTAAGCGGACCTGTAGTGCAGAAAATTATTAGCACTTTGAAATAGCGTATCTTTTGATCCGTGTATCCTTTCTTAGTGCCGTTTTGGGCTTTGTAAAGCAAATTAAATATTTTATAAGATGAATTGGTGAGATGGGCGGTGGCCTGACTTATTTTAAAAATTGATTTAATTTCTTGTGAAATGAAATATTGTGCATATGTGTGATTGTGCGAATATGGCAATATTTCGGTGTGATGATAGATGAATTGTGGTTATTGTTATGGTTATTATGATGAATGTGTAAATAATTGAATGATTATGCAAACATGTACATACTTTGTCGGTGATGAAAATGGTGAGACGATGCGGTGCATCGGATCGGTGATGTTCTTAAGTATGTTATATGTGTGCATTCATTCATATGAATTCAGTGATAGATCCTGGTGATGTTTGGATCGATGGTGGACATAATTCCTATTGTGGAATTTGTGTCGGTAGGGCCGTATCTCGATGAGGTTTAGATCGGTCAGGTGGATTATTTCCACAGTTTATTGGTACCACATGCATAGTGTCAGTTGGTCATATGCATTGTTGTCATAACATGATTGAATTGATTTCTGTGTTATGTTTGATGTGTAATTGTTGTGGTTGATGAATGATGATTGAAATCTGAATATATGAAAAATTGGGTGAATGATATATTATGATGTTTTGTTGCTTATGAATGCATAACATTGATTAATTGTGAATGAGACTCACCCTTACCTGTTGACATTTTTCAGATTGAGGAGTAGCGGCATTAGTGCTCGGTGAGGATGACTCATAGAGTTTATCCGTTATTTTGGGTCGTGTCGGTCATGCTCTGATCTTGTAACATTGGGGAACGATAGTTTTAGAGTTTGATGAGATTACTCTATTTTTATTGGTGTTGGATTTTATTTCCATTGGTTGTATTGGCGATGTTTTCTTTCCGCTGTGATGAACATGATTATGTTTTGATGTTTTGTTTCCTAATGAAGCATGACTTAAGACTATGGCTGGTTGAATTGTTTTTTTTTTTTAAATAATTGTGGCACCCTTGTTTCATGTTTTACTCTGATTTATCTATTAATTGACGCGGGGTTTAGAAGGGTGTTACACTTGCCAACATGGCATCCATAAAATGTCATGTCATCATACGAGTTAATATCAAAATCCAACAAATACAGGGTAACATAAAGCGACACAAACGGCGAAACCCCCCAGGTGCTATGTATCAGAGCATAAGACATACCGACGCGAACAATAAGCTAACATCTACTCGTCATCGGTACCTGTAAGTTACCACCGAAGAGGTAACATACAATAGAAGGGGTGAGATATCATTCACGATAAAGAAACGTATGATAATACTTATAGCAGAAAAATAAGAATCATGCACATTCACCACTTCTCAACATATGCATTTTTGCAACAATTATATATATTATCAATTATCCAGGCTATATAGTATTCAAGCAACATAGGATTCAAACATCATTTACATCATATAACAAATGCAACATATTCATCATTGCATAATACCAAAATATAACTCCATATATAACTCGTCATAATGCACATGCATGTGGTACCATTTGGAGTAAAACTCCCACTTCGCTTTTGCCATTAGGGCCACTTCGCATTTGCCATTTTCAGGCCATCGTCACATTTGCCATTAAGGCCACTTCACATTTATGCAATGGATGAGACTCAATGATGCAACATCCATATTCACGTCATTTATCACATAACAACTAAACATCATCACAATATCATTACTGTTCATAATAATGAATCACTTCGTAATCACGTCACTTGTCATTTCAAAGCACAATAATATCACTTTACATCACATAAAGCCATCAAGGAAGAAATACAATTTTCAAAACATTGTTAAGGGCTATTCAATTATATATCATCGTATAGGAATTAATTTCAGCTTCACATAGGTTCAAACGACATATAAAACGGATCTACGAATCAAAAGTTACGCATATTTGAGTTTCCCCAAATCTGCTTCAGTTCGCGGCGCGATGACAGAAGTTTTGCTGTTCGCGGGGCGAACCGAACGAAAATCAGAATTTCAGTTCAACTAACAACTACGGATTCCAATAAAAAATCACCCAAAATCTCATTCCAGACCAGTTCCAGCACATATTAGTGATACCTAGCATGTTACTACTCATGGGCAATCATTATAACATTATTCAACACAACAATTCACAAAAACCCAATTGATTTCACTCAAAACCTAACATTTATTTCAATACATATAACCCCTAAATCCCACCATAAACTATCATCATACATCCCTTTAGAATGAAAGAACCCCACCCTTACCTTGGTTGGATTGAAGGAACCTCTAAATCTTCAATGGGTTCTCCTAGTTTCTCCTCTTCCTCCTTTCTCTTTTCCCTTTCTCTTATTTCCCAAATAACCTCTAATTCTCATAAAACCCTATTTTTGTTAAATCCTTACTATTTTATTATTACTAGTGGGCTCTAATTAACACCCCACTCTTACTAACACCAACTTAGGCCCAAATGCCAATTGTCTTACTAACTTAAGTTATTTACTAACAACATTAGCATAAAAAGTCAATTAATCACTTAATTCACATATAATCACTCAAATAATACGAAAATTTACCAATCACATAATTAAATAAATAAAGTGATTAAAAACGGGGCGTTACAATTCCCATATTAGGAGAAGGGGGCGGGCGACCCTTGACTATGAGGTGGGCGCCCTGGCCTTAGAAAGTCCCCCTTTTTTGGGACGTGGGTTAGGTGTTGGGGGTGGGGGCGTCACCACTATGGGGTGGGCGCCCCAGTTAGTGAAGGTGGTCCACAATTTGTAATTTTTTTGTCTCATTGAATAAATTGATGGTGATAAAGTGTCATAGCTACATATATCTTTACATGAAAAATGAATAATTGGTTTTTGGTTAAACCACTTGTATACCAGAGTGATTAATACGGTATCAGTAGGATAACTAGATTAATAGAATATGTTGCAAATAATTGGCACTGTGGGGGAAGTTAAATTAACAGAGTTGATCAATAGCACATGAGAGTATATTTGGAAATATAGGTGTAAGTAACAGATGTAGCTTACCAGTTGTAATATATCAGTAGTAGAGGATTAATTAGAGTAGTAGTATAGTGTAGCAGTATAACTGAATCATGTTGAAACATAAACAATTGTGATAGCAGAGACGGGACTTGACATTAAATAGTGAACTGAAATAAATAAATGGTAGACCAGAACTAATTTAGCCGAGTAGAATAATTTAGGCGAGTCCGGAATTGATTCGGTATCCGTGAATTGGCGACATTTGGCGATGTTTTGGCGATATGCATGTTATTCTATATTGTAATTTTGTGAATCGCGGGAAAATAATGTGACGTTTATTTATCAATAATTAATGATATATTTTGGTGATATAGGCGAATGCCTTTGTGACGATATTTATCGACGTGTTTGTGATTATTGTGAAATGCATTAAATAAAGCGACGTTGAGTTACCCTGATGATCAGTAACATTTGTGATATAGGTGATCGGAAAAATAGCAAGTGTACTATTTTCACCAATGTAGTAATAATGGGTTTTAACCCAAATATCGATCTCGAGGACTACGTAGGAAATACTGCTTCTTAATCTTAATTCAATTGAACAAAAACAATAGTTTGTGGAATATGGAATAAATCCGTACACATAAATAAAAGCGGAATAATAAAGTTGGTTCTTTTTACTTTAAAAAACATGCTAGGGTGAGTGGTTGCTTTGTCTTGCAACAACCCTGAATTCAGATCTCTTCAACAAGTTCATGGTATTCTATTACCAAACCTCTAGGATGTTTTCCCCTAAGTCCTTAGTGGGAAAACCTTTGGTCTTTCAACCTAATACCTAAGTCCTTAGGGAAATAAGCTGAAACCAAGCCTTTATTTTATCAAGATTTAATTGGTGATTTTAGGGTATCCCTAGTCCTAAGTGATATCTACTATAATCAAATTATGCACAAACCCTAACAACTACAGTCCTGTACTTGTTAGCCGTAGATTAATCCTTATTTGACCGATAAAGAAAACATTAAGAATATTGCATAATTTCACTGAATAACATAAACCAATGTATTGATGAAATCAAGAATTCAGAGTCATTACATAAACCAAATCAGGACCACCCCCTAGCATTGAGGGGTTTAGCCTCTCATAATATTCAAGAAACACAAAACAAAGAATTTAGACATTACAAAGATTAATGAGAACTTTGATCTTCAATGGTGTCCACCGTTGAATCTCTCCGTCACCGAAACCCTTGATGAAGCTATCTTCTCCTCTTGTGGAATTCTATCGTATGTTGCCAAAAAGTGCCTTCTCCTTGTCTCTCAAATCACTTTTAACTTCTCTAGGTTTTCAGATCCCAGCCAGAATACCAAAAATGCCCCCGGGACCTTAAAAGTATCACAACATAAAAAATACAGAATTTCTGTCCGCACAGGCTGACACGGGCTGACCGTGTCAGCTTCTGCCACTTTTGGGGAGAATTCTTCAGCAGGTTGGACACGTCCGTGTCATCTGACACGGTCTGACCGTGTTGGCCTCTGACTTCATAATTTGGATTTGACTTCAACATCAAAGTTGTAGCTCTTTTCGTTAGCGAAATTTTGCCACCGGAACCGCGTCATTCCGAGTTACGAAGCTCCAATTATGATCAAAATACTACACGCTTGTCACGATTTTCAGCTTCTTTTACACCAACACTTGTGCAATTTCCATCTGATCCAAAATTAACCTACAACCACCAAGTAGAGAGATCAAAGGCACCTAATAGATAAAGATAAATGTCACAAAAACAAAATGCACACAAATTAACTAGAACTAGATGAATCAAAGAAAAACACTTAAAAACAACCACAAAGTGTTACCAAGTATGACGATCTTATGCCGAATTTATGACAACATTAAGTAGAAATGGTGACCGATCACAACCCAAACTTATCTCATTGCTTGTCCCCAAGTGATGCAAGAGAACAAACCGAAGTCACCTTAAACTTTTCTTTTCCACAACATAGTCGATGTCTTTCGTAACTTGCTTCCCTTTCTTGATTAAGCTTTTGGGCTTATCAAACCTTGTTGTCCATCACACTTTACCACAGAGTGTATTTCACCTACAAACTTTTCACACTTCTCACATTGTCTCTCGGGGTTAGAGTGCTTTTTGCTCAACATCACGATATGCAATATCAACCCTTGACTTTGCATACATCCTACTTTCACTACACAAAAAGAATTCACACAATTTTGAGGACTTTTTAGGTTGTAACGGGGCTGAGGTGGAAGGAAGGATAAACAAGGAATTGATATGCAACTGGTTTGTGAACTAGCACTTATGTTATTCTTCTTGTCTTTGTGTTCAGTTTTGTGTGAGGGGGTTTCTTCTTAGACTCTCCTTTTTACCTAATTACTGGGTAATCAACATCGTTCGAGTCTTTCAAATCTTTTTAGGCAAGTGTTTCAAACTATTTTTTTTCTCTTTTTTTTTCATATCACACTTGCCCTTTATTTTCTTAAGCACCACCCCAAACTTACAATTTCACACAAATTCAAAAGAAACAATAACTACACAAGTGCCAAACAAAAATGATAGAATTATGGTTAAGGATGACATGTGTGGGTTGAAACAAACAAGGGGGAATAGCTCAACGGGTTTAACGAGGGATAAAACAAAAATAAATGAAGGACGGAAAGGCTCTGGGGCGAACAAACAAGTGCCTCAGTGTGTGATTTCATATTTGTACTGCGTCGGTAGGACAAACGCAAAATTAGAGAGATAAAGTCATACCAGATTTCACTCTCATGATGATCTTTACATGTGTTTGGCTTTTTATGTTCCTCACCATGTAGGCTAAGTTTGCAGCTTCAACACACCTTTTATGTCATGTGACTTTCCTTTCTGGCTCGATTTCACCACTTACCTTCTCAGTCCAGTTCTTCAAGTTGCGTCCGACACTTTCGGCTATGTCCACTTCCAAAGTACCTCGAGAGATTAAGTTCAGGTTGCACCTTTCATCCACTAACTACCATTCATCATTCATTCGACATCCATCACTCAATCTATAACACAATGTCAACACAACACACAACAAAAAGAAAAATGGAAAACAACTAAAAGCAAATGCAAAGAACCCCTCCCACACTTGAACTAAACATTGGCCTCAATGTTTTAGAACAAGCCATGGAGAGGTTACTTACAGAGGGTATTGCACTCCAATGATCACTTCCGAGCTTTCACTAGAGATTCCCTCTTTTATTTCCTGAAAATAAAACAAACAAATAGAGAAATTAATTATTAAAATCGTGGGTTGCCTCCCACGGAGCGCTTCGTTTAACGTCGCATGGCTCGACGGTCCATTACCCTTTATCATGGAGGGTATTTCCTTTTCCAAACCTTGTTGCTTGCCACTTCCGCAACCACGAACTCATGAAGATGAAAAGCATGGACAACTTTTCTCTTCAATTCACTTCCCACATTCTTCTTCTCGCCTTGCTCTTTCTCTTCCACCTTCTTCTTGACTTCCTTAGCCTTCTTAGGACTTTTGATAGTTACATAATTTGGTTCCACCCTAGAGGCTATGCTTGAAACTTTTTCTTGGAGATGTTTAGGACTTTTGTCTTCTCCCTCACTTTCGATCATACCAACAGAAGCTTGATCATGTACACCTGCACTTTGTTTCTTGACTTCTAACATCTTCAAGGTTACTTCTTCATCAAATGATTTCACCGTTAGTGTCCCTTTCTCAATGTCAAAGTTGCAACGACTTGTTAACAAAAAGGGTCTCCCAAGAAGGATAGGAGTTTCTTCATCTTTAGGAATGTCCATGATGTGGAAGTCAACAGGGAATACAAACTTATCAATCTCCACCAGTACATCTTCAGCTACCCCATATGATTTCTTGATGGTGTGATCAGCGAACTTTAATTTTGTCTCACTTTCGCTTATCTTTCCCAATTCAAGCTTTTTGAAGATAGATAGTGGCATTAAACTCACACTAGAACCAGAATCAATGAGTACCTTTTTAAACATTCTGTTCTTGATTGTGCATGGTATCGCCACTGCTCCAGGATCTCTCTTCTTGATGGGGATCTTCCTTGCTGGCGAGACTATACCACACTTTTCAGTTGCAATTTCTGGTTCTCCTCCCACGGGTTTCTTTTTAGCAATCACCTCCTTCATAAATTTCTTATACAACGGCATGTGCTCAAGTGCTTCAAAGAAGGGGAGATTGACTTCTAACTTTTTAAACAAAGCTGCAAACTTCTCAAAATCCTTTTCTGTTGAATCTTCTTTGTCACTCTAGAAGGAAAAGGTAGCTTGATTGACGGTTTATCATTTTTCTTATTTTTCTCTTCAAGTTGGTTAACCGGTGGTATCACAATTTTGGGCTCTTTCACATTCTCTCTTATCTCCAAATCTACCTCAATCACCAAGGGATCATCCCTTTCCTCTTTTTCTTTTTCTGATTCTGCCACTTTCTTACTCCTTGTAGTAACAGCATTAATCTTCTCTTCGTCTTTTGAATTTTTCACAGTTGAACTCGGAAAGGTACCTTGTACATGTAGAGTGAGATGCTGTGCTATTTGACCCACTTGAACTTCTAGATTTTTGATCGAAGCTGTGGTGTTCCTGTGGTTGTTTCTGGTTTCTTCGTGAAACTGAGAGCATTGTCCATCCAATCTCTCAATAGCTACTTCCCACTTTGCCTTTTGAGCATTTTGTTGTTGATCTTTCCAAGAGAAGTTGGGATGATTCTTCCACCCTGGATTATAGGTGTTAGAATACAGATTGTTTTGCCTTAAGAACTTGATTTCTTCAATTTGCTTGGGAGTAGCAACACAATACACAGTTTGGCGAGGGCCATTACAAATTTCACAGATTACAGGTTGAGCGTGTTGGACTTGAGCAACCTGTTGATTACCTATATTCATAGCCTTTAATCTCTTTTCTACCTCTGCAGCTATAGCATCTTCAACCCGAATTTTGTTGGTGTCTAGCTTCAGATCAATGACTCCTTCAGGTTTGCTCGTATACCTGTCATACAACTCCAAATGCTCATTTGCAGCTATTGCTTCAATGATCTTGATGATACCAGAGGCTGTTGTGAAATTTGTTGAGCCTCCAGCTGTTGTATCGATAAACTGCTTTGTCTTGATTCTGAGCCCGTTGACAAACATTTGCATCTGTTCAGTTTTGTCCATATTGTGTGTTGGACATGCCACTAGAGTCCTCTTGAACCTTTTATAGGCATCGCCCAAAGACTCACCCTCCTTTTGCTTGAAGTTCAGAATTTCATACCTTTTTCGTAAAAAGACTAACGCTGGAAAATATTCATTCAGGAAAGCCTTTTCCATCTCTTCCCACGATGTGATACTACCCGCTAGTAGAGAATAGAACCACTCTTCTGCCTCTTCCGCTAGAGTGAAAGGAAACATCCTAAGCCTCTTTGCTTCTTCCGTGTGACCGTCAATTTTTAGAGTGGTGCTCATGGTCAAAAATCTCTGCAGATGCTTGTTTGCGTCTTCGTTAACCTTTCCGGTGAAAGGTTTTCTTTCAAGCTGATAAATGGTGCTTGGGTGCAGTTGAAAGTTGGCAGCATTTACCGGTTGGTTTACAATTGTTTGTCTTCCCCCCGGTGTATTTGCAACACCGTAGTCACCAAGGAGCCTCTCAGGAGGAGGAGGATTTTCACCCATGACTTCTTCTTCACTTTCAAAACTTGAACCTGAATGAACTGTAACAATTTCTTCTTCAGATTCCCGCTTAGCCGACCGAGCTTGTCTACGCCTTGCATGCAAAGTTCTTTCAATTTCTGCGTCAAAAAGAAATTCAGCTGAGGCCTTACCTCGCATACACAGATTAGACAAATATAATAATTAGAAAGAAAAAATAAAATAAAAAGTGCAGAAAATAAAATTTTAGTCGCAGAGCAACAAAATTTCAATTGAACTTAAGTTAAAAATCTGTATTTTGGCAGTCCCCGGCAACGGCGCCAAAAACTTGATCGGAAAAATAGCAAGTGTACTATTTTCACCAATGTAGTAATAATGGGTTTTAACCCAAATATCGATCTCGAGGACTACGTAGGAAATACTGCTTCTTAATCTTAATTCAATTGAACAAAAACAATAGTTTGTGGAATATGGAATAAATCCGTACACATAAATAAAAGCGGAATAATAAAGTTGGTTCTTTTTACTTTAAAAAACATGCTAGAGTGAGTGGTTGCTTTGGCTTGCAACAACCCTGAATTCATATCTCTTCAACAAGTTCATGGTATTCTATTACCAAACCTCTAGGATATTTTCCCCTAAGTCCTTAGTGGGAAAACCTTTGGTCTTTCAACCTAATACCTAAGTCCTTAGGGAAATAAGCTGAAACCAAGCCTTTATTTTATCATGATTTAATGGGTGATTTTAGGGTATCCCTAGTCCTAGGTGATATCTACTATAATCAAATTATGCACAAACCCTAACAACTACAGTCCTGTACTTGTTAGCCGTAGATTAATCCTTATTTGACCGATAAAGAAAACATTAAGAACATTGCATAATTTCACTGAATAACATAAACCAATGTATTGATGAAATCAAGAATTCAGAGTCATTACATAAACCAAATCAGGACCACCCCTCTAGCATTGGGGGGTTTAGCCTCTCATAATATTCAAGAAACACAAAACAAATAATTTATACATTACAAAGATTAATGAGAACTTTGATCTTCAATGGTGTCCACCGTTGAATCTCTCCGTCACCGAAACCCTTGATGAAGCTATCTCCTCCTCTTGTGGAATTCTATCGTATGTTGCCAAAAAGTGCCTTCTCCTTGTCTCAAATCACTTTTAACTTCTCTAGGTTTTCAGATCCCAGCCAGAATACCAAAAATGCCCCCGGGACTTTAAAAGTATCACAACATAAAAAATACAGAATTTCTGTCCGCACAGGCTGACACGGCCGTGTCACTTGACACGGGCTGACCGTGTCAGCTTCTGCCACTTTTGGGGAGAATTCTTCAGCAGGTTGGACACGGCCGTGTCATCTGACACGGTCTGACCGTGTTGGCCTCTGACTTCATAATTTGGATTTGATTTCAACATCAAAGTTGTAGCTCTTTTCATTAGCAAAATTTTGCCACCGGAACCGCGTTATTCCGAGTTACGAAGCTCCAGTTATGATCAAAATACTACACGCTTGTCACGATTTTCAGCTTCTTTTACACCAACACTTGTGCAATTTCCATCTGATCCAGAATTAACCTACAACCACCAAGTAGAGAGATCAAAGGCACCTAATAGATAAAGATAAATGTCACAAAAATAAAATGCACACAAATTAACTAGAACTAGATGAATCAAAGAAAAACACTTAAAAACAACCACAAAGTGTTACCAAGTATGACGATCTTATGCCGAATTTATGACGAAATTAAGTAGAAAAGGTGACCGATCAATAGGCGTATGCCTCGCGACGTTGTTTTGCGATGTTTGTGATTTGTGCATTTCATCAGTGTCTCATGATTTGCATGTTTTAGCGACGACTTGGATTGGCAAACAGCGACGAAGGCTTATGTCTGTTTTGATGCCTCTATTTATTGGCAATTGGCGATGGGGGCTGAAGCCTTGGGTACCACATGCATGTGCATTTGTTAGAGTCGCATTTCATTTGTATGGTCATGAGGTTATGTGTTTTGATGTGTGAACTTATGTGACTTGTTGTGAACTTTGAATATGACCTTATGTGAGATATTATGACTTGTGTTGTTGACTGAAACAGTGAAGTAAACTAGACGGTAATGATTATACCTCAATGTGATAATTATTATAACTTGAACCTGAATATACTATTTACCATCACCCTATTTATATGGTTTACCATCTCACCCTTTTCTTTTGTTTCCCCGTTACCTTTATACTAGTAACATGCAGGTGATAGCTTTGACAAAGATTTAGACGTTGTGAGTCGAGTCGATGGTCGCTCTGATACGTAGCACTCGGGGGGATAAGCGATTGTTTTATTAATTGTTATGTTTGCTGGATTTTTAGTGATGTTTTACTTTGGTTTGTGAATCAAAGTTGTTTTTGTGAAGATGCTATGATTAAAATAAATTTTGCGAAGTTTGATGATTCCGCTGCGAGTTAAAATATTTGTTTTGGACGAAGTGATTTTTGAAGATTAATTAAATTGTCGTTTATGTTATGTGCAATGTATCTATATGAAGGCAAGTATGTCGTAAATGTTTTTGAATGACGAATATGTGATATCCCAATGTGTATGTTTTGTTGAATTTTATACTCTGATTTTCCGTATAATTATCGGGTCGAATTGGGGTGTTATAACGCCAATCTCAAATTCATCTTTAAGACGATAAAATAGGGGCAATCGTCATATCCCAAATTTTGTCCTACCCCTTTAATTTCTAACTGGCTCAAGCTTCGCATTTCATCTGCATACCTCAATTAGGTCATCTAACATGAAATTCTAGTAACAAACAACTGATGTTGTATCTGATGTCGTAACAATAACAGTAATAAAGAAGACAAGGAATTGTTTACCCATTTCGGTGTGTAACTACACCTACTCTGGGGGCTACCAAACCAGGGAGGAAATCCACTATAAGAGGTATCAATTCAGGATTAAACCAACAGTTTACACCCCTCACTTAAAACCTGCCCAATGCAATTTCAATCTTATTCTTAGAACTGAGTTCCTACTCACTCCTCCTCAATCACAGCAGTGATATCAAACAAATTTAACAAGTAAAAAGTGAAGACACACTTCAAACATATCTTGATTATGCTTAAAAGCTTCAATAAAGGAACATAACACTCTTTCTTAAAAGCTTTGAGTGACACACCAAGTAACAACTCTAAACACCCTAATCCAATACAATTATCAAAGTGACAATTGCTTGGCTCACAAGAAAACACTTAGAATAATAAAACCTAACGCACAGATTGCAACACACAGTATTCTTCACGTAAAATCTCTACCTCTGAAAGTAGGACTAGCAGTCTTTTTATAGGCAGCTCCTGGGCTTTAGGCATAACAAACATAAATTAGGGTTAACCAAGTTAACCTAATTTTCACAAATCAGGGTGCTAAAAATCAGCCCATGGCTCGTTCTCCTACTGATATACAATCAGCACAATCGTTAGTTTCCTAAAATATAGCCTAAGATAAAGTAGGAAACAAAACAAAAACATAACATCACTTGATGTTCAGGTAACGATGTCACAACATTCATCTTGACATCACTAAAATCTGTATTTGCTAAAATCACATCTCCTACAAAAACCATACATGCATGTCATAACATCAGTCAAGACATCTAAACTCACAATTATGTTTTACCACAAAATGCAGCCAATCAAAAACATCTACAAACTCCCCCTTTGGCAAAATTTTGGCTACTACAACCTGTCAGCACATCAGAGATCACAAGCAGCAGAAAAGAACAACTAGACATACCAATCATGCAGGAGAGCTAATACCACTACACATTACCAACTTCAGAACTCAAGACATAAATGGAACACCATAATTCTTGATCATATCAGGAAGCACTTAAGTTCATGGGTACATCATACTTCTCCCCCATTTTGGCCAGAAAGTTGCCAAAGCAACTAAGATATTCAGATTATGATTATAGACCATGAGTTAATCAGAATAGAAATCCAGACAAAAATCATTAAAAGGAACCAAATAAAAGGATTAACAAGGCTCTAGTCAGCAAACTCTGAGTTGTCTTCATCACCATCCTTGTCTTCATTAGTGCCATCCGTAGGACTAGCAGCTGCTTCTTCCTTTTCATCTGAACCAGCTTCCTGTTCATCATCACCAGAACCATCTTCTTGTTCATCTCCTTCCTCAGGACCAACTTCCTCTTCATTCTCAGCAAAATCAACACCTTCTTCCATCTCAAGAGAGCAGATCAACTTTTCAAGGGTCAACTTTCTGGTCTCCAGTTCCTTGCATATTTCCCTGAGCATAGCAATCACTGCAGCTTTACCTATAGGAATGCTTTCTTTAGATGTCCCAGCTCATGTCATGACAATGTCAAGAGCATGGGTTCCTTGAAACAATTTATAATGAAATGAAATATCACTTTCCCTTTTGCAAACAGAGTCATTTTCAACCAAAATTCCTGGGTACTGGTTCAACATAATGCCACATATGAGAGATGGAAAAGCTATAGGGCCCATTTACACTAAAGCTTCCAGCATGCTTCATAGTTTGTTCAAATATATATGTACCATAATCAAACTTGGCTTTTGTACCAACAACATAGATAAACCTTCCTAGAACAGTAGCAATGGTAGATTTGTGATTGGTAGGCACCCAATTTGTAGCACCAATCTTATGTAACATGGCATACTTCATGCTTAGCTTACTAGCAGACAGCTTCCCCTTTAAGGGCCAACTCTTGACCTGGTTGGCAGTGATAACTTGGCACACCTTGTTATCAGATACTTCCAGCTCAGGTTGAGCTTCATCAGACCTCCCCAAATAGTTATTGATCATAGTGGAGGAAAAAGTAACACACATGCCCCTCACATATACCTTCTTAAACTCCTTAGACTTTCTATCAGTACACTCTTCTGACAGGTTCACAATAAACTCTTTCACCAGCACTTCATAGCATGTTGCAAAATGAGCAACAATCTTCATCAACCCAGCATCATGAATCAACTCCATTATCTCTTTGTATTCAAGATCATTCTGAGCTAATTCTCTCTCAAGGGCCAGTCTCTTTTGGTAGACATATTTCCACCTGTTGACACTTGAAGTAGAATGGAAGGAAATGTTGTCTATGGGCACATCAGGGACTCTAACAACAAGCTTGCTAGAAGTAGGCTTCTTCTTGGGAGGGATGTCAGGGACATCACTAGCAACATCAGAGTCAGAGTCAGCAATTACTCTGGCTTTTATTTTCTTGGGAACCACCTTACTCCAAGATTTTGTGGGTCCAACAGAAGTACTTTTAGGAACAGCTTTCCTCTTGGGAGTACTTTGGACAACTGCCTTCTTCCCTTTTTCTAGTCATGAGCCTTTTGGTTATGCTGGGGTTGACAATAGTTACCAGATCATTATCTGAGTAGTCATCAAGATTCACCATATTGGCTCATGTACCAATATCAGTGCCAGTTTCAGCATTGTCATTAACCTCCTGAGTAACATCAACATTTTCACCATCATTGTGCACAACATAAGCATGTTGTACATCATCATCATCAATTGGGACATCATCAACACCAATTGGAACATCATCATCCTTCTTTCCTAAGGAATCTTCCGTTGTTTCCACATCTTGAGGGACATCAGGTTCTTTGTTCAAATGGGGTTCAGGAATCACAGTGTTTAGAGGGATGGATGTCCCAAGAACCTTATGTTTTTCATCCAAGATCCTAATGACTATTTTCGAAATGACATTATGAACATATTAAGATCCTTCCCTAGTCAAATCCTCATGAGGAGTGGAAGATGAATTGTTAGATGCCTTACCAGAAATAGTTTCTTTGGGTATTCTTGCATGTGGAGTACGAGGCTTCTTCACCTTCAGATATTTAGCAGTAACCATTCACAATGGAGCGACTTCAAGAACCTGGTTAGGGTTGACAGGTTCAGCCCTTGAGACAGATTCAGGTTCAGAGATGGGGGACAACTTCTTGGGAGAGGAGGAATCCGGTTGTTGAGACATCTTGGAGAGCTTCGAAAGAATGGCTGAGTATTTTCTTTGGAAGTGGACTAAGGTGTGGAAGATGAAAGAGTGGAATGAGCAAATCGTGTGATAAGTTTGCAAAAGGACAAGGAACTTAATATTCTGACCAATAAGAAGATATTTCAAATATTTAATTTTTAAAATGTCCAAAATATTATCCCAAACAGCATTAACTGCTATAATTCCTCATAGAGGCATATTCCCAACTTGCCCCTCAAATTTTCAAATTGAGTAGCATCTATAGCTCTTGTAAAAATGTCAACAAGTTGCAGTTCAGTGGCCACATGCTCTAGGGTAATCACTCTGTCTTCCACAAGATCTCTTATGAAGTGATGTCTAATATCAACATGCTTGGTTCTGCTGTGTTGAATTGGGTTCTTGGAAATATTGGTGGCACTAAGATTGTCACAGTATAATGTCATGACATTTTGAGTGACATTGTATTCAGTTAACATTTACTTCATCCACACCAGTTGGGAACAGCTGCTGCTAGCTGCTATGTACTCATCTTCTGTAGTGGATAAAGAGACACAGTTTTGCTTCTTGGTGAACCATGATAAGAGGTTGTTCCCTAAGAAGAAACATCCTCCAGATGTGCTTTTTCTGTCATCAGCACTCCCAGCCCAATCAGCATCACAATACCCAGATAAGATAGGGTCACACCCATGAGAATAAAGCATACCATAATCATAAGTCCCATTCACATATTTGAGAATCCTCTTGACTTGATTTATGTGACTCACTTTGGGTTCTGCTTGATATCTAGCACACACACCGACTACAAAGGCAATATCAGGTCTACTAGTTGTCAGATACAACAAACTCCCTATCATGCTTCTATACAGGATTTGATCAACACTAGTACCACCTTCATCTTTAGATAATTTTAAGTGTGTGGGTGCAGGTGTCCTTTTGTGACTAGCATTATCCATCCCAAACTTTTTGACTATGTTCTAGGCATATTTACTTTGGCAGAGAAAAATGGAGTCTTCCATTTGTTTGACTTGTAGTCCAAGAAAATAGGTCAATTCTCCAACAAGGCTCATTTCAAACTCAGATTGCATTTGATTGACAAAATGTTTAACCATTCTATCTGACATCCCACCAAAGACTATATCATCCACATAGATTTGAGCAATCATGATTTTTCCTCCTTCATCCTTCACAAAGAGGGTCTTGTCTATCCCTCCTTTCTTGTATTGTCAATCTCCAAGCAGAGGTATCCAATTAATTCACCTTGTCAGTCTCTGAGCAAAGGTATATCAAATTATTTCACCTTGTCAGTCTCCAAGCAAAGGTATATCAATAGTTTCACCTTTCAGTCTCTAAGCAGAGATATCAAATCCTTTCACCTTGTCAGTCTCCAAGCAGAGGTAGATCAATCAATTCACGTTATCAGTCTCCAAGCAGAGGTAGATTATTTAATTCACTTTATCAGTCTCCAAGTAGAGGTATCAACCCACTTACCTTATCAGTCTCCAAGCAGAGGTATATCAATCAAGTCATCTTATCAGTCCCCTGGCAAATGTAGACAACATCACTTTCCTTATAAATCCCTTCATATAGAAAATCTATCCCAAATTCAATTGTAGGAAACCCTACAAACATGAGTAACCTCATGCATCCATTAATCTTTCAATCGTAGGCATCCCTACAAACGTGAGCAACCTCACGTATTCGTCAGCCACCTTACGTAAAAGTCATGAGCAGCCTCACACTTTCCAATCACCTGATTGACGTTTCCCGATAATCTTACTGATGCCAATAGCCTGAGTGAGTGTTCATATTCCACTCACCTGATTGATGTTTTCCGGTAAGCTTACCGATTCTAGTAACCTTACTACCTTGATTTCTTTCCGGTAACCTTACCGACGCTAATGGCTTTATTATGTTTTCACTCGGTAACATTACCTACGCCAGTAACCCTACTAATATTTGTTTCACAAATCATTTCAAAACCCATAGTATCTACCCCCTAGGTTGTGGTAGGTATACAATATCTGCGATATAACTTGTTGCATTAGTCTCGAAGCAACAATAAGTTATTTAATTTCAAAATACGCGTTATCTGCCCCTAGGTTGTGGTAGATGTACAAAAATCTGCGATATATCTTACTATGTTAGTCCCAAAGTGTTAGTAAGTTATTGTAAAAACTCTCCATATTTATCCCCTAGATTGTGATAAGTATGCAAAATTTGCATTATAGTTCATTGTGTTAGTCTCAAAGCAATGATGAATCATCAAACTTATGACGTTCACCCCTAGGTTGTGGTGAACATGCAAATCTGCAATATAACTCATTGCATTAGTCTCGAAACAACAATAAGTTGTCTATTTCTTAAGCCCGTAGTATATCCCCTCTAGGTTGTGGTAGGTGTGCAAAGTCTGCGATATAATTTGTTATGTTAGCCTCGAAGCGTCAACGAATTATCAAACTTTACATTATTTATCCCCTAGGTTATTGTGGACCTCCGTTTTTCGGGCCATACCTCTGAGCGGGAGAGATACGTGAACTGACTCTTTTTTATCGCTTAATGCTTTCGCATTTTTTTTTTGAAAATTCACAGAGTCGCCATCGACCTTTTATTTTATCCAATTAAGGAAAGGTTTATAAAAGAAACAGAAAAAAGACCTTTAAGAAATTCTGGGTAAGGGGGTAGGTTATACAAAGGGAAGGTGTTAGCACCCTTTGTATCCATGGTTATCCATGGGCTCTTAAGTTTGCTTAGCTCACTTGTTTTTCGATTACTTTTCAATTGCTTTAGAATGCTCATATGTGGTTTCAAATACCTTTGTAAATTGAATTTTTTAATGATCCTTGTGGGGATGTATACAAAATGTTTGTTTATCTTTCGAAAGATGTTTTGAAAAGAACGTTAACTTTGTAATGATCCGTGTTTGGATGTATACAAAGTATTGTCTTTTTGGAAAGTTTTGTTTTGAAAAACAACAGTGTATGAGAATTTTGTTTGTTTTGATTTGAGCAAGCAAACTAGGAGGTCTACCCTGAGTTGTAAGGTCTTTATCCTATTTCCTTTAAAAATCTATCCTTTCACCGGATACAAACAAAAGGTTCGATTTTGTACTCGAAACAGTGGAATTTTGACTTTGATTTTGAAAAGAATGAGAAGGGATTACCTTAAGAGGTGCAAGTGTGATTGTGTTTGTATTCAGATATTTTATCTTTGAAGTTAGTGATCTAACGGTTCAGTTTTATCTTTGACATACACGCAGTTTATATTTGCTGGAAATTAAAATGCGGAAATGTAAAGTGCGGAAAGTAAATCTACGCTATTACATCGATTGTGCAGGAAATGTAAACTAGCCTATTTACATGAATTTGACATCCTATACATTTATCTAGGGATTTAAATTGCAAGAAAAATAAAAGGCATGTTTTTGGATTTTTTTATGATTGATTTTAATTATAATTAATGCATGATTAATTAAATTAAAATGAAGAAAAAAGATGAAAATAGATTTAAACCTAGAAATTAAGTTTAAAATATGTACAAAATATTTGTCAATTAATTTTAAAACAAAACTATTTTTTTTGGAATTTTTGAAATTGATTTGAAATTGATTAAGCTAATTAAAACATAATTATGCAAATAATTATACACATAATTAAAACTTAGAGAGAAAATTATTCAAAATATGTACAAAATTAGTCTATAATATATAAACAACATTTTATATAAAGAACAATTTTTTTTATGATTTTTGATTGGTTAAGAATAATTAAAAAGCAAATATGTAAATATATACTAATTAATTATGCAAAATATTGAAATTTTGAAAAAAAAATAAAATATTTTTATTTCAGAAAATAATATATTATTTTAGAAGTCTGAAAATATTTTTTGTGCATTTTTTGGATTTTTAAAACTATTTTTAATTAATTTTGCAAAGAAAATTAAAATAAAATAGAAAATAAAAGGATACATGATCATGTGTGATTAATCTGAGAGTCCATGGTATGAGGATTCATTCTGAGGCGTTGGATGGTTCATTAAATGAGATCAGATGTCCAGACATTGAGGCACGTGGTAAAAGTTACACCTGCAAAGCACAGAATCAGAGACAAATTCAAAAAAAACACGCGCGCGTCTGAACCAATGGGGGGGAGACACGTCTTCGTCTTCAACCTCCAGACAACACTTATAACAGCGCTTTTGTAAAAAAGCGCTATAATACATGATGCTTAAACCTGCAAAATAGCGAATAGGGTCAAACGTAAAAATAAATTTGGCGCGACCTATCCATTCAACTCGTCTGATCCATACGAACTCAATGGTACCACTTAGATCCTCTAATTTTGCCTATTTCAGAAAGCCCTAATTTTGAGATTATGAACCCTAGAATGGTAACTTCGTGTGTAAGCGTCTAAAACTCAATTAAAGTTCCAGAAATGATCTACACACCACACCAAGTTCAAATATATGTCTACATCGTGCTAGATATGCTTGTGTTATGAGATACAAGTCAGTTTTAGTTTGGACAAATCGTGACCTGTAGTGTTTGATTCAATGAGTTTCAAAGCTTGCAAATGATCTGGATAGGTTCAGTGAAGTTCAAGGAACGTGTTTGAGTGTTTATTTTGTATTGAAACTAACTTAAACTTAGAATTCGAATTCCAAAATTCTTTGAATATTTTAAGAGGTTACAAATGTATTACAAGCAAGAGTTTGATTCTGAATTCGTTCCCCTTTCATTGCTGAAGTATTGTAGCCTATATATAGGCATTGAAGTGCTTAGAATTGAAGCTAAGAAGCCTTTAGTTGCCTTTGTGGAATTCTTGATTTTTTATATTAAAAACCTTTGAATTGTTGACCAAGTCTTCTTCTCTTCAATGCTCTTGCCTTGCTCTTCAATTCTCTGCAGAAAATCAGAGATTCCTTGGGTGAGTCATGCTTAGATTGTAAGCTAACCATTATCCATTCATTTTTCCTTTTAATTTAATCTTAAAATAAGATAAAATTATGCCAAAAAATGGATAAAAATGGTATGGGCCTTGTCTTGGTCGTGGGAGGCCCATAATATTATGGAAATGATGTTTGAATAATGAAAACTTGGCCCCATTTGGAAAAAATACATTTTTGAGCAATGTTGATTTCATGCATTTTCCTAAAATTTAGCCAACTTCAACAAGGTGTAAATCCCTCAATTTTTGTCATATGAAGGAGTTCTTGCACTTTTTGGAAACCTCAAAGAGTCCTCTAACCAATGCCTTTGGTCTCATGTCAAAATGATTTTTTATGCTCCTTGTGTGTCCTTTTGAAAAAAGTGTCTTTTTGTTGAATTTGAAAATGACCTGTAATGTCTTTGGTCATATTTTTCAAATGGTGAATGCAATGACCATGGGATCAATTGCATTTGAAAGATAATTGAATTTCCTTCAAAATGAGCTTTGGTTTGAATTTTTTGGATGAAGGATGAGAGAGTTATGATCAGTCAAAGTTGAGTTGACTTTTCAAGCAAAAACCCTAATTTTGAATCTTAGGGTTTTGTTGATTTTTGATCTTTCCTTGATGAATTATGATCATCCAATGATCAAATGATGAATCCGTTGACAAAATATGGACTTTGACTAAAAATTTCATTTTTGACTGTCTGTTGACTCTTTGGGTCAAACGGGTCGTCTGTTGACTGTTTGAGCCGCTGACAGTGCGTCTGAGTGAATTGAAGTTTGAAAATTTGTATGATGGTAATTTGAGATATATGGATGTGCATGAAATCCATTTGAGGTCTCAAAAGCTTGTTTCTCCTGTAAAAACAAGAAAACCCTAGTCAGGGACTGTTTGTGTAGGAGACAGTTAAGCGTACCTGATTTTTGTGCAGTGTTGAGTCTCTGCTAATCGCGTGATATTCAGAAGACTTCTAGAACAAAAATCTTGGAATTTTGAATTGTGAAAGATTGATTTGATTGATGGTACAAAACACTGAGAATTGTACTGCCAGCAGTTTGGCTGTCAACTGACTGTTCAGGTATTGACGTAGCAGTTAGAGTGAAAAATCAACAGTCAAAGTTAATTTTCTTTTTGGTTGTTTTTGTTTTTGTTTTATGTGAAAAATGAAAGTTTATTTACATGACTTGTTAAAAAACACAGACATAATAAATAACTAATATTTACTGTTACCAGTACAGTATGAGTTTACTGATTCTGCGCCTGCAAAAGATTTAACTCTGTACCAATTGTGTCAGTACTATTTATCTGTAAATAAATAAATAGCATGTGTGAAGTAATAAACAGTATTTGGCGTTTGCGTAAGAATAAATTCAACTGCAAGCCAAATTACTATTATAAGAAAAATTCTAAAAACTAAGTATTTCATATGTCAGGATATTTGTTGAAATAAAAATCCATGATTATATGAGACTCTTAATTTTCAGATTGGAGTTTTCTTGAAAAAAGATGCGGGCAAATTTTGGGGTATAATAGTTGCCCCTATTCAATCTTCTTAAACCTGAAGAGATTGTCTGAAATCTGAAGGTAGAAGATGATTGAATATTTAGATGCCCTGAAAATTTGCACTTACCTTTGTCGCACCCCAATTTTTGACCTAGTCTTTTTTATATAGTCATGTCACATTCGCATTTCATGTACATCCAATCATCGCACTTTACAAATTTTGAAAAAAAATAGACTTTTACTAAAGTCAGCAAAAAATAGATTTTATTCGCATTTTCACATGATTTAATTTTTAGTTAGATTTAATTAAAAAAATACATAAAAAAATAGTTTTAGGTTAATTAATTTACTTATTTTTATTCAGAGTTAGTATTATTTTTTAATTTGCATTTTTTTATTATTTAGTAAAAAAAAAAGTGCAACAAAAAGAGAGTTTGTTTTATTGTGAGACACATTTGTTTTTTATATTCAAGCCCAAGATGTTTTTTATCCCATGTGGTCCCTCGTCACGTTTCTTAGTTGGTCCAAATGCCAAACATAACAAAGTCCTGCAAAATCCTCTGCATTCTTCTGCTGCACTGCTATCCCATGCCAAGCAAAACTGTCCAAAACCCGCTCACAAGTCCACTACTTGCTGCAAAAAGCTGTCCAAATTTTACACAAAGATAGCATAGCCAAAACCTGCATCATAAAGTAACAAAATCAGCAAGCTA
The DNA here is from genome assembly GCF_029867415.1 of Vicia villosa. Lineage (NCBI taxonomy): Eukaryota > Viridiplantae > Streptophyta > Magnoliopsida > Fabales > Fabaceae > Vicia > Vicia villosa. The sequence goes on from NC_081186.1 coordinate 4,141,357, forward strand.
CAAAAGTTCAAATTCATCACAATTTTCCCCCCAAAAACCACATCAGTATCTCTATAAAAAGGGAGATCAGCAGCTAGAAAAAGGGGAGCCACAACGATAACAAAACTCTGCAGAAATTGCAAGCTTCCTCCACCTTTTGAAGCTCTCTAAACTTACCCAAAACTTCTTCTCAAAGCCTCTTCCGGCAACCTCCATGTAAACACCCACAACATCACAAACAACTCCATTAACCACGCTTCATTAACCTCCACTCTCTCCAAGGCCGAAGCCAACTCACCTCTAACCATCCAAAACCGTGACCTCCCTCACCAAAATTCATAAACCAACACACCACAAATCACAACCTACCTTCAATGCATAACTCCAATTTTCTTCATATCACCATAGCACCATTTTAATTGAACCTGCTGCAAACTTCAATCATACAAGTCTTCACAACTTCATACACAAAACTTCAACTCTCCATAAATCCTCAAAGACCTACATAAATCTCCTCCAAAGCCAGCAACAACAATATCAAACCAACTCCATAAACTGAATCTTACATTTCACCCGCTCAACACCGACACGCATCTCCTTCAGCGCACATCAACACATCGTAAGCGTCTTCATCAACATCACAGCGACAAACAACTCTCAATATCATTGCGGATTTCGTCACTCCGATAACTTTCGGATCGGTAACATTTTAATTTTCCCGTTTTTGAATCCATGGTGTTTGAGTATTGATGAGCCATTTGCTATTGTTGTGTATGAATTCTTTTTGTGTGAATCGAATGTCGCTTTGTTTGAATGCTTGATGCACAGAGTTTGTTAAGATATTGTTTTGATTTCTGCCATATGTCGATTTCGTTGTGTGTTTGTCTAAAGGAGAAAACCGAGTTAGATGAGAGTTTTGTGGTTGTTGTTATTGATTGACAGAGAGCGCAGAAATGAGCGAGAGAGGCCGAAAGTATTAAGAGAGAGTGGCGGCCCTTTTTCAGTATGTTCTAGGGTTTATTTTTGTTCAATCATGTTATGGGCTTGGATCACTTACAGGCCCACCCGATTTTCTATGCTACACCCCCTATTGCTGCGTGTACCTGTTTTTGGACCAACTAATTTTTATTGGGCGTCAGTCTGATGGGCTTTTCACTTCTACTTTCGAACCTCCCTTATTTACTGTTCTATTAAAATTGGTTTATTGTTATATGCTTCTACAAATTGTGTTTATGTTTTATTTTAATTTTATGATTGAAAAAATACAAAAAAATATTTTACTATATTAGATTAGTTAAAATTTGTTTCTCATTTAAAAAACTCAAAAAAAAAATGTTATAATTAGAATTTTATTTCCCCTTTTATTGTTAAAAACACTAAAAATATTCGATTAATTTCAATCCAAAAATCAATAAACCTTGGTCCAACGCCAAGTCGTTTCAAATAATTTCTCGATCCAACGTCGAGTTTCTTCTTTTAAAAATTCTTTAAACCATACCGAAAGATTAAGTGACAAGGGGTGCACACCTCTTGAATACCTTGATCTTTTGAACCAAAACACATTAATAAAACCGAAAGATCTTGTGACAAGAAGTGCACACCTCTTGAATACCTTGATCTTTTGAATTAAAAAACATTAATCAAATCAAAGTGATCAAGTGACAAGAAGTGAACACCTCTTGAATACCTTGATCTTTTGATTCAAAACACATTAATAAAATCAAAGTGATCAAGTGACAAGAAGTGCACACCTCTTGAATACCTTGATCTTTTGAATCAAAAAACTTTAATCAAACCAAGAGGTTAAGTGACAAGGGGTGAACACCTCTTGAATACCTTGATCTTTTGAACTAAAACACATTAATCAAACCGAAAGATCCTGTGACAAGAAGTGCACACCTCTTGAATACCTCGATCTTTTGAATTAAAACAAATTAATTAACCTGGACAACAAGTGACAATGGGGCTAGCTCCTGTTCAATACCTTGGGTAAAGACGCGCTAGGTGAACACCTATGCTCAATCCTTTGCTAAACGTCCCTTTAAAACACAATCTCAATTTCATTCAAACCTTTTTGCCTTATGGCCATTCTCATTTTAAAACTCTTTTCATAAACGAGACACTTTGTCAAGTTCATATGCGAACATACTTCCACATGTGAAGATCGAATATCTTCCACTCGAATGCGATGATGGCCAAAATCATGTCTTATCTTGATTTAGTCATCCATTCTTGTAGTGATCTCATATCCATGTGCGCGTAGTATTTCCATTTGAAAGCGATCGAGTACCTCTCGCTAAAATCAACCAACAAAACTTTTCGTGGTTCTTAGCCCGAACTACGATTGCTTTGACTTTCCCATTGCACTAGGGAATACGTAGGCACAAGATACAAACGTCTTGGCGAGCATAATAATAAAAAAAATCTTTTCTTTTTCCTCATAATAATAAAAAATCATTTCTTTTTCTTCACAATAATAAAAAACCTAAAAATCTTTTCTTTTACCTTTTCTCGATTAATAAGCTAAAGAACACAAACATTACACTAACACTCATTCATAAAACTAACTAAATGGGTCCCATCGAGTACGATGGATGTGAGGGGTGCTAATACCTTCCCCTTGCTTAACCGACTCCCGAACCCTAATTTGGTTACGAACGACCATCTTATCCATTTCTTTTTATTCTGTGGGTTTTATCGATATTTTCCCTTTCCTTCTTGGAATAAATAAAGTTCGGTGGCGACTCTGTTGTACTTCGAGCGCGCGATTACGCTCGAGTCACATTTTTACCGCTACAGAAAGTGGCGACTCTGCTGGGAACATCCTAAGAGAGTCAACCCTAGTTTAGTTCATTTTGCGTTTGAGTGTTTGCTTTTGTTTGTTTATTCTTATGTTCTTTATGCTTATTATTATATTCTTTATGTTTACTCTTTTTTTGTTTATGTTTCTTTACTCTTGCTTTATCGCTTTTATTTTATTTCTGTATATATTCATTTGTGGATATGAGAATGATACTTGAGTGAAGCTCTCAACCCGAGCTTTGAAAAACAAGAGAAAAACATAAGTTAGGAGGTGGTTGTGTAGTGCTAGTCCCCAAGGTGAACACCTTGAATGGCTAATACGAAAACCCCACTTGGAGGAGACTTAGTCATGAAATTTGTCATAAGATGGTTCGCCCATCGCATGGCAGAAATCTGATTTCGTCGTTAACTCCAAGGACCTTTAGAACCCGTTCCATCTGTAGAGGTTATGTTATATCCAAAAGCTATAGAGCTAACCTTGTGAGGGGATTCTTGGGTAAAAGAACATAGAACTGTCTTATTATAAAAAGCTTTCCTCAGTAGGTCCTGTTATCCATTTACATTTATCATTTTAATTCAGTCTTTGTATAGCATCATGTTGCATTCCAGATCATATGACATTGCATCATTCCTACATGAAAAAATAAAAAATTCATGCATCTGCATTCATGCATTCAAGCTGTCAATAAAAGACTCATTCCGTCTGTCTTCATCCTCAAGTGGTATGTCTACCGTCATGTTGATTCCTTAACACATTGAACTGGAGGCATGAATCTGAAGACTATGGAAGAACTTCAATGAGGTCAAGATTTTCTAAGAGTGGAATTTATCCAATTGAAGAGCCAATATATTAGTCATGATGGATCATCCTCGTCGCTGATTATTTCACCAGGCCATGTTTCCTTACTGTTTGCAATTCCCTTGTTGGTACTGTGTGCTGCATTGAACGTTGTTTGTTTCAAAATGTTAATTTTAATGAAATGAGCATTGCATATTTGAATCAATTCATTTACATCCACTGTGTTTATCTTTGTGCTTTATCTTTAAAAAAAAAAATATCTCTTCTTCATTTTTCTTTATCAAACTTGTGTTTTATGCAAAGATTGGAGGGAGGATGATGAAAACAAAATACCCAAATTGTTGATTTGTATGCTTTCAAATAAAACTTTGCTGATGATGTACAGGCATTGTTTCAATCCCCAAACACTGGAGAAATAAGGAAGTTAATCCCTAGTCAACCCCTCTGAGCCTTCGAAGTTGGAGTTTCTTTTTAAACGAGAAAACCGCAATTTTAACCTGGGGCAGGGTAGTTCTCAGTTAATTTGTTTATGCATTCAATTTCAAGAAAATCATTAAGTACACCTTTCAATAAGGGTTTCGATCAAAAGTGACCAAGATGGTTATCACTAATCATTATCAAGGTAGTCACTATCTTTCCGAAACAAAAAAAAAAAATTCAAAAAAAGCCCGCTAAGTCAAAACCTACGAAGGAGCCTTATGCAAAATTGGGGCATCCCGCTAGCTGTAATCTCAAATGACACAGTTCAGGCAAAAGTTAGGGATATCAAAAAAAAGGAAGTCGATAAATTCCTTGAACAACCATAAAATGTTGTGACTATCGAAAGGAAGAAGTGTCTGCCATCTCAAAGATTCCCTTGGTCTTTAAACCATCATCATTATCATAGGTGCAATTCCAAAGTCTCTTGGAACCTGAATGCATAATTTAAATTAATTGAGCGTAGGCAAGGCAGTGATAACTTGGCACACCTTGTTATCAGATACTTCCAGCTCAGGTTGAGCTTCATCAGACCTCCCCAAATAGTTATTGATCATAGTGGAGGAAAAAGTAACACACATGCCCCTCACATATACCTTCTTAAACTCCTTAGACTTTCTATCAGTACACTCTTCTGACAGGTTCACAATAAACTCTTTCACCAGCACTTCATAGCATGTTGCAAAATGAGCAACAATCTTCATCAACCCAGCATCATGAATCAACTCCATTATCTCTTTGTATTCAAGATCATTCTGAGCTAATTCTCTCTCAAGGGCCAGTCTCTTTTGGTAGACATATTTCCACCTGTTGACACTTGAAGTAGAATGGAAGGAAATGTTGTCTATGGGCACATCAGGGACTCTAACAACAAGCTTGCTAGAAGTAGGCTTCTTCTTGGGAGGGATGTCAGGGACATCACTAGCAACATCAGAGTCAGAGTCAGCAATTACTCTGGCTTTTATTTTCTTGGGAACCACCTTACTCCAAGATTTTGTGGGTCCAACAGAAGTACTTTTAGGAACAACTTTCCTCTTGGGAGTACTTTGGACAACTGCCTTCTTCCCTTTTTCTAGTCATGAGCCTTTTGGTTATGCTGGGGTTGACAATAGTTACCAGATCATTATCTGAGTAGTCATCAAGATTCACCATATTGGCTCATGTACCAATATCAGTGCCAGTTTCAGCATTGTCATTAACCTCCTGAGTAACATCAACATTTTCACCATCATTGTGCACAGCATAAGCATGTTGTACATCATCATCATCAATTGGGACATCATCAACACCAATTGGAACATCATCATCCTTCTTTCCTAAGGAATCTTCCGTTGTTTCCACATCTTGAGGGACATCAGGTTCTTTGTTCAAATGGGGTTCAGGAATCACAGTGTTTAGAGGGATGGATGTCCCAAGAACCTTATGTTTTTCATCCAAGATCCTAATGACTATTTTCGAAATGACATTATGAACATATTAAGATCCTTCCCTAGTCAAATCCTCATGAGGAGTGGAAGATGAATTGTTAGATGCCTTACCAGAAATAGTTTCTTTGGGTATTCTTGCATGTGGAGTACGAGGCTTCTTCACCTTCAGATATTTAGCAGTAACCATTCACAATGGAGCGACTTCAAGAACCTGGTTAGGGTTGACAGGTTCAGCCCTTGAGACAGATTCAGGTTCAGAGATGGGGGACAACTTCTTGGGAGAGGAGGAATCCGGTTGTTGAGACATCTTGGAGAGCTTCGAAAGAATGGCTGAGTATTTTCTTTGGAAGTGGACTAAGGTGTGGAAGATGAAAGAGTGGAATGAGCAAATCGTGTGATAAGTTTGCAAAAGGACAAGGAACTTAATATTCTGACCAATAAGAAGATATTTCAAATATTTAATTTTTAAAATGTCCAAAATATTATCCCAAACAGCATTAACTGCTATAATTCCTCATAGAGGCATATTCCCAACTTGCCCCTCAAATTTTCAAATTGAGTAGCATCTATAGCTCTTGTAAAAATGTCAACAAGTTGCAGTTCAGTGGCCACATGCTCTAGGGTAATCACTCTGTCTTCCACAAGATCTCTTATGAAGTGATGTCTAATATCAACATGCTTGGTTCTGTTGTGTTGAATTGAGTTCTTGGAAATATTGGTGGCACTAAGATTGTCACAGTATAATGTCATGACATTTTGAGTGACATTGTATTCAGTTAACATTTACTTCATCCACACCAGTTGGGAACAGCTGCTGCCAGCTGCTATGTACTCATCTTCTGCAGTGGATAAAGAGACACAGTTTTGCTTCTTGGTGAACCATGATATGAGGTTGTTCCCTAAGAAGAAACATCCTCCAGATGTGCTTTTTCTGTCATCAGCACTCCCAGCCCAATCAGCATCACAATACCCAGATAAGATAGGGTCACACCCATGAGAATAAAGCATACCATAATCATAAGTCCCATTCACATATTTGAGAATCCTCTTGACTTGATTTATGTGACTCACTTTGGGTTCTGCTTGATATCTAGCACACACACCGACTACAAAGGCAATATCAGGTCTACTAGTTGTCAGATACAACAAACTCCCTATCATGCTTCTATACAGGATTTGATCAACACTAGTACCACCTTCATCTTTAGATAATTTTAAGTGTGTGGGTGCAGGTGTCCTTTTGTGACTAGCATTATCCATCCCAAACTTTTTGACTATGTTCTAGGCATATTTACTTTGGCAGAGAAAAATGGAGTCTTCCATTTGTTTGACTTGTAGTCCAAGAAAATAGGTCAATTCTCCAACAAGGCTCATTTCAAACTCAGATTGCATTTGATTGACAAAATGTTTAACCATTCTATCTGACATCCCACCAAAGACTATATCATCCACATAGATTTGAGCAATCATGATTTTTCCTCCTTCATCCTTCACAAAGAGGGTCTTGTCTATCCCTCCTTTCTTGTATTGTCAATCTCCAAGCAGAGGTATCCAATTAATTCACCTTGTCAGTCTCCAAGCAAAGGTATATCAAATTATTTCACCTTGTCAGTCTCCAAGCAAAGGTATATCAATAGTTTCACCTTTCAGTCTCTAAGCAGAGGTATCAAATCCTTTCACCTTGTCAGTCTCCAAGCAGAGGTAGATCAATCAATTCACGTTATCAGTCTCCAAGCAGAGGTAGATTAATCAATTCACTTTATCAGTCTCCAAGTAGAGGTATCAACCCACTTACCTTATCAGTGTCCAAGCAGAGGTATATCAATCAAGTCACCTTATCAGTCCCCTGGCAAATGTAGACAACATCATTTTCCTTATAAATCCCTTCATATAGAAAATCTATCCCAAATTCAATTGTAGGAAACCCTACAAACATGAGTAACCTCATGCATCCATTAATCTTTCAATCGTAGGCATCCCTACAAACGTGAGCAACCTCACGTATTCGTCAGCCACCTTACGTAAAAGTCATGAGCAGCCTCACACTTTCCAATCACCTGATTGACGTTTCCCGATAATCTTACTGTTGCCAATAGCCTGAGTGAGTGTTCATATTCCACTCACCTGATTGATGTTTTCCGGTAAGCTTACCGATTCTAGTAACCTTACTACCTTGATTTCTTTCCGGTAACCTTACCGACGCTAATGGCTTTATTATGTTTTCACTCGGTAACATTACCTACGCCAGTAACCCTACTAATATTTGTTTCACAAATCATTTCAAAACCCATAGTATCTACCCCCTAGGTTGTGGTAGGTATACAATATCTGCGATATAACTTGTTGCATTAGTCTCGAAGCAACAATAAGTTATTTAATTTCAAAATACGCGTTATCTGCCCTTAGGTTGTGGTAGATGTACAAAAATCTGCGATATATCTTACTATGTTAGTCCCAAAGTGTTAGTAAGTTATTGTAAAAACTCTCCATATTTATCCCCTAGATTGTGATAAGTATGCAAAATTTGCGTTATAGTTCATTGTGTTAGTCTCAAAGCAATGATGAATCATCAAACTTATGACGTTCACCCCTAGGTTGTGGTGAACATGCAAATCTGCAATATAACTCATTGCATTAGTCTCGAAACAACAATAAGTTGTCTATTTCTTAAGCCCGTAGTATATCCCCTCTAGGTTGTGGTAGGTGTGCAAAGTCTGCGATATAATTTGTTACGTTAGCCTCGAAGCGTCAACGAATTATCAAACTTTACATTATTTATCCCCTGGGTTATTGTGGACCTCCGTTTTTCGGGCCATACCTCTGAGCGGGAGAGATACGTGAACTGACTCTTTTTTATCACTTAATGCTTTCGCATTTTTTTTTGAAAATTCACAGAGTCGCCATCGACCTTTTATTTTATCCAATTAAGGAAAGGTTTATAAAAGAAACAGAAAAAAGACCTTTAAGAAATTCTGGGTAAGGGGGTAGGTTATACAAAGGGAAGGTGTTAGCACCCTTTGTATCCATGGTTATCCATGGGCTCTTAAGTTTGCTTAGCTCACTTGTTTTTCGATTACTTTTCAATTGCTTTAGAATGCTCATATGTGGTTTCAAATACCTTTGTAAATTGAATTTTGCAATGATCCTTGTGGGGATGTATACAAAATGTTTGTTTATCTTTCGAAAGATGTTTTGAAAAGAACGTTAACTTTGTAATGATCCGTGTTTGGATGTATACAAAGTATTGTCTTTTTGGAAAGTTTTGTTTTGAAAAACAACAGTGTATGAGAATTTTGTTTGTTTTGATTTGAGCAAGCAAACTAGGAGGTCTACCCTGAGTTGTAAGGTCTTTATCCTATTTCCTTTAAAAATCTATCCTTTCACCGGATACAAACAAAAGGTTCGATTTTGTACTCGAAACAGTGGAATTTTGACTTTGATTTTGAAAAGAATGAGAAGGGATTACCTTAAGAGGTGCAAGTGTGATTGTGTTTGTATTCAGATATTTTATCTTTGAAGTTAGTGATCTAACGGTTCAGTTTTATCTTTGACATACACGCAGTTTATATTTGCTGGAAATTAAAATGCGGAAATGTAAAGTGCGGAAAGTAAATCTACGCTATTACATCGATTGTGCAGGAAATGTAAACTAGCCTATTTACATGAATTTGACATCCTATACATTTATCTAGGAATTTAAATTGCAAGAAAAATAAAAGGCATGTTTTTGGATTTTTTTATGATTGATTTTAATTATAATTAATGCATGATTAATTAAATTAAAATGAAGAAAAAAGATGAAAATAGATTTAAACCTAGAAATTAAGTTTAAAATATGTACAAAATATTTGTCAATTAATTTTAAAACAAAACTAATTTTTTTGGAATTTTTGAAATTGATTTGAAATTGATTAAGCTAATTAAAACATAATTATGCAAATAATTATACAAATAATTAAAACTTAGAGAGAAAATTATTCAAAATATGTACAAAATTAGTCTATAATATATAAACAACATTTTATATAAAGAACAATTTTTTTAATGATTTTTGATTGGTTAAGAATAATTAAAAAGCAAATATATAAATATATACTAATTAATTATGCAAAATATTGAAATTTTGAAAAAAAATAAAATATTTTTATTTCAGAAAATAATATATTATTTTAGAAGTCTAAAAATATTTTTTGTGCATTTTTTGGATTTTTAAAACTATTTTTAATTAATTTTGCAAAGAAAATTAAAATAAAATAGAAAATAAAAGGATACATGATCATGTGTGATTAATATGAGAGTCCATGGTATGAGGATTCATTCTGAGGCGTTGGATGGTTCATTAAATGAGATCAGATGGTCCAGACATTGAGGCACGTGGTAAAAGTTACACCTGCAAAGCACAGAATCAGAGACAAATTCAAAAAAACACGCGCGCGTCTGAACCAATGGGGGGGAGACACGTCTTCGTCTTCAACCTCCAGACAACACTTATAACAGCGCTTTTGTAAAAAAGCGCTATAATACATGATGCTTAAACCTGCAAAATAGCGAATAGGGTCAAACGTAAAAATAAATTTGGCGCGACCTATCCATTCAACTCGTCTGATCCATACGAACTCAATGGTACCACTTAGATCCTCTAATTTTGCCTATTTCAGAAAGCCCTAATTTTGAGATTATGAACCCTAGAATGGTAACTTCGTGTGTAAGCGTCTAAAACTCAATTAAAGTTCCAGAAATGATCTACACACCACACCAAGTTCAAATATATGTCTACATCGTGCTAGATATGCTTGTGTTATGAGATACAAGTCAGTTTTAGTTTGGACAAATCGTGACCTGTAGTGTTTGATTCAATGAGTTTCAAAGCTTGCAAATGATCTGGATAGGTTCAGTGAAGTTCAAGGAACGTGTTTGAGTGTTTATTTTGTATTGAAACTAACTTAAACTTAGAATTCGAATTCCAAAATTCTTTGAATATTTTAAGAGGTTACAAATGTATTACAAGCAAGAGTTTGATTCTGAATTCGTTCCCCTTTCATTGCTGAAGTATTGTAGCCTATATATAGGCATTGAAGTGCTTAGAATTGAAGCTAAGAAGCCTTTAGTTGCCTTTGTGGAATTCTTGATTTTTTATATTAAAAACCTTTGAATTGTTGACCAAGTCTTCTTCTCTTCAATGCTCTTGCCTTGCTCTTCAATTCTCTGCAGAAAATCAGAGATTCCTTGGGTGAGTCATGCTTAGATTGTAAGCTAACCATTATCCATTCATTTTTCCTTTTAATTTAATCTTAAAATAAGATAAAATTATGCCAAAAATGGATAAAAATGGTATGGGCCTTGTCTTGGTCGTGGGAGGCCCATAATATTATGGAAATGATGTTTGAATAATGAAAACTTGGCCCCATTTGGAAAAAATACATTTTTGAGCAATGTTGATTTCATGCATTTTCCCAAAATTTAGCCAACTTCAACAAGGTGTAAATCCCTCAATTTTTGTCATATGAAGGAGTTCTTGCACTTTTTGGAAACCTCAAAGAGTCCTCTAACCAATGCCTTTGGTCTCATGTCAAAATGATTTTTTATGCTCCTTGTGTGTCCTTTTGAAAAAAGTGTCTTTTTGTTGAATTTGAAAATGACCTGTAATGTCTTTGGTCATATTTTTCAAATGGTGAATGCAATGACCATGGGATCAATTGCATTTGAAAGATAATTGAATTTCCTTCAAAATGAGCTTTGGTTTGAATTTTTTGGATGAAGGATGAGAGAGTTATGATCAGTCAAAGTTGAGTTGACTTTTCAGGCAAAAACCCTAATTTTGAATCTTAGGGTTTTGTTGATTTTTGATCTTTCCTTGATGAATTATGATCATCCAATGATCAAATGATGAATCCTTTGACAAAATATGGACTTTGACAAAAAATTTCATTTTTGACTGTCTGTTGACTTTTTGGGTCAAACGGGTCGTCTGTTGACTGTTTGAGCTGCTGACAGTGCGTCTGAGTGAATTGAAGTTTGAAAATTTGTATGATGGTAATTTGAGATATATGGATGTGCATGAAATCCATTTGAGGTCTCAAAAGCTTGTTTCTCCTGTAAAAACAAGAAAACCCTAGTCAGGGACTGTTTGTGTAGGAGACAGTTAAGCGTACCTGATTTTTGTGCAGTGTTGAGTCTCTGCTAATCGTGTGATATTCAGAAGACTTCTAGAACAAAAATCTTGGAATTTTGAATTGTGAAAGATTGATTTGATTGATGGTACAAAACACTGAGAATTGTACTGCCAGCAGTTTGGCTGTCAACTGACTGTTCAGGTATTGACGTAGCAGTTAGAGTGAAAAATCAACAGTCAAAGTTAATTTTCTTTTTGGTTGTTTTTGTTTTTGTTTTATGTGAAAAATGAAAGTTTATTTACATGACTTGTTAAAAAACACAGACATAATAAATAACTAATATTTAGTGTTACCAGTACAGTATGAGTTTACTGATTCTGCGCCTGCAAAAGATTTAACTCTGTACCAATTGTGTCAGTACTATTTATATGTAAATAAATAAATAGCATGTGTGAAGTAATAAACAGTATTTGGCGTTTGCGTAAGAATAAATTCAACTGCAAGCCAAATTACTGTTATAAGAAAAATTCTAAAAACTAAGTATTTCATATGTCAGGATATTTGTTGAAGTAAAAATCCATGATTATATGAGACTCTTAATTTTCAGATTGGAGTTTTCTTGAAAAAAGATGCGGGCAAATTTTGGGGTATAACAGTTGCCCCTATTCAATCTTCTTAAACCTGAAGAGATTGTCTGAAATCTGAAGGTAGAAGATGATTGAATATTTAGATGCCCTGAAAATTTGCACTTACCTTGATCAGAAGAGATGTTGGAAGTTGCATTTGAATGTCGTCTGCGAAATGTTGTTGGCAGATTGAAACATTACCTGAGATGGGCTTTCAAATGCCACCTGGTAAATGTGTTGATGGTTTGTTCATCAGGATGAATCCATTGATTATATCTTGATGAAGGATTTGAAAGTTTTTGTGTTGACTGTTTCGGAACCGTCCAAGGTTACCGCTTTAAGTTTAGATTTTGGAAGTTGATCATTGTGGAACTGTCTGAGGTAACAGCTTTAGATCTTTGATGTTAGATCGTTCTTGAACCGTCTGAGGTATCGACTTTAGATCTGCAATGTTAGATCGTTCTGGAACCGTCTGAGGTACCAACTTTAGATCTGTGATGCTAGATCGTTCTGGAACCGTCTGAGGTATCAACTTTAGATCTGTGATGCTAGATCGTTCTTGAACCGTCTGAGGTATCAACTTTAGATCTGCAATGTTAGATCGTTCTGGAACCGTCTGAGGTATCAACTTTAGATCTGTGATGCTAGATCGTTCTGGAACCGTCTGAGGTATCAACTTTAGATCTGTGATGCTAGATCGTTCTTGAACCGTCTGAGGTATCAACTTTAGATCTGTGATGCTAGATCGTTCTGGAACCGTCTGAGGTATCAACTTTAGATCTGCGATGTTTGTTTTTGAGTTGGTAAGTGATTAGAATGAATCTTCGGCTTGATTATATCTGAGAGAACCGTTCATGGAATTCAGGTGAACACTGCATGTGATTGAGAACATCTTTGTTGAAGATATCCGTCTACCTGAAAAATCAAGTTAGTGATATGCAATGTTTATGATGCATGTAATGTGAGATATTCCCGGAGAAATATGCATGTGATGTTGTGTATGAATATGCGCATGATGCATGATGTATGATGTATGCTGTATGATGTATGATGTATGATGCATGAATGTATGAATGTGTGATGTATGAATGTGTGAATGTGTGATGTATGAATGTGATGTCAAGCTTCTATTTGGGAAAATAAATTTCCGTCAGTCATCTGAATATGACTATATTGTGATTGTTGATGATCTTTTGTCTTGTTTGAGTACCCTCGGCTGGGGAAATTCTTTGAGAACCACGGTACTCTGTTGAAGGATCTTTGACTATCACTTGGGAATGAAAGGTAGCTGGAAGTTCTGATGCCCTTTCAAATGGGAATGAGGAAGATGCATAATCCTCCGATGCACTATCTGACCAAGTTCGGGTGCGGGGATCACACCTTTTGAAGATAGTAATCTGGAACAACCCTGCTGGGGGATAAGACTTCTTTTGAAGAGAAAATCTTTTTGAGGAATTTGCTGAGAAATGTTTCTCTTGGGGAGTTCTTCTGCTGGGATGATGTCCAGATAATTGGGACATTACCTGAATGCTTTTCCTGTTTTTCCTGGTAAACATCAATCATATTCAAATGCACATGTTCATTCAGAATTATCATTGGGACGTTTACGTATTTTAAACAGAAAAAGTGAAAATAGTGATTTTTGAGCCTAAGCTGCATTGATTTTTGAAAAAGAGCCATGATAGGCTGATTAGCACAGGGAGACAACAATCCTAGAAGTAGGAAATTGCCAGAAAGTTTTGGAAAATATTTATAAAGATAAATAGCTATGTGAAAACAATCCAGTCAAGTTTCAATTCTGCTATTGCCAATCTGTCTTCGAGCATCTCATCCCTCACTTGTTGGAAGGAAGTGATTGGACTGATCGGTGTCTTTGAGGTGTTGAATCTTGATGGTGAGTAGGCAGCTGAACGGAACATAGTTGTATGCTTCATTCCCTAACTTTTGCCTAGGCTGCCCTTTCAGGTTTTCAGCCTACCGGGATAGTATTTGTTTAGTCTCTAATTTTTGCCTGGACCGCCCTTTCGGGTTTTCAATCCACCGAGACGCTCATTTTTTGCCTAAGTTGCCCTTTCAGGTTTTCAACTTAGCGAGCTGTTTTTTTTTTAAGCGAAGTATTTTTTGACTATGTCAGCATTCACAGGGTGTGGGAAATCCTCACCATCCATGGTGGTAAGCAACATGGTGCCGCCGGAGAATATTTTCTTGATTATGAATGGTCCCTCGTAGGTGGGAGTCCATTTGCCTCTGGGATCACCTTGTGGTAAGATGATGCGTTTGACAACCAAGCCACCAGTTTCGTATGCTTGACTTTTGACTTTTTTGTTGAAGGCTTTGATCATACGCTTTTGGTATAGCTGACCATGACAAATAGCTGCGAGCCTTTTCTCATCAATCAAGTTTATCTGGTCCAACCCTGTTTGAATCCAATCGTCTTTGTCTAGATTGGCTTCTTTCATAATCCTTAGGGAAGGAATCTGAATTTCAATTGGAAGAACTGCCTCCATACCATAGACTAAGGAGAATGGAGTTGCCCCTGTTGAAGTACGCGCAGATGTGCGATAACCATGAAGAGCAAAAGGCAACATCTCATGCCAGTCTTTGTAGGTTACTGTCATTTTTTGTATGATTTTCTTGATGTTCTTGTTGGCAGCTTCCACCGCGCCGTTCATGTTTGGTCGATATGGAGAAGAATTATGATGTTTGATCTTGAACTATGTGCAAAGTTGAGTAATCATTCTGTTGTTTAGATTTGTGCCATTGTCCGTGATAATCCGTTCAGGGATGCCGTACCGACAAATGAGATTGTATTTGATGAACCGGGCCACCACATTTTTGGTGACAGAAGCAAATGAAGCTGCTTCTACCCACTTTGTGAAGTAGTCAATAGCGACCAGGATAAAGCGATGTCCGTTAGAGGCAGTAGGTTTGATTTCTCCAATCATATCAATACCCCACATTACAAAAGGCCAAGGAGCCGTCAGGACGCTTAATGGAACTGGAGGTACATGTACTTTGTCAGCGTATATCTGGCATTTGTGACATGTTCGGGAGTGATGATGGCAGTCTGTTTCCATGGTAGACCAGTAATAACCTGCTCTAAGGATCTTTTTAGCCATTGTATGTCCACTGGAATGAGTACCGAAGGCACCATTGTGTATTTCTTCCATGATCTGTTCTGCTTCCTTCTTGTTTACACAGCGAAGTAAAGTCGAGTCATAGTTGCGTTTGTATAAGGTTCCATTGCTTAGGAAGAATTTGGCAGCAAATCTCCTTAGAAACTTTCTGTCGTTAATGGATGTCCCTTCAGGGTACTCCTGAGCTTCGAGATATCTTTTTACTTCCTGGAACCATGGTTTTTCCTCGGTTCCTTCGGTATTGATCTCATTGCAATAGGATGGTTCATCTTGCCTGTAAATGGTGATCATAGGCGCCTCGTTGTCCCACCTGACTTTGAACATGGATGACATGGTAGCTAAAGCATCAGCTAGTTGATTTTCCTCGCGTGGGATGTGTTCGAAAGTGATTTCTTCGAAGTAAGGAATCAAACTCAGCACATATTCTTTGTAAGGAATTAGATTTGGGTGCTTTGTGTCCCATTCCCCTTTGACTTGGTAGATTACCAAGGCCGAGTCTCCGTAGACTTCCAGGAATTTGATTCTTAGATCGATTGCAGCTTTAAGACCCAGAATACATGCTTCGTATTCGGCTATATTGTTAGTGCAATTGAAGCATAATCTGGCAGTGAATGGTGTATGACCTCCTGCGGGGGAGATGATCACAGCTCCGATGCCATTGCCAAGTGCATTAGAAGCTCCGTCAAAAACCATAGTCCACCGGGATCCTGGCTCGGGTCCTTCTTCTGGTCCTGGTTGTTTGTAGTCATTGACTAGCATAATGTCTTCGTTTGGGAAGTCAAAGTTCAATGCTTGATAATCATCCACTGCTTGATGAGCCAGATGATCAGCTACCACACTTCCTTTGATTGCTTTTTGTGAAGTGTATTGAATGTCATATTCTGTTAAGATCATTTGCCATCTCGCTATTCTTCCAGAGAGAGCAGGTTTTTCGAACACGTATTTGATGGGATCCATCTTGGAGATTAGGAAAGTGGTGTGATTTAGCATGTACTGTCTTAGTCGGCGAGCCGTCCAAGCTAAGGCACAACAAGTTTTTTCGAGTAGTGAGTATCTTGTTTCACAATCGGTAAACTTTTTGCTAAGATAGTAGATTGCGTGCTCCTTTCGGCCGGATTCGTCATGTTGTCCTAGTACACACCCCATTGAGTCTTCTAACACAGTTAGGTACATTATCAGAGGTCTGCCTTCCACAGGTGGCAACAAGATTGGAGGTTTTTGGAGATATTCTTTGATTTTGTCAAAGGCTAACTGGCATTTGTCATTCCACCTTTCCACTTGATCTTTCTTCAACAGTTTGAAGATCGGCACACAAGTAGTAGTCATGTGGGCAATAAATCGGGCGATGTAATTTAGACGTCCTAAGAATCCTCTGACTTGTTTCTCGGTACGAGGTATAGGCATTTCTTGAATGGCTTTAACCTTGGCGGGATCAACCTCAATACCTTTGCTGCTGACGATGAAACCTAAGAGTTTGCCGGATCTTACTCCAAAGGTACACTTATTTGGGTTCAGTCGCAACTTGTATTTCTTGAGTCTGTCAAACAACTTGTGTAAATGACCCAGATGTTCTTCCTCGGTGTTGGATTTTGCAATCATGTCATCGACCTACACCTCTATTTCTTGATGAGTCATATCATGAAATAGCGCTACCATTGCACGTTGATAGGTTGCTCCTGCGTTTTTCAGACCAAAGGGCATTACTTTGTAACAAAAGGTTCCCCAGGGTGTTGTGAAGGTTGTTTTTTCCATGTCTTCGGGTGCCATCTTGATTTGATTGTACCCTGAGAATCCGTCCATCAAGGAGAATACCTTGCATTGTGCGGTATTGTCAACCAGTACATCGATGTGTGGTAAAGGGAAATCATCTTTGGGGCTTGCCCGGTTCAGATCTCTGTAGTCCACGCACATTCTGACTTTCCCGTCTTTTTTAGGTATATGCACGATGTTAGCTATCCAAGGAGGATAACTTACAACTTTTAGGAATCCGGCATTGAACTGTTTTTCAACCTCGTCTTTGATCTTTTTTGACATATCAGGCCTACTCCTTCGTAGTTTCTGTTTGACTGGAATGCTACCTTCTTTGATTGGCAGGCGATGAACTACAATGTCCGTGTCAAGGCCTGGCATATCTTCACAGGACCAGGCGAATATCTCGACGTAGTCTCGCAGCATCTGAATCAGTCTTTGCTTGATGCTGTGTTCTAAATCAGCCCCTATTTTGACTTCTTTCTTTTCTTCGTTGCTGCCCAAGTTGATGACCTCAATTGGCTCCTCGTGAGGCTGTATGGCCTTGTCTTCTTGTTCTAGCAGCCTCGCAATTTCTCTTGGCACTTCACAATCTTCCTCACTTTCGTCCTCAGTTTGGTAGATCGGACTTTCAAAGTCATGACGGGCAATAGCAGAATCGTTGTTGACTGGATCCAGAGTGTATGTGAATCTGCATGTTAGTTATGTGAGTGTGTGTGAAGAAAAAACATAGCTATTTGAAAGCGAAGAAAGAAAGAAAAAGGATCACAAAATTTTAAATATGCAAGCGTCCCATGATTTTATTGAATGCACATGATCATGATATGATAAGCCCTTATAGAAGGACCAGTGTGCTAAGGCACACGGCTTTCAAGCTCATGGTTCGATTGTTCAGGAACCATTTTTATCTTTGCACAATATACACAAAGAAAACAGGAAATGGCATTTACTCCTGGTCAAAGGAGATCACATCCTCAGCCTTCCAGTTGTTCAATCCACTGTTGTGAGCAGGGAGTATCCAGCTGTTCCAGTTGCAGTTGTCTTCTTCATCTTCCACAGCATTGATTTCATTAGTGGGAAAATGAGCCGGTGATCCTTCGGGATAAGGGATATACTCTGCTGGATACGAGAGCCCAGGCTGAGGTATCTCTGTTGGCTGAGCGAGATGCTCGATAAGGCCGTCCCATGCAGTCGGGATGATGTTTTGAATAGAGACTTGTGCATCCTGATGAGGAGTGTATTCTGACAGAAAGCAACCTTTGTTATTTGGTATTTCCCTGGTTTCTTCAAGAGTGAAATTGTCATCGTAATGTTCATCCCATCCAGTTGGGACAATGTCCTTCATAGCAATTTGTGAGCTCGGAGGAGCGGAATATTTCACCATATAGTCATATTTGCCGCTGGGTTCTCCTAGCGTGTCCCATACTTCTTTGGGTGGATTTTGATATTGCTTAGTGACGGGACTTGTGAAACTTTTATCATTTTCAATTTGATCACCCCATCCAGTCGGGGTAATATCTTCCATAGCAATATAAGAATTTTGAGGTGCGGTATACTGATAATTATACCCGTCACTTGGTTCTCCCACAGCATCCCACATTCCCATGGAAATGGGTGGAATCTCATCTGGATATGGCTGAATGATATGGTTCAAGAACACTCCTTCATCTTCAATAGCGTTTACTTCTTGGCTGACGAAGTGTGACGTTAATCCTCCAGAACGAGGACCTTAATCATTCTTTTGATTTTCACTATCATAGCCCAGGCCTAGCTTGTCAGACTTGTAGGGTATATCGGGAAGCTGTCCCCATACTGTGCAATCACCCTGTTCAATCATGGCTTTGGCATCTTTGAGAGAAGCCATAGTTGTAGTTGGAGTAGCAGGAATATGCTTGGTGGTAGAGACATCTGGGGAGACCACCTCAAATGATTGGCATGGAGTTTCGATGAATTCGTCCTCCAACTCAACATATTTGGAATTGCTTAGGTGACTAACCACATATTCCTCTTCGCCATAGACTGTGACAATCTTTCCTTTTACTGGATATTTTAACTTCTGATGCAGGGTAGAAGTTACAGCGTTTGCCCCATGTATCCAAGGACGTCCAAGTAAACAGGAGTAGGCTGGGTGAATTTCCATTACGTAAAAGATAGAATCGAAGATTTGAGAACCCACTCTGATTGGGAGATTCACTTTTCCGTATACCGTTCTTGTTGACCCGTCAAAGGCTCTTATCACAACATCGCTTGGTTGTAACATAATTCCTTCGAAGTCAAGCTTTTCTAGTACTGTTTTCGGTAACACGTTCAAAGAAGAACCGTTATCTACTAGCACATGAGATAGAGTGGTGCCATTACATTCAATGGAGATATGTAGGGCTTTGTTGTGATTTTTTCCAGCAGGGGTTAGATCCACATCAGAGAAACCGAGACCATTGTTCACGGTTAGATTGGCAACACAATTCTCAAATTGGTCGACTGAGATCTCTTGAGGCACATGCGCAGCTTTAAGGAACTTCATCAGAGCTTTGGCATGGGCTTCTGAATATTTTAGCAGGGATAGCATTGAGATTTTTGAAGCGGTGTGCCCCAGTTGCTCAACAATATTGTAATCACTCTTGCAGATGATTTTTAATATTTCCTCCATTTCTTGCTTTGATGGATCCTCAGCAGGGATCTCCACCGGGGTTTGAACTTGTTCAACTTGTGGCTCTTTGCCGCGAGCGTTGTTATCTTGATTAGGAACTGGGACTCGGACTGGACCAACAGCAACATTTGGAGAAATTTCTGGTGAAAAGATTCTTCCACTTCTCGTGATCTTGCTGGTACCCACAATATTACCCACAGTTGGAGTAGTTAACTTTGCGGTCTCTTCAGTCGAGGTACCCTGCTTAACTCCATGAACGTAAACATTAGTGTCGTATCCCCATGGGATAGCTTTGTCTGAGGAGTATGGAAATGGAGTTGGACTAGTAATGACTACTGATGCCACTTTGAGTGTAGCAGAAATTTTGAATGGAGCCTTGGCAGAGATTTTGAATGGTAAGCTGGAGATCACTGAGGCATCCTCCATTCTCATCCTGTTTGCAAAGACTTCGCACAACACGTCCATAGAAGGGAGCCTTTCAAACATAATGATACGGCGATCCATCCACTTTTGAATTCCCATTCTTAGATTTTCACAACCATTGGGCAGGTATGAGCAATAAAAGCAATCGGGGTCACACCCTGGGAAGTAACCAGCTCGGATTAGCTTTCCTTTGACTTCGCAGAGTGGAGTTGATAATTTGTTCACATCATAGATGTAAACAGTGTCCAGGATAGCGTTGACAGTTTTGTCATGCTTTGGCATAGGTGCAGTGATGACATTTGGAGTTTCTGGAGGATCGAACTCAATTTCTCCAGCATCTATCATATCTTGTATTTTATTTTTCAAGGCCCAGCAGTGATCTGCGTCATGTCCTGGACAGTTTGAGTGATAGGCACATGTTGCATCAGGGCGATAATTCGGAGAGGAAGTGTTGACATTCTTTGGAGGACCTTTTAATGTGATCAGATCTGCTTTTAGCAAGTGCTGCAATGCCTGAGAGATTGGCATGTTGATTCTGGTGAAATTTCTTCTTGGTGCATCTGGTCGATGCGTATATTTTGGCTGTTGATCTTTTTGAGGTGCAGATGCGGAGATCAGAACTGCCCCTACAGATTGATGCTGCTCACTTTTGCGACTTTTCTGAATTTGTGTTGCATTGACCTCATTTCTCCCGCTGATGGGCCTTTTTGTAGTACCAGAGGAGGAACCTGTTTGAATTTTTCCATTTTGAATGCCACTTTCGACACGTTCTCCGGTCAGTATCAGGTCAGTGAAACTTGATGATGAGCTTCCCAACAAATGGCTATAGAAAGGGCCAGTTAAAGTGCCCATGAACATGTCGACTAGTTCGCGATCAGATAAGGGTGGTTGAACCCTTCCAGCCATATCTCTCCACTTTTGTGCATATCCTTTGAAACTTTCTTTTGGTCCCATAGACATGCCCCTTAGTTGAGTACGGGTTGGCGCAAGATCAGCATTGTATTGGTACTGTTTGTAAAAAGCAGCAGCTAATTCTTCCCAAGTATGAACCTTGGTATTTTCCAGCTGGTAGTACCACTCGAGTTGTGTACCCGACAGACTTTCTTGGAAGAAGTGAATCCACAATTTGTTATCTGTTGTATGAGGTTGTATCTTCCTCACATAGGATCTCAGATGTAGTTTCGGGCAAGAAACTCCATCATATTTTGCAAAGACAGGAACTTTGAATTTTGGAGGGATAACAACATCCGAGATGAGCCCCAGATCATTGAAATCTAAACCAGGTACTTTTTGTATCTCCATAGCTTTCATACGGTCTTCCAGCTGTTGGTATTTGTCATCATCCGGTTCGTCCCCAGAATGATCATCTTTTTCATTTAAAGAGAGAGAGAGGGTTTAGCAGAACCCTGGTTGCTTTGATTGTCTTCTTGTTCACCATCACCGACTATTTCAGGGATCGGTGGCTTTTTGAACTTTTTGACTGGAATTTTGATTTTCCTTTTCAGGTGACTCAAGCCTACAGATCCTTTGGGCTTCTTTTTCTTCTTGATTATCAGGGCTTTCAGTTCTTGTTGCCCCTTTGCCAGTTCCAGAATTGCCACTTGAACTTGGGCATTCTGTTCTTCGAGGTTCTTGATGCTTGTCTCAGATTCCATCTTCTGACTGAAATAAACAGCGAGGAGATGAGAAATCCGTCATGAGAACCTGTTATGCAATGTGTATGAATGGATGCAATGTATATGCAAATGTATGAAATGTATATGCAATGTATATGAATGTATATGCAATGCATGAAATGAAATGTGTGTGCAATGTTTTCAAGGATCTTAGAGTTTAGATTTGTTAAAGAAGAAACAAACGTTAGTTAATCAATTTATTCTCTTTTTTTTTCTTTTTTGCCTCATTTGGGCTTACAAGACAGAAATAAAATAAATGATCCTTTAGGTCTCCCTTGGACGCTTTCTCTTTGCCCCCAGGAATGTGTTGATCTGCCGTTCTTCTTGAAGCTGTTCGGTGAGCTCCAATATTCTTCTCTCATAGTCCTGACAGTGTGCTTTGAAGGTGTCTCTTTCCTCTTTTAGTTGAACCCAAGATTTTTGCAACTCTTCTAGGTCAGTTGGCATATCCGGGTGTAGAATAACTTGAGGTTCGTATCCTTCGACCTCTGGTTCAATAGTCACTGGTAGAATAGCGGGATATGGCATAATGAGTTTCTGAGCATGAGTACGGACCCATCTGAGGTAAGGTTCCATAGGGATAGAATTCCATTGCCCCAAAGTTTTGCTTTTTATTCTATAGACACTGTCCCATGCCCGTATGAACCTTCGTCGGTGTCTATGAGAATCATTCTCGTAATCAAACACAATGCCACGGATAATCATGTCATGAGGACCGTTGCTCCTTGCATATCCGAATTGGCGTAGAGCTAAAGAGGGATTGTAAGTGATGCCTCCTGTGATGCCAAGGAGTGGTACATTAGGGTACTCTCCACAATGATCAATGATAGTAATGTCTCTTTGAAAGAAGTTGTTCCACCGGATATCTGAATGAGACAAAGACATAATCCTGCGAGACCATTGCATTCTTTGTTCATTTCTCAACACTGATCGGGGAAGATGAAATGTAAACCACCTAGCCAGTAGTGGTATACAGCACATGAGAGTTCCTCGTTTCTTCATGGTACGAGTGTGTAGAGAATGTAGAATGTCTCCCAGCAATGTTGGTACCGGGTTACGGATTAGGAAAAGGTTGATGATGTGTACCCTTATGAACTGGTCGGGATTTGGGAATAAAACCAACCCATAGATCAAAAGGGCCATAACCTCCTCAAAAGCTGGATAACTTTTGTTTTCTAGCAGTAGTCGAGCCTTTTCCAACAAGAACTTGGCAAGCAAACCCTTAACTCCACTCTTTGTTTCCTAATTGGACTCGATTTCTGATTTTCGCAGATGTAAAGCAGCAGCAATGACTTCAGGTTTTGGAATCCTTTCTAAACCAGTGAAAGGTAATTGATTTCGAACAGGTAATCTAATTAGTTCAGAGAATTCTTCCAAAGTGGGTACTAACTGGTAATCTGGAAAGGTAAAGCAATGATGTTCAGGGTCAAAGAACTGGAACAGGACCCGTATCATGTCTTCTTCAAATTTTGAGGTAACCAAATGGAGTAGGTGACCATGCCTTTCGGTGAATTGAACATTCCTGGGGAATTCTGACACTAAGTCTTTTAGTTCAGATGGTACCGTTGAGATGTTGATTCGGATGTAATCTCTTTGATCCTTGAAGTGTTTTGTGAGAAAATGATATGCTTATGATGCAAACATGTGGCACACAAAAACAAATCAAACAATAGCCTTAGGTTTAAAGGCTTGCATGGAGCTGATAGGTGATACCCTCCCCACTGAAGTTGAGTTGGTTAAAACCTGTCCTAGAATAGTATTCGGGTTCTATGATCCTTGGAAGTAACATCTCAATACGGCGCTCGAGCGGCCGATCAAAATATTCCTCGAGGATAACTAACTTAGATCAATTTCAAAGCTAGCCACTTAATAGGCCACAAGTCAAGTTCAACTAAAAAGGTTCTAAGACAAATTAGTGTTTAATGACATTTCGGAAGCCTAATATACTCCTTGATCGTTTTCAAGGGACATCAGTATAAACCAAAGTATCGCACTAATGATGACTACCAGATCAACCGTATCGGTACATGCCGTACAGTTTCCTTGGTCTATTGTCATATACTTAAGGTATCTCGAGATTCGGGTTTGAATCTTTCACACAAGCAAAATACCCAAACATACCTTTGAAAAATAGAGCAATCAAGTCAAACAATTGAAAACATCGAAGTAATCTATTCTCTTAAGGTAACCCCTTTTGAAAACATTTTGTTTTTTGAAAGTGACTCCCCAGCAGAGTCGCCAGTTCTGTGGACCTCCGTTTTTTGGGCCATACCTCTGAGCGGGAGAGATACGTGAACTGACTCTTTTTTATCGCTTAATGCTTTCGCATTTTTTTTTGAAAATTCACAGAGTCGCCACCGACCTTTTATTTTATCCAATTAAGGAAAGGTTTATAAAAGAAACAGAAAAAAGACCTTTAAGAAATTCTGGGTAAGGGGGTAGGTTATACAAAGGGAAGGTGTTAGCACCCTTTGTATCCATGGTTATCCATGGGCTCTTAAGTTTGCTTAGCTCACTTGTTTTTCGATTACTTTTCAATTGCTTTAGAATGCTCATATGTGGTTTCAAATACCTTTGTAAATTGAATTTTGTAATGATCCTTGTGGGGATGTATACAAAATGTTTGTTTATCTTTCGAAAGATGTTTTGAAAAGAACGTTAACTTTGTAATGATCCGTGTTTGGATGTATACAAAGTATTGTCTTTTTGGAAAGTTTTGTTTTGAAAAACAACAGTGTATGAGAATTTTGTTTGTTTTGATTTGAGCAAGCAAACTAGGAGGTCTACCCTGAGTTGTAAGGTCTTTATCCTATTTCCTTTAAAAATCTATCCTTTCACCGGATACAAACAAAAGGTTCGATTTTGTACTCGAAACAGTGGAATTTTGACTTTGATTTTGAAAAGAATGAGAAGGGATTACCTTAAGAGGTGCAAGTGTGATTGTGTTTGTATTCAGATATTTTATCTTTGAAGTTAGTGATCTAACGGTTCAGTTTTATCTTTGGCATACACGCAGTTTATATTTGCTGGAAATTAAAATGTGGAAATGTAAAGTGCGGAAAGTAAATCTACGCTATTACATCGATTGTGCAGGAAATGTAAACTAGCCTATTTACATGAATTTGACATCCTATACATTTATCTAGGAATTTAAATTGCAAGAAAAATAAAAGGCATGTTTTTGGATTTTTTTATGATTGATTTTAATTATAATTAATGCATGATTAATTAAATTAAAATGAAGAAAAAAAATGAAAATAGATTTAAACCTAGAAATTAAGTTTAAAATATGTACAAAATATTTGTCAATTAATTTTAAAACAAAACTAATGTTTTTTGGAATATTTGAAATTGATTTGAAATTGATTAAGCTAATTAAAACATAATTATGCAAATAATTATACAAATAATTAAAACTTAGAGAGAAAATTATTCAAAATATGTACAAAATTAGTCTATAATATATAAACAACATTTTATATAAAGAACAATTTTTTTTATGATTTTTGATTGGTTAAGAATAATTAAAAAGCAAATATATAAATATATACTAATTAATTATGCAAAATATTGAAATTTTGAAAAAAAAATAAAATATTTTTATTTCAGAAAATAATATATTATTTTAGAAGTCTAAAAATATTTTTTGTGCATTTTTTGGATTTTTAAAACTATTTTTAATTAATTTTGCAAAGAAAATTAAAATAAAATAGAAAATAAAAGGATACATGATCATGTGTGATTAATCTGAGAGTCCATGGTATGAGGATTCATTCTGAGGCGTTGGATGGTTCATTAAATGAGATCAGATGGTCCAGACATTGAGGCACGTGGTAAAAGTTACACCTGCAAAGCACAGAAAATCAGAGACAAATTCAAAAAAAACACGCGCGCGTCTGAACCAATGGGGGGGAGACACGTCTTCGTCTTCAACCTCCAGACAACACTTATAACAGCGCTTTTGTAAAAAAGCGCTATAATACATGATGCTTAAACCTGCAAAATAGCGAATAGGGTCAAACGTAAAAATAAATTTGGCGCGACCTATCCATTCAACTCGTCTGATCCATACGAACTCAATGGTACCACTTAGATCCTCTAATTTTGCCTATTTTAGAAAGCCATAATTTTGAGATTATGAACCCTAGAATGGTAACTTCGTGTGTAAGCGTCTAAAACTCAATTAAAGTTCCAGAAATGATCTACACACCACACCAAGTTAAAATATATGTCTACATCGTGCTAGATATGCTTGTGTTATGAGATACAAGTCAGTTTTAGTTTGGACAAATCGTGACCTGTAGTGTTTGATTCAATGAGTTTCAAAGCTTGCAAATGATCTGGATAGGTTCAGTGAAGTTCAAGGAACGTGTTTGAGTGTTTATTTTGTATTGAAACTAACTTAAACTTAGAATTCGAATTCCAAAATTCTTTGAATATTTTAAGAGGTTACAAATGTGAAAGCAAGCTTCTACAATACTATGTTTTGATGAAGACAACTATCATAAGTACGCATCAATAAAGGATGAGCAAAAAGATCAAATAAGCTATGGATCAAGATTGCAACTTTCATGAAGATTAGCTTTGGTTGATTGATCTTCAAATCATAATGGTACAAGTTAAATACTTTTACATTTGATATTCTTTAGTGCTCAAAAAATCATATAAACATATTCAAACTTATATATGCATGGCATAAGTTTTACTCCAAAGTAAACTCTTGTTGAAACCTTTTTCAAAGTCAAAATCCTAAATAAAGGTTTTAGGAACCGGGTTGTCCCTATGCAGGAACCGGTTCCCAGCATTCTCAGTTTTCAGCATTCTGTGGTTTACTATGGGGAACCGGGTTGTCCCTATGCAGGAACCGGTTCCCACGTTCAAAATTCAAATATTCTGCTGTAACGTTCAGCAGGAACCGGGTTGTCCCAGGCAGGAACCGGTTCCTACTGAACCAGTGTGTCTCTTCATGTTAAAATCTGTCCCAAACGAATTCATCTTTCAAACCTTTAACCATTGCATTGTTCTATCAATATGCAACCATTCTAAGAGGCATATAGTCACCTATATATACTATACATTTCAGATTTTATATGACACCTCTTTCATTACAATTTACCACACTTTTGATCATATATTTTCATCATATATTTGCAAACAAGTGTTTCATACTTAAACTTTTATTGAAACTTTTTCTACACATTGTTAGAAAAGTTTCTCATTCATACATAAACACTTGAGCACTATTTTATATCATTGTAAATTGTTTTTGCTTGAAAGAGAAGATCAATCTTATAGATTGATATATGTTCATCAACTTTCTACTCAAAATATATTTTGTTATTTTTGACTTGCTATCCAAGATTGTTGGAAGTAAGGGTTATTGATTAGTGAGAGGATTGTTCTCATAATCAAGATAGTAAATCCAAGAGGATTGTTCTTGGTGGTTGAAATCTTGTTGTCCAGGATTGTTGGAAACAAGTTAGTGAAAAATCCAAGAGGATTGTTCTTGGTGGTTTTGTTAGAAGATTGTAGGAGGAGTCTTGGTATAGGCTTGTACAAAGATCTAACAATAGTAAAATCTCTTTCGTGTTTGAAAGGGGACTGGAGTACTCTCGGATTGTGAGGGGAACCAGTATACATCATTGTGTTCTTTACTTTTCCGCAATTTACCGCTTTCATCACTATTATCAAGAAAAGAAAAGAACCATTCAAAAGCCTTCAAACACTTAACCAAAAACAAGTACAAGTATTCTAAAAAACCGGATAAATCATTGAAAACCTAATTCACCCCCCTCTTAGGCGCACTCTTAAACTTACAATTGGCATCAGAGCAAGTTATAGGTAACTTGTTCCTAAAGATCCAGAATGGCTTCCGCAAATCAGAATCCAGTTTTTAGAGATGGTGGTAGTAACAACAAGCCTCCATTATTTTGTGGTGAATACTTTGACTTTTGGAAAATCCAAATGAAGGCTCATTTAGAAGCAAAAGGAGAAGAAGTATGGGAAGCAGTCCAAAATGGTCCCTTTGTTCCTACAACTATCGTTGATGGTGTTGAATCAACAAAGCTTAAAGTTTCATGGAACGATGATGATAGAAGGAAAGTTCTTGCTGACAAAAAGGCGATCAGTCTTCTTCATGGTGCTCTTAGTATGGATGAATTCTTCCGAATATCAACATGTACAACATCAAAGGAAATTTGGGATACTCTTGTAGAAACTCATGAAGGTACCGCTGAAGTTAAAAGATCAAGATTGAATACCTTAAGCCAAGAGTACGAACTATTTAGAATGAAGCCCAGAGAAACTATTCTCGAATTGCAAAAACGATTCGTTCATTTGACAAATCACTTGAAGGCACTCGGTAAGACTCTCCCTACCGAAGAACTAAATTTAAAGGTGCTCAGATCTTTAACAAGAGAATGGCAACCGAAAGTAACGGCGATATCCGAGAAAAAGAATCTATCAAAGATGACTTCCGCAACCTTGTTCGGTAAACTTCAAGAATATGAAACAGAACTCGGAAGACTTGAAACACATGAAATTCAAATGAAAGATTCAAAAGATATTGCCTTGAAGACAAGAGTCAAGCATCATAATAGCAATCAAGAGGATGAATCCACTAGTGAAGAAGATAATGAGTTTATCAAAAAGTTTGAAAAATTTCTAAGAAAAGAAAAGAAAAAGGAGATCATTAAAGATGAAGTACCAACAAGGAAGATTAAATGCTTTGAATGTGGAGAAAGAGGACATGTCAAAAGTGAATGCCCTAAACTTGAAAAGAAGAACAAATACTTCAAGAAAAATAAGGATAAAAAATCAAAGAAAGCATATGTAGCATGGGATGACAATGAAATAAGTTCATCTTCAGATGAAGAACATGTGAATCTTGCATTGGTAGCAACACACCATTCTGATGATGAAGACAATGAGGTTAGTAATGAATTTTCTCTTTTTGATAATGATGTTCAAGAGGCTATAAATGAATTGTTAAATGAGTGCAAAATTCTCTATAAAACTATCTCATCTCAAAAGAAAATGATATCATCTTTAGAAGAGAAGGTTAAGATAATAGAAGAAAAAGATGACAAAGAAAAAATGATTAGTGTTCAAGAAGATAGTGTTGCATGCAAAAATTGTGAATCACTTTCTTTTCAAATTGTTCAATTAAAAAGAGTCCTTGAAAGGTATGAAAAAGGACAAATTGGGTTGGAAGGTGTCCTTAGGCAACAAAGATTCCTTAATGATAAAAGTGGTCTTGGATATGCAAAGTCTAAACCAAGTACTAGTAAAACTATCTTTGTGAAGGCAAGTGAACAATTCAACAAATTGGATAAAGCACAAAAGGTTCATCATCATCCTAAAAGGTTTCCTAAAAAGAAACCATATGTTCCTAGATATAGAAGTAATTTTGAACCTACTTGTTTTTATTGTGGTATTATTGGTCACACACCCAATGCTTGTTATGTAAGGAACTTTAGTGTTCCTAGTGGACATTATGTATGGGTGAAGAAAGGAACTAACTATGATGGACCCAAAGCCACTTGGGTACCAAATCAAACTTAATTTGTTTTGTAGGTTTGCTTGAGGACCACTTAAAATCTATGGTGGTGGTGGTTCTAAGCATTTGATGGGAGACATAAACTAACTTTCAAATCTAGTTATAAAGTCCAAGGGTGATTTCACATATGAAGAATACCTTAAAGGAAGAATTCTTGGCATTGACAAAGTTGGAACACTAACTTTCATATCCATTAAAGATGTACTTTATGTTGAAAGACTAAAGCAAAATCTTCTAAAGCAAAAGTCAACTTTATGACAAAGGCTTCAAAATAATATTTATCAAAGATGAATATTTAATGAAGTCACTCATGAGGTAAAACTCATAGGTAAAGAATTAATTATGTTCATATTTTATAATAATTTATCTTTTTCCCATCCTTTTTGATAATGACAAAGGGGGAGAAGATATTTGTGTATATGTGTATGCTTGCTTGTCTCTAACATTTGCAGCCATAAAAGAAATAAATTTCTCAAAAATCAAAGGAGAGCTTTGATCAAGGGGGAGTTATCAAATTTAGGGGGAGCATTCACATAAGAGCACTACACTTCATATTTCAAAGGTTGTCATCATCAAAAAGGGGGAGAATGTGAAAGCAAGCTTCTACAATACTATGTTTTGATGAAGACAACTATCATAAGTACGCATCAATAAAGGATGAGCAAAAAGATCAAATAAGCTATGGATCAAGATTGCAACTTTCATGAAGATTAGCTTTGGTTGATTGATCTTCAAATCATAATGGTACAAGTTAAATACTTTTACATTTGATATTCTTTAGTGCTCAAAAAATCATATAAACATATTCAAACTTATATATGCATGGCATAAGTTTTACTCCAAAGTAAACTCTTGTTGAAACCTTTTTCAAAGTCAAAATCCTAAATAAAGGTTTTAGGAACCGGGTTGTCCCTATGCAGGAACCGGTTCCCAGCATTCTCAGTTTTCAGCATTCTGTGGTTTACTATGGGGAACCGGGTTGTCCCTATGCAGGAACCGGTTCCCACGTTCAAAATTCAAATATTCTGCTGTAACGTTCAGCAGGAACCGGGTTGTCCCAGGCAGGAACCGGTTCCTACTGAACCAGTGTGTCTCTTCATGTTAAAATCTGTCCCAAACGAATTCATCTTTCAAACCTTTAACCATTGCATTGTTCTATCAATATGCAACCATTCTAAGAGGCATATAGTCACCTATATATACTATACATTTCAGATTTTATATGACACCTCTTTCATTACAATTTACCACACTTTTGATCATATATTTTCATCATATATTTGCAAACAAGTGTTTCATACTTAAACTTTTATTGAAACTTTTTCTACACATTGTTAGAAAAGTTTCTCATTCATACATAAACACTTGAGCACTATTTTATATCATTGTAAATTGTTTTTGCTTGAAAGAGAAGATCAATCTTATAGATTGATATATGTTCATCAACTTTCTACTCAAAATATATTTTGTTATTTTTGACTTGCTATCCAAGATTGTTGGAAGTAAGGGTTATTGATTAGTGAGAGGATTGTTCTCATAATCAAGATAGTAAATCCAAGAGGATTGTTCTTGGTGGTTGAAATCTTGTTGTCCAGGATTGTTGGAAACAAGTTAGTGAAAAATCCAAGAGGATTGTTCTTGGTGGTTTTGTTAGAAGATTGTAGGAGGAGTCTTGGTATAGGCTTGTACAAAGATCTAACAATAGTAAAATCTCTTTCGTGTTTGAAAGGGGACTGGAGTACTCTCGGATTGTGAGGGGAACCAGTATACATCATTGTGTTCTTTACTTTTCCGCAATTTACCGCTTTCATCACTATTATCAAGAAAAGAAAAGAACCATTCAAAAGCCTTCAAACACTTAACCAAAAACAAGTACAAGTATTCTAAAAAACCGGATAAATCATTGAAAACCTAATTCACCCCCCTCTTAGGCGCACTCTTAAACTTACAACAAATGTATTACAAGCAAGAGTTTGATTCTGAATTCGTTCCCCTTTCATTGCTGAAGTATTGTAGCCT
Source organism: Vicia villosa (assembly GCF_029867415.1). Classification (NCBI taxonomy): domain Eukaryota; kingdom Viridiplantae; phylum Streptophyta; class Magnoliopsida; order Fabales; family Fabaceae; genus Vicia; species Vicia villosa. The sequence continues at coordinate 4,172,789 of NC_081186.1, forward strand.
GTATATAGGCATTGAAGTGCTTAGAATTGAAGCTAAGAAGCCTTTAGTTGCCTTTGTGGAATTCTTGATTTTTTATATTAAAAACCTTTGAATTGTTGACCAACTCTTCTTCTCTTCAATGCTCTTGCCTTGCTCTTCAATTCTCTGCAGAAAATCAGAGATTCCTTGGGTGAGTCATGCTTAGATTGTAAGCTAACCATTATCCATTCATTTTTCCTTTTAGTTTAATCTTAAAATAAGATAAAATTATGCTAAAAAATGGATAAAAATGGTATGGGCCTTGTCTTGGTCGTGGGAGGCCCATAATATTATGGAAATGATGTTTGAATAATGAAAACTTGGCCCCATTTGGAAAAAATACATTTTTGAGCAATGTTGATTTCATGCATTTTCCCAAAATTTAGCCAACTTCAACAAGGTGTAAATCCCTCAATTTTTGTCATATGAAGGAGTTCTTGCACTTTTTGGAAACCTCAAAGAGTCCTCTAACCAATGCCTTTGGTCTCATGTCAAAATGATTTTTGATGCTCCTTGTGTGTCCTTTTGAAAAAAGTGTCTTTTTGTTGAATTTGAAAATGACCTGTAATGTCTTTGGTCATATTTTTCAAATGGTGAATGCAATGACCATGGGATCAATTGAATTTGAAATATAATTGAATTTCCTTCAAAATGAGCTTTGGTTTGAATTTTTTGGATGAAGGATGAGAGAGTTATGATCAGTCAAAGTTGAGTTAACTTTTCAGGCAAAAACCCTAATTTTGAATCTTAGGGTTTTGTTGATTTTTGATCTTTCCTTGATGAATTATGATCATCCAATGATCAAATGATGAATCCTTTGACAAAATATGGACTTTGACAAAAAATTTCATTTTTGACTGTCTGTTGACTTTTTGGGTCAAACGGGTCGTCTGTTGACTGTTTGAGCTGCTGACGGTGCGTCTGAGTGAATTGAAGTTTGAAAATTTGTATGATGGTACTTTGAGATATATGGATGTGCATGAAATCCATTTGAGGTCTCAAAAGCTTGTTTCTCCTGTAAAAACAAGAAAACCCTAGTCAGGGACTGTTTCTGTAGGAGACAGTTAAGCGTACCTGATTTTTGTGCAGTATTGAGTCTCTGCTAATCGCGTGATATTCAGAAGACTTCTAGAACAAAAATCTTGGAATTTTGAATTGTGAAAGATTGATTTGATTGATGGTACAAAACACTGAGAATTGTACTGCCAGCAGTTTGGCTGTCAACTGACTGTTCAGGTATTAACGTAGCAGTTAGAGTGAAAAATCAACAGTCAAAGTTAATTTTCTTTTTGGTTGTTTTTGTTTTTGTTTTATGTGAAAAATGAAAGTTTATTTACATGACTTGTTAAAAAACACAGACATAATATATAACTAATATTTACTGTTACCAGTACAGTATGAGTTTACTGATTCTGCGCCTGCAAAAGATTTAACTCTGTACCAATTGTGTCAGTACTATTTATCTGTAAATAAATAAATAGCATGTGTGAAGTAATAAACAGTATTTGGCGTTTGCGTAAGAATAAATTCAACTGCAAGCCAAATTACTGTTATAAGAAAAATTCTAAAAACTAAGTATTTCATATGTCAGGATATTTGTTGAAATAAAAATCCATGATTATATGAGACTCTTAATTTTCAGATTGGAGTTTTCTTGAAAAAAGACGCGGGCAAATTTTGGGGTATAACAGTTATGATAAATATGCGATATAGTTTACTATGTTAGTCTCGAAGCTTTAGTAAATTACTTTTTTAAACTCGTATTATCTACCCCTTAGGTTGTGGTAGGTATGCGAAATTTACAATATAACTTGTTGCACCAGTCTCCCAGTAGCGATAAGTTATCTTCTATCCCCTAGGTTATGATAGGAATTCAGCTTCTGCTATATAACCTAATGCGTCAGTCTCTTGGCAACAATAAGTTATTTATTCACAAAACAAGCATAATTTATCCCCTAGGTAGCGATAGATGAGCAAAATCTACGATTTAACTTATTACGTTAGTCCCTGAGTAGTAATAAGCTACCCCTAATAAAATCATGTTAGTCCTCAAGCAGTGATCAATGATCCACGTATTTCCTTGTTACGTTAGTCCCCGAGCAGTAGCAGGTTATGATTTATCACATTAGTTCCCTGGAAGTGATCAGTTATTATGCATTTATCACATTATTCCCTTGGCAGTGATAAATGTGTTAATCTAGCATTTTTCATACTATTAAGTCTTGGTTGAGAACAGACATAACCGATGTCATTATCAAATTCCGGTCTTGGTTGAGAACAGACACAACCGACACCATTATAAAATTCTAGTCTTGGTTGAGAACGGACACAGCCGACACCATTATCAAATTCCATTATTGGTTGAGAACAGACACAACTGACACCATTATTAAATTCCAGTCTTGGTTGAGAATAGACACAAGCGACACCATTTCCAATATCAAATTTCAAATCCTAGGCAGTGATAAATGTACAAATCTACGACACACCCTGCTATGTTAGTCTCTAAGCCTTAGCAAGTGTTCTTCTAACCTTTTCAACCTTATCATATTAGTCCCTTGGCAAAGATAAGATCGAACTCGCATTATCAATCCCCTATGTAGTGATAGATAAGCAAAATCTGCGACACAACTTGCTCTGTCAGTCTCCAAGCCTTAGCAAGGCAGTTCTCCATCCTTCCCCGACAAGCTATCATTAGCAAAAAACATGAGCAGCCTCACACACTTCAATCAACAAAAGGGCATGAGCAGCCTCACGCATTTCTATCAACATAATCGTAAGCTACCTTCAGATCCGCAGTTCAAAAAACACGGGCATTACATTTTTCAATCATCGCATCATTTCATTTCATAACATTTTCACATCAAGCATACATACCGTGCATCATACATACATCAAGCATAATCATATCAAACATGCATACAAGAAGTACATTCAATCATACATGCCCATGAAAAAATTGTGGAAAAATATCAAAACAGGCTTACCAACTAAGATGCGCTCATTGTTTAATTTCAAAAGCTTAACATTATTTGTATCTCATACTACCTTGGTTAAGGACATACATAACCTCTAGAGGTATCAAAATCAAATTGACACTAGGCGGTATATCTACTATTCATGGCCTAGTTATTCAGGTTTCAATGGTCAAAACTCAAATATCAAGTTCAAACTTTCCTATTTTTCAAAATCACACTCTCAATTATCAAATTAAACTTTCACTTGTTACGTTAATCCCCGAGCACTAACAAGTTACCTTTAATCACATTAGTCCCCTAACAGTGATTGATTGGCCATCCGCATCATCTTCATTTGAATACCTTCGATATGTACGAGTTATCTGCGTCGCCATATCAAGGTGGTCTTTGTTCACTTATTCCAGGCATTGATGAGTTATCTGCGTCATCCTCGCTCTTCTTCAAGTTTTTCACTTGCTTTGTTTGCAAACTATTGTTCAAACATTTTTAAACCTTATCAACTCTATTGGATTAGTCCCTTAGCAAAGATAGAGTTGGCGCCCGCATTTGTTTACCTCCTAGGTTGTGGTAGAAATGCAAAATCAGCAATATCATTCTTTCTCGTATCTATCGGATCAGTCCCTCGGCAAAGATAGATATGTCAAATTTATACTCCAAGCATCGATGAGTTTTCTACGTCATCCACGCCTCTTTAATACTTTTCATAGTAAGCTGCGATTTACTAGTCAAATTTTGGGGTCTTCCGGTATTTAATAACCCTTTGATTCGAACGTGCGAGAACTGCGTACTCTTGCACCCTTCAGTCGAAGAGTGATTAAATAGGGGCAACTGTCAAATAATCTTAAAATTGGGTTTCATAAAATATTTGGTTTATTTACAATAATATTTTGGGTTTTAAATTTCTTTGGTTTATTTACACAACAAATTGGTTCTTATAAAATTCTTTGGTTTATTTTTGGTTTTATTAACATTTGGGTTGGGATATTAATTCGTTCTACTTATTAAAAAATAGTTTATTTAAAATTATTTGTATTTTTAAAGAATTACGAAATATCACATAATCTTTATATACTTTCAACTGGCTTTCTATTTCCAATAAATAAACATAGCACAATTGGTAAGGGAGTAGAGCTTGTAAGCACAAGGTCACGGGTTTGAATCCCACCATCACCCTTTTTAGATTTTTTGTTTGTTTTTTGTTACTAATTTTATTTCCTTTTTCAAAATCAAAGTTTTGGCTTTTTTGGTGTGGGCATTTTCCTTATTTGGCACTTTAACCTAATTTTCACTCCTATAAATAAGAGTCCATTTTCACATTTTCAGAGGACCGAAAAATCTATAATATTTACTTTTTTTTTTAACGTTTTACACACTTCTACAAATTTCATTCACGTTGGGTTTTTTTATACAAATTTCTTGTGTTTTTCCAAATTTCTTTATGATTGGTGTTTCTCTTTGGGGCCGATGATTTCATATGAAGCCCCCCTATATTTTTCAAAACTTAGTTATTAATAAAGCTATTTTCTAAATTATTGGCCGATGATTTCATATGAGGCCTCCCATTTTTTAAATGTTTTTTGGCCAATGATGATATATGAGGACCTCCCTTTTACCCCTGTATTTTGTTGTTGCTACATTTTGGTTTTAGTTTTCACGATTATAATCTAATTTTCCAATCCTTTGGGGTTTTGCCCTTTTTGGCCAATGACTGAAACTTATACTATATGAGACCAACCCTTTTTATTAATATATTTTTTAAAACTAACAACTTTCCAAATAACCTCTATTACACCTAACAATTGAAAATTTTTTTATGTACTTTTTTATTAAAAAACTTAAAGGCTAAATGGGTCCCCTTGAGTACAAGGGAGGCAAAGGGTGCCTAACACTTTCCATTTGCCTAAATTACCTACTGACCCAGATTTCACTCTTTAAAGGTTTTTCCTTTTTTCCCTTTAAAAATAAAATTAAGGTGGCGACTTTCTGTAAACGTAAATTTTTAAAGCAGGTTGATAGATATAGTTACTATCCTTTGCTCAAGGAATTGGACTTTTGGACCTAGGATTAGAATGTTAACTTGGAGCTTTTCATCTAATACCAATGTATTTGAGACCTTGGAATTTTATCTATAGGTTGTTTGGTTTGTCTTTTTGTTTTGTTTATATGCGGGTGTTTTGAAAACTTTGAGAATCATCTGATACAATTTCATCTTATGCAAGTTCAAATTTTATCTAATAAATGCTGGATTAGATTGTCATTTTGAACTTATGGCTTTGGTTATTCATCTGCTCAAGCGCTTTGGTTCATCTGAAGTTATGCTTTGAGGTTAATTCAAAGAAAGATAATTCTTATGTTAAATGATTTGATTTCTTCTTGGTTAGATCTTTCTAATCCTTAGCTTTTACTTTATGCTTTAGGATAATCTCTTCATCTCTTCCTCATCTTCTTAAATTTCAAAATCTTCTCCCTCTTTTCAAAAATCTTCTTGTTTTGAAACTTAAACTCTTTTTTGCAATAAACCTTGACTATGTCATGTGGTCGTCAAAGATTTTATTGAATAAATTCTAATACATCTCAATCATATCAAAACTATTTCAAAAATAAAGGAGGAAATGTTCAAGTATCACTTGCCTAAGAGAACCCATTGAGATAGTTCTCCTAATAAAACACAAACCTCACTCAAATATTTTTCATTTGGATTTTACTTTTAAAATCTTTTCTCAAAGATTAGACATGAGTAATCCTCATAGTTGAGATATAAATCTCATATCAACCATGATATTGATTGATATGGTGTTGATGCTTTTCCACTTGAAAGAACTAGTGGCATACTTGTTGATCTCTATCCAAGATGGAGAATTTCTTTCATTGTGATGCAAAGATTCTTCTGTTCTCATGCTAATGGTTGATCAGTTGATTTTTCTCTTTTGAGATGACAAAGTGTCTCTTCATTTAAAATCAATTAAAACAACCTATCTTGTTTTCTTTATGAGCGAAACTACAAATGCTTTGAATTCTCCATTGCGCAAAAGATGTATGTAGGCACAAGATGCAACGTCTTTCCGAGCACAATAAAAAACATTCTCTCATCATCCTATCAGTCTTATGCACATAACTCTTTATTTCAACACATATTTTCAAAAAAAAGATTCTTGTGGAGTACCACCGATGTGAAAGGTGCTAATACCTTCCTCTTGCATAACAAGTCCCCGTACCCTTTTCTCTTTGTTTTATTAGTTTTATTTTAAAAATTTTGTGGGTTTTATTCGCTCTTTTCCAATTCCTTTGGAAATAATAAAGATCGGTGATGACTCTGGCCTTATTTGCGATTTAAGTTAATTAGTAGCTTAATCTCAATTTTCTCGTCGCGACACCTGGTATTGATTTCTACGAAGTCTACACACCCGTTGCAAGGTTGAAGACAATCAGGATTGTTGTGTCGACATCAATACAAAGGGTGGAAGATACATTAGTTGGATGTTAAATCAGCATTTCTGAATGGACCTTTGGAAATATAAGTTTATGCTTGTTGCACCCCAAAATTTGCCGTCCTAATTTATTTCACTTCTAAGTGGCTTAGGCTTTGCATTCATGTGCATCTTTCCATTAGGGCATTAACATAACTCATGCATTCATTAATTAATAAATATGGCTCAAGATCAAGGATCTGAAAAGAGTTTGGGTTATACTTTTACTTTGAGGCCCCCATCTTCATTCAAGGGTGATTCAAGCTATTTCTTCATTAGTCGTGGTTTGTGAAGTAAGTGTTTTGATTCACAAACTTCTTCATCAAACTACAAGATGTGCATCCACCAAGATTTCAACTAAAGATCGTTGAGTTAGGGTTTCTCATTCGTGGTGTTTGAGTTTGTTAAGATTCATCAGTAGAGTTTAATCAGATTTCATGTTAAGAGATTCCTCTATGCTGCAAGCCTTATCCTTTTCAAGAATTTTTCAAGGTATTGTTGTTGCGTTGAATTGAAATATAAATACACGCCATGACATAAGAGGTGAGTTTATGGACTCATTTTGATCAAAGAAGCCTGGTTCTCATAATTGTAACTTGCTATTTGTAATATAAGTTAGAGTGGGCTTGAGATGGAAATTAAGGTTTTAGCAAGAAGGCTAGTTGATTTGATCCCATTGAGAGTGAAGACCGAGTTGGATTCAATATGATGATGTATTTGTTCATGGGTGCTATGAATTCAATATCCCTAAATGGGCGAGAGGTGATTCAAGTTTTTCGTTTATGGTTCTCTTTTGATATCGAAGATCTCAAGTACACGTTATTTTCATTATGCAAGAGTGATTCAAAAGAATCCGTGTATATAAGTTATTTTGAATCCAAGGTTGTTAATTCAAGTTCATTCAAAATTCGAATTCAAAAATTAACAGCATTCACCATTATTCTTTACATGTCCAAAATCCAAATGATTTCTATCCAAGATCCATTCAAATTTACAAAATTACAAGTTACAAGCCATACATATACCATTTTGTCGTCACTTTTGAAACACAAAACAAAAGGAAGAGAAATCCATTACAAAACTCAAGCCTCATTACAATGAAGATTTAAAATTATCATGATCCTGAGCTTCATCTTTGTTTCCTTCATGCTAAACTTACTCTTGACCAAGCCCTTGAAAGTCTGCTACTTCCAACTCATAAACATCCGTAAAACCGCGGATGTGCACATTAAAACATGTATCCCTGAACTTCAAAATACAAAGCCAGTTCAAAAACAAAACACTCCAAACTCTCTTGCTTGCCAAACGGTCCACAACCTACGATCAAAATGATCCCAAGCGAATCTGCACCAACTAGACCAGCTGAACCCGCATAAAAACCGATTATTCAAAGTCGTCTGCATTGAGTCAGTACAAGAAAATGGAAGGGAAATTAGTTCAGAAAATAAATCTCACAGTTCAAAAGGAAAAACCAAAGAAGAACTAAACCTTTGGTCCCTACATAACAAAAATCTGAACAGATTCGAAGAAATAGAAATAAACTGCACCACAAGAATAAACCGATTTCGGTTCAACAAATAAAAACTCACCAGAATTTTACTACAAGAATAAGAGAAGTTCAATAAAAGAGAGCGGGGAATTGAGAATAGAAGGATCTAACGGCAGATAATAGAAAAAATTCACCTGTAACAAACTCTCGGGGTCTCTTTCTCTTAACCAGAGAATCTTCTTCAATCCTCAGAAAATCTCCACAACAAATATTCTGCTTCACTCTCGATTCCTCTCCCTTCAATATTCATCACTCTTCACTCTTCACTCTTCATAAACCATAACCATTCAACATTCTTCAAAGAACTCTCCCTAAGAACTAGCAAATCTTCATTCATCTTAGCATCATCTTCATCTCACCTTCGTTCTCGCCACTCACAATTCAATAATATCACTACAACTTCAGTTCATTTTCCATAATGACCTTGATCATACCTTTGTCAACCTTCATCAACTCGACAATATCACCTTTGCAACCGTAACGCGCCTTCATCATTTCCGTAACAACAACGACACTGCAAATTCATCAAGAACACAGACTTTGTGTCACTTCATCATTGAATCATCATCATCACACGCAACACCAACATATCCAAAATGTAACACCCCATTTTACCCGATGAATATATTTAAAATCAGAGTCACAACACAAATAGGATGCCACATTTTTCAACTTAATTCTTCAACATATAATCGCATGTAATACAGATACATAACCCATTAAAACTTGGATGAACAAATAACAACAACTTTATGTCTTCAAAATAAAACAACTTTTAAATTACCACGCAACAGACTCATAAACTTCAAATTAATAACATAGCATCTTTGTCCAACATAAACGACTTTAAAGCTATAAAGTATTTAAAAAAATTCAACTTAAAATTCAGCAACTAAATATATATCAACAACGACACAACACAAGCGTTCATCCCCCGAAGTGTTACGTATCAGAGCGACCAATACCTGACTTGAACTAATGAAGGTAAACAACCTTCATTCTGGATGACCTACACGTTACCAACATAGGGGTAACATTCAAACAGAAGGGGTGATATTTTAAACAATATAATCGGATGTACGATAAATACTAGATTAGAATTAGTTCATGCAAATCACCACTTCAAAACTTTTAAATAACGTTCATCACCACAAAATTATCAACATAATATAATGACTAATTTATCATCACAACAACAATTTGAAATGCAACTCGAAATGCGACTCGTACAATGCACATGCATGTGGTACCAATGAAGCAAAACTCCCAACTTAGAATCCGCCAGTTAATAGAGGCGTCAACAAGGCATAAGCCTTCAACTTTAAAACAAGGCAAAAGCCTTCAACTTTAAAATTTTGCCAATCCAGGCCAACTTACAGAGCATACGCTCCCAACTTTTATGCTATGAATGCGACAACATATGAATGCAACAACAACACAACAACAACACAAAAACAGATCGACTTTGGCATAAGCCTACAACTTGAATTTGCCAATTAATAGAGGCAAAATAAAAACAGCAACAACTATCAACAACCACAACATAACAACGATAGCAACAATCATAAACAATAGCATAACAACAACGGCAACGCAACAACAATAACAACGACACTTCAACGACAACTCAATAACAATTCAATGACATCGATATAACCTGCGAATTCACAACTGTAATATACACGTACAACAGCCTATACAACTCACCGTCTTGATCGAAATATTCGTAAACTGCTCAGTATACTTATTCAGGTAGTCCGACTATATACTGCTAATTAATTTCCTGCTAAATTACTATTATTTTTAGCTCTGTTAATGTTCTAATATTTTCACAGCTAGCTACGGTATTATTCCTCTACTACTTATTTTCTATGTATACTCACGGCTAATAATTTTCAGCTACCATTAATCCTATATTAATGCTACTAAATCAGTTAACCAATTAATTATGATTTTCATTAATTATCATACATGTGCCATTACTAATTATCACCATTATTTAATTAGGAGTGATTTCTAATAACTACATATTACATGAAGTGATATTAATATAAATAAGGCACTACATAAATAAGAGCACTCACTATTCATATTCATATGAGAGCAATCACTATTTATATGGGATCAATCACTATTTACATGCGAGCACGCACCACTAACTAGTATTTATATATTTTTCTCCTGCTATTTTATTTCTATTAAGGTTACTAATCATTCAAATGAATCATTCAACTAATGAATTGATTTTCATAATTAACAAATATAATTACTACTTAGCATTACATGTATTTATATATATATATATATATATATATATATATATATATATATATATATATATATATATATATATATATATACATATATATATATATATATATATATATACATATATATATATATACATATATATATATACATATATATATATATATATATATATATATATATATATATATATATATATGAATTATCCTAATGCTAACACAGTACTGGCACCTGATTAATATACTAATAAAAATAAAATAAAGTGAGTGACACTCACCTCCCAAAATGAAGGCTATTGCCTCCTTACCTTCTCATCATGGAGGAAAGCGCCTCCTAGACTGCCTCATCAAATGAGACTTGCGCCTCCTCCTTAAAGTGTGTGGAGGCAGCGCCTCCCACACTATTTTTTTTCTTCTTCCTCCTCTACCTATAGAAGTTCCCCAGTTTTTTCATTCACCCTCGTCTCAGATCAACACAACAATTAATCATAATCACAGGAACACAACATTTATACCACATCAACATATACAATATTCAACAATGAATTCATCGACAACAACCAATTGCATCAGTTTCAAAACATTCACAATAAATCAACATAAACACAACAACAATTTTACACTACCCAATCCCTACATAATATCCATCATATATCCCATTATAGAGTCAGAACCTCACCCTTACCTTGGATTGGAGATCGCTCTATTACATCGGTTGAACCTAGCTTTTTCCATAGCTTCCAACCTTTGCCTCTTCTCTCTTCTCCTCCTCTACAATTTTCCACGGTCAAACTCCAAAACCCCTTCTTCTCTTCTCTTCTCCAAAATCCTTGTTCCTTTTTTCTGATAAGACCTAAAACTCTTTCTACTGCCACCTCTAATTTCTTTTATTTCAATTAATCACATAATTTTCTATTTCTCTTATTGGGCCTAACATTCACACCCCCACTTTGATATACACAACTATAAAATAAGCCCAACACAAATGATTTCATATAAGACCAATATTTATATTAATATTATTTCTAATATTAATAATACTAAATAATACTATTAGTAATCAACCGACTAATCCATTAAAATAATCAACTTAGCAACACAACGCAACGCAACGTATAACAACTTATCAACAAATAATCTGAAAATAATTTAATTAAATAATTAATTTAATTACGGGTGTTACACAAAACACAAGAAACGGGAGAAGAAAATTGAGAAACGAAGAATAAGAAACCAAGAGTGAAAAGAAGTATGCGTGAAGGAGTACCTGAGGTCCGATGGATTAGCCGTGGGTTTTCGTTTGTCATCGTGACGCTTCAAGCGCCGTCGAAGCGGCTTCGACGAGTAACCGTTCCCTTTCCTTTTATCAGCTTGTTCGAGCATCCTTACCTTTAATTTATGCAACGGAATCGCAATGGATAGAGTGATCCGAGAGATCTTGAGACGAGGTCGAGAGAGGAGAGTCAAATTTGGATCAGAAAAGATGAGGTTGAGTTCCACCGGCACCGCTCATGACTGAAGGAAGGAGAAGGAAGCTTTAGAGAAATTCCAATGGTCACAACTTCAACCCTAATTTTCCCCTTTCTTTGTTTTAGTAATTTTAATTAGAGATTAATTGAATTATAGAAATCATTAAATGAGTTAATTGGTATTAATAGATAAAATCTGAATGAGTTAAAAAAAAGGTGAATTTAATCAATAAAGATCTGGATCATATACCTTGGGCTACCAAAAATGCTATCATACCCCCATATGAGTCCCATGCTGCGCCTCTTTCCATTTTTGTTGGCTTATAAAAATGCTCCCGGGCCATCAGATTAGGCCTCTATGCCATCTTGCTGTTTACACATGCCTTTTAGGCTTAAACCCCCTGATCACATCTTTTCCTAACTAGAACTAGGTTTATTGTTAGATCTTTCTTATTATTATTATTTTAGGTGACAAAAAGGACATAAGTGTAAGAACAAGCATACACTCACAAATGAGTTTTTGATTCATGGCAAACATCACAAGCAATCAAATACAAGCGCACAAGTGAATGACTCAAACAAAATGAAGTTTTGACCAACTTTGCATCTGTCAGGTCGACCTAGTTCACAAACAGGTCGACCCAAACTGAAGCAAAAAACTACATACTTCTGTTAGGTCGACCCAGAGCCTCAGCAGGTCGACTCAAAGTGAAGCAAAAACAACATATCTCTGTTAGGTCGACTCATTCTTCATCCTAGGTCGACCTAAACTGAAGAAAAGTCTCAAGAACGCAATATAACTGACTTTAGGTCGACCTAAGCTACCAACAGGTCGACTCAACTGGAAGGAATTACAACTTGGCCAAATCTACCTCTGTTAGGTCGACCTAACCAACAAAGTAGGTCGACCTATTTGCTCAAAACCTGCCAAACTCAGTGTGTTTTGCTGATACACATATTCTGCTCCTTTATATATTCTTTCATGTCATTTATTACAAATGAACACCAACAACTGAAAGATACACAAAGGATTCTCATCTTCGATCATCGACACAACTCCAACACAACTACACACAATCATTTTTGCGTTGAGGGTTTGCGTTCAAGATCGATAACGTCCATGGAACGGAATTGAAGATTCCTAGTGGGTGAAGATTTATGGGGTTTTGGTGAATAAAATCTGCGGATTTTGTCCTCCAAGATTGGTGAACTTTGGGGGTTTTTATCAAGAGGCTTTATCAAAGATTCAGCTGAGTGTGAAGATTGAAGAACAAGGGTTCAAGGAATTCAATACACTGCAGCAAGGAAGTCAAAGTGAAGCTCTTCGAAGACCTTGATCTGGCTCAAGATTAAGGGGGAAGAAGATTCAAAGGATCAACATAATTGGTTTATCGTTTATCGCTTTGTTATCTTCTTTGTATAAACTGTTTTTAATAATAATGAAAGACATCCCAATTCCCGTTTGGAATTGGGGGCAGATGTAGTCGTAGCGAGGACGATCGACGAATTGCCTGAACAAATATCGTGTTGTTATCGCTTTTGTCTTTTCATTTACGTTCTGTTCGTACTTGGTTATAATTGCAAATTGATCAACGATTCAAGTGTTAAAATTGTGTACTAAGAACCTTCGTAAACATCACAATTCACCACATATTGAATCACAATCAATTTGGATATTATCACCAAGTGTTTGTGCTTTTGATTCATCCATTATCAAAGCATTGCAAACAAAGTTTATCAAATCAGAAGTTAATCGTTTTTCATTAGAGCAATGAATTGATTCTATAATCTATCCTTTCATTGTTAATCCCAATTATCTTGTGGTTTTATCACATATACAACCTTTTCAATAGCGGTCCGGACTAGACGCGAGTCGATCCTGAACCGCTTTCGCTTAAGTTTGAAATAATTCCGAAAACTCTAAGAGATCTATTCACCCCCTCTAGATCCTTAAGCCTTGCGTCTAACAAGTGGCATCAAGATCTCTGGTTTATTCCGTGCTACGTGAAACACTTATTGGAAATATGGCTTCCGGACCTAAAGGGGCTCACAATAGAGCTCCAGTTTCCAACGGTGAAAACTATGGCTATTGGAAGGATTGTATGTGTGTTCATATCAATGCCATTGATAGGAACATCTGGAAAACAATTGTCAATGGTCCCTTTCAGATCACCATGACAAACGCAGCTGGTGCCGTTGTTCCAAAACCAGAAAATACTTGGGATGCTGACGATGAAAAGAGATATGGATATGATTGGAAAGCGAGAAACATTCTAATCTCAGCTCTAGGAGTTGATGAATACTATCGTGTTTCCCATTGTAGATCCGCTAAAGCTATGTGGGACACATTGCAAGTTGCCCATGAGGGAACGGATGATGTCAAACTAGCAAGAATCAATACGTTAACTCAAGAGTTCGAACTCTTTCACATGGAAGATGGTGAATCCATCGAAAACAAGCAAAAGAGATTCGTACATTTGAAAAATCGTTTAAATTCTCTTGATAGACCTGTTTCCAATGCAGTTGCTACTAACAAAATCTTGAGATGCTTGAACAGGGAATGGCAACCCAAGGTTACGACAATAAAGGAAGCAAATGATCTAAATACCTTAGACATCACCACTCTCTTTGGTAAACTAGAAGAACATGAACAACATCTTAAATGCCTTGACATGCATGAGAAAAGGGCAAAGAAAGATAATAACATGGAGAAAGAGGTAGAGAAGAAGTCAATAGATCTAAAAGCTTCAAGCTCCAAGACCTCAAGGCAAGAGCTAGAGGATAGTGATACAAGTGATGATGAAGACTCCGATGATGAGGAAATGGGACTGTTTGTGCGAAGATACAACAAATACCTAAAGAAAAAAGGAGCAAAACATTCCGACAAAGGCTTGATCAACTATAGAAAGCAATCAAACAAGTTCAAACAAGATGGAAATAACAAAGGAAAAATCAAAGGTCCTTGCTTCAATTGTGGCAAAGTCGGTCACTACAAACCGGATTGTCCATACCTTAAGAAGGAGAAAGAGAAGAACCAAAGCAAGGGTCACAACAAATCTAGAAGAGCCTACATAGCATGGGAAAGTGATTCATCTAGTGAAAGCTCATCAATGGCTCATCAACACAAGAAAAAGAAACGTGTAAGTCATCTTAAACCTGAACTTGTAGATAAAGTATCTCATTCTCAATTAAAACTTGCTTTTGAAGAATTACATAGAGACGCAATTGAAGCTTTCAAACTTTTGGCCTCAAATAAGAAAATCTTTTCATATCTTGAATCAAAAGTTGAGAAAACCGAAAAGGATATGGAAGCTTTAAAACAATATATGCTAGATATTCAAAAAGATAAAGTTGAGATAGATCCTACATCATGGTTTGGTTGTGAGACATGTCATATTTGGCAAAAAGAAGTAAGAGATCTAAAAGCCAAATTAGACAAGGCTCTACAACCAAAAGTGACGTTTGCGGTTGATTCGAATAAGTTCAAAAGATCGTATACTCGTTTATATAGTAAATACACTTTTGTACCAAAAGTATCAACTAGCAAAACAGCATATTCTCATCATATTACCTGTCACTATTGTTGCAAAAAGGGTCATACCATTGAAAAATGCAAATTTAGGAGGATTTTGGTTCCTAAAGGAGTATTTCAATGGCCGCCCAAGTGCAACAAATTATGTACTCACTACCAAGGACCCAATGAAAATTGGGGACCTCCCTCTCTAAATTAATTTTGCAGGAAAAGTGTCTTGACATTGCCGAAAGGTTGTGGTTCCTTGATAGCGGATGCTCAAGACACATGACGGGAGACATATCACTTTTTGTTGAGTTTCACGCAAAGAAAAAGGGGTATGTCACCTATGGAGAAACCATCGGGGAGCTATACTTGGTAAAGGAAGTGTAGGTAACCCCTCTACCACAACTATAACTGATGTATTGCTAGTAGAAGGTCTTAAACATAACCTCTTAAGTATAAGTCAATTGTGCGACAAAGATTTTAAAGTAACTTTTACAAATTCTGGTTGCACAATAGAACATACTAAGAAAAGAGACATTGTGTTTAATGGCTTAAGAGTAAACAACATCTATATGCTAAACTTGGACGAAGTATCTAAGTCAAGTACCAAGTGTCTAATTGCTCTAGGCGAAGACTCATGGCTTTGGCATAGACGCCTCGCTCACATTAATTTTGACTTACTTAACAAGGTTGTCACAAAAGACTTAGTAACTGGCTTACCAAAAATAAAGTTTTCAAAGGATCATCTATGTGATGCTTGTCAAAAGGGAAAGCAAACAAAAACCTCTTTTAAATCAAAGAACGTGGTTTCAACATCACGCCCTCTTGAACTCCTTCACATGGATCTCTTTGGCCCTTCAAGGACTAAAAGCATAGGTGGAAACATCTATGGTTTTGTCATTGTCGATGATTACTCTAGATTTTGTTGGACAATCTTTCTACCTAGTAAGGATCAAACTTTTCCAGCTTTCACGCAATTTGCAAGATTATGTCAAAATAAAATGAACACCAAAATAGTTGCAATTCGAAGTGATCACGGTGGAGAATTTGAAAACTATCTTTTTGAAAAATACTGTGATAAACATGGAATTGAGCATAACTTTTCAGCTCCTAGAACACCACAACAAAACGGAGTGGTTGAACGTAAAAATCGTGTTCTAGAGGAGTTGGCAAGAACAATGCTAAATGAGGGTAGTTTACCTAAATATTTTTGGGCTGACGCTATTAGCACCGCATGTTATGTTTTGAATAGGATATTAATACGTCCTGTACTAAACAAAACGCCATATGAATTATTAAAAGGTAGAAAACCAAATGTTTCACATCTCCACATATTCGGTTGCAAGTGTTTTGTGCTGAACAATGGTAAGGATAATCTTGGGAAATTCGATGCTAAAGCTGACGAAGGCATCTTTCTTGGTTACTCACAATCTAGCAAAGCATATAGGATATACAACAAAAGATTACTTATAGTAGAAGAGTCAATACATGTGTCTTTTGACGAATCTTATACAAAATATGTCGAGAAAGGTATATCTTTTGATAGTGCAGGTCCATCTACTGAAGACATTGTCAAAGATAAGGAAGACGAGAGTGAAATTATTGTGAAGAAAGGTGCTGATAAAGAGAAAGATGAGTCTCATGATGATGATGAAAAAGAAAGCATCTCAAACAATGAAGAACTTCCTAAGGCCTGGACAAATGTAAAAGATCATCCAATTGACAACATAATAGGGGACATCTCAAAGGGCGTTACAACACGCTCTAAGATAAGTAACTTTTGTCATCATTTTGCTTTCGTTTCACAAGTTGAGCCGAAAAACGCTAAGGATGCATTACTTGATGAGCATTGGCTAATGGCCATGCAAAAAGAATTAAACCAATTTAAATGGAATGATGTTTGGGACCTAGTCCCTCATCCGGGAGATCATCAAGTAATCGGCACTAGATGGGTTTTTCGTAACAAACTTGATGAAAACGGAGTTATTACTAGAAACAAAGCTAGATTAGTTGCTCAAGGTTACAATCAAGAGGAAGGTATTGATTATGAAGAGACATACGCTCCCGTAGCACGTCTCGAAGCTATTCGTCTCTTACTTGCCTATGCTTGTTCAAAAGATTTTAAACTATTTCAAATGGATGTTAAAAGCGCATTTCTAAATGGCTATATAAATAAAGAGGTCTATGTCGCTCAGCCACCCGACTTTGAGAATTACATGTATCCAACTCATGTTTATAAGTTGAAACGTGCTTTATACGGTCTCAAACAAGCCTTGGTATGAACGTTTGAGCAAATTTCTACTTAGTCAAGGATACTTTAGGGGTAAAGTTGACACTACTCTCTTCATTAAAAGAAAAGATAAAGATATACTCTTGGTTCAACTTTATGTAGATGATATTATATTTGGGTCGACTAATGCAAAACTTGTCAAAGAATTTTCTAAGCTTATGCAGAGTGAATTTGAGATGAGTCTCATGGGAGAGCTGAATTTCTTCCTTGTCCTACAAATCAAGCAACTTAGTCATGGATCGTTCGTAAGTCAAACCAAGTATTGTACAGAGTTGCTTACAAGATTTGGAATGAATGAGGCAAAGGAGATTGACACACCTATGGCAACAAATAGTAACCTAGACAAAGATGAGAAAGGTAAAGAGGTTGATGTGAAATTGTACCGAGGTATGATAGGTTCACTATTGTATCTCACAACTTCAAGACCGGACATCATGTTTAGTGTATGTATGTGTGCAAGATACCAATCTTGTCCAAAGGAATCACACTTAAAAGCTGTAAAAAGAATTCTACGATATCTACGTGGAACAACTACATATGGCTTGTGGTATCCTAAAGGCAATGAATGTTATTTGGTGGGATTCTCCGACTCAGACTTTGCTGGATGCAAATCCGAAAGAAAGAGCACCAGTGGGACATGTCATCTATTATCAAATTCATTGATAAGCTGGCATAGCAAGAAACAAGTATCAGTTGCATTATCTACCGCTGAGGCAGAATACGTAGCTGTCGGAAGCTGCTGTGCTCAGATATTATGGCTCAAGCAACAACTCATTGACTTTGGTATTAAGCTTGATCGAATACCTATTATGTGCGACAACACAAGCGCCATCAACTTAAGCAAGAATCCTGTTTTACACTCACGAACCAAGCATATTGAAATAAGGCACCACTTCCTAAGAGACCATGTAGAAAAAGGAGAAGTTATATTTGAACATGTAGAGAGCAAGAAGCAACTAGCTGACATCTTCACCAAACCTCTAGCAACGGAGCAGTTCTTCAACATTCGTAGAGAATTAGGGATATTAGATATCTCTAATTTGAGCTAAATGCGTTTGTTTTCTTAACTTTATTCCTTTACTTTATATATATTGATTATGCTAAAGATAACATCTCTTTTAGTATGAAGGTAGTTCATCATCAAATCAAGCATCATTCCACATTGACTAAAGGATTATACCTCATTCTACGAAATGATGACAAGATACCTACAATTGAGAAAGTGGTAACATGTTTATTGTTTACTTCCAAAATTTTATTGATACTATAATATGCTATCAATTAACATGCTTATAGTGACATTATACATGCTTTTTCATATCTCATTTACACACATATGTTGATCATCATTTTACATAACATATCACGTTTTGGACATACAAGCATGTAGAATAAGCATATCACCAACATTCATAAGCATATCACTGCATTTCTAGCATTTGAGGCAATTTAGGTCGACCTAATTCGTCTCTGAGTCGACCTACAGAAATTTTTTCCCCAAATTTATAAAATCATGCTCAGTTACGTCGACCTACCCCTCTTTTAGGTCGACCTAATCTAAATTTTTTTTAGGGTCCTTCTGCTAGGTCGACCCAGCCTCCCTTTAGGTCGACCTACTGATACAAAATTTCCAAAATTGGGCCTGTTGGTCGACCCAGCCCATTACCATTCATCATATTGCATCCATTTTTCATTCCTCCTCATTCCCAAACACTTGTGTACGGCCAACCCTAATTCTCCTACAGCAAACTTCTCCAATCATCCTCTTTCTCACACAAATTTCCTCCAACCATGGCACCAAAATCAAGAAAGGGAAAGGAAATCGCATCTGGTTCATCTTCTCAACCGGTAAGTGCTCTTGTTCATCCTGATTGTAGGGAAAACTTTGAGAAGTGGCAAATGAAAAGGAAAATTGTTAGGCAATATATCTATAACCCACATATTGTCAAACGTATGCATATTCCCGATGTTGCAAATCTGATTGAACACAAAATATTCATCCATTGGTGCAATGTGACACTCCGTACTGTGAAAATACCGTTAGGGCTTTCTATGCAGGGTTCCAAAAAGGGGATGGTTGTAATTTCTGATTTAAAATGGGATCCAGGTCGCATGTTGTTGACAAGCGGGCTTGGATGAGAATTTTTGGTCTCACACTTGTAGGAGATGAATTCTGTATGGAAGACGGTGAAATACCGGGAAACTATGATCATGTGGCCTACATGAGATCCATTCTCAAAGACCCTTCTGTCTTTGACAAGCCAAATGAAACAATCACAGCTGGTCACTTAAAGAGAGATCCTAGGCTCCTAAATTGGATCATCTCAAGAGTCATTCGACCAAGAGCAGGAGGATTCTCAAGAATTGAACGCAATGAAGTTGTGTTAATGTATCTGCTGCAAAACAGAACGCGTGTACACTGGCCACACTTTCTAGCTGCCAAGTTCCATGAAGTACAACAGAAAACTACTGCTCTATGTTATGGTTCAATCATTCAAACAATCGTAAACCATTTCAGCATGAGGCTTGATAATTTGCCCTACATCCACATGCAACAGTCTCAAGACTTCTCACAAACGACCTTAACCCTCATGGGATACCACTGGGATCCAAATAGGAAAACCTACTATCTCATTCAAAAGGGAACCGGAAAGATCATATACAACTATGACGATCCTACGGAATTTGGCCACCTTGCAGGTAATGAAGAAGAAGGCAATGATCAAGACATAGCAAATGATGATGATCACACTATGGAAGATGTTTCACATGATACGGATGCAAATTGGCAATATGTTCCTCCTCAAGGAGAGGAAATCCATTGGGGATACACAGCCCCGCCTCAGCCGGATCAAACCAACATCATTTCCATGTTAGAAAACATGCAGCTTCGCCAACAAGAAAACTTTGAAGCACAACAGCTTCAATTTCAGAATATGCAACAGCTTCAAGAGGATCGTTACAATGCTCAACAACTCCAATATGAAAATCTTCATCGCTTGGCTCAAGAACACAAAAATGATTTTGAAACCTTTGCTTCCAATATGATTGCAAGACAAAATCAGTTTGAAGAAACAGCAAACACTCGGCACGCCGGTTTGAGCCAACGATTCAACATTCTCAATACATCCGTCTATGAATTGCTGGAACAAGTTGAAGAGGATCGTCCTCAAGGGTTCCAAAGAGGAAGAGGAAGACGAGGCAGGCGTTAGCAACCTTTGCATCCATTCATTTCATATCATCAGCCATCACATCATATTGCATTTCATTATGTTTCTCTACTTGATTGTCTACCTTTTAATACTTGACATTAAGCTTTGTTTTGTAATTTTAATTATGCCTGGATATTATATTGTGCCTTTCTATATTATATTCGATCAACACTATTATAATGTTGTCATTCTATATTATATTTGCCGTCTGCTTCTCTCTTTCTATTTTCTGCCTTGTTTTTGATGTTGTCAAAGGGGGAGATAAAATGAGAGTACAGGGGAGCTAAGACACACAAGATATGAGCTGTGAATACGGGGGAGCGTTCGTCATTCAAGAAAATGTTTTCCATCATCAAAAAGGGGGAGTTTGTAAGAACAAGCATACACTCACAAATGAGTTTTTGATTCATGGCAAACATCACAAGCAATCAAATACAAGCGCACAAGTGAATGACTCAAAGAAAATGAAGTTTTGACCAACTTTGCATCTGTCAGGTCGACCTAGTTCACAAACAGGTCGACCCAAACTGAAGCAAAAAATTACATACTTCTGTTAGGTCGACCCAGAGCCTCAGCAGGTCGACTCAAAGTGAAGCAAAAACAACATATCTCTGTTAGGTCGACTCATTCTTCATCCTAGGTCGACCTAAACTAAAGAAAAGTCTCAAGAACGCAATTTAACTAACTTTAGGTCGACCTAAGCTACCAACAGGTCGACTCAACTGGAAGGAATTACAACTTGGCCAAATCTACCTCTGTTAGGTCGACCTAACCAACAAAGTAGGTCGACCTATTTGCTCAAAACCTGCCAAACTCAGTGTGTTTTGCTGATACACATATCCTGCTCCTTTATATATTCTTTCATGTCATTTATTGCAAATGAACACCAACAACTGAAAGATACACAAAGGCTTCTCATCTTCGATCATCGACATAACTCCAACACAACTACACACAATCATTTTTGCGTTGAGGGTTTGCATTCAAGATCGATAACGTCCATGGAACGGAATTGAAGATTCCTAGTGGGTGAAGATTTGTGGGGTTTTGGTGAATAAAATCTGCGGATTTTGTCCTCCAAGATTGGTGAATTTTGGGGGTTTTCATCAAGAGGCTTTATCAAAGATTCAGCTGAGTGTGAAGATTGAAGAACAAGGGTTCAAGGAATTCAATACACTGTAGCAAGGAAGTCAAAGTGAAGCTCTTGGAAGACCTTGATCTGGCTCAAGATTAAGGGGGAAGAAGATTCAAAGGATCAACATAATTGGTTTATCGTTTATCGCTTTGTTATCTTCTTTGTATAAACTGTTTTCAATAATAATGAAAGACATCCCAATTCCCGTTTGGAATTGGGGGCAGATGTAGTCGTAGCGAGGACGATCGACGAATTGCCTGAACAAATATCGTGTTGTTATCGCTTTTGTCTTTTCATTTACGTTCTGTTCGTACTTGGTTATAATTGCAAATTGATCAACGATTCAAGTGTTAAAATTGTGTATTAAGAACCTTCGTAAACATCACAATTCACCACATATTGAATCACAATCAATTTGGATATTATCACCAAGTGTTTGTGCTTTTGCTTCATCCATTATCAAAGCATTACAAACAAAGTTTATCAAATCAGAAGTTAATCGTTTTTCATTAGAGCAACGAATTGATTCTATAATCTATCCTTTCATTGTTAATCCCAATTATCTTGTGGTTTTATCACATATACAACCTTTTCAATAGCGGTCCGGACTAGACGCGAGTCGATCTTGAACCGCTTTCGCTTAAGTTTAAAATAATTCCGAAAAGCTCTAAGAGATCTATTCACCCCCCCTCTAGATCCTTAAGCCTAGCGTCTAACAATAAGATCATCATTTTTGTTAGATTTTAGCATGATAAAAAAGAGAATAAAAAATGAATAAAAACATTATAATTTTAGTCTTGTTAGATTTTTGCCTTTAGAATTTAATTAAAATTTAATTTCAATTATTTTCTATGGAGGGTAGAGATACCTCCTTGTTATTACTAATGCATTTGTTGACTTGTGCAAGGCGTTTCAAGGGAGCTTTCAATCGTTTATTTCGATTGAAAAGCATTTGCATTCCGCTTCATTCATGGATTTGATTTCGCTTTCGTTGAGATTTCTCTTTGTCTCTCATTCTTGAGATGTATATACATTGTTCACGCATTTTGTCTAGATTGTGTTTCTCGCAGGTTGCTTGTGTGGTTGTGTCTAATACACACCACATGTCGGTTGTGATTTATTTTCACACCGCATTGCTTTGACGCTTATGTCGTATTTCTGACTTTGCTTGGTGCTAGCTTACGCAAAGTATTTTAGACTTCTTTGCTTTCGCTTGCTAGCTTGTTACGGATTTGCTATCTGTCTGTAACATTTCTTGTGCCTTTTTTATTCTGTTTCTCGCATCATACATAACATGAGAAGCAGGGTAGACATTCATCATACTTGCCATGAAAATTAGGACTAGGCATCCCGCATCTGGATAAGTCCTCGAGTGAGGCTCTCTTTTTGTCGGTGTGTTTACGTTTGTGCTTGTAGAAAGTCCTCACAAAGGCAATTATAAGTCCTCGAGAAGGCAAGCGGAGAGGGTTCGCAATCAACCCCTGCAACTTTCAGTCCAGTCGTTCTTATGCTCACTTTTTGTAAGTAGATGTTCTGAACATGTGCCAAAGATCCAAATCGAGTCTAAAACCTGAATAAGGCATGTGGACGGGTTTAGCAACCAAACCTCCACATTTTATATAGCTCGCGTTGCCCGAAGCTGACGCTTGGTGAACGCATGCACCTTTTCCCCCAGATCCTTTCTTGACCTGATAACATGATACTGCGGTTAAGAAACCCCCTATTTCCTACAGTGTGACGACTTGGTTGCTGAGAGGGATGCGCCCCTCTTGTCTATGGCCTGATCTCTCTATTGTTGTTTGGTCTAATGCTTGGTTGACTAGGGTGATTCGCTCCTCTTGGTTATGGCGGGACCCCCATTTCCTACTACTTGGCCTGCGCCTCGTAGATGTTTGCTTTACGAGTCGGGATCGTTTGTATGACATTATTATGCCTCATTGCTTTGATCACTACTTTGGTAGTTGCTCGCTTTTCGAGCGGTGCTCGACTATGTACTATCGTGTGCTATTATCGTGCACTTGCTCGTTATCCTTTCTATGTATGTTTGACCTGAATAACATGCTTAGCTTTTACGTGTTTGACATGAATAACATGTATGTTTGCATCGCTTTCTTATGTATCACATGTTTGACCTGAATAACATGTTTGCATTACTCGTTTGCTTGATACTTGTGCATGTTTGACCTGAATAACATGTATGTTATCCTTGCTTTATCCTTGCTATGTATGTTTGACCTGAATAACATGCTTAGCTTTTACATGTTTGACCTGAATAACATGTATGTTTGCATTGCTTTCTTCGGTATCACATGTTTAACCTGAATAACATGTTTTCATTACTTGTTTGCTTGATACCCGTGCATGTTTGACTTGAATAACATATATGTTAACTTTGCTTTATCTTGGCTTGCATGTTTGACCTGAATAGTATGTATGCATTACTTATCTTTGGTATCACATGTTTGACCTGGATAACATGTTAGCATTACTTGTTTGCTTGATACCTATACGTGTTTGACCTGAATAACATGTATATGTGATTCCTATTCACACACTTCACACATATTTGACCTGAATAAAATGTATATGTGATTCTTGTTCACACACTTCACACATGTTTGACTTGAATAACATGATGTGTTTACGATTCATGTTCGCTTATTTTTATTTGTGATGCCTGTTCACATGTTGTATTCATGTATGCCTGTTACATGTTATTTGCGATGCCTGTTCGCAGTTTATCCGTGTTGCTTGTTAACATTTGACATGTATGCCTGTTACATGTTTGCCATGTATGTATGCCCGTTACGTGCATGTATTTTACCTGCGATGCTTGTTAGTACGATATCACTTGTGATGCATGTTAACACACCTTCACATGTATGCGTGTTACATGTCTGCCATGTGTGTATGCCTATTACATGTATGTTCTTTTATCTACGATGCCTGTTCGTATGATATTTGTGATGCTTGTTCACATTTGACATGTATGCCTATTACATGTTTTCGATGCATGTATGCCTGTTACATGTATATCTTTTATCTACGATGCCTGTTCGTACGATATCACTTGTGATGCATGTTCACTCACCCACATTCATGTATGTCTGTTACATGTTTGTTTTTCTATCTACGGTGTATGTTCGTATGATATCTTTGTGATAACTATTCACATGTTCTATGTATGCTCACCATGCTTATTTTCTTATATGTGATGCCTGTTCACATGCCATGTTTGCTAGTATATTTGTGACGTTTCTTGTTAGTTGAATGCTCCCCTAGGTGTAGACATGGCAATAAAACCCATACCCATGGGTACCCACCCGAACCCGCCCCGAAGTTGACGGGGAAAACCCGCTTTGACTGGATTTGGGTTCGGGTTTGGGTTTTCCCCGATTAGAAAATATGGGGATGGGTCGGGTAATGGGGACACTAGTACCCACCCCGAACCCGCCCCGTTTATTTCAATATGTACATTATTATTTATATTTCGTAATTTATATTATTAAATATGCGGCTATTGTTTTAATAATTTGATTTGTATTTATTATTTTAAATATTTGAAATATATGTATGAAATTTTTTGAGATTGTTTTATTTTGTTATTTATAATGTAATTTGATTTTTGAAAAAGTAAATATTTTTATTAAAAAATTGATATTACGAAATACATGATGGCGGGGCGGGGATACCCGAACCCAACCCGAACCCGTTAAGGACGGGTTTGGGTTTTAATTCCCCATCCCCGTTTGGGGTTGGGGCGGGTAACGGGGATTGATTGGGGATTCGGGTTTGGGTTTGGGGGAGGTAAAAACCGTCCCCGACCCGCCCCGTTGCCATGCCTACCTAGGTGCTTGGTTCCGTTTCTCTAGGAGACGCGAATCGGGATAGAAATAGAAACTTTTGAGCCGAACTACGACACTCTGATTTCTTCATTGCACATTGGAGGTACGTAAGCACAAGGTACAAACGCCCTAGTGAGCGACTTTTCTTTTCTTATTTTGTCCGACTTTTCTTTCTTATCTTGTATATAGTTCCATTGCATGTTTCCCTTAGATAATGGCATGTTACGCACACACACCCTTAGATTAGAAACTAGCAAAAGTGGATCCTGTGGGGTACCACGGACGAGAGGGATGCTAATACCTTCCCCTTGCATAACTGACTCTGTAATACCCCAAAATTTTCCCATCTCACTTCTCCTTTCAAGCTCATACCAAAGTTCAAAACTCAAAGACACACTCTCCTAGACAATGGCTCAATGAACTTAGGGTTTTGAATTCTCTAAAGAAAATCAATGAATCAAAGTCTCCAATGGATTTCAAATGGCTTATGATGTTTCAAACCATCTCTATGGCAAAGTACAAGCTTCAAATCCAAGGATTGTCCAGTCAATTGCTTAGAAAGTCAATAGTCGTCTAGTTTGACCTAAAAGTCAACTGTGGTCAAAGTACAGTCAAAATTCCTGACTTTTGGTCAACATCCTTATTTTTAAGTGTCATTCATCATTCGATCAATAATTGATCATGATTCATCAAGAAAAGTTCAGAAATCAACAAAATTCAAAGTTTCTAAATTAGGATTTTTGGACTATAAGTCAACTGAACTTTGACCAGCCATAACTTTCACATGGAATATAAAAAATTTCCCATCTAAAGCTCAATTCGAAGGAAATTGAATTCTCTACAAATTTGTCTCTCACAAGCCAAGTCCAAAAATGCTTCATTTGAGAGATATGGATCAAGATATTATAGGTCCTTTTTGAAAGTCAACCAAAGGCAATTTTTTGTCAAAGCCCATATCATCAAGATAAAATCTTCAAATGAAAACAATTTTCCAAAGTGGCTTGTAGAGGACATCTTGAGGTTTCCAAAAAGTCCTAGAACTCCTCCATATCTTAAAAATTGAGGGAGATATGCCTTGTCAAAGTTGAACAATTTTAAAAGGAAAAATGTGAAACAAAAGCTTCAAAATGGATTTTTTTGTAAAAAGGCCCAACTTTTTATGATCCAATCTTGATCCTCAAGTTATCCAAGACTCCAAACTTAATTTCCACGAATTTTTGAATTTTATTTGATTTTATATGAATTTTTGATCATTCAAAAGTGATAATTAATTTATATAAATCTTGGAAAATCAAATATTTTGTTAAGGACCTCATTCCACTCACATTCAATCACCATTTAAACAAAATATTCAATCAAATTTCGTGCAAAGGCTAATTGGAAAAAGATTGGATCAAATTAGCCAAATTTAGAAGCTTTTAAAGACAAATTTCCAATCAAATTTTCAAGATTGCAAATCCATGATCCACTAAGATTTTCTCTTGTTTTACTAACCTAATTCACACTATTATAAGTAGTGAACAAGATCAGACCCCTAAGACACGTTTTTGCAGCCAGAGAGACCCCTAATTCGTCTCTTCAAGAACCAAAGGAATTCCGAAATCAATTTAAAGGTTGAGGCCGATTCAAAGCATTGTGATCATCCCAAATGATCCCCAGGTGTTGACTGAAGCTTTCTGAGTCGTCTTTCGCAAGCCAAACGTCCAGGATCATCAACAATACACCATGGTTTGTCAATTTCTAATTGGGGTCGATTTGCATTATTCATACATCATTGGTGTTGTTTGGATACATATTATTGTTTACCATGATGCATAGAGTCTTTCTGGACATTTAATTGCGCTTTCATATTCGTTTGTCATGGATTGCCATTTTAGGGTTCGTATGTGTTTAATTAGGGTTTATTGATTCGACACGAATTAGGGATTTATACAGGTACCATGAGACTCGTATGGCCCAGAGGAACTCAAATATGGTTTTAATTTTAATTTTCATGCGTGTATGAATGTGTTCATGATTAATAGGTGTAATAGATATGGTCTTTTATGGCTAATCAGTGAGAAGCGCTGTAAAAGCTTCGTTTGCAGGTTCTAGTGAAGAAGACGATGCGTTGTCGTCATGCCATTGGCCCATTTAAAATTCGCGCGCCAATTTTTTCTTATTCGTGAGGTTTCTTTTATAATTTATTAGGAGTATTTGCTAAACGAACAGACGGATCTAGTTGGTTTGGCAAGTGTGCTTGGTTGTTCACCCAAGGGTCCAGGGTTCGATCCCTGGCCCTTGCATATTTTTTCAATAAATTTCTCTGCAGGTTCCCATGCGCTACAGGCTCCAGGTTTCACGATACACGCTCATATTCTAGCCCTAGGATCATTCCCAGATCAGATCCAATGCTTAACCAGATGCCAGTCTATCATAAACCCCTAGGGGCGCATCACACCTAATCACAGAGCTAAGTTTTTATTTTTTATTTTATTGTTAATTACATAAACACTTTTATTTATTTATTTTCATTTATTACAATTCTTCTTTTTAATTATTTATTTATTTTGTACTTATCTTAATAAATTAGTTTTTTTATATTGAAATTATAATTATTTATTTTTATCGAAAGTCCGATTTTTTTTTTTACAATTCTATTGATAATTGTTTTTTATTTAAAATTCAATTCTATTTTCATAAATACTTTTAATCAATTAAATAATTAGGATTTAATCCAATAATTATTTAATTGATATATTAGATCGAACTCTCGATTTTTCTTTAACCTTTGACTTTATTTAAATTATTGGTCTTTAAATTATTTAACCTTATGGTTTCTAACCCTGATTTATCCTGGTAAATCAGGGTTGTCGATCTTTAATGCACTAACCATTTCTCTTCTTCGCTCGTAATTTTCAGGGTTGATCGGAGATGCGATGAAGGCGCGAGGCCTTGACATTAATTTACCCTGTTTATTTTTACCTCTATTATTATTCTGTTTTTATTTCCCCGTCCCCGCAGGTGTTTATTGTAATAGTTAGGATTTTATTTTCTGCCTTTGGTTTTGTTTATATTAACTGCGTGGTTAGTAATCATAGGGAGTGCAAGCCTTAAATTGAATTAGGATAACTAATTACAAGATAAATAACTGAACTGAACCACTTGATTGTGTAGCAACCTGCCCTAAAAATTATAGCTTTTAGAGTCGCCACCTATTCTGAAGGGCGAATAGGAAACCCTACGCAGTTTAGAAATCTGGGTAAGTTATTATAATCAGGTTGAGGGAAGGTGTTAGGCACCCTCAACCCTTTCCTATTGGCTTTGAATCTAAGGGTCAAGGTTTATAGCAAAATTATAGAGGTTTAATAGCTAAGGAAGTGAATAGGGTGAAAATTGAGATTTAGAACCGAATTGAGATTTGAAGGGGGGAGACTCGCCTTGTTGCCAAGTGCCTACGTACCTCCTTATGGAGGATCAGAGTCAACGTAGTTCGGGGGACGGGTTGTACGCCCTTAAGGTCTGAAATTTGATTTGAAGGTTTTTTAGAGGCTTTTTGGTCAGCCTATCGCAGTTTGAATTTGATTTGAAAGGGCATTTTGAGTTGCCCAGGATAAAAATCCAGTAGTATCGTGGTTTAGTGTATTTTAGATGTTTCGGGCGTACAACCCTGATTTGATATGACACCGTTAGTTGCAATGATCAATAGGTTTGATCATTATAGTTAACGGATTAATGGGCATTGCTGCTTACTCGGATCGATAGATTGATCGTCGCGGGCAGCAAATTAAATGTATTTTAATTTATGTATATTTTTATCTCTCGTCTAATGCGACTAATGGATTTAGTCGGGTCGAGGAGAGAATTTAAATAAAGTATTAATTAAATTATTTTACTGCTTTATTCAGATATTTGATCAGTACGACATAGAGAGTCGACTAATTCGAAGGCGGGATGAAATAGATATTCATCCGCCATTTATCCGTTAAAGAGGAAGTTAGAGTTTATTGTTTTTATTATTTTATCTCTCGTCTAATGCGACTAATAGCTTTAGTCGGGTCGAGGAGAGAATTATTCGAAGGTTAATGTTTCGCCCAAATGGGCAGTGGGATTTGGGCAAATCCTAATACATATAACCTTTCTAGGGTTTTTGTGATTTTTAACCATTTAAATTAATTAAATAATTAAGTCGAATAGTCGGGGAAAATAATCGAGGGAATAATCCTAAATAATTGTATCCTAATTATATGCATAACCCTAATTTAATTATATTATTCATTTGATTTAACAATCAAACTTTATAAAAATAATAATTTAATTAATCATTAAACAATTGAATAATTTAAATAATTAAGAAAACCTGGAGAAGGATCCTGTGTATGCAACCTTAGAGATCCCATGCTGCACCTTCATCTCTGATGCGTTGGATCCATATGGCAGATGATCTGACAGCTGATGTCGCGTGTGGGGTTCGAACCCCAGTTTCCTCCCTCGCCAGTCAACCTCTTTGCCAACACGCCACTTCTGAATTCTGTCATTAACATACGTTCGTCTGTTATTATAAGAATTTGAAGCGTTATATAAAAGAAAACTTGCGCTGCTGGGGGTCCTCCTTCCTCGTTTCAACGCTTATGCACACAACATGGCCATCCCTGTAAACGTGAATCCAAGCAACACAACAAATAAATAAATTATAAGGTCATGGATTGACTAACAATGGCCTTCCGAATCCAATGGTATTATCGGTTTATATTAATTTTGCTTGTATCAAGAGACCCCAAATATGGAGCTTCAAGATCTAACAATGGTGATTCTTGAAACCTGCAACAAAAATTCAATTGAATGGCCCAAAAACATTCTAAACAAGATTATAAACACCAATATATATCCAAATTCAATTTATGATGGGTGTATGCTTGGATTCGGAAAAAAGAGAACTTGAGTAAAAAACGTTCTTCTCCTCCTTCCCTTTGTTTTACGTTTTTTTTTTTTCTGCCTCTGCTAGCCACTTTTTCGGCCAATCCCCCCTTGGTTTGTTAAGAAGCATCTTATTTATGTTGGTCAATTTAGGTTATTTCCATACCTAATGGGCTTATTACCCAACTATAAAAACTAAAAAATAACTCTAATAATAATAATCCTAAGACTAATTCTAATAATAATAGTTGGTAATAATAATTTTAATTAAAATAACACTAACACTAATAATCCTAATAATGTATAAAAATACTAAAAATGATTAGATTAATAAAGTTAATAATAATAATATCATCTAATATTAATATTAATATCAATAATAGAATTACTAATATTAAATACTAATAGTTAGAAATAAAAGATTACTAATAAAAATGTAAATGTTAGTAAAAGAAAAATAATATTAAAAAATGATGAAACCTTGTAATAATTTGGGCCCCAGGTTTGGATCCCAAAACACCTGTTAATCGCACCCCATTATGTTCTCAGGATATTTTATAAGAGGGCGGGTTTGACAATAGGAATGTCAAACCCCATGGCTCTTAATTCTAATCCTTGAGGCGTAGATTTGATCGGGCAAATTTTAGGGTATTACAGCTGCCCCTGTTCAATCTTCTTAAACCTGAAGAGTCAGATAGGCACGTCTGCTTATCGTAATCTAAAGGTAGAAGATGATTGAACACTGAAGTGCCCTAAAATTTGCGTGTATCGGGAAGAAATTCCGTGGGAGATGGGCTTAAAGATGCCCCCCAAGGTAAATACCATTCCTTTTTGTGACACATGATGCCTTTTGGAGTGCACCACTTGTTTTGACTGGAGTACGGCCTAAAAAGGCAACCTGAATCTTATGCAGTGCTATGATGCATGTGATGCATGATGTAGTGAGCTTCTCGAAATAAATGAGAGCGAAGTAGGTATATGCATTATGTATGAAATGAGATATGTTAGTTGAATGATGCATGATTGTTAGTTGAAGCATGTTAGTAACTTTGAAAAAGAAAAAATAAAACCTGTGTGTGTTATTGATGATGTTTTGGAGAATATCACTGCCGAGGGACTAACGTGATAAACCCAATTGAGGCACCCCTTTGAAAAACGATATTGTAAAACCTTTTGTGAACCCCTTTGTAGTCTTTGAAGAATATCACTGCCGAGGGACTAACGTGATAAACCCAGTTGAAGAACTGCTTGACAAATAGGGAAAATAAATCCCTATTTGCAAGGAGACATAATTTTATATCACTGCCAGGGGACTAACGTGATATTACATAACTTACTGTTGCTCGGGGACTAACGCAATAAGTGATGATTTTGAATTGAAACAAAGAATTTGGTGCCATATCACTGCCAAGGGACTAACGTGATAAGACGTAACGCGATGGTTACGATTTAGGTTTGAAATTGGAGATGCCATTATCACTGCCAAGGGACTAACGTGATAAGACGTAACGCGATAGGTTACGATTTGGATTGAAACTGCCGTTATCACTGCCGTGATAAGACGTAACGCGAGGGTTACGATTTGGTTGGAAATTGCCGTTATCACTGCCGTGATAAGACGTAACGCGAGGGTCACGATTTTGGTTTGAAATTGCCGTTACCACTGCCGTGATAAGACGTAACGCGAGGGTCACGATTTGGTTTGAAATTGCCGTTATCACTGCCGTGATAAGACGTAACGCGAGGGTCACGATTTTGGTTTGAAATTGCCGTTACCACTGCCGTGATAAGACGTAACGCGAGGGTCACGATTTTGGTTTGAAATTGCCGTTACCACTGTCGTGATAAGACGTAACGCGAGGGTCACGATTTGGTTTGAAATTGCCGTTATCACTGCCGTGATAAGACGTAACGCGAGGGTTACGATTTGGTTTGAAATTGTCGTTATCACTGCCGTGATAAGACGTAACGCGAGGGTTACGATTTGGTTTGAAATTGTCATTGAAATTGGAATAGGATTTGAAATTGGAATTGGAATGGGATTTGAAAGATGGGAGTTGGGAATAGGATGGGGAATCAGTTTGGAATAGGAATTGAAATAGGATTGGAGGTAGGAATTGGACTAGGAACTTGAATAGGATTTGAAATAGGATTTGAAATAGGATTTGGATTTGTACATGAAAATTGGACCTCTGTGATATGCAGTATGTGAATACGTTAGATGATATGTATATGCTAATGCGTATGTATATGTTTTATGAAATGTTCAGCAGGGTTGCTATCATCGGTAAGGTTACCGGGAAGCAGGTGGACAATGTAGCTTAGCACCAGAGTTTTGAATTGGATGTTTCGATGCATGGTATAATGCTTATGCTTATGCATATGTTGATTGATGTAACGAGTGGAACGAAATAATGTCTTCTATAAGACTACCTGAAAAGGTTGGAAGAAATGTCTTAAAAGACTACCTAAAAAGGTTCTTGGAAAGGATAATGGATGTCTTAGAAAATACTACTTAGGAAGGTTCGTAGAATGTCTTAAAGAAGACTACCTGAAGGGATTCCTGAAAAGGATGCCAAATTGTTTGAAAACGACTACCTGAAAAGGTACTTAGAACAAGAATGTCTCGAAGAAGACTACCTGAAAAGGTACTTAGAAAAAAAAAATACCTTGAAGAAGACTACCTCAAAAGGTTATTGGGAATGACGATGATTGTCTTAAATAAGACTACCTAGAAATGTTCTTAGAATGTCTTGAAGAAGACTACCTGAAGTGGTTCCTGAAAGGATGATAAATGTCTTGGAAAAGACTACCTGAAAAGGAACTTAGAAAAAGGAATGTCTTGAAGAAGACTACCTGAAAAGGAACTTAGAAAAGGGAATGTCTTGAATAAGATTACCTGAAAAGGTACTGAGAAAAAGAAATGTCTTGAAGAAGATTACCTCAAAAGGTGCTTAGAACAAGAATGTCTCGAAGAATATTACCTGAAAAGGTTCTTGGAAATGACTATGATCGTCTTAAATAAGACTGCTTGAAGAGGTTCCTAGAAAGGATGATGAACGCCTTAGAAAAGACTACTTGAAAAGGTTCCTAGAAAGGATCGTAGGATTTGTCTTAAAGAAGACTGCGTAAAAAGGTGTGGTGTAATGTATCAGCCAATGTATGTAATGCATGATTTGTATTTGCATGAAGCTTCAATGATAGGTTGTTAATAACCAAAGCGTATATAGTTCGCTGGAGTTGCAGGTCTGTTTGCTAGGATGGGGTGTGATGCTAGCGCGATTCCCCGATACATGTTTTTGAACTTTGATGATCGTAGTTAGGAGAAATATTTGTTCGAAGTTGTAAAGTGCGAGAACGCCTTTTCCTTCTGTTGTGTGTCTTGCCCCAGTTTGATTTCCATTGCCCCAGTATTTTCATGGAGAAAGATGCTTATGAAGGAAGTTCCCCAGGGAATAGCCTTGTCATATGCTTAGATGTTTAGATTGAAGGGTGTGCCCCTGATCTCCAGGCCATGGAAGGTTATCCATAGTGTTCTATCTTTTGAATTTGAATTCTTCCCATGTCTGACATGCCCCTGTTTGAGATTGCTTTGAGATGTGCCCCAAGTCGATTGAACCTTAGGAAGACTGCCCCTAGTTGATAGGATGTTCGATTGTATGCCCCTGTGCTCCTTGAAATTTTTGCCCCTGTTTAGGAGAACCCCCTAGATGTGGTTCCCCCGACTCCAGGGTCTTTATTAGAAATGATCACCTTTGATTAACCCATTTCGAGATTTCCTCGATGCTAAGTGTATACTCGTAGATGGTGTTGTACTTTTTGAGAAGTAGCTCCAATGGAATGCGTATGCAAGTTTTGAAATCGAAGTCCGTTATGAATTAGGACTGGATGGTTTTGAAAAGAATGCTTGAAGAAGCATAGTGATTAGAAGTAGTTTTAACAAACATAGGAGTCAGTATAACAAATTCCTGCTTAATATGCTTTCGTAGTTAACCTTGCCTCAATTAGGACTTTTAAATGTTGTAACTTGGCCTGGTTCATGTTTTAAGAAACAATGGATATAAGGCTCAAAGTTTATTTACCCCACCCCTTTCTCCTTGACGTTCTCCAGATCCTAAAAATTCGCCTAATCCAATGGATGTGCTTTGTTTGCAAGAGAATCGTTTCAGTTTCGATGTTGAGCAGAAGCCTTAGCAGAGATCCAAACTTTGATGACATATGTTGTAAAGATCCAAGCATTGATGTGAAGCTTTGATGGTTTAGCAGTCACCAGATTATCCTTTGTATTTCGCCTTTGTTTTTATCCCTTATTTTTGCATGAACCGATTTCTTTGAGTTTGGTTCATCGGGATGCCCTGATTTTTGCCTAAGTCGTTTTTTTTTTATTCATGGAATTTTTTGACTTAGCGGGCGCTTTTCTCCTTTGAAGGCTCCTTTTGCGATTTGATCCTTGGATATTGAATGTTGTGACCGCCATGTTGATTTTGATCTGTAAG
This sequence comes from Vicia villosa, assembly GCF_029867415.1. Lineage (NCBI taxonomy): Eukaryota > Viridiplantae > Streptophyta > Magnoliopsida > Fabales > Fabaceae > Vicia > Vicia villosa. Next base: position 4,207,928 of record NC_081186.1, read on the forward strand.
CTTCGGCTTTGATACTTCCTCGATCTTGAATGATGTATTGAGGAAGAAATATGTTGTAAATGTTGCCTCCATTGCTTCCTCAATCTTAGATGAATGCGAGGAAGAAGATGTGCTTGAACCTTTGCTTTGCTTGATCCTTTGTTTGACCCTTGTGCTTGAATCCTTGCTTGGATTGACTGATTCTCTTGACAACCAAAATACACCATTGAATTAATCGAAATCTACCCTGCCCCTGGTTAAAATCAAGGTTTATTTGAAAAGTATAAACAAACTCCAACTCCTGGCTCGACGGGGGTAACGAGGGATTAACATCCTTATATCTCCACTGTTTAGGAATTGAAGCAATGCCTGTACATCCTCGGCTCGGTCTTACCTTGAAAGCATATGTTTAGCTGGACTTAGTCATTTGTATTCGTCATTCTCCCTCAAGTTTGTTAATAATTCTAAAAATAGAAGTGTGCGACTAGAAAGTCGTAGTAGTGAGCGAATGAATCGACTCCAAAACCTGCATGGTCATCTTATTAGAGTTGCTAATCCAAAGGTACAACTTTTATCCTGAGCGACACTTAGCAATCGTATGGGTTGAAATTTTGACATGGTAAACACCTATTGGTTCTAGGGACAATCTCCTTTGTAAGTCCGTTGACCTTTATTTCACTCCTTAGTTCTTAGACTTGTAGAAGTAAAAGGGTAACCTCGAATTCTCCTTGGGCACGTCAAACCTGTCGGGAATGAACTATTAGCGGTGGGTTTTCGTCGTATCGGAACTTCATGAGTTTCCTTTGACTGAACCTCTTTTGCTTTTCCTAAGGATAGTATCACACCATTGGCAACCTCCAGAGTTTGTAAATTGATAGGGAACACCTATGACCCTTTTTGCCCCTTAGTGAGGAGTTAACCTATGTCGCATTCTCTCCATCGTAGTTATGCCTCTTTGTTCAGAATATTGCCCCAGTTGGACAAACCCTTGTCCCCAGGTCATCGTAGAGCGTCATTGTAAGTTTGATATGTTCTAAGATGAACCCCTTTATGGCTAGATACATCTTGAGTGTATCTATGAGGGAACTTCTTTGTTGAACTAATCCTTGCTCGATGACAACCTTTACGGTATTTATGATCCTGTTACGATAGGGCATGGACATGCGGCTGGTATAGTGAAAGGCATCCTTATTCCCTTAGTAAGACTGAGATCATTCTCGATATTTTATCCTCCTTTCTCCATAGTTTATGATCCTTTGATTGTCTTCTTTACGGGTCTCGGGAAATCGGCTAGCATGGTAAGTATGGGTGCGGGCGAAGATGTAAATGTAAATGCAAATGTATGACAATGCAAATGCATGGATATACGAGACTCCTTGTATTATAACTCTGTGTATGCAATGCAGACGTGTGACGTATACTCCGAGGGATAGCCTTAGAGGCGACATTAGACCCTAGCTAAATCCTAGCAAAATAGATGTTACGACACGCCAGTGGAAATCCCTTAGATTAGGGAGTATGCAGAAGGTAGCGGTTGGTGACCGTTCAAGACAGTCACCAAGTCTCATGGCTATCGAGAGGCCAATCAACGTGTACCAGTGAAGTTGTCCTTAGTGGGGAGGTTCTCTATGCGGAACACAACCTATATAAGGACGATATTGGATGAAGTGAAGTCCCTACAGGCTAGGGATGAAAGATATATAGATGGAAATCCAAACCCTACAAGTTAGAGGGTGCGTGGAAACAAGCATGGAGTGACCGTTCAGGACAGTCACTAGATCTCATAGCCATCGAGAGGCCAATCAAACGCATGCTAATGAAGTTATCCTTCGGGGAAGGACGCGTCGTTGTGAAAACACGTGGATGTAAAAGAAAATCCCTATAGGCTAGGGAATACGTAGGAGTATGCACTGGGTGACCGTTTAAGATGATCACCGAACCGCATGGCCATCGAGAGGCCAATTGACGTATGCTAACAAAGATGTCCTTCGTATGAAGGATGCGTTTTTAGAAATATAATCCCTACAGGCTAGGGAACGCGTATATGTAAGCACATGGTGACTGTTCAAAGTAGTCACTGGATCGCATGGCCATCGAGAGGCCAATCGACGTGCGTAAACGAAGATGTCCTTCGTGGGAAGGACACGTAGTTATAAAATACAAAGATATAAAAGGAAACTCCCCACAGGTTAGGGAGTGTGTAGATACAAGCGTAGAGTGACCGTTCATGACAGTCACTAGGTCTCATGGCCATCGTGAGGCCAATCAACGTGCATAAATGTAGATGCCCTTCGTGGGAAGGACATGGTCTTGGAAATAGAGTCCCTGTAGGCCAGGGAACGCGTAGATGTACCCGCAAAATTAACACGCAAGACATTCGCAGTACATAAATTGCAAACATATAAAGAGCACAAAAGCACAAAAGTCCTAGGTTCATAGGTTCGACGTAGCGGCTTAGGGTGCCTACCCTTCCATCGGTATGTTCTAGAAGGTCTCATGGGGTCGTTCGTAGCCGCCGAGAACTTTTTGTCTCTTTGGATTTTAGAACAACTCATTTATCCATGAGGTTCGAATTTTAGGGGTAGGTTCCCAGAGAGATCAGCCAAATACCAAGTCCAGCCCTCAACAAGGTCGAGCCTCGTATCAGTCCTTTCCGGATATTCAACCCACTCTGAGTGGAATTATAATAAGACTCGTAGGCGATGTAATTCTCCTCTGGTCATTATTATAATTCCCACGCTTAGGTTTAACAACAATTTATATATACCCAAAATTTACAGTAAAACAAATAATCATTTAAATAAACATTTATTTAAATTACTATAAATAATTACTGTAAATAAAAACCGTAAATAAATAAATAAAATTGAATTTAAATATTTATAAAAACCTGATCCCCAAATCCTGTCATTTGTAGCTCCAGAAGCACAACAATAAATATTAACGTCGAAAATATTCATTTGAATTGTTGTGAATAATAATTGTAAACGGGAATTGTAAATAAATAAATAATTAATTAAAAAAATTAAATATTTAAATAAAATAAAAAACCCAAATCCGAAACCAAACCCTATTTTTGGCAAATTTGCCAAACCCTAAAAAAGTTTGCCAAAAACCTAAAAGTTTGCCAAAAACCTAAACCCTGCCAAAACCTAGGAGCATAATAATTTACAGTTTTGTTATCACTATAGTCCCCAGCAGAGTCGCCAGCTGTAGCAACCTGCCCTAAAAATTATAGCTTTTAGAGTCGCCACCTATTCTGAAGGGCGAATAGGAAACCCTACGCAGTTTAGAAATCTGGGTAAGTTATTATAATCAGGTTGAGGGAAGGTGTTAGGCACCCTCAACCCTTTCCTATTGGCTTTGAATATAAGGGTCAAGGTTTATAGCAAAATTATAGAGGTTTAATAGCTAAGGAAGTGAATAGGGTGAAAATTGAGATTTAGAACCGAATTGAGATTTGAAGGGGGGAGACTCGCCTTGTTGCCAAGTGCCTACGTACCTCCTTATGGAGGATCAGAGTCAACGTAGTTCGGGGGACGGGTTGTACGCCCTTAAGGTCTGAAATTTGATTTGAAGGTTTTTTAGAGGCTTTTTGGTCAGCCTATCGCAGTTTGAATTTGATTTGAAAGGGCATTTTGAGTTGCCCAGGATAAAAATCCTGTAGTATCGTGGTTTAGTGTATTTTAGATGTTTCGGGCGTACAACCCTGATTTGATATGACACCGTTAGTTGCAATGATCAATAGGTTTGATCATTATAGTTAACGGATTAATGGGCATTGCTGCTTACTCGGATCGATAGATTGATCGTCGCGGGCAGCAAATTAAATGTATTTTAATTTATGTATATTTTTATCTCTCGTCTAATGCGACTAATGGATTTAGTCGGGTCGAGGAGAGAATTTAAATAAAGTATTAATTAAATTATTTTACTGCTTTATTCAGATATTTGATCAGTACGACATAGAGAGTCGACTAATTCGAAGGCGGGATGAAATAGATATTCATCCGCCATTTATCCGTTAAAGAGGAAGTTAGAGTTTATTGTTTTTATTATTTTATCTCTCGTCTAATGCGACTAATAGCTTTAGTCGGGTCGAGGAGAGAATTATTCGAAGGTTAATGTTTCGCCCAAATGGGCAGTGGGATTTGGGCAAATCCTAATACATATAACCTTTCTAGGGTTTTTGTGATTTTTAACCATTTAAATTAATTAAATAATTAAGTCGAATAGTCGGGGAAAATAATCGAGGGAATAATCCTAAATAATTGTATCCTAATTATATGCATAACCCTAATTTAATTATATTATTCATTTGATTTAACAATCAAACTTTATAAAAATAATAATTTAATTAATCATTAAACAATTGAATAATTTAAATAATTAAGAAAACCTGGAGAAGGATCCTGTGTATGCAACCTTAGAGATCCCATGCTGCACCTTCATCTCTGATGCGTTGGATCCATATGGCAGATGATCTGACAGCTGATGCGTGAAGGACCATGATACGCGCGCCCTGGCCAACCGTATGGGATCCGTGAGCATATTGAAACATCCAAATTATCAAAAATATTATGTCGCGTGTGGGGTTCGAACCCCAGTTTCCTCCCTCGCCAGTCAACCTCTTTGCCAACACGCCACTTCTGAATTCTGTCATTAACATACGTTCGTCTGTTATTATAAGAATTTGAAGCGTTATATAAAAGAAAACTTGCGCTGCTGGGGGTCCTCCTTCCTCGTTTCAACGCTTATGCACACAACATGGCCATCCCTGTAAACGTGAATCCAAGCAACACAACAAATAAATAAATTATAAGGTCATGGATTGACTAACAATGGCCTTCCGAATCCAATGGTATTATCGGTTTATATTAATTTTGCTTGTATCAAGAGACCCCAAATATGGAGCTTCAAGATCTAACAATGGTGATTCTTGAAACCTGCAACAAAAATTCAATTGAATGGCCCAAAAACATTCTAAACAAGATTATAAACACCAATATATATCCAAATTCAATTTATGATGGGTGTATGCTTGGATTCGGAAAAAAGAGAACTTGAGTCAAAAACGTTCTTCTCCTCCTTCCCTTTGTTTTACGTTTTTTTTTTCTGCCTCTGCTAGCCACTTTTTCGGCCAATCCCCCCTTGGTTTGTTAAGAAGCATCTTATTTATGTTGGTCAATTTAGGTTATTTCCATACCTAATGGGCTTATTACCCAACTATAAAAACTAAAAAATAACTCTAATAATAATAATCCTAAGACTAATTCTAATAATAATAGTTGGTAATAATAATTTTAATTAAAATAACACTAACACTAATAATCCTAATAATGTATAAAAATACTAAAAATGATTAGATTAATAAAGTTAATAATAATAATATCATCTAATATTAATATTAATATCAATAATAGAATTACTAATATTAAATACTAATAGTTAGAAATAAAAGATTACTAATAAAAATGTAAATGTTAGTAAAAGAAAAATAATATTAAAAAATGATGAAACCTTGTAATAATTTGGGCCCCAGGTTTGGATCCCAAAACACCTGTTAATCGCACCCCATTATGTTCTCAGGATATTTTATAAGAGGGCGGGTTTGACAATAGGAATGTCAAACCCCATGGCTCTTAATTCTAATCCTTGAGGCGTAGATTTGATCGGGCAAATTTTAGGGTATTACAGATTGTGCCACACACACACACTTTAGGGTAACCCCTCTTGTTGCCTGTTGCCTTATACTGTTGCCTTGTTGCCTTGTTGTTCATGCCTTAAAATAGTCAAGTCCCTCGATTCCGAGGATACCTAAAGCAAATGTTTCCTTCAGTTCATTCATCATCAAATCTGTCCCTCGATGTTGCCTCGGTAAATGATGATTTGTCCCATTGCTAAGGTATCCTCGCCTGCTGCCTAAAAATGACTATTACATCCTTCCCTTAGACTACCTGCCCTCTTTATGGTAGGGTCAGTCTTATGGCGAACGATAAACCTCGATGACCCTTTAAATCCAATAAAAGGACTCCCTACCCTCTTATGGTATGGATAACCTTGAAAGGCTAAAAGACTTTTTTCAAAACTTAGGGTAGTTGCTATTAATTGCTTGCTTTGGTTTAAATTCAAATTTTCCTCTTTCAACAAACCTTCAAAAAGGCTACGCTTATTTTACAAGCTAAAGTCCTTATTCAAATTCTTTTTTACATCTCAAACATTTTGAAAATAAATGAGCTAAGCAATTAAGAGCCCATGGATAACCATGGATACAAAGGGTGCTTTAAACCTTCCCTTTGTATAACCTACCCCCCGAACTCAAAATCTCTTAAAAAGGTCTTTTTCTGTTCTTTTAGCCTTTCTTTAAATTGAATAAAATAAAAGTCGGTGGCGACTCTTGCTTACCGCGACATTTCTTTAAAGTCAGTTCACCGTATTACAGAACTTGCGACTCTGCTGGGGATATGCTCGAATAAAAGAGGGGTTACCTTACAGTTTAGGATTCACTTTAAAATGTTTTCAATTGTTTGTATTGTTTGCTTTATATTTGTGGGCCCGTTTGGGTTTACTTGTGTGAAAGATCCTAACCCGGATCTGAGTACCTTAGGTAAATGGCATGAGATCAAGGAGACTGCACAGCGTATACTGATGTGGTTGATATGATGGCCATAGTTAGTGTGACACATTGGTTTGTCCTGGTGTTCCTTGGGATCTGACTTGAGAAAATGCTTGGCTGCTGCGTGGTGTCATTAAGCACTAATTTTCCCTTAGAACCCTAGCTGAACTTGACTTTGGCCTATTAGAAAGTAGCGAGATGGCTAGCTTTGGTTCCGACTAAAGTTGGTTGATACTCGAAGCTACACTCATATGGACTGGACCTTCAGGACATTTTCGGTCGGTGACTCGATTGCTGAACTGAGATAAGCGCCTTCGAGAAAGGTCAATGATATGAGCTCCCCAGAACCTGATCTTTATATAGGACAGGTTGAACCAACTAAACTTCAGTGGGAGGGTATGCACCTCTGGACTACATGCAAGCCTAACCCTAAGGCAAATTGTGTGACTTGTTTGTGTTTGTTATCTACCTGACATCATAACATCATAAGCATCATGACATCATGACATCTCATTCTACTAACCGTTTCGAGGACCAAGGAATTCATCTTTGTTCTATTTTGTAGGTCATGGAGACTAGAAACACCATTCGAGTTAACTTTGTGAAGATACCTTCCGAGCTGAGAGAGTTGGTATTAGAGATTCCTGGAGGTTCCCGCTTCACTGAAAGACATGGTCTCTTGCCCAGTTTGGTTACATCAGGTTTCGAAGAAGAGATGATGAGTGTATTGTTTCAATTCTTTGACCCCGAGCACCATTGTTTTGCTTTCCCGGAGTATCAGCTAGTACCTACTATGGAGGAATTTTCTGACATACTTGGCCTCCCTATCCGAGATCAAATTTCGTTCACTGGTTTGGAAGAAACTCCGAAAATGGAAGTCATTGGCGCTGCTCTACATCTTAAGAAATCTGAAATTGAAGGTCATTGGGAAACGAAAAGTGGAGTCAAGGGTTTCCTTGCTAAGTTCTTATTCGGAAAAGCTTGTATGTTTTTGAAGACCATGAGTTATCAAGTCTTTGAAGACATATTAGCTCTACTCATTTATGGTTTGGTGCTATTTCCTAATCCTGATCAGTTTATAGATGTGCATGCCATAAAGATATTTCTGACACGCAACCCAGTGCCTACTTTGCTTGGAGACATCCTACACTATCTTCTCACTCGTACTACGAAGAAACGAGGGACTCTTATGTGTTATATACCTTTGCTGTCTAAGTGGTTTATTTCGCACTTTCCATGCTCAGTAATGAGAAATGACCAAGGGCTGAAATGGCATAAGAGGATAATGTCACTTTCTCATTCTGATATCCGTTGGATTTCCTTATCCAAGGAGACTGTTACTATCATCGACCACTGTGGACAATATCCTAATATGCCTCTACTTGGCATAAGAGGGGGTATTACTTATAATCCTTGCTTGGCCCTACGTCAGTTTGGTTACGCTCGAAGAGATGGTCCTCATCAGATGCTTATACAAGGGGTTGTGTTTGATTATGAAGATGATGCTCAAGGTCACCGCCGGAACTTTATAGGAGCATGGGATACGGTAAACAGGATTGATAGCAAGAGCTTGGGGCAAAGGAACTCCATTCCTTTAGGGCCTTACCTCAGATGGGTGCGCACTTGTGCTCAACGCTTCATAATGCCTTATCCATATATTAGACCCGTAATTGTGGAGCCCAATTGCGAAGAAAAGGTTCCTCAAGTTATTTCTCATCCAGACATGCCAAGTGACATCAAGGAACTAAAGAGATCTTGGATTCAGCTGAAAGAAGAAAGAGATACTTTTGAAGCTCAATTCCATGCTAAAGAGAAGAAAGTGTTGGAGCTTACAAGGCAACTTCAAGACGAACAGAAGGTCAACGCTTACATTGGTTCAAAGAGGAAGCGTCCATGGGAGACTTGAAGACCTTGTTTTATCTTTATTATTTTATTTTTATTTTTATTCCTATTTTTTTGCTTTCACTTTTGTAAAAGAGAATAATAAATTTACAGTTTTTTCTTTAAGCATTATTAATAAAGTTTCTTTCTTGTTTGGTTTAAACGAATTTGAATTCCAAGGTCCTTGAAAATATTGCATACGCATACGCATACCATTCATAAACATTGCATCACAGATTCTTATAACAGGTCTCTCATCTTTCCGCAGTTTATTCCAGTAAGGAAATGGATCTCGAACAATCCGTCAAGAATCTCCAAGCTCAGAATGCTGAGTTCCAAGCTTTGATCCTGAACTTGTCCAAGGGGCAAGGTGAGCTGAAATCCCTTCTAACTAAGAAGGAGAAGAAGACCAGAAAGCCAATAAGTATTCTCAACATGGGAAGAAGATTTAAGGGCCCTCTCAAAAAGGTCAAAGAAGCTGAAATTCCCGAAAATGATGAACAAGAAGACAATGATAGTATCAAGACTGATACAAAGAGTAACGTAGGCTCCGCTGATCAGGATAATGAAGAGAACTATTATCATGAAGAAGAATACCCTGAAGAGAAATATAGGCAGCTAGAGGAACGTATGAAGGCTATGGAAATCCAGAAGGTACCTGGGCTGGATTTTGAGGAACTAGGGCTCATCCCTGGAGTTGTTATCCTCCAAAGTTCAAGACTCCAACTTTTGCTAAATATGATGGAGCTTCCTATCCTAAGATGCATCTGAGATCGTATGTGAGGAAGATCCAACCTCATACTGAAGACAAGAGACTGTGGATTCATTTCTTCCAAGAGAGTTTGTCTGGAACTCAATTGGAATGGTACTATCAGCTGGAGAGTGCCAACATCCGCACTTGGGAAGACATGGCTACTGCTTTCTACAAGCAATATCAATATAATGCTGACCTTGCACCCACTCGCATGCAATTGCAAAGCATGTCTATGGGACCAAAGGAAAGTTTCAAGGTGTATGCTCAAAAGTGGAGAGATCTAGCTGGAAGAGTTCAACCTCCCTTAGCTGACAGAGAATTGGTGGACATGTTCATGAGTACACTAACTAGGTCGTTCTATAGTCACTTGCTGGGTAGCTCTTCATCTAGTTTCACTGACCTCATATTGACTGGAGAGCGGGTCGAGAGTGGTATCCGAAGTGGGAAGATTCAAGTAGGCGCCACCTCTGGTACTACAAAGAAGCCATACCATGGAAGAAACGAGTCTAATGTTGTTCATAGCCAGAGGGGTCGTAATAAGAATGATCAGAACCAGTCTGTTAGGGCCATTTTAATCTCCGCACTAACACCTCAGCAAACCCCCAGACAATTGTATCAATGTAGGTTAGACGCAACCAGAAGGCAATTCACTAAGATCAATATGCCTTTATCTCAAGCCCTGCAACATCTGTTAAAGGCCAACTTGATCACTATAAGAGATCCTCCAAAGAATGTCACTCCTACGTCTCCAAACTATGATCCTAATGCAAAATGTGTGTACCACTCCAATAGTCCTGTACACCATGCTGACTACTGCTGGGCGCTGAAAAATAAGATTCAAGACATGATAGATGCTGGTGAAATCGAGTTTGAACCTCCAGAAACTCCGAATGTCATTACTGCCCCTATGCCAAATCATGACAAAACCGTTAATGCTATCATGGACACGGTCTATGTCTATGATGTGAGAGATCTGTCAACTCCACTCCTAGTCATCAAGAGAAAGCTGCTGCAAGCCGGTTTATTTCCGGGTTGCGATCCAGATTGTTATTATTGTGCATCCCAACCCAATGGTTGTGAGAATCTGAAAAGAGGAATACAAGGCTGGATGGATCGTTGCACTATCATGTTTGAAAAGATTCCTTCAGTAGAGAACTTGTGCGAGGGTTTCTCCCGTGGCCTGAAGATTGAAGACGTGTCGGTAATTTCCAAAGCTCCGTTAAAGATCCCTAATAAGGCTCCATTCAAGATTTCTGCAGAACCCCATGTGGCTCCTGTGATCATCACTAAGCCTGGTCTAATTCCATACTCTTCTGATAAGGCTATCCCTTGGAACTATGGTGCCGAGGTCTATATTCAGGGAGTTAAACAAGAACTTGTAGCCGACAAGGTTGTTGAAGGCGTTAATCCTGACGTGGGTAACATTGCTGGGACTAGTAAAGTGACAAGAAGCGGAAGAGTGTTTTCTCCAGAAATTGCTCCAAACAGTGCTGCACCTACCGGTACCCCTATTCCCAATCAGAATGCTGACACCCGAGGTAAAGGGCCGTTGCCTGAATCCGTCAAGACACCAGTTGAGACTGTCACTGAAAATCCATCTCCTGAAGAAGCAAATGAGTTTTTAAGATCATCCGCAAGAGTGATTATGACATTGTTGAACAAATGGGGCATACTCCTTCCAATATTTCTATGCTTCCACTCGTAAGTTGTTCCAAGACTCACGCTAAAGCTATGATGAAGTTTCTAGAGGCTGCCCATGTACCACAAGAGATTTCTGTCGCTCAACTTGAGAATTGTATTGCAAATCTGACGACAGACAATTACCTTGGTTTTTCTGATGCTGATCTAAGTCCCAGTGGAAAGAATCATAACAAGGCTCTTCACATCTCCATTGAATGTGGGGGCACCACTCTGGCCCATGTACTAGTTGACAATGGCTCGTCTCTGAATGAGCTACCCAAGATGGTATTGGACAAACTCAACCCCGAGGGAATCGTGCTGAAACCCAATGATGTGATAGTAAAAGCTTTCGATGGTTCAATGAGTACGGTATACGGCGAAGTTGAGCTCCCAATCAGAGTAGGTTCCCATATTTTCAACACTGTGTTCTACGTGATGGACATCCATCCCGCTTATTCCTATCTGCTTGGGACGCCCTTGGATACATGGGGAAAATGCTGTGACCTCAACTCTGCACCAAAAACTTAAATACCCGGCTAAAGGTAAGATCGTCAATGTGTATGGTGAGGAGGAATACGTGGTGAGCTTTATAGATGAGACCAAGTATGTTGAGTTTACTGGAGAAGCCTTCGAATCTCCCCGACAAGCGTTTGAATTGGTCCCTCAAGTGGCTCCTGAGGTTAAGCCTGCCTACACTGCTCCTAAAGTCACCAGAATTCCTCCTACAATGGCTTCTCTAAAAGATGCTAGGGCTGTGGTTGAAGAAGGTGGTTGTACTTGTAGCAACCTGCCTAAAAATTTAATGTTTAGAGTCGCCGCCTATTCTATCAAGGCGAATAGGAAACCTCGTGCAATTAAGAGATCAGGGTAAGAGACTATATTCAGGTCGAGGGAAGGTGTTAGGCACCCTCAACCCTTTCCTATGGTTTGCATTATAGGGTTAATATAAAGAAAGGTGACAGAAAGTTAATAGGGTAAAATGGCAAAAATTATCATAATTAAAGGTTTGAATCATGGAAACTTGGTCTCTTTTGGAAAAGAAACATTTTTTATCAATGGTGATTTCATGCATTTTCCCAAAAAATGGCCAACTTTAACAAGGCATAAATCCCTCGATTTTTATCATATGAAGGAGTTCTTGTACTTTTTAGAAACCTCAAGATGTCCTCTACAAGCCACTTTGGAAACTTTTTTTCATTTGGAGAAGTTATCTTGATGTTATGGCCTTTGACAAAAAACCATTTCTTGTTGACTTTGAAAATGACATGTAATGTCTTGGTTCATATTTTCCAAATGGTGAATCTAATGACCATGGGACCAATTGCATTGGAAAGATAATTAAATTTACTTCAAAATGAGCTTTGGTTTGAATTTTTTGGATGAAGGATGAGAGAGTTATGACCAGTCAAGGTTAAGTTGACTTTTTAGGAGAAAACCCTAATTTTGAAACTTAGGGTTTTGTTGATTTTTGATCTTTCCTTGATGAATTATGATCAACCAATGATCAAATGATGAATCTTTTGACAAAATATGGATGTTGAAAAAAAATTTCATTTTTGACTGTCTGTTGACTTTTTGGTCAAACGGGTCGTCTGTTGACTGTTTGAGCTGCTGACTGTGCGTCTGAGTAAATTGAAGTTTGAAAATTTGTATGGTGGTACTTTGAGATATATGGAGGTCCATGAAATCCATTTGAGGTCTCAAAAACTTGTTCTCCTGAAAAAACAAGAAACCCTAGTTAGGGACTGTTCGTGTAGGAGACAGTTAAACGTACCTGATTTTTGTGCAGTGCTGAGCCTCTGCTAATCATGTGATATTCAGAAGACTTCTAGAACAAAAATCTTGGAATTTTGAAATGCAAAAGGTTGATTTGATTGATGGTACAAAACATGGAGAATTGCACTGTCAGCGGGTTTGACTTTCAACTGCTCGTTCAGGTATTAATGTAGCAGTTAAAGTGAAAATTCAACGATCAAAGTTAATTTCTTTTTTTTTTGTTGTTTTTGATTGTGTTAATGGTGAAAATTTATTTACATGAGTTGTTAGAAAAACACAGACATAATAAATAAATAATATATACTGTATGCGAGCGAAATTACCGATAATAACCCTGAAAAACATTTAATGCACAGAAAAATAAATATTTAACTGGCAGAAAACACACAAAATATTATCTTAATAATTAAACAACAGTACGACAAATAGTACGACTTTTAATACTGACAGTACAAACATTACATAATATAATGAACAGTACGACAAATAAACGGTACGTTATTTGAAAACAAAAGATATGACAAACTTTAAGAATGACAATTAATAACCCTTGCTATAAATAATAACATATAGATGATTGGGAGTGTAAACAACCCAGGTCCGCATTTTTCAGGACTATGCAGACAGAAAAAGGACATGATTACCACCACGACGGTGATGACCATAAGAAAACACGTATCCATCCGCTTCGCCATTCTTGCCGGGGAAGAAGAGAGAATGAATATGAAGTAGAAATTTGAGAGATGATGTGAGATTTTATGGAAAAAATGAGATGTATTTATAGAGTGAAAAGAAGGATAGAGACATTGGGGAATGAAGTGATTCCGTACAAAAAAGGAAAATTTGAGTGGTAGTAGGATTTGAAAGAATGTGTATGGTAGGGTTTGAAAAAAGAGATGTATAGAATAAAGTTAGGATTTGAAAAGAAAGGAAAAGATTTTGAAAATAATAGAATATAGTACAAAAAATTAGTGGGAAACAAAAAAACTAATAATAATTTACTTGTTACCAGTACAGTCTGAATCCCCGGACTCTGCGCCTGCAAAAAGATTTAATTCTGTACCAATTGCGTCAGTACTATTTATCTGCAAATAAATCTCAAATAAACAGCGTGTGTGAAATGATAAACAATAATTGGCGTTTGCGTAAGAATAAATTCAACAGTGAACCAAAATACCGCATAAGAAAAATTCTAAAAACCGAGTATTCATAAAATCAGGATATTTATGAAATAAAATCCAAGATTATATGAAACTCTCCATTTTTAGACAGAAGTCTGTTGAAAAAAGATGCGGGCAAATTTTGGGGTATAACAGTAACCATGGATGTATATGCATGAATGCAAAAATGTTAATGAAGATGCAAATGTATCATAAATCAGGATCAAGGATCATGACCTCTTGGATAGCAGCTTCTCATGGTCAATAAGATATGGTCGAATCCTCTAGATTCAGAGGTTCGACTTTGCTTTCTGGATAAATAGCTTGTGCATAAGTCAAAGATGGTCGAACCCTCCAGATTCAGAGGTTCAAGGTTGATTATGATAGATAAATGATGTAGAACTTCTGTATAAGTCAAAGATGGTCGAATCCTCCAGATTTAGAGGTTCGACGTTGATTCAGGATAGATAACCTTTGCATAAGTCCCATAAGGTCGAACCCTCCAGATTCAGAGGTTCGAAGTTGATTATGATAGATAGTCTGAACGGGCATAGGGTGGGATGGAGGCATGTTTTCCTGCAAAACAAAATTTCCCAACCCCTCTCACAGGTAGGATCTAGTATATGGTAGGTCAAAAAGGTCACCAGCGTTAACAGTTCTCCTGAAACACCATCATTGTTGCAAATACATGCCAACAATGGTATCCCATTTGAACCTCGACTGGTCGTGGGTCTCATGATCGCAATCAACAGAACCTGACATTCTGTTGGCGTCATGACTATCCACTCTGTCCTAGGTAGCCTAAGTATCACTCTGGCCTGTGTATTGGGCCTTTTACCTCAAGTTAGTAACATCCCATCCCAACAGAACAGCAAAATAATAATCATAGTACAAGAAAATAAAATGCGATACATAAAGAAATAAAGCAATAAAGCAATAAAGCAAATAAAGCAATAAAGCAATAAGTAAACACCCAAAGGAAAGAAAACAAACAGAAGCTAGGATCGACTAAGCTAGATTCCCCAGCAGAGTCGCCAGCTGTCGCACGCTCGCGAAAATGATGAACAGAGTCGCCACCAATATATTTATCCCGTCGAGGGAAAGGAATATCAGAAAACCTAGAATAAAGAAAGGATAAGAGAAGGTCTTGCGAACAGAGATAGGGTAAGAAGTCGGTTACGCAAGGGGAAGGTATTAGCACCCCTCACGTCTGTGGTACTCCACAGGATCCACTTAAGTTTGTTCTATTCTAAGGGTGTATAAATCTAAAGCTTAATGCTAAGGGAATGCATGCAAATGAATGAAAAGAAACACGGGGAAAATAGGGTTTATAAATAGTTGTGCTCGCTTAGGCCCCGCGACCCAATGCCTACATATCCTTTTCAGTAATCAGAGCGCCGTAGTTCGGCTCTTTAGTTTTTGTTTATTTTTGTGTTTTTTAGTTGAACAGTTACATTCACACTCCGCTGCTCGACCTCTGGAGTCTTAAGCTGGGAATGGAGCGGAAATAACGTGTCCGATTAGGAGAAAGAATGCCCTGAAGGCAAGAGAAAGAATGCCTCAGAGGAAAGGGAGAGAAGAGAGAAAATTGGTTTGTGTTTTTTATGTAACTTCATGATGAACAAAACCCAATACAAGGCTTCGCACCACTTCATCACTTTGTTTAGGTCTGAGCCTTTATTAAGTGTTTTAGATGTTTTTGATCGGTGATTCTTAAGGGGAGTTAATCTGCGAGTTGAATCACACAAGAGCGTATAATGGTAGAGAAACAGACTAGGGAATGAATCCCACTCATTTCTCTACATAGTGATCGAGAAACAGATTAGGGAATGAATCCCACTCATTTCTCTACATAGTGATCGAGAAACAGATTAGGGAATAAATCCCACTCATTTCTCTACATAGTGATCGAGAAACAGATTATGGAATAAATCCCACTCATTTCTCTATATAGTGATCGAGAAACAGATTAGGGAATAAATCCCACTCATTTCTCTATATAGTGATCGAGAAACAGATTAGGGAATGAATCCCACTCATTTCTCTCCCACTAAGTGATTGAGAAACAGATTAGGGAATAAATCCCACTCATTTCTCTCCCACTTTTAGTGAAGTGTGATCCGCCTCTTCCTTTATTAAATGTTTTAAAGTTGAAAAGAAAAAGGAAAAGAAAACTAGCCTAAAATGAAGTAACTAGCCTAAGTGTTTAAAAGGGAATTTCTAGATCCTAATGTTATGATTTTACCTAATTGTTAGGATTTTAAGGGAAAAGACTAAGCCTAATATTATGAGACCTAGAATCTAATGGAATATACAAGTGAGATCAAAATTACAAGCAAACAATGATACAAAATTAGTGCAAAAATGACTAAAAGAGCGACTTGAAAATATAGTACAAAGCATGGAAGCAAATGATGCAAAATGTAGTCAAAACATGGAAGCAAATGATGCAAAATGTAGTACAAAAAATGACTTAAAGGACTATTTAATTTCTATGATTTTTATGTGACAAACAAGAACTTTAATCAAACAAAAGAATTAAAATACAAGCATAAACTAATATTTTTTATGTACATTTGTTATATGTCAAAATTTAATTAAAAGTCTAAAAACAATAAGAAAAGTCAGCATTTTTATTACTAAAAGAAATGGTAAAGAAATCTAATTAAAATCTAAAATAAAAATGTAAACAGGGGTGAGAATTGAAGATAGGGGTGTGAATAGAAACTGGGCGCAGGGCCCAAAAGCCTGAGCCCATCAGAATTATTGCAAATTTCTCTTATGCCAAAAAAGGATGTAGCGGGCCTCGGGGGAGTGTAATAAGTAACTCCTGGATTAGGCCCATAGGAACTTTTATTATTGTTTTTGTTTGCCAGAAAAAAGCATTAACGGGCCAAATGGGGGGTGAGAGAACAGAGATTCATGGCCCAAAAGCTTGTGTTCAGATCCAGATATTATTACAAAGATAATAATAAAAAGAAAATAATTAATAAAAAGAAGAGAATAAATGGCATTGGGAGATTTAGGGTTACCTTGAGCGTCGATTCAACTTCTTCTTCTCTCAACTGTGTGCGACGGAGCCGGGGTCTCTTACGAATCGACGGCGACAGCACGACGGTGGAGGGCTCATCTTCTCCGTTCTGATCCTCTCCTCTTCTCTTGCGTGTTGGTGTGAACGCATCGCGGTGATGATGAAGACTCTACGGTGCTTGAAGCTGTGATTTGGTTGTGCTGAGTTAGTGATATGTGATGATGACAATCGATGTTGTCGAATTCCGCGGGTGAAGACGTAAATGAATTGGATATTTGATGGTTGAAACGTTGGTGAAGATGATGATGACTCATGAAGATGATGAACGATTCTGGTGATTGATGAAGATGTGCGATGGTGATTATTTCAGTTTTTGTTTCTTCTCCACTCCTTCTTGCTAATTCTGTTACTATCTTTTGTTCTGATTTTCTCCTAATTCTTCTGTCCGATTTCTGGTGAATGATTGTCGATTGAAGAAAATGGAAATTGAGGTAGCTTGTGATGAAGATGAGATGTATCAGATTGGTGATTGATGAATGGAGGTTGGAATTTGATGGGAGTGGTTTAGATGATGATGTTGCAGAGAGTTGATGAGTTGTTGATTGAAGGTTTGTGGATGAAGATGATGATGAACGAAGATCGAGGTTAGAGCTGAGGGAAATGAAGGTTATTGGGAGATTGAAGAATGGAGAGTGAATTGTGGAGGAGTGTGTGAATGGTAGAGAGTGGTGTGTGAAGAATCGAAGTGAAGGGAGAAAGTGGTAGAGCAAAAATGGTGGAGACCTTCAATGATGAAGCAAGCTCTGGTTTTATAGAGGTGGAGTAGCTTGTATCTGAGGTAAATGAGGTTAGTTACACTTTTGTTACAAACTGTAACTGATTTTTGGTAGTTACAAATCGGTTATGTGATGGTTTTGACAGTTAGGATTAGTTAACAAATCTGTTAGGGATGTTATGAAACTGTTATAGGTTAGTCTAGTTTGTTACAAAATCAGTTAGATTTCTGTTATAAAAATTGGTTAGACGTTAACTGATTTTGTTTGCTGTTAGGTTTGAAATAAGCTTGGGACTGGCTCTTTTTCTTATAATGATGCAGGGCCGCCGAAGGCTTTCTTCTCACTGCGAGTATGCTTGAACTTTTTCTTCTGTTTTCATTTTCTGAACTGGTGTATGTTGGAACTATGCAGGTATGGTATGATGGAAGCAGCAAGGTGAACGCGAAAGGCTTAGTATAGAGGATCAAGGCATGGGATAAGGCTTGAAGATTAGGAGAAATGTGAAGATGGAATAGAATTAAGCTTAGCCTAGTAGAGCAAACCAACCAGTTTGGGATTTTAATTATTTGTAACTATAAACTGTTAGTTTGAACTGAAGAGTGAATTGGCTAATGTATAGTACATGGTGATTTTTGAATGTCTTTGTAACGTGGATGCCTTGAAGGCACTTTAGACTTAGAGTCTGTTTGGTAAGACAAAAAAAGAGCTTTTAGCTTTTAGCTTTTCAGCTCGTATTAATAAAAAAGCTCTGTTTGGTAACTCTATTTTAGCTTTTAGCTTGTAGCTTTTTTACTAGCTTTTAGCTTTTTTTTCAAAAACTAATTGAAGTAGCTTTTGAGCTTGTAGCTTTTAGCTTGTGAGTTTTTCTTCCATTAATACCCTTATTATTTTAACTAAAATATATTATTACCCTCATTAATTAAAATGTCATTAATGTCATTTTGTATCTATCAGCTAATGAAACAGCTAATTTACCAAACACTCACATTAGCTTATTAGCTATCAGCTACCAGCTAACAGCTATCAGCTACAAGCTAAAAGCTCCCAGCTATCAGCTATCAGCTAGTTTTACCAAACAGAGCCTTAGGATAGAAACATGAATCTTCTCTGCGTGTGAATGATGGAAA
The DNA here is from genome assembly GCF_029867415.1 of Vicia villosa. Lineage (NCBI taxonomy): Eukaryota > Viridiplantae > Streptophyta > Magnoliopsida > Fabales > Fabaceae > Vicia > Vicia villosa. The sequence goes on from NC_081186.1 coordinate 4,226,708, forward strand.
GTGTAAATGGAAATGACAATTGAAACATTTGAACCTTGTAATGTAAATATTTCTTTTTCAAAAGAGATCGGAATCTCCTTTTTTCTCTCCAAGTGCCTAATTATAGATCTTTAACACTTCCCACCTATTCTTGCAATCTTGGATAAGCATAGATGAGATAAATAACCAACGTAAATATTTAAGAAGTACTTTTGGGTCAAAAGTCAAAACTTTGAAGAAATGCCTTGAAATGAATCTAAAACTCCACATAAATTCAAATTAAATCCTTGCATGGAACCCAAAATCTTGACTTGTACAACACATAATCAGTTGAACCTCAATTGAAATACCTTTGTTAAATTCAAACTCAACGGATAAAACCTCATTCTACAAGGTTCTTGATTCCATACCAACTTTATTGATCAATGATGCATGAATGTTAGATGAACTAATGGAGAGATTGAGAAGCACAAGCCAATTGGAAATAAATTAGTAGGGCAAATTTTAGGGTGCAACAGGGGTCCCTCTCAGCAACCAAGTCGTCACAGATCGGAAAGGAAAACGGTGCGTGCGTACACCGAGCATCATCGTCGAGCGACGCGAGCTATAGGAAAGGCGGGGGTCCGGTTGCATGAACCCTTTTCCTGACATACTCGATAACAAGATCTTGTGCAGGTTCAGAAGCAAACAACGCGTAGCGTGCGCATACTGAACGGACTCGATGAGACTGGGCGGGGGTTGATTACTAACCCTTTCCGCGTGCCTTCCAAGAGGACTTAACAGAGTGCCATATAGGACTTATTACACCGTGACTCCCTGCCGCAAAGCACAAATGTAAACACACCAACAAAAACAGAGCCTCTTTCGTGGGCTTGGCCAGATGCATGTCTAAGTCCTACTTCTCATGTTAAAGGATGATGAGAGAAAGCGGTAAAGTGCGAGAAAAATAAAATGAAAAGGGATCAATACCAAACGGATGATGATTCGTACTGTAGCGAAGAAAAGCAAAGAAACTAAGGATCCCGCGAGCGAGCTAGCAAAGCAAAAGCAAATAGTCATCACACCGATTAGCCATGAAAGCACACAAAGGTCGACATGCGCGTTGAGCATAATCACAATACACCTGCAAGAGGAACAAGCAAACCAAACAAGCAGATATAAAGTAATAGGAACGTGTCTCCAAGATGAGAACACGAAGCGAGTGAATGAAATCGTGTCCCGCAGATAAAGCGGAACACTCAGGTAATAAGCGCCGATCGGTGACTATCCAAAAGCCTTGCACACTAGCACACAAGTTAGAGATAACAACATATCGCAATCGGAATTGCGGTGGTGCTTTACACCGAAAAAGGATAACGAAATGAGAAATTTGACATTAACACACTTTTAAAACATAAATCGAGCGAAAGTAAGATAACAACCAGAAATAGCACTCAAATGTTAGTCAAATATGTACACAAGTATTATGGAAACCAAAGCAAGTATTTACAAATCAAAAGGTACACCGAAACGGTAAAATCGGGTAAAAACGATAAAAACTAAACTTGTCGGAATCAAACCAAAATTTTATGGTAAGCTAGAAACATGCCAAAGAACTCAAATATGCGGTCGAAATTTATTAAATCGGCTCGGAGGCACGACTTTCGAAATGGGACAGTAGCAAAAACGGTAAAAAAAGTCGGCCGAAACCGAAAATAAACTGTACAAACAGCTCCGAAAACATTATTATGTATGAAAAACATTATTCACATTCGCAAAAATTCAACACGGTTCAAGAGTTATGACATTTTGAAGTAAAGCCGACACACCGCGCACTTTATGGAAAAATTCGGAAAGAAAGCAAATAGCATGGTATAACAGCAAGTTCCAGCACTTAGAGGCATTTATTAACACACAAGAAAACTCTACTATCACTTAGAATTAACAAACAAACAACACAACAAAGTTTAGACAAAAATCCTTCAAAAAACTATGTTTTCATGAGTTGAAAATAATGAAATGCAACACAAATACAAAGCCAAGAAAATTCTGCATTATATTACCTTTAAAACAGCCCCAACAAATCATAGAAATCACACATAAACACCAAGAAATGGCTCATGGCAATTGGCTCAAAGTAGCACATCATTTTGCAAGTTAGAACTTAAGCATAAAACATGATTTTCAAGTAGGCACAAAGCATCAAATTCATGTTCAAAGATAGAAACAACTATGTCAACCTCAAACAACTTTACATTCAAGTCTCAATGCATATCAACATTCATGGATATTGGATTCAAATTGAAATTAAGCATCACAAGAATTTTGAACAATTATCCACATTCAACAACAAAAACTCTTGGCAACAAGTTCTACTTGCAAAATTAAGCATTCACAACATCTAATCAACAACACATTGATCACACAATCACCAACATTCATGAACAACAAGTTAGAATCAAGCATCATATGCAACAATTGACATCCACAAGTTCTTTCACAAAAATTCAGCAACATTAACATTTCAAATCCACAACACAACAATATTATCAAATCATCACAACTCTCCTAATCAAATCATCAAACACTTTGTGTGCATATATTTAATTCATAGAGCATTATCAATATATCATCAACAACTATCAACACTATTCTCACATTTGAATCAATTAAGCAAGATCAACATGAATCATTCAAACAACAAGCGAATATTATCATCAATTATCAAAAATCATCCATTGACAATCAAACATCATCATCAATTATCATATTAATTCGGATCAAGCAACAAAATCAATGATCTAACAAGATTTATAGTGAATTTACCGGATCAAACAAAGAGATCAAGACCGAATGAACACGAACACGACGCAGACACGATACGAACACGAACGCGAATCCGAGAGATCTAGGGAGGGAGTGAGGCGCGCAAGAGTGTTGAAAGAGAGGTCTTCAAACTTCAATTGATGATCAATGAGGAAGGATGGTTTTCATTCTTGCTTTGATCTTCATTTGTTCTTGAGATTTGATCTTGAATTGATGAAGATTGATGAAAGTTTTGTGAGTTTTTGTGGTTTTGATCCAAGAAGATTGAGAGAGAAATGAGAGAAAGTGTTTTAGAATTTTTGGGAGAATTGAAATTATGAGAGAATGTGAAGAAAAATAGCTTATATAGTGTGAGTAGTGAAATATCCAAAACGCCCTTAATTATCTCTTTTTTGGCTCGTTTTCGAGGAAATGTGATTCGATGCAAAATTCCGAGACGAGACCAACGTCCACCTAAAGATGACTAAATTTGTGACTCGTAGCCGCGAGAATCGTCTCAATCCGATAAGCGATGAAGAAATTACGCGCGTTTGAATGACGAGAAACGTCGATTCATCTGGCGCGACTGTGCAGAATTTTGTGAGTACCTGTCATACCCCAAAATTTGTCCTCCAGATTTTTTTTAGCGTATGCTTTGCATATCATTTGCATCTTGTCATTAGGAAATTAACTTAATTTTTGCACTTATTCCCAAAATTGAAAATATGTATTACATGTCCATCTTTGCGTATTTTGGTCGTTTTTACGATATAACAATATTTTCGGTTTACTAACCCTTTTTAGGCTTATAATTATAATTTTAATTCAATTTAGATTTAAGTTGAATTTTAATTGAAATTAGTGAATCATTTTATTATATTGTTATTTGCATATTATTCTATTTCATTTTATTTTTAGGTGCAAGTAGAGATGAAGCCCATGGCCTCAAAAGAAGTCCTTAGTCCTATCATTTTTTATTTTTATAATTTTATTAATATTTATTTGAGTTTTTATTCAGTTAAATATTAAAAAAAAATTAATTATAAAAAACAAAAAAAAAGAAATAAAGGGATTAAATCATAAATGATTTATTACATGTTTTTAGAAGCAAGAAAATCTGATCTTGGATACAAGGAAATCGTGGGATTGAAACTTGATTGATTTGATTGAGGACTAAAAGAGAAGGTTTCAATATATCTTCTAAATCAAATTGCAATCAATTAAATTATGAAGATTTGATGTGGTTTTTGTTAACCTAATTCTTATTCTATAAGAAGACTAACATATTCAGATGTAAAAAAGAGAGAGAGAGAGAGAGAGAGAGAGAGAGAGGATTGGCCGCAGAAGAATCCTAGAGAAAGCTGAAAAAACCGTGAGCAAAAGTGGAAGTGAAAACTAACTTTGGACCGGATTCAAGCTATTCCAAGCATCCCAAACGATTCATCGGTGTTCCCTGAAGCAGTACAGACTGTTACAAGCCTCCAACACTTCCAGAATCGCGACATTAACGTTCACCGTTTGGACAAAAAGTTTGATTTCGATCTCTACCATATACGCATCATAAATTGAATTTGATTATATATTTGTGTTCATGGTGATATTTGTGAGCTTTTTGTACCTGTTAATTGGTGTTTAAGTGCAGGGTTCAGGTAATGCCATGGTTAGGGTTAGGAAGCTTTGAATTAGGGCTTCTCAAACCAGGAGAAATTAAACCAAATTAATGGTACAATCATACTCAGGAGGCGATTTCGGACTAGTCTATGGCCTTGTACTGAATTTACATTGTGTGTTTCTTATTTTTGAAGATTGCAGGTGCTATAGTGATGGACAAAACCGTCACTGTAAGTAACAGCCACGATGCAAAACCGTTGGCATAGACCTGTTTGCTCCACGAAGAAGACGAAGATCTTGGGGCGCGCGCATGCTGTTTGAATTCTTCTCTGAAATTCATGATCGTATATTTTAATTGGGGACAGTCATTCCAACAGCGATGGTTTATTGGTCCAGCGGTTAACGCGTTAATTTAGTCCTCTTACCCCTTGGGACGCAGGTTCGATCCTTGAGGGGGGGTTTCTTTTTTTTCTTGTTTAATTTGTGTGTTATATGTTGTCCACAGATCCAACGTGTCAGGCTTATTCACGCCCATGGTGGACTTTCGTCGAACAGCCATCAGATCTGTCAAAATTCAAATCCAACGCCCAGGATCTGTAGGTCCACCATAGTCCTTCAAGGCTTAACCACACATAATCACAGAGCTAAGTTATTCTTTTCTTTTATTCCAATTGTTCTTTTATTTTCTTTTCAACTATTAAACCTTTTTCCAATTCTTTTTTTTAATTCTTTTAAATCCACAATTTTATTTTGATAATTAATTTCAATTAGATAATATTTGACTTATTAAGTTTTATTAGATTAGTTCATTTTTATTTTTATTTTTATTTTTTTTATAAAAAAAAAAAGAAAGAGAAAAACTAATTAAAATAATTAATTAACCTAGTTTTGATTTAGTATTTGATTAATAATCTTAATTTAGAATTTAATTAATGATTTTTATTTAATCAAGATTAGCTAATTTAAAAATTAATTAGGTTAAAAAATCGATAATTAATTTTTAGGTTTTGTTCTGGACTGGGCCAAGGTCAGGCCCAATATAGTTTTCGGCCCAGTAAACCTCAGAGGCCCACGTTCCTCCATGACCCTCCTACGCACCTAGGATGCCCACCTTAGACGTGCTCGGCTGCCCCATATCTCCGGAGCATATGGCACCAGGCATGCTCGGCACTAACATGCCCGCGAACTTCTTCGTTGCCGAGGACCCTGCTCCGCGCAGGGCTCCTTCATATCCAATCCTCCGAACAACACGGATTCCACGTGGCTCCTAAAAGACCGCGTCTCCCTTGAACTTCGGAGCGGTTAACCAGGACAGAGGGCATGCACGCACCTCCGATATTTCCGCTCAGGAAACCTGGCAGTCTCCTAGTTGGGCTTGGGAATCCAACCCAATAGCGAGATCATGGCCCAGCGCTGGGGGCTATAAATACCCTCTTTAACTAGAGGGTCAGGTATTCACTTCTTTCTAACCTTTAGCTAGTACTTGCACTCCTTTGCTCGTCTTCTTACTTTGGCATCGGAGTACCTTGCAGGTACACCCCCCTCCTCCTTCCTAGAAGACCCAGTCCGAGCAGCCTACGACGATTCTTCTGGTCAGGTACGATCAGTGGCGCCGTCTGTGGGAAACTTGCTTCCCCGTCTTTAACAAAACAAAGATCAAAGCTAATCCTTTTCCAATCGTCATGGCTGACAACAACAACAACATCCCAAGTGCTGATCTCTTCCTCCTGCAACAACTGATCGAGGAATCCACCCGCGAGGCAGCAAATCGTCGCCGGCAGGGAGGAAATCGACATACCCCCACCGGGCAAAGGAGGCCCGGGCACGAGACCTCACCACCTGGGAGGCAGCAGATCCATAGCATCCAGCAGCTGCAGGGCCTCCAACAGGTTCAGAATGTTGACCACGTTCCTCCCGAGGGACACGTTCAAAATGGGGATGACGAGCAGATCCGAACACACAATGGGCCAGAACGTGCCCAGAATGTGAATGAGACCGATCCCAGAGACGGGCATGCTGCTTCCTCATTCACCCACACCTCCGAAAGGCGGAGAGCCCGTCATGGAGAAGAAGAGGAGCCGCTCAACATTCCCGAGGACGCTGACCCCATCACCGTCCGCCTGCTCAAAGAAATACAATTGACAAACAGCCTCCTCCGAATTCAGGATGACCGAATTCACGAGCTGGAAAGACAGCGACGACGTCGCTCCCCTCCGAGGAAGCACTACAGGTCACGCTCCTATTCCTCCTCGCGCTCACCACCAAGGAGGTACCGCCGGCGTTCCCCATCCTCTTCAAGGTCTCCACCAAGAAGATATCGCCGCCGGAGGACACGTTCCCGCTCTCCGCCAAGAAAGAGCAAGAAGAACCAGAGGCCAGAAACCACTGAAGCGAGAAGCCCCTCCCCCGAACAGGATCATCGGGGCCCTTCTAAAGCTGCACCGAAACCTGGCGAACGTCCCCCTCGGGACAACCGTACCAGTCCGGACGATAACCAAGGAAAACCCCGGCGAAACAGGCACTACACTTCTCCGGGACCAAGCGACGAAGAGGACTTCCGCAGCCCTTTGTCCGGCAGTATCCGGAGAGCCCACCTCCCTCGAGGGATGGAAAAACCGCCAGTATTGGACCAATACGACGGGACCACTGACCCCGACGACCATATTCGGAGCATCGAAGCGGTCATGGACTATCACGTCGTCAGAGGCTCGATCAAGTGCCGCATCTTCCCGACCACCCTCAGGAAGGGAGCGATGAATTGGTACAGGAACCTCCCTCCGAACTCCATCCATTCCTGGACCGAGCTCAAAGAACTCTTCTTGAGCCACTTCACAGCCTCCCGACGACAACCAAAATCGGAAGCCAATCTCGAGGCCGTGATACAAGGGCCCAACGAACCTCTTCGGGATTACCTCGAAAGGTTCAACAAGGAGGCCGTCCAAGTGCAGACGGCCGACTACATGAAGAGATACCTCTTGGAGCAAGGACTACTCCCCGGTAGTGACTTCAAGAAGGCCATTAAGATTGAGAAGGTGCACTCGATGAATGCCCTCCTCCGCAAAGCAAAGGCATTCATCGACTTTGAAGAAGGCGAGGCAGCCGCGATCAAAGCCTCGAGGGGCAGTGATGTTGCTCGCAGCTCAAACCTCGAGGATCCAGGATCACGCCGAGGACAGGACAAAAGGAAGGACGACAGGTCCCGAGATGCCAAAGAGCGCCGAGGACCGGCAGGACGGTTCAATGACTACACTCCTTTGAACGCCTCCCTGGAGAAAATCCTGGCCGACTGCCAGAACACCGAGTTCAAGAACTCCAGCATCAGGCCCCCGAAGTCAAATCCTACAAGACCGGGGACAGACAAGTCCAAATACTGCAAATACCACAAGAGTCACGGGCATCTGACCGACGAATGCATACATCTCAAAGATGCCATAGAGACCCTGATCAAAGAGGGACGCCTATCAAAGTACACGAAGAAGGGAGAACCCTCCCGAAGAGACGTCCCTCGGAACTCTGACGAGGGGAACTCACCAGACAGCAGACCACTTCAAGTCGCGCTGTCCGTAACCCGACCGGAGGACTTCATCCCTTCAGTCGGCGTGACGACTGCCTTCAGTACCTGGGAGCATTTCCCAACAGCAATGGTCATCTCCAACGGCGGTGACCCCGGCTCCCTCACTATCAGCTCGGTAAAGAGAAAATTCGATGAGCTGATCAACGCCAACTCTAATGTCGCCCCAACTCTGCGGAAGTTTAAAGGGAAATCGGACCCGATCACTTTCTACTTGGAGGAGCTGCCGGGCGGCGCCCCGAACGCCACAATTCCTTTACTGGTCCGAGCCAGAATGGCGAATTTCGACGTCCGACGAGTCCTGGTCGACGAAGGCAGCTCGGTCGACATCATGTATTCTCACCTGTTCCGGACACTCCAGCTGGACGACTCGCACCTCACTCCATATGTGGGTTCCGATCTCCAAGGCTTCAACGGTGCTACCACCAAGCCGTGGGGATACGTCGAACTGATCGTCACTTTCGGAGAAAAGGAGGCATCCAGGCAGGTCAAGACAAGATTCTTGGTAATCGACTGCAAGACTCTTTACAACTGTATCATTGGACGTCCTACTCTGGCCGAGATCACTGCCGTCCCCTCCACCGTGCACCTCAAAATGAAATTTTACACAAAGCGAGGACGAGTGGTCACCATCAATGCAGACATCGAAGCGGCCAGAAGGATTTTCGACGCCTCCGTGAAGGGGTTGCAGCTGATTGCCCCTCCATCAGATCCAAACAAAAAGCCGAGGGTCGAAGACAGTCACCCTCAGGAAGATCAACATCCACCGAACGTCAGCTCCATCGACTTAGACGCTCGGTTTACTGACGAAGAGCTGAAGAATGCCGAAGAAAGAAGGCCGAATGCAACTCACCCCGTCAGGCCCATCCCAGACGGAGACTTCGACCTCATCCCGCTGGGCGACAACCCCGACAAAGCGGTAAAGATCGGCAAGGACATCCCAGATCTTCCGAGGAAGCAGCTCGTGGCATGTCTTCAAGCCAACGCCGACTTGTTCGCCTGGAGTGCAGCGGAAATGCCCGGACTCGACCCTGAGGTCGCCTGCCACCACCTCTCCATCGACCCAGCCGTAAAGGCAGTAGTTCAACGTAGGCGTCGGCAGTCTCCCGAGAAAGCGGAGGCTGCCGAGAAAGCTGTAAAAGACCTCCTAGAGGCAAATTTTATTTCCGAGGCCAAGTATTCAACTTGGCTCTCAAATGTTGTACTTGTCAAAAAATATAATGGAAAATGGAGAATGTGCGTTGATTATACCGATGTTAACCGGGCATGCCCCAAAGATGCTTATCCTTTACCTAATATTGATAGACTGGTCGACAACTCGGCCGGCTATAAATTGTTATCATTTATGGATGCTTATTCAGGTTACAACCAAATTCCCATGGCGAGATGCGACAAGCAATGCACGGCCTTCATGACCGAGTCGGGCAACTATTACTATAACGTAATGCCGTTCGGACTCAAGAATGCCGGAGCTACGTACCAGCGGATGATGAACAAAGTTTTCCGGGGAGAGATCGGCGACACCCTCGAGGTTTATATGGACGACATGATCGTCAAATCTCGGGAAGACGCCGACCACACAACGCACCTTGAACGAGTGTTCAAGCAAGCCCGAGCCTGCAAGATGCGTTTCAACCCTGAGAAATGCACCTTCGGCGTACGGGCAGGCAAGTTCCTCGGTTTCTATCTGACCGAGCGAGGAATAGAAGCCAATCCCGATAAATGCCGAGCATTCTCAGAACTCACTACCCCCGTCAATAAAAAATCTATCCAAGTACTAAACGGAATGCTCACGGCACTATCCCGCTTCGTCGCGAGATCCGCCCAGCATGCCCTCCCATTCTTTAAATTACTTCGGAAAGAAGCAACCTTTGAATGGTCCGAGGAATGCGAGCAAGCGCTGTCCCACCTCAAACAAGTTCTCTCCAGGCCGCCCGTCCTCTCCCGACCAGATAGCGACGAGATCCTATATATCTACCTGGCCGTCTCAAACGAGGCAGCCAGCGCGGCCTTGATCCGAGAAGCTGAAGACGGGCAGAAATCGGTATACTTCACGAGCAAAGCCCTACAAAGACCCGAGGTGCGGTATCAACAAATAGAGAAGGTCGCACTGGCTCTAATAACAGCTGCTAGGAGGCTGAGATATTACTTCCTCGCCCATACCATCGTCGTCCGGACAGACCAACCCATCAAACAACTTCTCAGCCGACCAGACATGGCCGGGAGAATGCTAAGATGGTCCCTCGAGCTGTCCGAATTCGACATACAATACGAGGGCAGGAAGGCACTAAAAGCCCAAGCGCTCGCTGATTTCGTGGCCGAGATGACCTCTATTTCCAGCTGGCCGACCCCCACCGAAAACAAATGGACCATCTACGTGGACGGCGCTTTGAGCACCTCAGGAAGTGGAGTCGGCATTATCCTAGAGAATGACGAGGGGCTCATCATCGAAGTATCCTTGGTCTTATCTTTTACCACGTCGAACAACCTGGCCGAGTACGAAGCTCTTCTAGCAGGCTTACGTCTTGCCGAGGTTGTAGGAGCTCGAGAGGTCATGATTTACACCGACTCCCAGCTCGTTGCTTCCCAAGTCAGCGGCGATTACCAAGCAAAAAACGACACACTGGCCGAGTATCTCACCCTCGTCAGAGAAAAAATGAAAAAATTCTCAAAGGCAGACGTCGAGCACATTCCCCGGGAGCATAACTCACGCGCCGACATATTATCCAAACTTGCGAGTACGAGGAAGAAAGGCGGAAACAAGTCAGTAATTCAAGAAATCCTACCAAGACCGAGCATCAGCAAAAATGCGCAAGCTCTGCAAGTGTTCGCTATCGGGGACGACCATTGCTGGATGACCCCAGTATATAACTTCCTCACCAAGGACGAACTACCCGCCGACGCGAAGGAAGCCTCAACTATAAAGAGACGCGCCTGCTCATACACGGTCATCGAGAACAAACTATACCGACGAGGCTTCTCCATCCCTCTCCTTAAATGTGTCGACACATCGCAAGCATCTGAGATACTCCAAGAGCTCCACGAGGGGATCAATGGCCAGCATCTCGGCGGCCGATCACTAGCGAGGAAAGCCCTCAGGGCTGGCTACTATTGGCCAACCATGCAACAAGACGCCAAAGAACATGTCCGTAAATGCGACAAATGCCAGCGTCACGCCGACATGCACTTGGCCCCCCCCCAACGAACTAAAATCTCTGTCATCACCTTGGCCTTTCTCCACCTGGGGAATGGACCTCCTCGGACCATTCCCGATCGGCTCATACCAAAATAAATATCTCGTAGTCGCCGTCGACTACTTCACGAAATGGATAGAAGCCGAGGCGCTCGCCAAGATCACGTCTCAAAACGTGCTCCGTTTCTACAAGCGAAACATACTTGCCCGGTTCGGGGTACCTCAGGCCATAGTCACCGACAATGGCACCCAGTTCACCGACAAAAAGTTCCAAGAGTTTGTGGCCAAGCTCGGCACGAAGCAGCACTTCACCTCAGTCGAGCATCCTCAGACGAACGGGCAAGCCGAGGCAGCCAACCGAGTCATCCTCCAAGGACTAAAGAGAAGACTCGGCGAAGCCAAAAAAGCTTGGGTCGAAGAACTACATAGTCTACTTTGGGCATATAGGACAACCCCCCACTCGAGCACGGGCGAAACTCCCTTTAGGCTAACCTACGGCACCGAAGCCGTGATCCCCGTGGAAATCCGAGAACCTTCTCGGCGCACCGAATCACCCCTCGAAGAGGAGCTGAACGACGAAGCCATGAGGGAAGAGCTCGACATGGTCGAGGAGATCCGCACAGGATCTTCCCTCCGAGAAGCAAAATTAAAACAACAGATAGCTCTCCGCTACAACACCAAAGTTATCAAGCGCGAATTCGAAGTCGGCGCCCTAGTGCTCCGCAGAAATATGAAGGATTCGCGTGAGGGTAAACTAGCCCCAAACTGGGAAGGCCCCTACCGAGTTTACGATAAAACCGAGAACGGCGCCTACTACCTCGAGGATCTCCTCGGAGTAAAACTTGCTCGGCCTTGGAACGCTGAAAAACTCAGACGTTATTACAGTTAGACCTAACCTAACACCCCCGGACACCCGTATCCAACACGGGTGCTAGCCGGGCAGGGACCCGCGTCATCGGTACGAACGCGAGGACTCCACGACAGCAACGGTCGAATTTCCCCGCAAAACGGGAGGACCGACCACACGGAAGACTCTACACCTAGACCCTCCGTGGGAGTACCTGCACGGCAGAACCCCAGCTCGCGATGGGATCGTTCACGCCGCGAGAACTTGGCCCCAATCACGGTCTCGTACTCGCTACCAGCGCACACCCACTCTGCGCACCCGGACCGTACTCAACACGCCCGGGAAATCAATCTAGGTCGAGCATAGTCCATAAAAACCAATAATATCACAAGTATAGAGGTAACTCTCCGGCGTATCCGAGCATAAGCCATCAGTTACCAAAAACAAAATAACGGAGTACGTCCCCGGCGTAGTCCATAAAATCGAAAATATTCTAAGTATGGAGGAAATACCTCGTCTTACGAGCATCCAACGATAACACTTTGAAGGTGCAGAAAAACAGATATAAGCAAGCAAGATTATAAAACATTAAAATTGCCGACCAAATTGGTCGACGATGTCCAAAGGTTACAATCAAAATGCCGGGCGCGCAGGCCCCCAAAGTAATTCGGGCATTACCCAACAAAATATAAAATGGCGCGCAGGCCGAAGAAGACAGGCACGCAGGCCCAAGGACACACTATCTACTCTTCACTCCCAGGAGACTCGGGCACTAACATGCCGTCCACAATCTTCGAAGAAAGCCCAATATTATCCTCCTTCAGGCCCGGGTTCAGAAGTTTCAGCTGACGAACTGCACGGTCGAAGCCGACTTCGGCCATGTCAGCGAGGCTTATTTTCAGGCTATCTATCCTCTCCACGAACTCCGCCCTAGACTGCAGAGCAGCCACGTCCGACGACTCGTCAGCCGAGGGAGCCCACTCAAGCTGAAGGTCGGCAAGCTTTTTCTTCTCCGCCGCAATCTCCCCGTCCTTCTGCTTCAGAACCGCATCGATCATTTTCTTCAACTCCTTGCGATCAGTCTCCAGGGTCTTCACCCTGTCCTCGGCAGCCTTCTTTGCCGCCTCCGCCTCCTTCAGGGCCTCGGTCGAGCCCGAGCCACCATTAGCTAACATTTGGGCCATCCCCAAAACCCTCATCACGGCGGCACTGTCGCACGCCAGCTGTTTCTGAAGGGACGGAGGGTCCATCTCACCGATCCGACGAGCTTCATCCAGAGAGGTAACCAGGGGGAACTTCTCAAAATAACCTCCATCTTTGTAGCAAGGAGGCAATACAAAGGCACGCTCGGGACCTAGGCTCGACGGCTCATGGCGTCCCCCCTCGGTAGGACGAGATCTCTTAGAAGCCCTCTCATCCTCCTTCATCCGAGGAGAACCTGCCGAGGCCGAGTTCTCTGCAGCACCGGTTCCCCGATTCTTCTTCTTCTGATTCCTCTTTGCGTCCAGAGCCATCTTCAGGACCGTGTCCTCCTTCTCCAGCATGGCATCTGCAAAGAAAAAAAATAAAACAAGTTAGCAAAAACACCGGACAGAGGAGGAAAAGCAGGGCGAAGGGACACGACCTAACAACGCCCGAGTCTCCTCGGGAGTCCGGCAAGACAACAAAGCCTTAGTGTTAATAGGCCGCTGCTCCACAACTGGCACACCATTCTCGTCCAACACGGGATTCCCATTCTTCGTCACCCACTGGGACATAGTAAAGCTGTCTACGTATTTGCAGAGGACCGAATATGACTCTGTGTCCTGCTCGTCCAGATCCCCATCTTCCCAAACGTAATGTTTCGGGGGAGACGAGAAGTGACCTTTCCACCAGAAAAACGGGAATCTCGTGCAGAATTCCCTTGCTACCTGTCCGTCCTCGCCCCTCACTATCTCCCCGTCGGCATCACGAAGGACCACGGAATCCGACACCTCATAGTAAGCCGTCGGGCTGAGCGGACGGACAACAAAGTACCGGTCCTTGAAGCCTTTTACAGAGTCAGTGTACATCCCGAAGAGTTTCCGCTCGGCATTTCTGAACGAGACCCAGCTATATCGCCCGTCTGCCGCCTGCCTTTGGACACGAAAACACCGGCCAAACAATGCGGTCGTGGCGCCAATACCCAAATAGTTACAGATAATCTCGAATGCTGGCATAAAAGCAAAAGCATTCGGATGCAATTGGGACGGCGCCAAACCTAGAAATGCCATCATCGATTTCTGAAAGTCGGAGAAGGGCAATCGGAAGCCGAGCTCCTTGAACACATACTCGTACATCGCAAAGCCATCCCCGTTGAACCGAGAGCATATACGCTCGTCCTGAGACGGGCACATCACTTGGTAATTCGGCGCTTCACCCTCTCCCAAAACCTCAATTTCTTTGAAGGCCCCGTCTAGAGACTCAGTGTATCGGGAAGTGACCGTTAAGGCTTCGTCGGCTATCCAGTCGAGCGCAACCGTGCATTCGTAACTGAACAAGGGCATCGGGGAGACCCCTCCCTCGGTGTCAGAACCCGGAGAATTAGAATGGTCATTGTCGACCAGAGAGGGCGCGTTTTGATCCTCGATGATCTCAACATCGGAGCTAGTGGCCGTCGAGTCGTCCGACTCGCTACTCCATGAATCAGATTCCGAGCTGGACTCCGAGCTGGCGCTCGAATCTGACCCACCTGCACGCAGAAGGGAGAAAGTGAATTCGACAGTTCATCAAATCCACCCTTCCACCGCAATGCAAGCGAAAGGGTAGAGCAGGAGCTGCGGAGCCCCCGGCTAAACCCTCATCGAGGAAAGACGCCCGTCAGCCGGGGACTCACGAAATGACGTGACACGACAACGAAAAATCGTATCCAAACAGGCACGACGGTTTAACGCCAACATCATCTGGTCCACCGACCCACGCTAACCCCCGGGCATCGCCTGGATACCCCAGGGAGGAAGCAACGACCGCTCGTTGGACCCAGCCTGCGTTTACAACGACGACCGCGAAAATAAAGCGCACAAACCCTAAGGAAAAGAATAAAGCAACGAAGAGGGAAGCGAACTTACGTGAAGACATGATGACGATGACCGGAAGAGCTTCTCGGTAGACGAACAGTATGTTGAACAATCTGGAAGAGTACCTTCCGAGGAACGCCTGTCTGATGCCGAGCAGGTAAACAGAGAGAGGAAAACTTCCAAATGAGAGAATTCGCCCCCTTTTATAGGGAAAGGGCTCGGAAGGCGAAGCGTCACCTCTCCTGACAAGCGCCGCCTCCTAGCCCCTAGGCCATCATTGCCTATGCCACGTCAGCGCGTGTCGCCCACGCGCGACGTTTCGCCCCTCCATAGGCTGTTCCTCCAAGCACACCTGGTTGACGAGGAGCCATCTCACCGAGCATCTCCGAGGTCATGGGTCCGAGCATAAAGCAAAGTCACAGCTTCTTGACCAGAAAACTCCGACTTGGGGGGCTCCTGTTCTGGACTGGGCCAAGGTCAGGCCCAACATAGTTTTCGGCCCAGTAAACCTCAGAGGCCCACGTTCCTCCATGACTCTCCTACGCACCTAGGATGCCCACCTTAGACGTGCTCGGCTGCCCCATATCCCCGGAGCATATGGCACCAGGCATGCTCGGCACTAACATGCCCGCGAACTTCTTCGTTGCCGAGGACCCTGCTCCGCGCAGGGCTCCTTCATATCCAATCCTCCGAACAACACGGATTCCACGTGGCTCCTAAAAGACCGCGTCTCCCTTGAACTTCGGAGCGGTTAACCAGGACAGAGGGCATGCACGCACCTCCGATATTTCCGCTCAGGAAACCTGGCAGTCTCCTAGTTGGGCTTGGGAATCCAACCCAATAGCGAGATCATGGCCCAGCGCTGGGGGCTATAAATACCCTCTTTAACTAGAGGGTCAGGTATTCACTTCTTTCTAACCTTTAGCTAGTACTTGCACTCCTTTGCTCGTCTTCTTACTTTGGCATCGGAGTACCTTGCAGGTACACCCCCCTCCTCCTTCCTAGAAGACCCAGTCCGAGCAGCCTACGACGATTCTTCTGGTCAGGTACGATCAGGTTTGTTATCCTCGATTCGTTTATAAACCCTAGTAGCCATAGGTGTCTTAGGCAGGTGTCGTCCATTAACTTAGTGTCGCTTTTTTATAAAACCTCATTCCCTAAAAAATCAGGGTTTACTCTGACATTTTCAAAAACCTTTTCCTTTTCATTTTAACTTATTTCATTTAAACATTTTATTTTTAACTAATTGTCACATTTAATTGTATGTCCGATTTTCTTAATTTCTAAACAATTATTTAAGATGTTAAATTAATTGTAGGGTTTGTGTATTTTCAGTGGATACACTAACATTTCTCTTCTTCATGCCTACTTTTCAGGGTTATCTCAAGATCCTCCGATTACGCGCCATGCCACTCGAAAAGCTAAGTGTCTAACCCTCTTTTGGTTTAAAATATCATTTTAGCTTTTAATTTCCCCTTGGTTTGCTGAACTTGTAACGCACTCACCCTTATTTATTTTCCTCTTAATTTGTAGAGTCGATCAAGGGTTCGAGGAAGACCAAGGTTCAAGATGAAGATGATAAAACTAATTATTGATTTTTCTTATTTCCTTCTTTTAATTCCCCCATCCCCGCAGGTGTTTATTGTAATAGCGTAGGAATTTATTTTCTGCCTTTAAAATTATTAATTGCCGTGGTTAGTAATTTAGGGAGTGATAACCATGAATTGAACATAGATCACTAATTTTTACAAGATAAATACCACTGAATTGAACCACGTGATTGTTGCACCCACACACCTTTAGGGTAGTCCCTCTGGTTGCCTTGTTGCCTTATTATTGTTGCCTTGTTGCCTTATTGATAATGCCTTAAAATAGTCAAGTCCCTCGATTTCGAGGATACCTAAAGCAATGTTGCCTTCAAAGTTATTGAAACTCCCTCGAGGTTGCCTTATAAAGATAATTGTCCCTATTGCTAAGGTATCCTCGCATGATGCCAAAAAAGATAAAATGACTATTATATCCTTCCCTTAGACTACCTGCCTTCTTTATGGCAAGGGACAGTCTTATGGCGAACGATACTCTCGATGACCCTTAACATCCAATTGAAAGACTTCCTGCCTTCTCATGGTATGGATAGACCCTTTCACCCGACAGACTAAAAGAACAATTTTTCAAACTTAGGGTAGTTGCTACTAATTGCTTGCTCTAAAAACTCAAAACTCTTTTCCCACTCTTTTCAAATCAAATTCAAAAAGACTACGCTTATTTACAAGCTAAAGTTCTTCTTCAAAGTTTTTACTTTTCACACCTCATTTTCAAGCATTTCAAATAAACAAAGTGAGCCAAGCAATTAAGAGCCCATGGATAACCATGGATGCAAAGGGTGCTTTACACCTTCCCTTTGTATAACTTACCCCCCGAACTCAAAATCTTTTTAAAAGGTCTTTTTCTGTTCTTTAAGCCTTTCCAATTGGATAAAATAAAAGTCGGTGGCGACTCATGCTTAACCGCGACATTTTCGATTATAAAAAGTCAGTTCACCGTATTACAGTACCGTTCAAAGAACTCGATAAAACTCCATCTTTGGCTCGTAATTTGAACAGGCATGCGTGACGAAGAATCGAAGCTTACAAAATTTATGAGAAAATGCCGTCGGAATGGGCCTCATACGATAAAAATCGAAGAAGTTATGAATTTTCAAACTTGGCGCGACATACCCGAAAACACACTTTTCACCGAAAGATTACGGCGCTCTTCAAAATGCTGGGCGTTTTCAGTGCATAATTGGTCTTCGGGCCGAACATATGAAATCTCGGGGATGACGATACGGAGCTCCAGTTAAATTTTTGAGCGAATCCGACGAGCAGATCATGAGATATGAATTTTTTGAGGCCCGAACCCTACATTCAGCACCTTTTTCCTTTATAAAAATCCAAGTAATTTGCAAATTCGACGACCTTCCTCAAAGAATTGGCTTCCGAGACGAACACGAAAGTTGTAGATATCGTCGAAACTGTTGAGGCTACGCGAGAATTCAGCTCATATCACCTTCCCACTAGGACTTGTGAGAAAGAATAAGAACCATCAGATTTAAAAAAGAAATGTTGAGATTAAATGTTGTTTTCACAATATCATGTACCATTAAAAGGAAAGAGAAATCGTTAATTCAATCTTTAAAATATTTCTTAATCTCAACGATTAAATACAAATCCTATGGTTAGTGTAGCGGTGAATTTGGTGAGACTAGAGTCATGGGAAGACTTAGCTCAATTTAAACAGAGTCGCCACCGCGCTTTATTGTTTCCAAAAAAGGAATGGGTGAAAGAGCGAATAAAACCCACATAAGTTTTTAAAATCAAAACTAATAAACTTATCAGATTTCGGGCTACGAAGGGTTTGTTATACAAGGGGAAGGTTTTAAGCACCCCGCATATCCATGGTACTCCATGGGAACCTCTTTGTTTTTGTGTTATTGTCTTTTGTTTTTAAATAACCTTTTTTTTTTGTGAAAATCCTATGTGAAAAACTTGTTTGAAATAGAGGGTGGGGATGGAAAGAGAAGGTTTTGAAAGTGAGCTCGATAAGATATCGCATCTTAGGCCTACATACCCCTTAAGTGCAATAGGGAAGTCAGAGCTTCTGTAGTTCCTCTTTTTTTTTTTTTAAAAAAAAGAGGAAAAAAAAGGGGGCCAAAGTGGCCAAAATCTTTTTGGGCGTGAGCTTTAAAATACTCACAAGTTTTTTTTTTTTTAAAAAGAGGGTTAAGCTTTAAAATACTTAACAAGTTTAAAAGAATATTAGGCTTTAAAATACCTAACAAGTTTAAAGGGTTAAGCTTTAAAATACTTAACAAGTTTAAAAGAAGATTAGGCTTTAAAATACCTAATAAATTTTAAAAGGTTAAGCTTTAAAAATACTTAACAGATTTTAAAACAAATCAAAGAAGCACCAGGCTTTAAAAATACAAGGTCAATTGGTTAAGAGAAGTTTCACCGGGAATAATTCATCTCTTAACACCAAGGTTTAAAAACAAGATCAATGGATCAAGAATAGGTTCACCGGGAATAATTCTATTCTTAAAACCAATGTTTCAAAACAAAAAGTTTTTTTTTGGCTAAGCTTTAACAATACTAAACCATAAACAAGTGAAAAGCTTTAAAATACTTTGCACAAACATAAAAGAGATTGGAACAGAATTTAAGTACCTTGACAATTTAGTCAATATCATTCCCATCCTTTGGATAAAACATCAAGCTTAAACAATTAACAATAAATACCTCATGTATGTACAAGAACAAACAAGTGAGTGTTAACAAACAAGAGATGGATGTATCTAAATCCTTGGATTCAAATCATGTATGAATGATGAATGATTAATGTGATGATTAAATATTGGGTTAAATAAACAAAAATAATAACAAGTACAAGTCACATGGACATAAAATCAACAAGTATATGTACAAGACAAGGTTAAACATTTAAGTACAAAGACATGGATTAAAATCAACAAGTATGTACAAGCATAAATAAATATGGATAAACAAAGATCAACATATTGCAAATTTTTTGGTTAGGGCCTAAGGTTTTCTCAAATTAGGGTTTTAAACTAGGGTTTTGAACTAAACTCCTAAACCTAATTAATTTTAATTGTTAAATACCAATTTCTTTAGCAGAAAAGGTCTAAGCATAGATAAGTGAAAGACACTCTAACCTATCCCTAAACAAATATTAACAAACATCCACAAAGTTTTATAAAAGAAACAATCAAAATAAAACAATTTTTAGTTGATTTTTAAACATAAAAAAACATGTTTTTGATTAATTTTTAAATTATGATAAAATAAATATTTTTGGGATTTTTTAACATGGTATGAAAATACACTAATAAATGCAACACAAAAAAAAAAGAAGGGATTAAAAATAATTAATTTACTATTTTTTATGATTTTTCAAAGTTTAATAAAAAACTTAAATGGACAAGTGATAAAAATAAGACTTTTGTTTTCAACAAGGTTTGAACTCAAGACCTTAGGCTCATTACTCAAAACATACACCACTGGGCCAGCACGCGTGTGGTGATTAGGGAATGCACTCAGTTCATAAAATATGAAACTTAGCTAACATGGAAAAAATGAGAAAATAAAACAAAAGTCTGGGGCGAGGGGGATTTAAACCCCAGACTTTGAGGGCAAGAGGACTAAGGGCGCATTGGTGACCAAGTGGACTAAACGATGAATTCGTTTAAAGAACACCCACCATTCAAAATAAAATGAACTTATTTTTGAAACTGAAAAGATGGTGCCAACACCATCGTCTTCTTCCTCACCATGAACACAACAACAACATCCATGGCTCAATTTCCAGTTTCTTAAATTCTTGACCAATTTCAAAAATGTAAAATCCTAACATGCTCAGAAATGTCACATGAATCTAACCATGCCATTTTTATAAATTTATTCACACTGTATCACATGAATTTAATCAAAACTTGTATGAACCCTAAAACTCAAATTTCAAATTAAACTCTTAAATCAAACAATCAATGTTCAAGACCTTAGGGCTATCATTCCTTGTGTGAAACAAAACATTTTGGAAACAAGAAGCACATAAATTGAGCTCCTTTTGAGGGAGCTCGAAATCAAGTCACATACCTCTGAAAATGGAGGTCTAAAGAGCAATGTAGTGGACCTGGGAATGCCTCAAGGACTCAAACAGCTTCTATGAACCTCAGGGAAGCTATTGCAATGCTTAGAACTCTTTGATTGTACCTTCAAAACAAAATTCGATTTCAACTTGGAGGAGAAAAAGTTATGGTTAGTGTGCTATGGAAATGATGTTACAGATGCAAAACAAAAGTTTAGATAGCTTCTATATGATGTTTAGAAGCTATCAAACTCAAAAGGCCTCAAAACGCCCGAGTAAAACTTGATTTCCAAACTTTGGTTCAAAGAGACTTTTTTGTGAAATTTTGAATGGTGATTTTCTGTTTTAGGTGTTTGGCAAGTGTTTGGATGTTATGGATAGCTTCCAAATGATAAATATAAGCTGTTGGAAAGGTTGTTTTGGTTTGAAAGTGTTTGGTTTAAGTTTTGGCTAGTTATGAGCTTAAAGAAAGCTTTAATGGAGGTTAAAACGTGATTTTTGGTTTGGAAGTGTTTGAAAGGCTAAGAGAGGTATGGACAACTTCTAATCGATGTTTTGAAGTTGTTCAAACTCTTGTTTGACACCCAAAACTCTTAGAACAAGAATTCACTATAAAAGTGAAAAGAAGAGAAAATGGAGAATTTCAAGTGACTATGGACTTGGAGAATTCTGGTGTAATTGATCAAGGGAGTGACACCCTCTATTTATAGGCAAGATTTAGGGTTTATGGAGGGAAAAAACTCAGAAGTTTGAGGCTCACATGTGATCTTGTACCATGTTGCTTATTTGTGAAGAAATGAGATTTTTGGTTTTCCATGGTGAAGTACAATGCTTTAGGCATGCTTGTAAGACTTTGATCTGATCTTAGAGAGGTTGCTTATTGCATTTGAAGTGCTTTTGCTGCAAAGGAAACATTGTAGTGGC